>NC_133132.1:29676289-30289325 GCF_048418815.1 Hemitrygon akajei | reverse complement strand
TCGTCCGGGGCCTTGCCTTGCCTTGCCTCTGCCTGGGGCCTTGCCTCACCTTGCCTCTGCCTGGAGCTGAGTCCTGCCTTGCCTTGCCTCTGCCTGGATCCTTGCCTCTGCCTGGGGCCTTGCCTCACCTGGGGCCTTGCCTTGCCTCTGCCTGGAGCCTAGCCTCATCCAGGACCTTGCCTTGCCTTGCCTTGCCTCTACCTGGAGACGAGTCCTGCCTTGCCTTGCCTCTGCCTGGATCCTTGCCTCTGCCTGGAGCCTTGCCTCACCTTGCCTCTGCCTGGATCCTTGCCTCTGCCTGGAGCCTTGCCTCACCTTGCCTCTGCCTGGATCCTTCCCTCGCCTGGGCCCTTGCCTTGCTTCACCTTGCCTCTGCCTAGAGCCTTGTCTCACCTGGGACCTTGCCTCTACCTGGAGCCGAGTCCTGCCTCGCCTTGCCTCTGCCTGGAGCCCTGCTTCACCTTGCCTCTGCCTGGATCCTTGCCTCGTCTGGGGCCTTGCCTTGCCTCTGCCTGGAGCCTTGCCTCACCTTGCCTTTGCCTGGGGCCTTGCCTTGCCTCTGCCTGGAGCCTTGCCTCACCTTGCCTCTGCCTGGGGCCTTGCCTTGCCTCTACCTGGAGCCGAGTCCTGCCTCGCCTTGCCTCTGCCTGGGGCCTTGCCTTGCCTCTGCCTGGAGCCTTGCCTTGCCTCTACCTGGAGCCGAGTCCTGCCTCGCCTTGCCTCTGCCTGGGGCCTCACCTTGCCTCTGCCTGGGACCTTGCCTTGCCTCTACCTGGAGCCGAGTCCTGCCTCGCCTTGCCTCTGCCTAGAGCCCTGCTTCACCTTGCCTCTGCCTGGATCCTTGCCTCATCTGGGGCCTCACCTTGCCTCTGCCTGGGGCCTTGCCTTGCCTCTGCCTGGAGCCTTGCCTCACATGGGACCTTGCCTTGCCTCTGCCTGGAGCCTTGCCTCACCTGGGACCTCACCTTGCCTCTGCCTGGGGCCTTGCCCTGCCTCTGCCTGGAGCCTTGCCTCACCTTGCCTCTGCCTGGGGCCTTGCCTTGCCTCTGCCTGGAGCCTTGCCTTGCCTCTACCTGGAGCCGAGTTCTGCCTCGCCTTGCCTCTGCCTGGAGCCGTGCTTCACCTTGCCTCTGCCTGGATCCTTGCCTCGTCTGGGGCCTTGCCTTGCCTCTGCCTGGAGCCTTGCCTCACCTTGCCTCTGCCTGGGGCCTTGCCTCACCTTGCCTCTGCCTGGGGCCGGTCATGCCTCGCCTTGCCTCTGCCTGGAGCCCTGCTTCACCTTGCCTATGCCTGGATCCTTGCCTCTGCCTGGAGCCCTGCTTCACCTTGCCTATGCCCGGGGCCTTGCCTCACCTTGCCTCTGTCTGGGGCCTTGCCTTGCCTCTGCCTGGAGCCTTGACTCACCTGGGACTTTGCCTTGCCTCGCCTTGCCTTTGCTTGGAGCCTCACACTGTTTGGAACTGTCTCTCCAGGTCCATACCTTCGCTAGGTAGGTCCAGCTGTTTTACCGCTACCTAGCATTGGGATCTGCCTCTCCAGGTCCATACCTTCGCTAGGTAGGTCCAGCTGTTTTACCGCTACCTAGCATTGGGATCTGCCTCTCCATGGGCACGCCTTCGCTAGGTAGGTCCAGCCGTTTTACCGCTACCTAGCGTTGGGAACTGTCTCGTTGTGTTCAGCCTTCTGTGTAATGAGTCCCAGCCCTACATCCTGTATCCAAAGAGGGGTCCCGGCTCTGTGTTCTGTGTAATGGGTCCCGGCCCTACGTCCTGTACCCAAGGAGGGGTCGCGGCTCAGTGTTCCATGTTCCTGTCTCTCCCTCAACTCTGTGTTCTGCGTTCCTGTTCTCCCTCGACCAGGGCTCTGTGCTCTCAGCTTGTCAATGTGCCTCGCCCAGCCCAGGAGTACCTTGCCCAGCCCGGTGCTGGGATTCCCTCATCCTGTGCAACTTTGTAATATCTGTTCTTAACAAATTTAATGCACAGCCATTAAATAGCAGAATATTTTGCCAGGTATGGCAAGATAACGATGAAGAGTTTGAATGCTTGCTTCTTCACACTGACTTGCATTGGCTGTCAAAAGGCTGCGGCTCAAAACATTACTTTAATCTTTTCGACACTGCAGTTGAATTTTTGCTCAAAGTTGACAAGAGCTTGGGAAACACGATTGAACTTTCACATGGAGATGTGGCATACCTTGCTGATCTATATGACAAAATGAACATTCTAAACATGGAAATGCAGGTTGAGAATTTTAAATTAATCGAGGCAAAAAGTGCAATGTCCATTTTTATCGGCAAATTGGAAATATATAAGCAAAACATTGGGACAAGAATGTTCCTGCACAGTTTCCCTGCATAGGAAGTATGGAACTCTCTTTCACACTCTTCTCATGTGAGCATATGGTAGACATGGTTTTACTCTATGGGGGCGGCGTAGAGTATATTGTGTCTAATAGGAGCATTAGCAAGTATGAAGGTGCTTTAGGGGGGCGTTGGCAAGTATGAAAGAGCCTTAGAAGGGTGCTGAGCTACAAAAATGTTGGAAAAGACTGAATTAACCAATTTAGGTGCTCTAGAAATCTCAGAGTCCAACACTGTCTGACTCTCTGCACAGGCCCAAAGTATTCATTACACTGAAGAGTGTTGATCATCAGAGGGATCTTGATATCCAAGTTCATAATTGCCTGAAAGTAGCTATACAGTCTGATTGTGTAGTTAAGAAGGAATTTGGCATGAATGCCTTTATTATTAGAGGTATTTAGTTCAAAAGTCAGGAAGTTATTTTGTAGCTTTATTAACTCTGGTTAGACCACATCGAGAGTATTGCAAACATTTCTGTTGCCCCATTAAATGAAGAATGTCACGGCTTGGAGAAGGTGCAGGTGAGGTTTATGAAATTATAAGGGGCATAGGTAGAGTAGACAGGCAGTTTCTTATTCCAGGGTTGAAAAGTCTAACACTAGACAGCATGCATTTAAGGTGAGAGAGGGTAAGATCAAAGGACTAAAGAGGAACAAATAATTTACACAGAGAGTGGTGAGTTTCTGAAATGCGCTGCCTGGGGTGGTGGTACAGATAAATACATTTGGGACTTTTAAGAGCCTTTTAGATGGGTACACGACTGTGAAGGGAATGGTAAGTTGTGGACATTGCCTAGGCAGAAGGGGCTTGTTTAGTTGGCCATTTAATATAATTCGTTTGGCACAATATTTTGGGCTGAAGACCCTGTTCCTGTTCTGTACTGTTCTATGTTTAGAGTGAACAAGGAGGTGAAGGAAATTAGAATTAGTTAAAAATGGAGAATATAGTGGCTACACTGGATGTCAACTTTCAAAGCTCCACAGGCAATACAGAGAATTATTAAGTGGTAAAACCTTATTAGTAAACAATATGGTTAAGCAAGCCAGACAAGCTTTAATACTCCAGTATGAAATTTAAAAATAAATGTGCATGGGGATAGAAAACTAATCTAATTTCAATGAGAACAGAATAACACATGAAAACTCTTTAGAATTTTCTGCTCAAAGGGATGGTGGAGGTGCAGTTACTGCACACATTTAGGCTGGTGATAATCTGTTTTTTTTATATATCAGGGATATCAGGTGAATCAAGGGATATGGGGTCTCTGCAGCAAATTGTAATGTGGTAAAGTATCAGCCATCAACATTGAATAACAGTGAAAGCATGGGGAGCTGACTGACTGCTATTATTTCTTCTGTTCTTATTTTCTCAGCTGACCCCATGACATACATGAAAAGAAAACAATATGTTTTGTTCAAGCATTAAAATCTAATTCAAAAATGCAAAAGAAGTGTACATGTACACTGTCCGTTATTCTCTAGATCTATCTAATCTGATGCAGTCTCACTTGGCCACACTTTGCTCTAAAAATGTAACAATTTCTTCCAAGAATAAGCAGTAATTATCAAAAATGAAGGTAATTTCAGGTTGGCACCATATGTCCAAGGAAATGTCGCAGGGATCAGTGCTGGCTTCGGGATTGATACTGTGCATATGATATATGAATGATTTAGAGCAGGGCTTCCCAACCTGGGGTCCACAAATCCCTCATTTAATGATAGGGGCCCGTGATATAAAAGAGGCCGACAACCCCTTACTTAGAGTAGGAAAGGAACTGTACTCCCGGCAAGGCATGAGGGGAGTCAGTCAACACAAAAGTAGCTCCAAAACTAATTTGTGAGGATGCAAACAAGGTGCAGAAGGAGATTGATGGGTTAAGTTGGTGGGCAAAAATGAGGCAATTGGATTATAATGTGGAAAAATATGAGTTGTTCTTTTTCTGATGGAAAGACAGAATATCAAAATATTAAAATTATTTAAATACATGAAAGGCTTAGGCTAAAAAATGGGATTTAGGTGTCTTGATTAAGTGCAGCCGTAACAGTGAAGGCTAATTAAAGTTGATTTAGGTTGGCCAAGGCCTGGAGTGCTGGGGTGAGAAGATCCAATGTAAATGTAGAAAACATTTGTCAGACCAAATAGTTTTGCACCCGCAATATTTGAAAAAATATCATGGAAAGTTTAAAAAGAGTGTAGGGGAAAGAGTCAGATGGATTTAAAAGGACAGCTGGAATGAGAATTTGGAGTCAGTGAGTCGAAAAGAGTGAAAGACAGGGGGCACAGTGAGTCCGGAGGAGGTGAATAACTAGATGCTGATATATAGGCGTTTCATACAATTGGTGTTGAATATTGGAGTTTTACAGTATCTTTCAGTGTAGAATTCTGTAAAAGAAGCAACCCAGTTCTTGTACTATTGCTGGGAATTTGAAACGCCAGTCTCTTCTTCTATGTTATTTCATATGTACGTGTCCAATGGCAGCCTTCCCATTGGGTGGAAATTACCAAGCAGCAAAGCACATTCAGAAGCAAGTTAACGTTAAGGAAACACGTTCAAAAGCTGGGTGCTGCCTGACCTGCTGAGTTCATCCAGCTTTTGTACGTGTTGATTTGACCACAGCATCTGCAGTATACTTTGTGTTAAACGTTAAGTAATATCCAACCAGGAGACAGCGGCGCATTTTACCATGAATTGATGACTCTACATCTGCCACCCGTTCATGGGCAATGGAAGCCGACTGATGGTGACAGGTAAGATTTATGATTAAGTTCATACATGTGGAAATGTACAGTTTGGGGGATTTTAGTGAAATTTGGCGTGCATTCATGATTACATGTTTATCGGTGTTGTAAAAAAAAGTTGAAAATCGGACTGAGTTTATGATGCCAATAATAAAAAGAAGTTTTTTGATGCCACTGATCGACAAGACCTGGTCGGGATTTGTGGAGGAGAACTTTTGGGAAGGGATGTCAGCTGGATTGCTCACCTTGATCATTACTAAGTGTCAGCAACAGTTGTTCAGAAGTGCCAGTTTGTAGGAAGGTGAAGGCAGGAGCTGGCTATGCCAAACAGTGAAGATCGTAAAGAGGGCGAGGGACAGTATCCTTTTGCAACACCAAATCCTGGTCAGCATTTCAAAATGAATTGCCGTCCAGCAAAACAAAACAGCTTCCTGAAGGGAGGGAACCAGACAAAATATGGGTGTGTTTTAGAGAATCTAGGTAGAGAATCCAAAGATATCTGGCATCATCTGTACTGTATGTAAGCATTAGAATTGGTGTGTGTGGCAGATCTCTGTTAAGTTAGCCTCACCAATTTGACCTTGCTAACTAGTCAGAAAAATTAGCAGGCAATGTCACTGTTTCCTCTAAGCTGCTCGGGGCACAGCCGCGCAATCACTAAAATGTTCCCATCCACATAGCCTTTGTTCCTGTACAACTCTTTTAAAGACAGTCTAGAAAAAAGTATATGAAACGTGAATATATATATAACAAAAAAAAACTATTGGAAGTGCCGAGCACTTTTCAGGCCGTGTAAAAGTTTACTACTCAGAGCAATCCTTGGTCCACCATCTGCAAAAAAAGATTAATTCCTACGGAAATACATTATCAAAGTGCGATGTATCATTATATTCTATATTGAAATTAATTTTCATGCAGGCAGTTACAGGAAAATAGTGAAATACAACAGAATTTGTGAAAAAAACTATACATAAAGACTGAGAAATACAAACGCACACACACACGACAGGAAACTGTGCGTGTGGCCTCACCTCACATTTGTTGTCATTCGAATTATTCAATAGACAATAGGTGCAGAAGTAGACCATTCGGCCCTTCGAGCCTGCACCGCCATTTTGAGATCATGGCTGATCAATTCCTTATCAATACCCGGTTACTGCCTTGTCCCCATATCCCTTGATTCCCCTATCCATAAGATACCTATCTAGCTCCTTCTTGAAAGCATCCAGAGAATTGGCCTAAACTACCTTCCGAGGCAGTGCATTCCAGACCCCCACAACTCTCTGGGAGAAATTTTTCCTTAACTCTGTCCTAAATGACCTACCCCTTATTCTCAAACCATGCCCACTGGTACTGGACTCTCCCAGCATCTGGAACATATTTCCTGCCTCTATCTTGTTCAATCCCTTAATAATCTTATATGTTTCAATCAGTTCCCCTCTCAATCTCCTTAATTCCAGCGTGTACTGTTACATTCCCCAGTAACCGGGTGACTGACCAGCAAAGATAGATAGGTCCGCTGAAGCCTGGTGCTACTATTTTCAAACGTTTTTAGAGACACCTGTGTGAATTCCCCCATCACCCAACTCACATTGCCCTCAGAGTTTGCATGTAGGCCAGTTCCTTATCCCACAAAGGTGTCTCCCAAGACAATGGCTATGTCTGAGGCTTTTGACTTGTTGAGCGACCAGCCCACATTCCAAACCGTAAGGCTCTCTCTCTCTCTTGCGATTCTCACAAAGGAGGGGGCTGAGGTCATGACAGTACAAGCCCAGTCTCTCTAACCTCTCTGCGTAAGACAGTCCAGACATCCCAGGAATTAACCTTGTGAATCTACGCTGCACTTCCTCTACAGCCAGGATGTCCTTCCTTAACCCTGGAGACCAAAACTGTACACAATACTCCAGGTGTGGTCTCACCAGGGCTCTGTACAAATGCAAGAGGATTTCCTTGCTCTTGTACTCAATTCCCTTTGTAATAAAGGCCAACATTCCATTAGCCTTCTTCACTGCCTGATGTACTTGCTCATTCACCTTCAGTGACTGATGAACAAGGACTCCGAGATCTCTTTGTATTACTCCCTTATCCAACTCTATACTGTTCAGATAATAATCTGCCTTCCTGTTCTTACTCCCAAAGTGGATAACCTCACACTTATTCACATTAAACGCCATCTGCCAAGTATCTGCCCACTCACCCAGCCTATCCAAGTCACCCTGAATTCTCCTAACATCCTCATCACATGTCACACTGCCACCCAGCTTAGTATCATCAGCAAATTTGCTGATGTTATTTTCTATGCCTTCATCCAAATCGTTAACGTAAATGATAAACAGCTGTGGTCCCAATACCGAGCCCTGTGGCACCCCACTAGTCACCACCTGCCATTCCAAGAAACACCCATTCACCGCTACCCTTTGCTTTCTATCTGCCAACCAGTTTTCTATCCATGTCAATGCCTTCCCCCCGAGGCCCTGAGTTTTGATTTTACCCACCAATCTTTTATGTGGGACCTTATCACATGCCTTCTGAAAATCGAGGTACACCTCATCCACTGGATCTCCCCCATCTAACTTCCTGGTTACATCCTCAAAAAAACTCCAACAGATTAGTCAAGCATGATTTACCCTTGGTAAATCCATGCTGGCTCAGCCCAATCCAATCACTGCTATCTAGATATGCCACTATTTCATCCTTAATAATGGACTCTAGCATCTTTCCCACCACCGATGTCAGGCTGACAGGTCGATAGTTCTCTGTTTTCTCCCTCCCTCCTTTCTTAAAAAGTGGGATAACATTAGCCATTCTCCAGTCCTCAGGAACTGATCCTAAATCTAAGGAACATGGAAAATGATTACCAATGCATCCGCAATTTCCAGAGCCACCTCCTTTAGTACCCTAGGGTGCAGACCATCTGGACCTGGGGATTTGTCAGCCTTCAGTCCCATCAGTCTTCTCATCACTGTTTCCTTCCGAATGTCAATCTGTTTCATTTCCTCTGTTACCCTATGTCCTTGGCCCATCCATACATCTGGGAGATTGCTTGTGATTTCCTTAGTGAAAACAGATCTAAAGTACTCATTAAATTCTTCTGCCATTTCTCTGTTGCCCATAACAATTTCACCCAATTCATTCTTCAAGGGCCCAACGTTGTTCTTAACTATCTTCTTTCTCTTCACATACCTAAAAAAGCTTTTGCTATCTTCCTTTATATTCCTGGCTAGCTTGCGTTCGTACCTCATTTTTTCTCCCCGTATTGTCTTTTTAGTTAAGTTCTGTTGTTCCTTAAAAACTTCCCAATCATCTGTCCTCCCACTCACCTTAGCTCTATCATATTTCCTTTTTTTTTAATGCTATGCAATCTCTGACTTCCTTTGTCAACCACTGTGGCCCCTTTCCCCTCTTTGAATCCTTCCTTCTCTGGGGGATGAACTGATTTTGCACCTTGTGTATTATTCCCAAGAATACCTGCCATTGCTGTTACACTGTCTTTTCTGCTAGGCGATCCGTCCAGTCAACTTTGGCCAGCTCCTCCCTCATGGCTCCATAGTTTCCCCTGTTCATCTGCAACACTGACACTTCCGAGCTGCCCTTATCCTTCTCAAATTGCAGATAAAAGCTTATCATATTGTGATCACTACCTCCTAATGGCTCCTTTATTGCAAGATCGCTTATCAAATCCTGTTCATTACATAACACTAAATCCAGAATAGTCTTGTCCCTGGTCAGCGCTCGTACAAGCTGTTCCAAGAATGCATCCTGTAGGCACTCTACAAACTCCCTATCCTGTGGTCCAGCACCAACCTGATTCTCCCAGTTCACCTGCTTGTTGAAATCCCCCATAACTACTGCGACATTACCTTTGCCACATGCCAATGTTAACTCCCTATTCAACTTGCACCCAATATCCATGCTACTGTTTGGTGGCCTGTAGCCAACACCCATTTGGGTCCTTTTGCCCTTACTGTTCCTCAGTTCTATCCACACAGACTCTACTTCTCCTGACCCTATGTCCCCCCTTGCAAAGGACTGAATCTCATTCCTCACCAACAGGGCCACCCCACCCCCTCTGCCCACATTTCTCTCCCTACGATAGCACGTATACCCTTGTACATTCATTTCCCAGGTCTGATCTCCCTGCAGCCATGTCTCCATTATCCCAACAACATCATAGTTACCCATTCGCACCTGGGCTTCAAGCTCATCCGCCTTATTCCTGACACTTCGTGCATTCAGATATAGAATTTTTAACCCATTTCTCCACTCTCTGTTTGAATCGCTGCCTATTGTGCTTAACCCAGCTCCCCGAACTCCCATCGGGCTATACGCCCCTAGAATTTTGTTGTCCTTCCTACATTTACTTATTCTTTCAACACATTTAACTCCATGTTCCGTCAGACCATCCCTTTGTACACGAGTCCTCCTTATCACTTGTTCCGCCCCACCTTCCTCTACTACACACTTAATATTCCGGAACCGTGTAGTCCCCACCTGTCCTTTATTCTTCCTCTCGCTATCCTCTCTCACATTCTGGATCCCCGCCCCCTGCAAATTCAGTTTAACCCCCCCCCCCCAAGAAGCTCGAGCAAACTTCCCTGCAAGAATGTTAGTACCGCTCCAGTTCAGGTGTAAACCGTCCCTTCGGAACAGATCCCACCTTCCCTGGAACAAGGCCCAATTATCTACAAACCTGAAGCCCTCCCTCCTGCACCATCCTCTCAGCCACGTATTAATCTTTATAATACTCCTGTTCCTTGCCTCACTCGCACGTGGCACAGGTAGCAATCCTGAGATTGTTACCCTGGAGGTCCTGCTCTTCAGCTTCGCACCTAACTCCCTGAACTCCCTACGCAGGACCCCCTCACTCATCCTACCCATGTCATTGGTCCCTACATGGAGCACAACATCTGGATTCTTGCCCTCCCTCTCGAGAATAACCTGCACCCGATCTGAGATGTCTCGGACCCCGGCACCAGGGAAGCAACATACCATCCGAGACTCCCGATCTTCCCCACAAAATCTTCTATCCGCCCCCCTGACTATAGAATCCTCTATCACTACCGCTCTCTTCTCTTCCCTCCTCCCCTTCCTAGTCGCGGGTCCAACCTCAGTGCCAGAGACAGGACCAAAACGGTATACTTATTTTTGATGGGAACGTCCACAGGGGTGCTCTTCTCTCTCTGTCTGCTCCCCCTGCCTCTCTTGACTGTCACCCATTTGCCTACCTCCTGTCTTTTCGGTGTGACTGCCTCCCGATAACTCTTATCTATCTCTGTCTTTGCCTCCCGAATGATCCGTAGTTCATCCAGCTCCTGCTCCAATTCCCTAACTCGCTCTGATAGGAGCTGTAGCTGGATGCACCTATTGCAGGTGTAGTCATCAGGGACAACTGTGTTGACCCTGACCTCCCACATATTGCATACGGAGCACACCACTGCTCTAACCGTCTCCCCCATTACCTGATCCCAGATTAGTCAGAATAAATGAAAAGCAGGCTTCTTGCCGAAGTCTTCTTGCGCCGAAGCCCGCTGAGCCAAAGAACACTGTTTACAGGAAAGGGGGTACAGTTCGAATGACTTCCTCCTTACAACAATGAGGCACGAAAGCACTGACCGCAACCTCCGATTACCACTGCTGGCGAACCCATATCCTTTGCTGGGAAGTCTGAATGGAATGCGAGGAATCTGCCAGAGGACCAAAGGTATTCTTTTCTGTCGAGGACTTGAAGAATGGCCCTTCCCCCTCAACAGTCTCCCTTCCTTGCTGTTTCGTTTAGAACTTCTTCCACATTGCAGTGATGATGGGGGTAGGAACCCAGCTTAAAGCAACACTAAAAACATTTCTTTACGGGATATGCAGGATCCCCCACTCGCCGTCTGCTTATCTAAATTTCGTCAATGGCTACGCGCAGCTTCTTGTACATACTCTAAACCTTGTAATAATTGAATCGCGGTACTTATAGAATGACCAACAGCTGGTGCTATTAAAGTCAGCTCAACCCCTTTATTCAGAAAACTGCATCCGTAGCCACGTGTCCTGCCATTCCAGAAGTTAATTCAACATTTCCTGGTGGGCTACCGCTATCGCGGTGTATTTCTGTTCTAAGAGCCCACGGGGATGTAGTTTACTACCAGTTGCTGCTTAAAGAGAAACGCTACGTTGATGTTCCGACGCCCCCCTTCCAGCAACTGCAACTCACAATCACTGCTTCCGACAAGTCATTCACCACCGAAGCATAATAAATGTTGGGAATCTGCAATGAAATCAGAAATCGCTGAAGTCGTGTAGTGTGCTAGATAGATCGTGTTACAAAGGGAGCTTGGCTGTCATCTCCCTTGCCGTGCATCGTCATATCATTTTGCATTTTAATCAGTTCGCCCTCAGCAAATCTCTGCGAACCATTTACTGCTCTCACCTACTTTTGCTTGTAACACCTTAATTCTGAATTTTGGTTCGGGTGAAAGGTCATGAACCTCGGCGACTGTTTTGTTACTCAGTCTGAAAGTACCGTTTGATGACAGGCATATGCCCAATGTTTCAGATTTTTACCGCAAAAGCCGTAGCAAGACTGACCAGGCATGGGAAATATCCGGTCCAATGTGTGATTACACCGTTGAACGATCAATTGTTCCTGGCATGAATGGCGCTCAGTCTTGAACCTAACATCTGTGAAACCTGAGAGGCGGAGTCTAATATTCAATAGAGAAAGAGTTCGCTATCGAGCACCGGCTGTCCCGTTTCAGGAAGGTATTTTTATTTTGTGATTTCACGTTAACTTGGAATCCGCGCCAAATAACATAACTTTGATCCCCATCAATATCAGGGAGACCCACCACCCAGGACATGCTGTCCTCGCGCTGCTGCCACCCAGAAGAAGGTACAGGAGCCTCAGACTTATACCACCAGGTTCAGGGACAGTTACTACCCCTCCGCCATCAGGCTTTGAACCAAAGGGGATAACTACGCGCCCCATTATTGAAATGTTCCCACACCAATGGACTCATTTTCAACGACCTTTCACCTCGTGTTCTCGAATTGTATTGCTGATTTATTTATGTTTATGCTCTTATTTTTATCTGTACAGTTTGTTGTCTTTGCACTCGGGTTGAACGCTCTGGTTGGGTGGCCTTTCATTGATTCAGTTACGGTTATTTTCTATTAAGGATTTATTGAATATGCTCACAAGGAAATGAAACTCAGGGTTGTATCTGGTGACGTATATGTGCTTTGGATTAAATACGCCCGGTCGATCAAGAATATAAATAAATTCCTGAGTCCAGAGTCCCACTGCCGACAGGGAGTGAAAATCAACCGGAAAATCCAGACGCTGAAATCTGAGATTTAAAAGTAACAGAAAATGGTCAGAGGTAGGGATGGGTGGCAATAAGTCTGACTATGAGAAACAGTCAATGTTTCGGTTCTGCGACCCTTCGTCAGAACTGTGAGTGGGTCCTTCTGTTCGCTAGTTCTGATTCCGCCGACCAAGTTTACAAACAGGGAATCAACATTGGCAGCGTTTCACTGCCATGCTCTGCGCAATCACCAGACACGCATAAACCTACACTTATAAACTTATCATCAACATTAGCTTTATTTCCTCACACCGAAAGTATGATACGGAAATGATACCGGCACTTCCAGCCTGCAGCGTCGCCTGAAACTGTTGCTGTTCTCACCCCTGTCGATATTTTAGACCTATTCACGTCTCTGCCGCTACTTCCTGACTCCTTCCTTTCCAGATACTGATACTCGATCTACACTTTCACATCAATACTCGCGCTCCGAAAATGGTAATATTCGAGAGCAATCATTAAAGTTCAGATACAGATTCAGTCTCGATATTTCCGTGCAGACAGCGGTGACCGGATATTACAGACAGAAAAAATACCTGTTATAATCAGCTTCTCGCTAAACGGTCATAGCAAGTCTTGCATGTTACCTGGGCTAAGCTAATGATTTATTTTCTTTATTGAAAAGGCGCAACGATTAGCGACACTTCCTCCAAACCCCCGAGAAATGGGTTCAAAAAATGATGCTGAGGAGTTTGCGAGAGGTTCCTGTGGGTCCTCCACTTTCTTCCCACATACCAAAGACGTGCGGCTTGTGATCTTTATATCCACGACAATTTTCCCCAAAGTAATGGCGGGGGGAGACGGGAAGGTGGAAAGGTAATAGGAATGCGAGGACAATAAAAATGGGATTGTTATAGCATTAGCGGAAATAGGTAGCTGCTGAGACAGGAACATTTCCTGTTAAACTACTAACGTAACACACACAAAATGCTGGTGGAACGCAGCAGGTCAGGCATACTTGAATTTCCAGCATCTGCAGATTTCCTTGTGTTTGCGCCACTAAACTCTTACCCTTCCATAATACTCTTCTTGCGTTCTACGTCTGGTCTGCAGGGAATAAAACATTTTTCTGCTTATAAAGCCTTTAGCTGCTGGGATATCGCCGGCGTTGTGTAGATACAACTCAAAGTTGTTCTTCCACTCGGTTTTTCCTTAATTATCCACCAGTTGAATTCTATCTGAGATCATTAGTGTCTGTCCTAGATTTGCAGTATCTACTGAAAAGGCAGCGAATTGAATCTATTTGAAATGAACCTCAGCAGAAATTTATTTTCTGCCTGTCTAGCTTCACTCTTAAAGAAAACTATAATTAAACAAACCGCGTTTTCTTTTGCGAACTATTTTACTCTTCTGGGTAAAATTAACTCGACAGCAGGATGTTTATCCTTTCTTTATTCCGGGAATTATTCGGCTATGAATGCAAGAGGCACGCTTAAGACAATCATGGGAAATTTACTTTTCCTCCTTTTTATATTTCAAGATGTGGCATTTGTGCTCCTTTCCTATCGTATGTTTTAGGATCTCTGGATTATCTTCTCTCACCTTTCTCGCTCATTCCAAGCACCCTCTCATCTCATTAACGTTCCTATTTACGGTCACTAGAACCATTCCACAGAGTGTCATCTCCCGTCTTCAGATCTACCAATCCTTCCTCCAAATCCATATCCCAACTTTACCGACCCGTTTCCAAATCTTCCCTTCCATTGCCAGCTGTTGTCATCCTTCCCCTGAATCCCCAGCCATCCTCCAACTTTCCAACCTGTCCCCAAACCTCTCCTACTCAGCGACAGATTGTCCGCTGTCGCCCTTAGGTGCCCCAAGCACCCCACAGTTCCTCGTCTAGCCCCTAATCTTCCCACTTCCTCCCATTTAACAGCTTCTCCCACTTTATTTCCCAATTAGCTTTTAGAAACATCGTATATCGGAAGTTTGAGTTTCAAGCTTTAGCTCTGCATCGGCGAATTTATCAGATAAATAAAACTGGATGTTAGAAATAACACCAAACATATAACCGGAGATTTAATCTCCCAGTGGCACAAATATGAATTGATGTTTGCTGCTACCGCCGGTCGGTCAGAGAGTCAGCGATTAGCCAGCGATCCTACTGACCCGACTGTCTTCCGGTCAGCTGATGTGCAGAGCTCCTAGTCCAATGTACGCATCAGGTTAGCAATTAAATCTGATCGCTCGTAAGGGACAGACTGGAAAAGATGGAGTGCAATTTAGGGTTCAGGCAAAATGCTAAGTGGGCAGAGAATGTGCTTAAAATGATGAGAGATTAAGCAAGGAATGTATCTCAAAATTCTCTTTGCAATGTATCGGCAGAATAGTTGTTGCCTCATTTACGAAATCTGATGCTATCTTCTCAAAGGTGTGAATATAACAAGTCTAGTAAAGCTGGTGAAATTTCAGCAGCTCTGCTATAATACGTCTACTTACTGTAGTTCTCACGTAAGGTGTTGCTTTGTTGTTTCAACATCAAACGGATGTTAGTCATAGCAAGACACAATAAAGACATAAAGGTCACAATAGCTCGACTATGCTTTACACCATCCGCTGACGGCGAAAGTTCTCGCCCCGGAGTGCAATATGTTCTGGCTACCTGCGAGCATGCTTTTAAAGTGGTTAAGATGTGTGAAATTTGCAAATGTAAATGAAGGCCATCATAGTGCTGCATTTGCCAATCTGCTAACCACAGCTTTGCCTCAAATCTATTTAATTCTGCCGTTATACATTTGCTACTTCGAGCCCTTTGCCAAAACAGTGGCAGCCGAATCATTAATTCAGTTGAGTGTTTGGTAATTTTCCCATCTTTCATTATATTTTATTGAGCACGACTGTAATTCTGGAGTGCAAATCCTAACATATCTTCTGCCACATCTAGACTCCTAAACCGCCATGAATACCAATGTAAGACTCGCCTGCGTGTGTAGGCACTGCCATTAAATATAACGCTGGAAGCTGACTTGGGTTGTTGAGGTAGTAGGAAAGGATTTGGGTGGGGGTAAACAGCGGCTATGCTTTCTCACACTTCTCCCACAAAATAAACTTTCAGCTGCGAGAAAGAGTTACATAATTGCACAGCTTATAATTTGGCTTCATCTTATGCCTGGTTAAATTTGACGCCGATATCTTCTCTGTCGTATTGAAGTACAGAAGTATTTTAACGCGCCATATCATCCAACCCATATTCCGGCAGTTTATTGCTCTCTGAAAGAAAGTTGGTAGATTGGCAACTTCTTTCCAGTCACTGAGCCACAGATCTCCAGCGAGAGTCTTGGGAAGAGATGGAGGTCTCTTACGCCCCTGGGCCCAGGAGTTTGGGACTATTTCATTGTTAGTATTTGCAAGACCCCTGCGATTTTTCAAAGAAACGCAAAATCTATGTTCTTCATTAAACCTAGCTAAAAGCGCTTTCATATACACTATATTCACCTGCTTATTAAGATGACGAAAAGAAAACACTATTGGGAAACGTTGAAGAACATCCTTCTATTTTTAGTTACAGTGGAGAAAGACGTGAAGGTTTCACAAATTGAAATAGCTAGCGGGGAAGTCTTGTGGAAAATCTGCATCACAGTAGAAGAGGTACTGGGGTCTTAAAATGAATGGAGGTAATTAAACCTTCGGCGTGCTGATCAGGTACCTATACATCCAAAAATATTGTGGAAGCTAGAGAAGAAATTGAGAGAACCGTGGCTGAGGTATTTTCATCGTCGTTAGTGACGGTGAAGCACTGGAAGACTGGAGGGTGGCTAATTTTGTGCTTTTATTTAACAAAGGCTACAGAGAAAAACTGTAGATTACACCAGTTTCATAGCACAGTAAACCTGCACCAGTGGCAGTGAAGTTACAGGAGGAAATACTAAGAGGTAAGTTATATGTACGTGCTTTTCGAAAGGCAGCATGGCTTTGTTCATGGGAAATCATGTTTCACGAATTGAGTTGAGTTTTTTTGATGAAGTAACCAAGAATGTCGGTGAGCGCAGAAGGGTAGATATAGATTATCTCTGTCATAAGCCCTGCGGGTCTGTGCACCTGTATTCATTATTGTTGCCTTGTCCGGAGTCATGAAGCCATTGGACTTCCTGTTTAATCTTATCACGTTTATTTCGACAGACATGGGTTTTTCACATACTGTGATTATTTAAGGCGGACTCACAATTAGCTCTTACTGTGGGTCCTTGTGTGTTGAGAATGATTCGTCTTGTGGTGATCCTTAGTCAAACCACCGATATTCTGATTGAATTATTATGAATAAACTCTTCTTTCTGTCTCTATATGGGAGTCTCCACACCTGGGTTAAGTCATCTGGCCGTGATACTGTGACAGTAGGACCCCGCCATAAATGGACCGATCGGAGGTTCGACCAGCAGCTTGGACGCTGGTCGGCGGAAGGCGAGGGTGCCTTCTATTCTCCGTGTTCGTTCCAAGGCTACATGTCGAGTTTCCCAAGGCCACCTTCCATGCTTCTAAAGTACATGTTCCAAGTCCACATTCTGAGCATCTGTCGTTTACGTTCAAGGCCATCAAGGTTTCCCGGGCCTCCCACGGCCTTCCAGGTTTCCAAGGACCGCAACATGTTTCGCAGGACTATTCGAAGATCCAGAGTTCGGTTCCATGCCCACAAAAGATTCTCAACGATGTTACAGGGACTTCATGCCTGGGTTAGAAGGAGAAACTGGATAGGCCACGGCTGTTTTCCCTGGAGCAGGAAGTAGACGTATAACTTTACAGAGGTATACACTGTATAATCATAGTGGTTTAGTTAAAGTGAAGGGTCACAGTCATTTCCTCGGGGTAGGAGAGTCTAAAACTGATGGAGTAGTCTTAGATCAGAGGACAAAGAGTGGTAAGTTATTCACATAGTAGGTGGTGAGGTTTTGGAATGTACAAAAAAGCTGGATGAACACAGCAGGTCGGGCAGCATCTGTTAAAAGAAGCAGTCAATGTTTCGGGTTGAGACCCTTTGTCAGGACTAAAGAAGGAGAGGGCAGGGGCCCTATAAAGAAGGTGGGGGAAGGTGGAAAACCTATCAGAGGAAAGATCAAGGGGTGGGGGAGGGGAAGCAGGGAGAAGATAGGCAGGAGAGGTGAAGAAGGAATCTAAGGGGAAAGCACTATGGGTAGTAGAAGAAGGCAGAGTCATGAGAGAGGTGATAGGCAGCTAGAAGAGGAGACAGTGAAGGTGGGATGGGGGAAGGGAGAGGGAGTGAATTACCGGAAGTTGGAGAATTCGATGTTCATACCAAGGGGCTGGAGACTACCCAGACGGTATATGAGATGTTGTTCATCCAACCAAAGTTTGGCTTCATCATGGCAGTAGAGGAGGCTATGTATGGATATATCCGAATGGGAATGTGAAGGAGAGTTGAAGTGAGTGGCAACCGGGAGATCCTGTCTGTTGTGGCGGACGGAGTGTAGGTGCTCAATGAAGCGGTCTCCCAATCGGCATCGGGTCTCGCCAATGTAGAGGAGGCTGCACCGGGAGCACCAGATGCAATAGATTACCCCAACAGACACACAAGTGAAGTGTTGCCTCACCTGGAGGGACTGTTTGGGGCCCTGAATGGTGGTAAGAGATGACGTGTAGGGACAGGTGTTGAACTTACGCTTACAGGGATAAGTGCCTGGTGGGAGATCTGTGGGGAGGGACGTGTGGAGGAATGATCCATGTGAAAAACAGAGAGGGGTAGAGAGGAAAAGATATCCTTAGTGGTGGGGTCCTGTTGAAGGTGGCAGAAGTTGCGGAGGATAATATACTGGATCCAGAGGATGGTGGAATGATAGGTGAGGACAAGGGAGACACAGTCCCTGTTGTGGTGACGGGAGGATGGGGTGAGGGATGGCCCTTTATAGGGCCCCTGACCCCTCCTTCTTTAGTCCTGACGAAGTGTCTCGACCCGAAACGTTGACTGCTTCTTTCAACGGATGCTGCCCGACCTGCTGTGTTCATCCAGCTTTTTTTGTATGTCTGATTTGACCACAGCATCTGCAAAACCTTGAGGTTTTGGAATGGCCTGCCAAAGGAAGCTCCAGAGGCAGGCGCATAAAGAACGTTTAACTACATTTAGACAACTACACAGCTAGGAAATATGTGGAAGGATATGTGTCAAACGCAAGCTAATTGAATTAGCTCATGAAGGTATGAGTTGTGGTAAACGACCTGTTTCTGCACTGTATAATTCTTTGACTCTATGACTCTAATACCGCAGTGCAGACATACAAATGTTCTCGACAGGGAAAAGACAGTTTTGAAAATCCTGTCGACGTAAACTATTTTAAGGATGGTTAAATACCCCACTAGTTAACGTACAATTTTTAAATGCAGTCAATGTTCCTAGATCATTCCTAACTTGTTGCCTGTTATTGTTACGTTTGGTCGGCTGGTGGCGCAGTGACATCAGCACTGGACTCCTGAACGGAGGTTCACGAATTCGAATCCAGTCGGGCCGTTTTCCATCTGTGTCGGGTTGAGTGTTGAGCTCGCAACTCGACCTCGTAAAATAATGAAAAATACTGCAAAATGTCCTGTGTGCGGAGTGACGCGCCACACAATCTTTCATTCTGAGCCTTGTAAGGCATAAAAATGCCCGACGCTGGCCTCTTAGACCTGAGTCGACGTCATCATGTTACGACTGACTGACATAATATGGCCTGGCACATTCTAACGAGTGCTAACGACTGTCACACAGAGCCATGTGCCGCTTAACGTATCTAAACGATAAACAGCAATAAACAACTGAACATTTCCGAATTGAAGAACAGTTCCTCCTCAAAGATTCAAAGTATATTTATTAGCTAAGTATGTATACAGAATGCAGTCTGAGATTCATGCTTCCGCAGGTGCCACGGAACAAATAAACACCATGGAATCCATTCTAATTAAATGCAAACAACCAATGTGTGGAGGAAAGAAAAACAAATTGAGTAAAGGCCAAAACGCGTGCGACCAACACCTAGAATATCAAGCATCAAACCAGGAGCATTCAGCTGAATTCAGTTCAGCACCGCCCAGCTAGCTGACTGCAAGCCGCAGAGCCCATCCTCACTGCAATGCCCCAGTGCTCAGCGAAGCACCCCGATCAAACTGTTCAAAAACTGCTAACCAAAGATTTACGAGAATCCAGAAACACATGCAAAATTACTCTCAAAGTCTCCCAAGACGAGTCCACAGCCACGAGACTCGCTGTTCAATCCCTGCACCGTGGAACGCAAGATTCCCGCACTTTCTCCAGACAGCAGCTAGCGAAGGGGAGATGAAGACCAGTCAAACGCAAGCAGACTGTGCCGAGCACCCGCCCGCATTCCGCGCTTGACTTGCCAACTCCAAACTTACTCTGTTACACGGGGGCGACGGAGGAGAACCCAAGTGCAGGACACTGTCACGTCGACTCAGTTGGAGAGGCTGGCGTAGACCTGAACGTAGAGCAGGAAACCAGAGGGATCTTGACAAGGAGATGGGATTCACAGGGACTCTCTAGAAACTAGAGCGGAACTTAGAACTAACGGTTCTAATCGGAACAGGGAAGAATTGACCAACGAACTGGCAACCTGTGATAGAGTCGCCATCGTATTTATTTCCCAGTCTCTGATGAAAGCCAGATGTATGGTAATTGGGTAACTAGCAGCAATTGACTGAAATTGTGGCATAATCGGGGAGAAAGAAGTGTTAAAGGGGAACGGCCAACTGGAACCGTGACAATACCACCCCCACCCCATGGGAGCCTCCCGGCGTTCCTCCAGGCCTGTCTGGACGGTCCCGATGGAAGTCCTGGATGAGGGAAAGGTCTAGGATAAAGGAGCGGGGGACCCAGGAACGTTCTTCAGGACCGTACCCCTCCCAGTCCACCGGGTATTGGAGGCTCTTGCCCCGACGGTGCACACCTAGCAGTCGTCGGACGGTGTATGCCGGATGGTTGTCGATGAGCCAGGCAGGGGGAGGAGTCTCAGCTGGGGGACACAAAGGGCTGACGGAGACTGGTTTCAACTGAGACACATGAAAGGTTGGGTGAATACGCATGGACTTTGGCAGCGTGAGGCGGACCGCTGTGTGGTTGATAATCCTTCCGACCTTGAATGGTCCCAGGAAGCGGGGGGCGACTTTCCTAGGTTCGCATTTGAGCGGGATGTCCTTGGTGGAAAGCCACACCATCTGCCCCGGTTCGTACTCTGGTGCTGAAGTCCGGTGTCGGTCGGCCGTTTTCTTATTTCGGTTTGTCGATATGAGTATGGCCGTGCGAGTCTCCTCCCAAACCTTCCGGCACGGATCAACATGGTCCCGAACCGACAGGATCGCGATCTCTTCTTACTGAGCGGGGAAGAGCGGGGGTTGGTACCCAAGGGAGCACTCGAACAGGGACCTCCCAATGGCAGAGCTCACCAGGGAGTTGTGGGCGTACTCAACACACGGGAGGTGGTCGCTCCAGGTAGACGGGTGGTTTGCCTTTACGCAACGTAACGTCGCCTCCAGGTCATGGTTGACCCGTTCCGTCTGCCCGTTCGTCTGGGGGTGGAGGCCGGATGACAGGCTGACCGTTGCTCCTAGGGCTCGACAGAAGGCTCTCCATACCCGCGAGACGAACTGGGGACCTTGATAGGAGAGGATGTCCGCGGGGATTCCGTGGAGGCGGAAGACGTGGCGGACTAGAAGATCTGCGGTTTCTTGCGAGGATGGAAGTTTAGGGAGGCCCACAAAATGCACCGCCGTGGGGAATCGGTCTACCACGGTGAGGACAGTGGTGTTTCCGCGGGAAAGGGGTAGACCGGTGATGAAGTCTAAAGCGACGTGGGACCAGGGACGCCCAGATACAGGTAGGGGACGGAGTAATCCCGCAGGTGGCCGATGGGAGGTTTTTCCACGGGCGCAGACGGAACGTGCGGAAACATAGGAACGGGTGTCAGCGTCCATGGAGGGCCACCAGAAATGCCTCTTCAGGAGGGTCAGGGTCCGATCGACTCCGGGGTGGCAGGCGAAGTGAGAAGTGTGCTCCCACTGTAGGACCTGTGATCGAACAGCAATTGATCACAGATCAAAAGAGACGATTGGGAGGTCCGGTGCCTGGGTCGGGTTGCGTCCTTTGGGCCTCTTTGACTTTGGACTCGATCTCCCAGGTGAGGGCAGCCACTACACAGGATGGTGGAAGAATGGTCTCGGGTTGGGAAGATCATCCTCCGAAATGTATTGGCGGGAGATGGCATCGGGCTTCCCGTTCTTGGACCCCGGACGATAGGTGAGAGAGAACCTGAACCGGCCAAAAAATAATGCCTGGAGGAAATTCAGGCGTTTGGCGGTCTGGATATATTCAAGGTTCTTGTGGTCTGCCCAGACGATGAATGGGTGTTGCACGCCCTCCAGCCAATGCCTCCACTCTTCCAACGCCAGTTTCACCGCTAGTAGCTCCCGGTTCCCCACGTCGTAGTTTCGTTCAGCGGGAGACAGTCGGCAAGAGAAGAAGGCACAGGGATGTAGTTTCTGATCCGGGCCCGAATGTTGGGACAGTACCGCTCCCACCCCGGAGTCAGAGGCGTCAACCTCCACAATGAACTGACAGGAGGGGTCCGGTTGAATCAGAACGGGGGCAGATGTGAAACACCTCTTCAGTTCGGCGAATGCCGAGTCCGCCTCCGAGTTCCAAAGGAAAGAGGTGGCAGGTGAGGTAAGTCGGGTAAGGGGAGCCGCCACCTGACTGTAGTTTCTGATGAACCGGCGATAGAAGTTCGCAAACCCCAGGAACCGTTGGAGTTGCTTGCGGTCCGTGAGTTTGGGCCACTCCGCCACAGCCCGGATTTTCTCGGGATCAGCTCTCACCTGTTCCCTCTTGATGATATAACCTAGGACACTGGCCGAGGGGACGTGGAATTCGCATTTCTCCGCCTTTACGAATATTTTGTTCTCCCCCAGCCTCTGCAGGACTTGACGGACATGATGCACGCGTTGCTGGGGACTGCTGGAAAAGATCAGGACGTCATCCAGGTCGAAAAACACAAAGCGGTTAATGAAGTCTCTTAGTACATCGTTAATCAAGGCTTGAAAAACTGCGAGGGCATTGGTGATTGTGTTGCCGAGCCAAGGGGCGTACCCATCCCAGGCTGTGCGGTCTGGTCAGAGTAGGTTCTTGGAAGGGACGGAGTAAGGGGAGCGGATACCCGGTCAACCTGCTTACTGACCTTCTTTACATCCTCGGATAGGGCACAAAGATCTTATGACTTCTCTGAGTAGTTGCTCATGTATGCCCAGTAGGGAGTCCTCGCTAACGAGGGCCGGTTGCACCGGGTCCGTGTCCACTGGGTTCATTCTGGCCAGTTCGTTCTGTTACGCGGGGGCGACGGAGGAGAACCCAAGTGCAGGACACTGCCACGTCGACTCAGTTGGGGAAGCTGGCGTAGACCTGAACATAGAGCAGGAAACCAGAGGGATCTTGACAAGGAGATGGGATTCACAGGGACTCTCTAGAAACTAGAACGGAACTTAGAACTAACGGTTCTAATCGGAACGGGGAACGAAGTATCACACGAGAATTGACCAACGAACTGGCAACCTGTGATAGCGTCGCTATCGTATTTATTTCCCAGTCTCTGATGAAAGCCAGGTGTACGATTATTGGATAACAAGGGGCATGATCGGGGAGAATGAAGTGTTAAAGGGGAACGGCCAACCGGAACCATGACATACTCGAGCGCGAATGCATATGTTTTACCAGCAGTAAGTACAAAACAGTCGCCTCCGGGATCTGCGCTAAGGGTAACACTAAGGGTAACATGGCAATTTGTAGTTGTATCTGTCTCAATGGAATCAGCCTCCTGGGAATTCTGTCCTTGGAAGCTACCCCTTCCCTTTTCCCTTTCTTGAATGTGTTGTAGTTTCCAAACGGTTTGCCATCTTATCCTTTGCTTCAACCCACATAAATCAGAATTTCACCAGGGGCACTTCTGGAAGACATTGTATCCAAGTCAAATCCTTGTTTAGTGACAGGGATAATCTACTTATCACAACTCTTGTCCTTCTTGACCTGCCTGTACCTTTCGAATGTAATGAAACCGCTTAACGGAGAGTTAATATTGATTATCCCCTCTAAAATCTACCCATGTAAATATGGCTCTGAGGAAAGGAGACAGCCGAGCCCGGGCCCGCTTACCCGCGCACACAGATGTCTATCAGTTTGCATGCGTGGGTGAAAGAAGTGTTGCTGATGACGTACCCAACGATAATTCGTTTCTGGATTTCCACTGAGTACCTCCTGCAGCAATACTTTAGGGATAAGATTATTGACCTTTAACAATAAGAACAACCTGCCCTTCTGTTAACTAGAATACACTGGAACCTTTGAACCCAACATTCCCTGCCGCTAGAACATCGATTCGCTTTTACGTTGCATTCGGTGTTCATGATGTGGTCTCCTCTATATTGGAAGAACCAAAAATAAGGTCAAGGTCTCCGTTATAGGACACATCCATTCAGTCCTCAATGGCTACTTTGCACTTTCAATTTCTTGTCCCGTTAATTGTCAATCCAACACTCACTTCAGTGCTTTGACATGTTATACTATTTCAATGAGGACCAAGCTGAACTTGAGCAGCAGCATCCCACCTTCCAACTAAGCACGATGCAGCATCCAAGGCTCAACAATTGTCCACAATTTCAGATAACCATATTTTCCAGTTTGTGCCAACGATTTTGAAATGATGCCATCGACCAATACATTGTTTTACTATTTCCATAAATATTTCCCAACCTTACATTGCAGTTTTTATGTGATTTTCACTCCCTGTGTGCTATCATTTAATCTTCTCTACTTACGCCTCCATCAGATAGATCAGCTTCAATCTACTACTATATACTTCGTGTCATTGTTAGTCGCAGTGCCTCTAAAGAGTGATTCAACATTCGTGATGACAGCATAAATTGAAAATACTGCGCGATGAACAGTGATTGATTTGTTCTTTCAGTCTCATTTAGCACTATTTCCTAAGGTCATAGAGTCATGGATTCATGCAGCATGGAAGCAGAAACTTCGACCCAACTCGACGATGCCAGCCGTGTTGCCCTTCTGTCCCATAAACCTCTAAAGCTCTTCTACCCATGCACCTATCTCGAGGGCCTCTAAACGTTGCTAGTGTCCTCAACAATCTTCCCGGCAGTTCAGTTCAAATGTGCACCATTATTT
Source organism: Hemitrygon akajei (assembly GCF_048418815.1). Lineage (NCBI taxonomy): Eukaryota > Metazoa > Chordata > Chondrichthyes > Myliobatiformes > Dasyatidae > Hemitrygon > Hemitrygon akajei. The sequence continues at coordinate 30,264,706 of NC_133132.1, read as the reverse complement.
GTGTGAAGGTATCCCCTCTGCTGATCACATATCAGTGGCATGCCTGCATAGGCAGAACAGTTGAGCTGATCTATTCCCTTCATGGCAGCCTGGATATTGAAACGCTTTGGCGATTACAGAGGGATGCATTGGAGGAACCATGAAGTCTGAGAGTAAGGGAGAGGACCCGAAGAGGAGTTGGAGAAAGTAGACTGCGAATTTGTTGTGAAATATTTTGAGTACTTCTTAACCGATATATAAAACCTGGGTTGCACACATATAGTCACCTGAAATTGCTATCAATCCACTCTACAGGACAGCTGACAACCCATCAATACACAGCCCGGTACCACACACATGCATTGTGTGAACTAAGCAATAGATGCAATTCAGCATCAGAAAACACTTTCCAAAGAGGAGATTCTGAACAGATGTAGAATGCTATCACCATTACTAATACAAATATGCTGGTTAGAGAGACTCGGGGACTGATAAATCATTGGAAACCTACAATTTCTACAATCACTACCAACATAAAATTCCTTTGAACTTTTCAAGTTTGTTGTACTTCTGAATATTATAAATGTGAATGCGAGAGCCTGAATAATCACTAGCATTACTTATTCAAGTTAATGACGTTTCAACTGAATTTATGTTGCAAAGAAAGGGAGAGTAAAAATGAACAAAGGGATTAAAGACCACTAAAGGCGAAATGTCAGAAATAGTGCCCTACTGCTGACCGAGAGGCTTGAGAATCACAATTCATTTAATTGCAGGGAACGTAGGTGGAACTTGGTGAGAGAGAACTAAGGAAAGAAAGGTAAACTATTCTGGAATGATAGGATACAAAAGAAAAGGTGTAGTGTTAGGCTGAGGCATGTATCACAGAGGGTTTGAGAGGGTACATTTGGAAGATGATGAGGAAGAGTCAAGCACAAAATGCTGGAGGATTTCCACAGGTCAGGCAACATTTATGGAGAGGAATGAATAGACGACGTTTTGGGCGGGACCCCTCATCAGGACTGAGAATGAAGGAGGAGAAGCCAAAATAAAAAGTTGGGGATGCTGGAGGACTGCAAACTGTTAAATGGTATGGTTATGAATAATAAGTCAGATTCATTGCAAAAGGTCAAAATGTTCTAATGGGGAGGAGCTAAATAAGCTAGAAAATGAATTACATGAAAGATGTGGCAATTTCTGCGATGGGCAGAAGTAACAAACTATGCAAGTTAGAGAATTCCCTAAGAATCCGGAATGTTGCAACATGTTCAGAGGCAAAACATGGTGTTGTTCCTCAGACTTCCATTTGGCTTCATTACAATGATGCAGAAACCCATTCGCAGATGGAGTTGAGTGGCCAGCAACAGGAAACTCAGGATCATTCAATTGCCAGTTCTCTATGCAATCTGACTCCCCAAAACGTGTGAAGCTCCCAGCTTTCTTGTCGTGGGTGTTTCAGACCCATGAATCTCGGCATTTATCAACTCTGTGATAGCTGAGGACCTTGTGGACTTCTCTCTTGGCTCAAAGATGAAGAGTTCTGACTCAGAAATTGTGCAAAAAGATCGACATCAAGGCTCTGGATGGACGACATCTGGGCATCGGCCAGATCCATCTTTATGATTGATTCAATAGGTTCAAATTAATTTCAAAGAAATGTATACAATATACATCCTGAAATTGTTTTTCTTCACAAACATCCATGAAAACAGAGGAGTGCCTCAAAGTGTGAATGACAGTTAAATATTACAACCCCAAACCCCCCAGCTCCCCCCACCCACGCATAAGCAGCAGCAAAGCGACGATCCCCCCCTCCACCAACAAAAAAAAAGCATTTACACCTTCGACTGAACACTCAAGCGTGTAGCAAAGCATCAATAAAGGCACAGACTTGCAGTTACCCCAAAGACTTCTCGTTCACCCAGTAATTCGATGTACCACAGGCTCTCTTTCTTCCTAATAAGGGAAATAGAGAGGTCCCGTTTCACAGCGAGAGGAGAGACATAACAAAACAACTCGCCGATTTATGGTGTTAAAAGTCTGTTACATCGCTGTTTCGGAGCTCTGTGCCCAAAGCACTCGGGTCACTGGGCACCCAACCAATAGCCAGCTCGCTGCTTTCGATCATCGTGTACTCCCACAATATATCCGATGGTGGCACCAACCTCGAATCTGTCCACCTCCAGAGCCCAGAAAATCCGGAACCCTGGAAGTGCACTCGTCTTCTAGGTCACGTCCTTGGCAGATCTAAAAGCGGCTAGACGTGAGGCTCTGAGAGCGGGATCCATTCCCGTCAAGAACGAAGTCAGCGTGTAACTCCAGGTCTTCAAAAGAACCCCTAAAAGGGAAAAAAAGATATTAAAGATAGAAATGGAGCTGTTTCCCAAGATACAAGCAAAGGAGTCGTCGTTAGGCGCCATCATCCTAAGCTCCGCCCTCAGCTCAGTTTTACGTGAATTGCTACTGGTGCTTGGTCTCGTTTGGTGATTCCAACATAACCCTCGGATTGATTGGTCCCTTAAAGCACTCTAAGAGTGGGGACTGGCATGACTCTCTACCTGTATGGGTCGAGGTCAAGCTCCGGCCCGCGGATCCTCTCCTGCGTCAAACACTGATGTGGATCTATCTGGCATTCCGGCCGAATACGCTGATCTTGTTGAGTTCTTCAGTAAAAAGAAGGCCACCTCCCTGTCTCCACACTGGTCACCTGACTGCAACTTTGAAATCTTACTCGGTATTAGTCCTCCCCGGAGCTGTCTCTTTTCTCATTCTCTCTCGCCCAGAAACGGTGGCCATGGAAGAGTACATCAAGGAGGAATTGATATTGGGGTTTATCTGTCAGTCAAGTTCGCCAGCAGAAGTGGGCTTCTTTTTTTGTGAGCATGAAAGATGGCAGACTCCATCCCTGCGCTGATATGCCCCCCAAACAATATCACTATGAAGAACTGCTGCCCTCTTCACCTGCTTGCCTCTGCGTTCAGACACCTCCGGGAGGAGTCATATTTTCCAAGATAAACATGCGCAATGCTTGTGACCTTGTTCGTATCAAAAGAATAGTTGAGTGGAAGACAGATTTCAGCACCTCCACTGACGGCTATGATTACCTTGTGATGCCCTTTGGACTGGCCAGCGCCATCGCTGCTTTTCAGTTCCTACTCTACGATGTGCTCAGGGACATGTTGAATCGGTGCGTTTTGGTGAATTTGGACGGCATTCTAATCTTTTCCCGCTCCCACCAGTAACACGTCCAGCATGTCCGGAGGGTTCTCAAACTGCTCCTCGAGAATAATGTGTATGCTAAGCCAGAGAAGCGTGAGTTCCATGAAGGCCAGGCGCCATTTTGGGGGCAAATACTTCCTACGTCTAGTGTTCAAAAAGTGGTGTTTGGGTGGTCATGGAGTGATCCAGACCATCTACAGTCAAACACGTGAGACGCTTCATGGGGTTTGCGAGCTTTTATCAAGGCTTCATCAAAAATTTCAGCTCTGTTGCAGCACCCATACATTCATTCACCTGGATCACCTCTGCAAGACTTCATTGGACAAACGAAATAGACTAAGCATTCTCAGAACTAAAGTGACGCTTTACCACTGCTCCAATGCTGCAACGTCCAGATCTTTCATTGTCGAGGTGGATGCAACCGATGTCGGCATCGGAGCAGTCTCTCTCAGCGATCTTCTGCGGATAGTCGGCTGCACCCTCGTGCCTTTCTTTCCTGTTTCTTAATTTTGGCCAAGCGCAACTACGGCCTTGAGAACCATGTACGCTTAGACCCAGAGAAAGCCTTGAGACCCGGGGCAAGCGTTGAGTGCGGAAATGACTTTGAATTTAGACTTAAGGAAAGCTCGGAACGTGCACTTGTGTACCCCAGAACGTAGCCTCGAGGCATTCGAAACATAAACTCGAAACTTGGACTTTAGAATAGATGGCATTCTGACTCAAAGCCGACCAATGTCAAGAGGCTACTGTTCAAGATCCCGTAGGTCCATTAATTGGCGGGACCCTTTTGTCACGAAGTGCGCTGGCATTGCGGAGGAAAGACAGATTCGGATGTGGAGGCAGTGAGCAAAGTTTATTTGTAACAATTCCAACAGAACATCAGTGCCTCCGACGAATGACACCGCGAGGCGTAACATTCTCAAAACTAGGACCCCATGGTTAGCACTGATCAGGTATACACTTGCATACCAGAAACTCCGAACCTATCAAAATGAAATGAACAAGATGAAACAGAAAGTACCAGGAGACTGCATTACAAAGAGCGTGTCACTCGAGGAAAACCAAGGAATGCTAAATGATTAATGACTCACATTAAACAACAATCAACCAATGCACGTTCTCTTAAAACCATGGAGACCCCAGTGCTCTCCAGGTACCTGTAGAACCCTGAGAACTCATTACCTTAATATTGCTGATGAGCATAAGGATCTTGATGTCTTATAGCTGCCGGTAAATGGCTATACAGATCGAAAGGATGGTTAAGAAACCATATGACCTGCTTACCTTTATTAGTCGAGACATTAAGCTCAAAAGTGAGGAAATTATAATAAAACTTTACCAGCGACATTTAATAAATCAGCTTTGTTTATTCATTTATTTCTAATGAAATGTGGTATTGTTGATATATGGCGCTTTCTACATCCAACAGATAGAGAATATTCGTTTTTCTCTCATGTTCATTGTACGTATTCTAGAATTGACTATTTTTATTGATAGCCAAATGATTCCACTAGTTCGATCTTGTAAATATAAAGAGATTGTTATCTCTGATCATGCTCCTGTGCTTTTATCTTTAAATTTTCCTGATTTTCCTCAAACAAACAGCTTCTGGCGTCTTAATCTAACTTTGTTATCTGACAAGAATTTTTTAAAGTTCTTGGAGAGACAAATTATTCTCTTTCTTGAAGAGAATACGGTGGAAGAGCCTTCTGGCCTTGTTTTATGGGATGCCTTTAATGCATATATTAGAGGACAAATCATTTCTTATGCTGTAAGTGTTAAGAAAAAAGCTAATAAAGAGAGAATTAATTTAGCCAATCAGCTGAAACAATTAGACCAAGAATATGCCTTGGCTTCAGATCCTGTTCTATATAAAAGATGGGATGAAATTAAAATTAAATATGATCTTTTATTAACATATCCTATTGAAACTCAACTCCTAAAGGATAAAAGTAAATTTTACATTCATGGAGATAAAACATTCGGCTAACCAAATTAAAACTTCTATTGCTAAACGACAGTTAAAGAAATTTGTAAAGCTAATGGTGTCAGGAAAACAGATCTTTTAGAAATAACTGATACCCTTCGAGAATTTTATTCTAAACTTTATAGTTCTGACCCTCCTAAAGATAATACTGTACTGAATAATTTTTAGACCAATTAAATATTCCTACACTTTCTTTGGATAACCGAAAACAGTTGGATCATCCGATTTCTCATGAAGAAATTGCCGAAGCTGCACGTTCACTGCACTCAGGGAAGGATCCAGGTCCTGATGGATTTCCTGGAGAATTTTTTAAGGGTTTTTCTTCACTGCTTATACCTCATTTATGTTCAGTCTTTTCGGTTTCTTTTAAGTAGGGTAGGTTGCCACAATCTTTTTATGAAGCTTCTATTTTGCCTATCCTTAAAAAGAATAAGAACCCAACTGAATGTCCTTCATATGGACCAATTTCCTTACTTAATGTTGATACTAAAATCCGATCTAAAGTTCTGGCTCGTAGGATTGAAAATATCTCACAATTTATCATTTCTGACGATCAGACTGGATTTATTAAAAATCGATATTCCCATTTTAATATTCACCATTTATTAAAATGTTATCTATTCTCCTTCTAAGGAGATATCAGAATATGTGATATCTTTAGACGCTGAGAAGGCTTTTGATCAGGTGGAATGGCATTATTTATTTAAAAGTTTAGGGAAAAAAATTAATTTTGGGCCCAAATTTCCCTCAATGGATTAAATTACTTTATTTATCTCCTTCTGCTCTGGTTCTTACTAATTCTCAGAATTCTAAACAATCTAAACTTCAACGTGGAACCAGACAAGGTTGTCCTTTGAACCCATTGCTCTTTGACCTGGCCTTAGAACCCTTTCGGGAATCTAGTGATATCACTGGTATTTTGTGGAAGGTTGCTACCCACAAAGTTTCACTTTATGCTGATGATATTGCTTTTTATTTCCACCATCGAGACTTCGTTACATTTGGCACTTTCTCTTCTCTCTTTCTCTTTAGCCAGTTTTTTAAAATATAAACGGAGCCTACATAAAAGTGAACATTTTCCTTTGAACAATTTGGTATCAACTAACACTGTTGTGTGCATACATCTACTGATGCTTCTGGACACATCATCAGTGATGTTCCTGGAATCATCGGGGGTTTCGGGTCTTTCAACATCATACAACCTTCTCCAGGTGACCCAGCCGGGGCTGTTCAGACCCCAGCTTGTGTCCAGATGGCTAGCTACACATGACTCCATGGCTCCCCTCTCTTGAGCCACAGCCACCTTGAGGCCCTCTCTGCCGCATCGGTGGTACTGCGGATGGCTCTCCTCTTCCTCTCTCCCTCGATGCCCAAATTGCTGAAGGCTCTGGCTAAGGAACGGGCTGCGAATCCCCTACAACCAACTTCCACTGGGAGACACCTCGCTCTCCATCCAGCCTGCTGGCTGTTGCTGACCAGTCCTGCGTACTTAGATAGCTTCCTTTCAAAGGCCTCTTCCAAGTGATCTTCCCATGGGACTGTCAGCTCCAGCATCACCACCTACTTCATAGACTCAGACACAAGGACAATGTCTGGTCGCAGGGTGGTGGCTGCGATAAGGTTGGGGAGCCTCAGCTGCCTTTCGAGGCCCACCAACAGCTGCCAGTCCCTTGCAGAGGTCAGGATACCTGAAGATGTTCTTTTGACGGGTATTGGCTGCTCCCCAGCTCTGACAAAGGCAATGGTCTGCTTGGAGGGTCGGGACCACTTCGCCCACTCAACCCCTGCGCTGATGACTTCAGCGATGGTCTTCAGGACCTGATCATGCCTCCATCAGTACCGTCCCTCACCAGTGCCCTTGTACAGCTGCTGAGGATGTGCTCCAGGGTTCCTCGCTTGGAACGCAGTGGGCACGCTGAGGACTCTGCTTTGCCCCATGTGTGCAGGTTCGATGGGCTAGGAAGCACATCGTACACTGCCTGGATGCGGTGTGGCTCGGCTTTCCAAAGCTCAGCCCAGGTCACTTTCCTCTCAACCGCATTCTCCCATCTTGTCCAAGCTCCCTGTTGCTTCATTCCCACCACCTTGCAGGTTCTCGTCTCCTTCACGACTCCTCACCTCCTCCTGAACTAGGTGGCGCCTTTCCTTCCCTCTGGTGGTGTCCATTTGGGGAGTTGGAAAGGATCCTAGCCCAGCTCTGCCTCGTGTGACCACTCCCACCAGCCTCCCGTGACGCAGCCTTTCTTCTGCTTTCTGAACAGCTTCTTCTGCCCTCCCCTTCCTGCCAGTCCTCACTTGGATCCCTGCTCTAGCCACCTTCGGATCACTTGAGTCCCTGTACTGTATCACTTCTCTGACTCTTGTAACTTTGAATTCCTCCTCCAAGGATTTGATGGGCAATTGCAGTTTGTTGTGGTGTCCATAGAGTGCAATGCTGCTCAGGCTCCTTGGCAGCCCCAGCCATCTCCTGAGGTGCTTACTGACCCTCCTCTCTAAGGTTTCGACTGTCGAGATCAGAACTGCATAGACGAGGAGGGGCACAGGATCCTGGGAAGAATGCCATGCTGATACACCCAGGCTTTGAACTTCCGAGGTAGGCCAGACTTGTCCACAGATTTCAGCCAGCAATCCAACTTGATGCAGGTCGCCTGAATGGATGCCGTGTCCCTTAGAGAGCTGTCAAAAACCTTACCTAAGCACTTGACTGGCTTTTCTGTGATGGTTGGGATGGCTGTACCTGCGATGCTGAACCAGAACTTCTTTTCCACCTTGCCTTTCCTCAGCATCATTGATCTTGATTTGGCTGGTTTGAAACGCATCCGGGCCCACTCCACCAGCTTTTCAAGCCCCTGCAGAATCCATCGGCAGCCTGGGACTGATTCTGTGGTGACTGTGAGGTCAACCATGAATGCCCTGACGGGTGGTTGCCGTTGAGCAGAATTCATTCTGGGCCCTCTGCACTCTGGTTCAGCAAACTTAGTGAGCATGTTCATGGCTAGGGAGAACAGTGTCATTGAGATAGTGCACCCTGTGATGATGCCAATCTCCACCTTGTGCCAGATTGATGTAATTGCTCCTGAAGATACCCTCATCCTGAAGTTGCTGTAATAATCGGCGATAAGGTCTCTGATTCTGCTGGGGACGTGATACTTGGTCAGTGTGAATTGCACCAGCTTGCGTGGAATGGAGCCATATGCATTTGCCAGGTCGAGTCACAACACTGACAGGTTGCCCTTGTTCTCTCGGCCTCCGTGATGAGCTGTGTCACCACACCAGTGTGCTCCAGACAGCCCGGCATCCCTGAAATGCACAAACAGGGAGATGATGCAGAATTGGTCTATCTGGGTGGCATGTTCCTCCTTCGGGATCCATACCCCTCCAGCCATTCTCCACTGTTCTGGGATCTTCACCCTTCTGCAGAAGACTCGCAGGATCTTCCACAGATGCAACAGGAGCTTGGAGCAGTTCTTGTACACTTTGTACGAGGTGCTGCTTGGTCCTGGAGCCGAGCTTGCCCTTGCTTTTCGGACGACCTCTCTGACTTCCTTTAGCTGCAGCTCTGACATGTCAAACTGCTCATCCGGTTCAGGGGTGTCTATCAGGATGTTGCACTCTCCCAACTCCTGCTCTCGTTCAGGATCACTGTAAACCTTCTTCAGATGTTGCTCTATGTCTTCCTGCGAACAGGCCAGTTTCCCACTGCGCTTCTGCCCCAGCAACTCCTCGGTGAACTTGAAGGGGTTGGCAATAAAGGCGGCACGTTTTCATGCCCTTTCACGATGCCGTCTCCGATGTCACTCTGCCCGGCGGAGAACCCTGATCTTCTTTCATAGTATGCACGTCAGCTGGGCCAAGCTGATGCGCTCCTCTTCTCCTGCCTCCTTGTACTGGGACTTCAGCGCTTTCATCTCCTGCCTAATGTTGTGGACCCTCAACGCTTTTTGGTTCTTTGAGTAAGGTGTTCTGGACCCTTTCTTCTCCTCTTCTCCGAACTGTTCAGCTGCGAAGCTGACAATGATTGTTGTCATGGCCTGCAGCTTCCTGTCGACTCCTCCCTTCGCCGTTTCCTCCAGAATTTGGTTGACATCTTCGTCAAACTGTTTCCATAGTAACATCATGATACCTGCAGGCCATTTGATCTGCCTCCTGTTAGAATTGATGCTAAATGGATCAGTTTGCAATACTCAGACAAACCGGGCACTATGGGGTGATTCCGGGCCTGGCACCTCCTTCGTCTCACCAGGTTGGACACCTGCGCGTTGTACTGCTCCTGCTCCCAACAGACACTTCATCCTCGCTGGTGGATCTTCAAACCGCGATCGTTCTTGCAGATGTTGCCACGTGCACACTGCTTGCTCACAGTCATTTGTCCATTGCCTTTTAATCTTCCTTTTAAAATTGTAAGAAACCAATTTACTTGTTTGGGTGTAACTATCATTAAGAATTATAAATACCTATTTAAACAAAATTTTCTTTATTAAATTATATAAAAAGAACATTAACAAATTGGTCGCCTCTTTCATTATCATTGATTGGCCGAATTAATTATATTAAAATGAATATCTTACCTAAATTTATATACCTCTTCCAAGCCTTACCCGTCTTTATTCCTAAATCCTTTTTTGATTCTCATGACTCTATTTTATCCTCTTATATATGGAAAAATAAAGTTAAGAAAGTTAAAAAGAATGGAAGTTTAGCTTTACCAAATTTTAAGTTTTGTCATTGGGCAGTTAATATATGGAATCTTACGTTTAGGTTATATTATATTAATCAGGAGGACTGTCCAGGGTGGGTTTCTATAGAAGCTAACTGTTAATAATTTTTTTATCATCTCTCTTTTGGGATCTTCACTTCCTTTATCTTTAAGCAAAATAACTGAAAATGTGGTAGTTAAACATACCTTGAGTATCTGGATACAATTTAGAAAACACTTTGGTTTATTAAGATTTTCCCTTTCTAGTCCCATTTTTCTTAATTATTTTTAAGCCCTCTATGACTGATGTAGTTTTTAAACAATGGGATAGATTGGGTATTAAATGTTTCCAGGATTTGTTTGTGGAGGAAGTCTTTCTTCGTTTGAACAACTGTCAACTAAATATAGATTACCAAAAACCCACTTTTTTCGATATTTACAAATTAGAGACTTCCTGCAATCTTAATTATATACATTTCCTAAAAGTCCTGATAAGAATTTATTAGATGAAATTCTTAATTTGAAACATTTTATAATGGTTCAGTATTTAATATTTATGATACGTTGATGGGAATGAGAAATGATTCTTTAGACAAAATCAAAAATCTGAAGACACTTGGAATGAAATTTTGAAACTGGTTAATACTTCATCGTTATGTGCCCGTCATTCCCTCTTACAATTTAAAGTGGTCCATAGGGCTTATATGACCAAGGATAAGCTATCTCGTTTTTAAATGGATATATCTCCCTACTGTGACAGGTGTAACAATGGCGAAGCTTCATTCATTCATATGTTTTGGACATGTCCAAGTCTTGAAAAATATTGGAAGGAAGTATTCCAAACTTTTACTGTACTTTTTAAAGTAAATTTTATGCTAATCCTTTGACCACCTTACTTGGTATTGTTTGAGGGAAAGATATCATTTTGAAGACATCTGACTTGCATATTCTGGCTTTTATCTCTCTTATGGCTAGGAGGGTGCTCTTGCTTAAATGGAAGGATGCTGCTCCGTCTAATCACGCTGAGTGGTTACGGGATGTTAGGGCATGCTTAAATTTAGAAAAGATTCGTTGTACAATTTCTGAATCTAACCAAGATTTTCAAAATTTGTTGGGACCGTTTTTGAATGATTTTCAAAACCTTTGATTTCCTGTTAAAGTACAGATGCTGGTTAATAGCATATTTCAATATCAGATAAGGTTTTGTTTTTTCCTTTTTTCTTTACTGAACAGCTTCGGCTTTGGTAGTGGGTATATATATATATAAAATTCATATCTCAACATACGATTTAATCTAATCTACATGAATATAGGGTAAGGAGTTCGTTAATGTGATTCAAATATAATGTTTTTGATATTATATCTTCCTTTTGTTTTATAATATGTATTATTGTACTCTGCATTCTTCTATGTAGAAATTAATAAAAATATTGAAAAAGAAAAAAAGTAAAACTTTATAAAACTCCACATCTGGGGTATTGCAGACAGCTCTGCTTGCACCAATATTTGAAGGATGTGGAGGCTTTGGAGAGGGTACAGAAGGAATTTAGCAGGGTACTGCCTGGATTAGAGGGCATGTGCGTTATTGAGAGTTTGGGAAAACTTGGGTTGTTTTCACTAGAGTGGCGGAGTCTGAGTGGAGATCTGATAAAGGGTTATAAGATTATAAGAGGCATAGATAGAGTAGACAGACGGTATCTTTTTCCCAGGGTTGAAATGTCTAATACCAGACAGCATGCATTTAAAGTGAGAGGGTGTAAGTTCAAAAGAGATGTGAGAGTCAAGTTTTCTTATATAGAGAATGGTGAGTTTCTGGACTGCAATGCCTGGGGCAGTGGTAGAGGCAAATATATTAAGGACTTTTAAGAGACGTTTAAAAGGACACACGCACACACACATACACACACACACACACACACACACACACACACACACACACACACACACACACACACACACACACACACACACACACACACACACACACACACACAAGATTGTACTACTTATGTATACATAAGTAGTAAATCTTATCATTTAAAAATATGGTCACGCCAGCTTGAATTATCCAATATTATCATTTAAAATAATTATGCAGGACGATGGAAAATTAATCTGGTTGTGATGAGAACACAAGAACACATGAAATATCTTTGGAATTCCCTGCTCTAAGGGGCAGTGGAGGGACCGTTATTGGGTGTATTCAACCTGGCGATGAGCTGATTAATGTATATCAGGTGAGTCAAGGGATATGCAGTCTGCATAACATAATGCACTGTGGCAAAGGAGGAGCCATCGACTTATAGAATTACGGAGAAAGCACGGGGAGTTGAATGGCCTACTCTTATCATTGCTTCTGTTGTTGTTTTCTCAGGTGACGTTGTGATATATATTATAAAAGCAATATTATTGCAATCTAAATGTGCAAAAACAATCACATATACACTATCCGTCATTCTCTAAATGCACCTATATTGATGCAGCCTCAGGACTCCGGTTTACACTGGGCCACACATTTTTTTTCTAAGAGTATACTAATTGAATCCAGGGGAGTTTCAGACCTCTTTGTTCTGAAACCAAGTTATTGACGACACTGGTAATCATGAATGCTACGAGCAAATAATGGAATGATGTGGTAGCATCTGTGGAGAGAGAAATTGCTGATAATTCAATGCAAGGTTCCACCAGAAAGAAATGATGATTCATTTAGCTCATTGATCTTCCTGCCCTGGTCCATAGAAACATAGAAACATAGAAAATAGGTGCAGGAGTAGGCCATTCGGCCCTTCGAGCCTGCGCCGCCATTCAGTATGATCATGGCTGATCATCCCACTCAGAACCCTGTACCTGCTTTCTCTCAATACCCCCTGATCCCTTCAGCCACAAGGGGCATATCTAACTTCCTCTTAAATATAGCCAAAGAACCAGCCTCAACTGTTTCCTGTGGCAGAGAATTCCACAGATTCACCACTCTCTGTGTGAAGAAGTTTTTCCTCATCTCGGTCCTAAAAGGCTTCCCCTTTATCCCTAAACCGTGACCCCTCGTTCTGGACTTCCCCAACATCGGAAACAATCTTCCTGCATCTAGCCTGTCTAATCCCTTTAGAATTTTATACGTTTCAATAAGATCCCTCCTCAATCTTCTAAATTCCAGCGAGTATAAGCCTAGTCGATCCAGTCTTTCTTCATATGAAAGTCCTGCCATCCCAGGAATCAATCTGGTGAACCTTCTTTGTATTCCTTCTATGGCAAGAATGTCTTTCCTCAGATTAGGGGACCAAAACTGCACACGATACTCTAGGTTGAATCATTTGCTACATATATCCGCTGTTTTGTAAGAAAGAATTGCAGCAGAGTAGATGAACATCACAAAGAGACAAATAGAATGTATTGAGGCAAAAGAGATTCCACAGATTCCGAAATCTTGAGCAAATACTACTTCTAGCAAGATAGCAGCATGTTTGGTCGCAGCGGCGTCTACGGAGTCAACAAAGGTGTTACTGTCGTGTTTAAGCATATTTTAATGAGCGCAAGATGCTGCTGAATATTAAGAAATTTGAGGTACTGCAGGCCTACCCCATTAGCAAGTTGCTCATTGGCGGAGAAAGTGAAGGAGCGGTGCATCGTGCTACTGCCTGAATTTGAAGAGACTTATGGTCCAATACCGAGTGACTGCCTTGGTCACTTTTCCTGGTGATGGCAAGACACTTTTGGACGTTCCTAATGTGGAATGGTGCATATTTGACTCGCTGATTTATTAGAGAGCAAAGACGGACGGCGGGTGAACTAAGTCTCCTTGGTCATAATGGGGGCTGGGTCTCAAGCTGTGGTGTCACCTGTTTACAGTCGCCAGGAGAGAGGTGTTGGAACCAGTGCGCTCGGGAGGTGAGGTGCAGCTGCCTTCCATGTGCCAGGACTAGGCCTCAAGCCGTGCTGTTGCCTGTTTCCAGCTGCCAGGGAGAGGCGTCGGAGGTGGGGCTCTCCACCAGAGGCGGTGTGGTGTGACGTCCATGCTAGAGATGGTGCTCCCCCTCCCACCACCCCCCCCCCCCCCCACACCAGTGTTCGCTGAGCAGAAGAGAAGCTATGTTGTTGCCCTCTGCAGATTTGGGCGGCATTGGGTGGCTTGAGGTCTGGACTCACTTACTGAGTGTCTGTATCTTTCCATCTTATATGTGCAATGTGTGCTTTGTGCTGTGTGCGGCTGTTGGTACTGTGTTTTTCACCTTGACCCTAGAGTAACGCTGTCTCGTTTTGTTGCATCCATGAGTATACGTGTATGGTCGAATGACAATTAAACTTCAACTGAGTTGAACTGAATTGAATACACAGAGTGCTGAAGGAATTCAACAGCTCAGACAGCATCTACGGAGGGAAATGAACAAGATCCTTTGGGTGGTGATTCCACAGTAACATGATTGAATGGGCAACTGTAGAAGCAGGAACGCTTTTTAAATTTGAAGGTAAACATAAATTCACCGCTGCCTTTATTGTCCGAACACAGCCTTTCGTTGATTGAAGAAAAGGATATTTGAAAAAAATTCACATCGATTGATGCTGCCTGACCTACTGAGTTCCTGCTGCATGTGGTGTGTCCCTTTACAATTAAGACAGCAGACCTAATGCTAAAGTCATGTTCTACAGGACTGCAGAGGTCCTTGCTCTCTAGGATTCTTCTGCAATATGGACTAGCTACAGCAGGGATCTCAAAACACTGAAAATATCTGAACAGCACTGCCTCCATGGAACCCTCTAAAATGACCAAAATGATAAATATAGCAGCACATAGCCTCGAGTAACCTTTACTCCGATTTGTTACACAGGTGAATTCATTCATATGCCCTATATCGGAGTCCTTAAACTGACTTCTTTTCTAAGAAAACATATGAAAACTGCATGTGCTGGAACCTGGAGCACAAAAAGTAACCGTAGGAGAAACGCAGCATGTTAGCAGCATCAGTGGAAGCTGATGTATGGTCTCCAAGTAAAAAATGGACCAACTCACCCACCTCCACAGATGCTGCCTGCTCATTTGACTCCCTCCACAGACTTTGTAATTCATTCTAGTCTGAGCTCTGTCGCAGAAAGAAGTTACCGGGGGATTAGGTAAAATTATTAAGTAATGTGTTCAAAGCTTCTTGACGGAAGCCCAAAACACTTTCTGAATCAATCCAGCATTTCCAGTAATTCTTGGGGATCTATATCCTGGGGCCCATTCAAAGTGAAGGAGAGGCATTTGGATGGTACTGAGAACCTCCAGACCATGAAGCAGGAATATACAGAATCACTGCAGGAGGTGCAGAAGGAATCAGAAACTATTCAACCTCCTGTCCCTCTATGAAAGTATTCGTATTCTCATTAGCCCCAGTCGCCATGCTAGAACCCACAAAACTAGAATGTCAGTCACCATCGATCCTGAGGGAATGCTGAAGAAGAAGATGACAAAGATTGGGAAGAATAGAAAACGTGCAAACCACTGTAAACAAACAATAACAAAAGTGTAAAGTTTGCAGTTAAGTATATTATAGCGTCGTAAAGGTATACAGAATGAATGCAGGCCCTTCGGCCCAACGCATCACTGCCGACCAAGATACCTCAGTTGTCTGCTTTCGGCCATCAAACCCTTCCTATCTGACATGTCCAAATGTTGTCATTTTACCCACCACTGCCACTCCTTCTGACAACTCCTTTCTTTTACCACCATATTCTGTATGAAATATTTGTCCCTTGGGTCCCCTTGAAATCATTACTATTTGTTCTTGAAACTGTGCCTTCTACTTGTACACTTTACTAAGCCCGATAAGACAAAAATTATAAATTGCATTTAATTGCTTTTCCTCATATATTCTTAAACTATTCCTTTGTTGAATAAAGTGCGTGGAAAAGATGGGATATTTAGATAAAGGTATGTCCCATATGGAATTTTCTAGTTAGCGGGCGATTTCCTTCCAGCGTTGGAAATCGTGTACTAGGCAAGTTACGGCAATGTTCTTTTAAAGGTTTTTTTTTAAAAAGAGAACTCCAGCTCTTAACGGGATCCAGCTGGATTTGAACTCGGGACCTCTCCGAAATCTAGAGATGTTGCCACTACACCACTAGCGGCTCGATATTAAGATATGTGACAAAAATGTAGTGTATCCGCAAATGTATCCATAATGTTTACCTATCGTTTTATGTCCGTTTTATGAACAACTTGTCAAAGGTTCACGTCCTGTTTACTGAACACCCCGGTCATCCCCACAGCAACAATTGGTTGCAACTGCTGCCGATGATCCATACCTGAGGACTTTAAACACGAAACGTTTCCAGATATCAGCCGCTTTGAAATATTATTACTTTCTTATCCATTCTCGTCAACAGAATTTGGGCTTAATTGAGTGTTAATTTCAATAAATCTGAGGATTTAAATAAGGCATTGAAGAGTATAAACTGCTGAATTTGTGTGGTGAGTAAAGAAAGCGTTGCTATCTTCAATTGAGTGCTTCGCCTCTGTGTTTTGTTTCATACTCCTTGTCTCAATTAGAGTAAACTTCATGGTGAAGGCGAATTAGCCTGACACACGTGGTAGGGAAAAAAAGGATGGAATTAATTATTAAGGTGGTTATATCATTGAGGCTATAGGCTTCAACATTGAAGGGGATCAGTGAAAGTATTTGGACTTACAATATTCCTCAAAAGGGTAACTGTACCTTATAGCAGAGGCAATATATTCGCGTGATACAGTATTGAATAACGTGCAGGAAACAGTAATTACCGTACGAAGGATAATTTCAAGTTGTCAACCTATGAGCAATGAGATGTCACAGGGATCAGTGCTGGCATAAAGTATACGAATGATTTAGAGCAGGGGTTCTCAATCCGGTGCCCACGGATCTCTCGGTAAAGAGGAAGGGTCCACGGTATAAAAAACGGTTGGGAACCCCTGATTTACAGGAAGAAAGCAACTACATTTCGGGCTGTCGGGAAGAGTCAGATAGATTTAAAGGGTGAAAGGAGAGTTGGAAAGGGGCGCGGGGAAAGGTGGGGGATGTCGATGAGTCGGAAAAACCACGAGGGCAGGCGCCACTGTGTGATGGGATGGAGGCGACAAAGCAGATGCTGAACTATCGGCGTATGTTGGATTTCAGAGTTTTACCGTACCTTTCAGCGCCTGATTCTGCAAAAGGACCAACCTAATTCTGTAATAATGCTGTGACGTTCAAACTCGGGGCTCGGCTCCTGTCAGTATTTTTGAGCAAAAGTTGTTCACAATCGTTTTCAGAAGATGCACTCATGTGGGTTTCAATGTCATTAGTAGTGGTTGTCACTTACTCGATTTTCTCCGCTTATATTCAGGGTAGGCGTGTTTTCCAATGCCCTGATTAACAAATAAGTATGAATCGCAGCGCGGAACGAGTGACCGCCTTTCTCTACCGCCCAGGAGTGGCCGGTACGGGCAAACTTGCGCCCCACGTTGCTACTTCAATGGGTGAAAGCTACTTTCAGGAAGCAGGTCAACAGCTCTTTGAACTTCATATGAACTTATTTAGCAGCGGAGATCTCTGCAGTGCTCCAGAATCGGCGGAAACCACATCCGCCCCAAACACATTAGAAGCAGAACAGTAATCGGTGCTTCAAACTCTGGTAACTCAATCACACCTCAGCAATTCCAGCACTAACAGCCTCCGGTACAGTCTCGTAAGCATGAATCTTGTTATATTTATATCAGTATATGTATCTACTTTCTGCACAGGCTGGTCACAAAGTGTCACTGAAGGGATTCGTGTTCACCAAACCCCCAGTTATCTCACAGTGCCCGAAGGGGGGAGGGCGAATCTGATCTGCAACTTTTCTGCGGATAACATTCTCGACTTTGTAATCAACTGGCTTCATCGATCAGAAAAGTCAACGAATCAAACATACGTAATTTACATGAACAACACATACAAAAGAAACCTTTCTACCGAGATGGAAATTACTAAAGAGCAAAGCATAATCAGAAGCGAGTTATCAATAAATAATCTTCAGCAAGAAGACAGCGGCACATATTACTGTGAACTGATGACTCTAAATCCACCATCCGCTGAGGGTGTATTGGGCAACGGAAGCCGGTTGATCGTGACAGGTAGGATTTATAATTAAGTTTATACATGTGGAACTATACTGTATTCGGATTTTATTGAAACTGAACTTGCATTCACAATTACATGTTTATCAGCGACGTAATAATTCAATTGAACAGCGGACTGAGTTCATGATACCAAAATTTGTTTTAATGCTGGAGCTGCCACGGATCAACAGTACCAGGTCGGGATTTGGGGAGGAGGACTTGTGTGAAGGGATGTCGGCTGGATGGCTCGCACCGATCTTTCCCGACTGTCAGTGAAGGGTGTTGAGGTGCACCAGGATGTAGGGAGGTGAAGGCAGCAGCTAGCTCGGCCATACAGCCAGATCCGAGAGACACTGTCCTTCTGCAACAGTAAAGCCTGGTCAGCATTTCCAAATGTGTTGTCATCCGTCACAAGCAAAACAGGCACCTGGGGAGACGGAAGCGAACGGAACAAAGTATAGGTGTGTTCCACTTTCAAACAGTTTTACAGAATCAATGTAGATAACTTTAAAATATCTGGCTTCAGCTCTTCTATATTTAAGTAATTAGCATTAATGCGTGTGGTAGATCTAGGTCAAGTTGGGCGCACCAATTTGACCTGAACATTGCCACCTAGTCGGTACGTTTACCAGTCGAGGCCACTTTTTGTTCCCTCTGAGCTGCGCGGCTGCGTGGCCGCACAGTACAAGCAATGCTGTCGCGCACGGCGTCTTCGTCCTGCGCTGCTGGAATAAAGACAGCCGGAAAAATGTTTAGGAAACATGGAGGTTTTTTCTTTGTCGTACCGTATTTCATGATACCAATTCAATTATTAAATAAAATCAATGGTATGAGATTTTTTCGATGTTCATTTTATGTATTCACAGGTGTCACGCAGATTTCGGCCGTGTTAAAAATTTCCTGCTCAGAGCAATGGCTGATCGGCGCAGCTGTAAAAAAAAATAGAGGGAGCGTTAGTCAAAGTCAAAGTAAATTTATTATCAAAGTGCGTATATATCACTATAGCTGCCTTTAGATTCACTTTCTTGTCGGGAATTTCAGGAAAATAAAGAAATATATTAGAATTTATGAAAATCTATACATAAAGGCTGACAAATCAATATGCAAAATAGGCAAATAACCTCTCCTACATGTAATTTATCCTTCTCATAGGTATATTCAATCAGAGTTTCTTATTCCTCTTAAGCTCATCACCCCCTACGTGGCATAAACAGCCGACAGAAGCTCGACAGAGTCTTTTTGAAGTTATCCGCAGGTGAAGACCATCTTACGTCTTCTAAACGAAGAACTTTCCTCTCCCAGGGATGAACTCTTCGGAGCTTAGTTCGCGTTCCTCTAGCTCTGATTTCTTTATGGAATGGGGTCGCTAGCCCCATGTCCATTCCTCCTCTTTTTGCAGTTCAATCAGAGCTTGTATCATTTTTTGATTGGTTTGGGGATACCGAATGTCAGCGGTACTCTTATGCCTGGAAATGAAGACCATTGCAGATCAGATAATTGGATATCCTCTCCATAAATAAACACAATCGCTTTGAATCGTCTTACTGTTACTCGAACTGTCGGCTTTCACATTTAAATTTTCTGAAAGTCGTTGCACAATTTATTCAACGATAGCCACAGAGCTGCAAAAGCAGGCAATAGCATAAACCGGAAGATCTGGACATATTGTGATTTAAAGACATAAACGCAGGAAATCTGAGATAAAACACGAAATAAATTAGTACAGTCAGCAGGTCAAGCAACAAACGTTACTGTCTCTACTCTAATATTTTATTTATCTAATTCTATAACAGGTGCCAGGTAAAAATGCCGATTCTGTGTGTTGACGCCAATGCACACAGAGCCTGAAACACTAACGTGCGGTTACCAATTGATCATTTCTCAGAATTCAGGAAACTCGCTCCTGAACCTTTTTAAAACTAGATGTCATCTGTTGTATTTTAATAAAACGCACTTCCATAAGAAGAGAAATTCACCTCAATAAGGACCAAACTTCTAAAAATTCATTTGATGTAGTTTACACAGTATTGTGAAGAGATCACAACGCATTGTGGGCCAGCTCGCTGCGATAATAGCAATGATCATTTTAGTTGTTTTTTTTAAAGTTTTAGTTATATTTGTTGAAGTAAATATAGTTTGCTATAATGGTTATAGCAATAATAGCCATTATTATCTTTATTCTCGATAAGGATCCGAGATCCAGGCGAACAACCGTCGATGGATTTATTTGCCGATGGGCATGCTCCTACTGGTTACATTTCTCTTAACCGCAAGGCGTTGGAATGCGGAACGTGAGTATTGTGCTTTTACCACCAATATTAGAAGCACGCGCAATTTTCGCTGTAAATAACCAATATAGACTTTCTATAGTAGTAGATTTTTAACAAAATGCTACGTTAAAATGGACACGATTGGTGGTCGATTTCAAATAATGATCGTGAATCCGAGAAATGTACAGGACAAAGGAGCCCATTTGGCGCATCTTAATCCGTCCCGGAGTGTGTTTAAATACGGCAATTATCTGTCTGGAAGGGCGTAACACTGCAGTGATTTTAAAATCAACTCTGAGAAAATATCAGTATAATAAATCAGTCGCACCTTTTCTTTTATTGATTCGAGATAGAATATTAAAAGAATTCCTGCACTTATCCTCATGTCGGTACTTAATACCTTCACTCCAGTAATCAACATTTCCCTTATTGTATGTTTTGGCTTTACTCAAATATACAATAGTCGCTAACGTTCGTAATAACACTGAAGAAGTCCTATAGTCCTAAACTGATCGGATGTTTTGTTATCTTAATTTTAGTTTCCTTGTTTCTTTGTTTTCTGCTTCTGGCTACTCAGTTCACATTTGCTTATTTTACATTGCGCAATGTCCTTCAGGACTTTAAGAATTAGCTGTTGATCATGCTTGAAATGTAACATATGAGACTGAAAATCACCTGTAATATGTTCTCAACAATGCCCCACGCATAGTTTGGGGAAATAAAGAGTAATATCGCTATCCCTTAAATTTATTTGTATTAATGACCGATATCACTTCCATGTTTATAACAGCTTTGCTAGATTCCATGGCCTTTCCCCTGATATGTTCACTAATGTTGTCCCCGTGAATCAAAATAGGACATATAGGACATACATGGTAAATGGTAGGGCATTGAGGAATGCAGTAGAACAGAGTGATCTAGGAATAATGGTGCATAGTTCCCTGAAGGTGGAATCTCATGTGGATAGGGTGGTGAAGAAAGCTTTTGGTATGCTGGCCTTTATAAACCAGAGTATTGAGTATAGGAGTTGGGAGGTAATGCTAAAATTGTACAAGACATTGGTGAGGCCAAGTTTGGAGTATTGTGTACAGTTCTGGTCACGGAATTATAGGAAAGATGTCAACAAAATAGAGAGAGTACAGAGGAGATTTACTGGAATGTTACCTGGGTTTCAGCACCTAAGTTACAGAGAAAGGTTGAGCAAGTTTGGTCTTTATTCTTTGGAGCGCAGAATATTGAGGGGTGACTTGATAGAGGTATTTAAAATTATGAGGGCGATAGATAGAATTGACGTAGATAGGCTTTTTCCATTGAGACAAGAGAACATGAGTTGAGAGTTAATAGGCAATGGTTTAAGGGTAACACGAGGGGTAACTTCTTTACTCAGAGAGCGGTTGCTGTGTAGAACGAGCTTCTAGTAGAAGTGACAGAGGCAGGTTCGATTTTGTCATTTAAAAAAAAAATGGATAGGTATTTGGACAGGAAGGGAATGTAGGGTAATGGGCTGAGTGCAGGTAGGTGGGACTAGGTGAGAGTAAGCGTTCGGCACGGACTAGAAGGGCCGAGATGGCCTGTTTCCGTGCTGTAATTATTATATGGTTATAATATACCTTCCGATAATATTTTAGACTCTTCTACATCACTGGATCGCAATGTAATTAATATGTTTATTGATTTTGTTCGTTTCTCCAAGGAAATTTCAGGACCTGAAAAATCAGAGTATGCGACTTTGTCTTCTGCAATAGTGGCGGAAGTCTCGTATAGTGCAGAATTGGAAGTCATTTATTCTCATCCTGTGATAAAAAAATACTACCCGTACTTCAGCAGAGACAGTATGCTGTCTTACACAATAAAATATTTCAAGCGAACTGAGGAAACAGACAGCTAGAGATCGAGCTATGTGGGACTTACTGGACTGATAAACAATTGAGGGTAGATTTCCTGTTCAAGGTGACACAATAGTTCTTGTGGCAGAGGTGCTGCTTCACAGCTCCATCGACTCGGGTTCTGCTGCTGGACCTGCAGACTCTGGATATTCTCCCAATGAGGGTGTGGGATTCCTCTGGGTGTTCTGGCCCCCTTCCACATCCCAGGGATTAACTGCCCTGTGTAAATTGGACCCAACGTGTAGGAGAATGCAGGGATTGAGAACTGGGTATCTGAATAGGCCAGAAGGAAATTAGTGGAAGAACGGGCTTCCTCTTTGTGCCGTCAGAGTTGCGGCAACAGATTACGCCGCTTTGAATAATAATTATACAAGTAAAGGGCGAAGGACAGACGTATTTTAAAGGCGAGCTAATATTGCTTGGAAACGTGCTGACTGCTACACTCCAGATTACAGCCACGAAATGACTAAATTGCTAGAATGTGTAAAGTCTAATCAATCATCTATCTATTTATATATGGATCGATGGAGAAGTAGATATATATATATATGTCTGTGTGTGTGTGTGTGTGTGTGTGTGTGTGTGTGTGATAAAAGGCAATGAAACTGTCTCTATTTCCTATACCTACAGGCAGAATATGCAGCTTTGAAAATCTGTGAAGGACCCCCCAAGGCACAGAGTGGAGATGAGGATGAAATGTATGTAGTTTACTTCCAGGTGCTGCGTAAAGAGAAGATTTAGGCTGACGTTCCGACACCGTCCTTCCAGCAACTGCAACTCGCAATCACCACTTCCGACAAGACTTCGACCAGTAACGCAAATAGATTCTGGGAATCTGCAATGAAATCAGAAATCGCTGAAGTCGTGTAGTGTGTTAGCTGGATTGTGTTACTAGCAGAGCTTGGCTGTCATCTCCCTTGTGTGGTGGTTCAGTCCGAAGTCCGCGGTCCAGTCCGCGGACTCCGGTCTCCGGGTTTTCCGGCGGTCCCTTGCTGTGGTTGGACTTAACTAGAAACACCTGAGGTTCATGTTGGAACTGGGAATATAAGTGGCCCTGGTATTGTGTGTGTGTGTGTGTGTGTGTGTGTGTGTGTGTGTGTGTGTGTGTGTGTGTGTGTGTGTGTGTGTGTGTGTGTGTGTGTGTGTGTGTGTGTGTGTGTGTGTGTGTATGTGTATGTGTGTGTTCAAGATTCTCATGACACAGATGGCTGGTGGAAGGCTAGAACGGACTCTTGCCATCCTTGGGGCCGCGTAGGAGAACCATGGCTTCTGGGAGCCTTGCTGGTAGTAGTCGGAGCGGTCATTGCGGTATGGATTCAGCTGTTTCCCGGGCCAGCTGGGTGGCCGTCAGCCACTCCGAGCGAGGTAGGGATCCGGTTGCTTCCGTAGCCAGCCAAGGCTGCCGGCCGTAATGGCTACTCGGAGCTACCCTGATGCAGAGGTGGAACTGTCTGTCGTTCCTTGGTGTTTGCCTCTTCCTGTCCTCGCCCCCGTGGGGTGTCCGGCCGATCTGCCGTTGCCCTGCGGAGGGTTCTGTCTTGTCTTGTCCTGTCCTCGCCTCCGTGGGGTAAGTCAGGCCGTTCTGCCGTTGCCCTGTGGGGGTGGGGGGGGGGATCGCTCGTTGATTCATTATGGTTATTACTCTATAGATTTACTTAGTATTATTTAGGAAATGAATCTGATGGTTGTATATTACGACATATATGTACATTAATAATAAGTTTACTTTGAAATTTGAATTAAACACTCACTGATTAATGAGAATATAAATTCCTGAATCCAGAGTTCCGTTGCCGACAGAGAGTTGGAATCACAAGATAAACTCCAGATGCCGAAGATCTGAGTTTAAAAAAAAACAAAGAATGCTCAGTGGGGGTTGGGGAATGGATCCAATAGGTCCGGCAACTCGATGGCAAGAGAAACGGTCGAAGTTTCGGGTCTGCGATCCTTCGTCAGAACTGTGAGCGACTACTTCTGTGCTCCAGTCGGGAAATTTGTTCTGACCCCGCTGTCAAAGTTTAAAAACCGGAAAGCAGAATGGCAGCTTTCCACTACCAGGCTCTCCGCAGTCACCAGATGCTGATAAACCTACACCCACACACCACCAATACCCTGAAACCAAAACTAGGAGACAGAAATCTCCCGGCACTTACTGGTTCAGATGAAGCCAGCCTGCAGAGATGCCTCCTTCGCCTCGAAACTGTTGTAGTTCCAGCCCCTGTCGATATTTTAAAATTATTTAATTATCATCACCTCTTTCTAACTCCTTCCTTGCCAGATACTGGTACTCGACCAGCATTTCCACATTAACACGGCGCTTTCACACTGGCGCGCCGGGAAAGGGCAGCATTCGAGAGCAATCATTAAAGTTAAAATACAGAATCAGACTCGCAATGTATTTGCGTGCAGACAGCGGTGATCGGATACATTACCAATAGTCATTACAGACATTAAACTGCCCCCGCAGTCTGTGGCCTAACGCCTCCAATTATCTTCTGGCCCACACAGTCATAGCAATACTTGTATGGTTAAGCACGCTAACCTAATTTTTTTTTTAATTTAGATGCACCGAGTAGAGGCTCTTCCTCCAAACGCCAGAGAACTGAGTTGAACTCTGACCTCTGATTTTGACTCTGAGGAGTTTGCAAGCTCTCCCCGTGGGTTCTCTGCTTTTCTTCCTGCATCCCAAAGACGTGCGGCCTGTGAGGCTCATTACCACTATGATTTTCCTCAAAGCGTAGATGAATTGGGGATTGGTGGCGGAGAGATAACGTGAATGTGAGAAGAACAATAAAAATAGGATTATTATAGGATTACTGTAAATAGGCAGTCGATGAGATAGAAACATTATCTGTTGAGCTACTCGCTTGTTTCCCTTCCACAGTACTCTTCCCACATTCTATGTCTGTCCGGCAGGGATTAAAACTTTGCTCTCCTCATAAAGCACTTAGCAGCTGGGATATGGTCGGCGTTGTTTAGACACTACTCAAAATTATCCTCTCCTCGATGCAACTGTTCTCCCCAATCAGCAGTTTTAGTTATCCCACCTATCTAGATCTACCTCAGATCCTTGCTGTCTGTGCGAGATTTGCAGTATCTGGTGAAATTGAAACTGTATTGAAATGAATTTTAGCGGAAGTTTATTTCCGGTCGGTCCGGCTTCACTCTTAACGAAGTACTATAATTAGACAAATACTGCTTTTTCTTTTGCAAACTATTTTACTGTTCTGGGGCAAGTTAACTCCTCATTTCACTGGCTGCACAATGTTAATATTTTCTTTATTCGGGGAATTATTTGGCTATGAATGCAAAAAGAACGCAGAAGAAAATCACGGAAACTTTACACTTCCTTGTTTTTTTTTCAGGATGTTTTATTTGTGCTCTGTTTCCTATCGTATCTTTTAGGATTCCTGCAATATCTTCTCTCACCTTTCCCGCTCAATAAGAGCATCCGCTCATCTCACCAATGTCCCCATTAACCGGCACCAGAGCCATTGTCCAGAGTGTCATTTTCCGTCTCCAAATCTACCAATCATTCCTCCAAATCCATATTCTAACTTTACGGACCCATCCCCAAATCTTCCCGTCTATTGCCAGATGTCGCCATCCTTCTCCTGAATCCCCAACCATTCACACAACTTTCCAACCTGTCCCCGATCTCCCCTTCTCAACGAGCCTGTCGTCGTTAAGTATCCCAACCACCCTTCACTTCGTCGCTCAGCTCCTAATCTTCCCACCTCCCCCTATTCACCAATTTCTCCCATTTTATTCCCAATTAATGTCCTGAAACATCGTATTTCGCAAGTTTGTGTTTTAGTTCAGCCTCGGTGATGTTATCAGATAAATAAAACTGTGGATGTCAGAAATAGCAGCTAACAAATAAGCGGCGATTTAAACTCCCGGTGGAACAAATAGGAATTGATTTTCGCTGCTAAAACCGGACGGTCAAAGAGTCAGTAACTAGCCCGCAATCCCACTGCCCCGACTGTCTTCCGATCGGCTGGTGGCAGAGCTGCTAGTCCAATGTATGCATCAGGCCAGCAATTAGATCTGATCGCTGGTAAGAGAAAGAAAAAGACAGAGCACAGTTTAAAAATCAGGCAAATGCTAAGCGGATAGAGAATGTGGTTAAAATGATGGGAGATTAATGCAAGGAATGTGTCTCAAAATGTGTCTGCAACGTATCGGCAGAATAGTTGTTGCCTGATTTATGGAAACCGGAGCTGTGTATCCTTTCAAAGGTGTGAATAAAGGAAGCTGGTGAAATTGCAACAGTCCTGTTGCAATGCTTCTACTTATTGTAGTTCTCACGAAAGGTGTTGCTTTGTTGTTCTTCAGAGCAAGACACACATAAAGGTCACAAAACCTCAACTCTGTTTTACACCGTCCTCCGACTGCGAAAGTTCTCGCCACGGAGTGCAGTACGTTCTCGCTACCTACGAGGCTTGCTTGCAAAGTGGCTAAGAAGTGTGAAGTGTAAATGAAGGATATTTCAGCCAATTATTTAACCCAGAGCTATGCTTCAATTCAATTTAATTCTGCTGTTATGAATTTGTCTCTTCCAGCACTTTCTCAAATCACTGGCTACCGAATCATTCATTACTAATTTTATTATTCCTCGATTCATTAGTTTCATGGAGTGTTTGTAAAACGCAAACACGGGGAAATCTGCAGATGCTGGAGATTCAAGCGACACACACAAAATGCTGGTGGAACACAGCAGGCTAAGCAGCATCTACAGGGAGAAGTACAGTCGACGTTTCGGGCCGAGACCCTTCGTCAGGACTAACTGAAAGAAGAGGTAGTGAGAGATTTGAAAGTGGGAGGGGGCTATCCGAAATGATAGGAGAAGACAGGAGGGGGTGGGATGAAGCTAAAAGCTGGAAAGTTGATTGGCAAAAGGGATACACAGCTGGAGAAGGGAAAAGATCATGGGAAGGGAGGCCTAGGGAGAAAGAAAGGGGAAGGGGAGCACCAGAGGGAAATGGAGAGCAGGCAAGGAGTGATTGTTAGAGGGACAGAGAGAGAAAAGAAGCAAAAAAGGAAAAAGTAAAATAATTTTATTTTCCATAAAATAAGCTTATGGCTGCAAAAAGCATGGCTTCGTTTTTTAAGCCTCGTAACATTTGACACAGTTACCTTGTCTGCATATTGAAGCAATGGTTTAACGTGGCAGATCATCCAACCCATATATCATAGAAACACAGAAAACATTGAGCACAATAAAGGCTCTTCGGCCCACAAAGCTGTGCCGAACATGTCTTTACCTTAGAATTACCTAGGCTTACCCATAGCCCTCTATTTTTCTATGCTCCATGTATCCATCCAGGAGGCTCTTAAAAGACCCTATCGTTTCCGCCTCCACCACCGCCACCTGCAGTCCATTCCACACACTCACCACTGTCTGCGTAAAAAACTTACCCCTGACATCTCCTTTGATCCTACTTCCAAGCACCTTAAAGTATGCCCTCTCGTGTTAGCTATTTCAGCCTTGGGGAAAAGCCTCTGATTATCCATATGATCAATGCCTCTCATTATCTTGTACACCTCTATCAGGTTACCTCTCGGCCTCCGTCGCTCTAAGGAGAAAAGGCCGAGTTCCCTCAAACTATTCTCATATGTCATGCTCCCCAATCCAGGCAACATCCTTGTACTTCTCCTCTGTATGGTTTCCACGTCCTTCCTGTAGTGAGGGGACCAGAATTGAGCACAGTACTCCAAGTGGGGTCTGATCAGGGTCCTATACAGCTGCAACATTACCTCTCGCCTCTTAAACTCAATCCCACGATTGATGAAGGCTAATGCACCACATGCCTTCTTAACCACGGAGTCAACCTGTGTAGCATCTTTGAGTGTCTTATGGACTGGGACCCCCAAATCCCTCTGATCCTCGACACTGCCAAGAGTCTTGCCATTAATGCTATATTCTTCCATCATCTTTGGCCTACCAAAATGAACCACCTCCCACTTATCTGGGTTGAACTACATCTGCCACTTCTTAGCCCAGTTTTGTATCCTATCAATGTCCCGCTGTAACCTCTGACAGCCTTCCACACTATCCACAACACCCCCAACCTTTGTATCATCAGCAAATTTACTAACCCATCCCTCCACTTCCTCATCCAGGTCATTTATAAAAATCACGAAGAGTAGGGATCCCAGAACAGATCCCTGAGGCTCTCCACTGGTCACCAGCCTCCATGGAGACTAAGTCCCTTCTACAACCATACTTTGCTCTCTGTGGGCAAGCCAGTTCTGGATCCGCAAATCAATTTCTTTTTGGATCCCATGCCTCCTTAATTTCTCAATGAGCCTTGCATGGGGTACCTTATCAAATGCCTTGCTAAAATCCATAAACACTACGTCTACGGCTCTAATTTCATCACTATGTTTAGTCACATATAACCATAGAACCATAGAACATTACAGCACAGAAAGAGGCCTTTTGGCACTTCTTGGCTGTGCTGAACCATTTTTTCGCCTAGTCCCACTGACCTGCAACTGGACCATATCCCTCCATACACCTCTCATCCATGTACCTGTCCGAGTTTTTCTTAAATGTTAAAAGTGAGCCCACATTTACCACTTCATCTGGCAGCTTATTCCACACTCCCACCACTCTCTGTGTGAAGAAGCCCCCCTAATGTCCCATTTAAACTTTTCCCCTTTCACACTTAACCCATGTCCTCTGTTTTTTTTTCTCCCCGAGGCTCAGTGGAAAAAGCCTGCTTGCATTCACTCTATCTATAATCATCATAATTTTATATACCTCTATCAAATCTCCCCTCATTCTTCTATGCTCCAGGGAATAAAGTCGTAACCTATTTAACCTTTCTCTGTAACTCAGTTTCTCAAGTCCCGGCAACATCATTGTAAACCTTCTCTGCACTCTTTCAAGCTTATTAATATCCTTCCTGTAATTTGGTGACCAAAACTGCTCACAATACTCCAAATTCGGCCTCACCAATGCCTTATACAACCTCATCACAACATTCCAATTCTTATACTCAGTACTTTGATTTGTAAATGCCAATGTACCAAAAGCTCTCTCTACGATCCTATCCACCTGTGACGCCAATTTCAGGGAATTTTGTATCTGTATTCCCAGATCCCTCTGTTCTACTACACTCCTCAGTGCCCTTGTTGCAAGAACGTGGCGGTGGAACGAACCCAAGTGCTTAAAACGGGCGCCGAGGCCGAGTCGGGAGGCGTTACGGTCGTAGCGAGCGTGGAATTGGTGCCAAGGGAGTCTTTACCTGGAGTCTTGGTCTTAGTAGAGAATTCAGGAACGATGCTAGATTTAGAACTGATAGTCCTGAGAACCATGGAACGAGGTTACCCATACACGAGTCCACCAAACGAACTGGTGGCTCTTTGTTGTGGTCACGGGGTTCTTATACTGCATTTGCTGATGGAAAGCAGGTGTTTGTGGTTAGTGGAACCTGAGAATGATTGGAACTAAACGAAGTGGTTGAGGCCCAAATCCGGAGGAAAATAACCAGGTGGGAGATCGCCAGAAGGGACCACGACAGTACCCCTCCCTCAACGGGAGGCTCCAGGCGATCCTCCAGGCCTGTCTGGATGGTCCCGATGAAAATCCCGGATAAGGGAAGGGTCTAGGATGAAGGAGCGGGGGACCCAGGAATGCTCTTCTGGACCGTTCCCTTCGCAGTCCACTAGGTATTGGAGACCCCTGCCCTGGCGGCGCACAACTACAGTCGTCGGACGGTGTATGCCAGATGGTTGTCGATGATACAGGCAGGTGGGAGAGTCTCAGCTGGGGGACACAAAGGGCTGACGAAACTGGCTTTAACTGAGACACATGAAAAGTTGGGTGGATGCAGTGTGGACCCTGGCAGCTTTAGGCGGACCACTGTGGGATTGATAACCTTTTCGACCTTGAATGGTCCCAGGAAGCGAGGGGCGAGTTTCCTATGATCGTTTTTGAGCGGGATGTCCTTGGAGGAAAGCCACACCATCTGCCCAGGTTGGTATTGCGGCGTTGGAGTCCGTTGTCGGTCGGCTGTCTTCTTATTTCGATTTGTGATCTGAGTAGGGCCGTGCGTGTTTCCTCCCAAATCTTAAGTCACCGATCAATAGGGTCCTGAACTGACGGTACCGCAATCTCCGCATCTTGCGCGGGGAAGAGCGGGGGTTGACACCCAAGGGAGCACTCGAACGGAGTCCTCCCAATGGCAGAGCTTACCAGAGAGTTTTGGGCGTACTCAACCCACGGGAAGTGATCGCTCCAGGTCGACGAGTTGTTTGCCCTTACACAACGTAGCTTCGCCTCCAGGTCTTGGTTGACCCATTCCGTCTGCCCGTTCGTCTGGGGGTGGAAGTCGGATGACAGGCTGACCGATGCACCTAAGGCTTGACAGAAGGCCTTCCATATCTGCGAGACGAACTGGGGACCTCTGTCGGAGACGATGCCCGCGGGGATTCCGTGGAGGAGGAAGACGTGGCGGAAGACGTGGCGGACGATAATATCTGCAGTTTCTTGAGAGGAAGGGAGTTCAGGGAGGGCCACAAAGTGCACCGCCTTGGAGAATCGGTCTACCACAGTGAGGACAGTGGTGTTTCTGCAGGAGGGAGGCAGACTGGTGACGAAGTTTAGGGCGATGTGCTACCAGGGATGACAAGGGACAGGTAGAGGACGAAGTAGACCCGCAGGTGGTCGATGAGAGACCTTCCCCCGGGCACCGATGGAACAAGCCGAGACGTAAGAATGGGTGTCCCCCTCCATGGGCGGCCACCAATAGTGCTTCCTCGGACAGCCAGGGTCCGATCACTCCTGGAGTGGCAGGTGAACCGGGATGCGTGCCCCCATTGGAGAACCTGAGACCTGACGGAAACGGGCACGTACAGGCGATTGCCGGGTCCATTGCCAGGGTCCGGATCGTCCGGCTGGATTTCCTTTATCTCTATCTCCCAAGTGAGGGTGGCCACCACGCAGGATGGAGGAAGGATCGTCTCGGGACTGGAGGCGTCATTCATGGCGTCATGCTGGCGGGATAGCGCGTCCGGCTTCCCGTTCTTGGATCCTGGACGGTACGTGAGGGTAAACTTGAACCGTCCAAAAAACAGTGCCCAACGGGCCTGGCAGGAGTTCAATTGTTTGGCGGTCTGAATATACCCCAGGTTCTTACCAGGTCCACACCACAAACGGGTGTTCTGCTCCTTCCAACCAGTTTCTCCATTTTTCCAGTGCTGATTTGACCGCCAGCAGTTCCCGATTCCCCACAGTCGGAGAGAGTAGAAGGCACAGGGGTGAAGCTTTTCGTCCAAACTTGCCCGTTGGGACCGGACTGCTCCCACCCCGGAGTCAGAGGCTTCCGCCTCAACGATGAATTGACGGGTTGGGTCCGGATGGACCAGGATGGGGGCGGTGGTGAAACGCCTCTTTAGGTCGGTGAATGCTGAGTCCGCTTCGGAGTCCCATCAAAACGGTATGGTAGGCGAGGTAAGCCGGGTAAGCCAGTCGACTGTAGTCTCTGATGAATCTGCGGTAGAAGTTTGCAAACCCCAGGAATTGTTGAAGTTGTTTGCGTGTCGTGGGTCTAGGCCATTCCTCCACTGCCCGGAACTTCTCGGGGCCTGCTTTTACCTGCCCGCTTTCAATGATATCGCCTAGGAAGCTGACCGAAGGGACGTGGAACTTTAAGTTTTCCGCCTTTGCAAATAACTGGTTTTCCCACGGTCTCTAGAGGACTTGACGGACATGGTGTATGTGTTCTTGGGGGCTGCTAGAAAATATCAGGTTATCGTCAAGGTAAACAAATACGAACCGATTGATAAAGTCCCTTAGTACGTCATTGATCAGGGTTTGGAAAACGGCGGGTGCATTGGTGAGGCCAAACGGCATGACCAAATACTCAAAGTGGCCCAGAGGTGTATTGAAGGCCGTCTTCCATTCGTCCCCCTCCCTCATCCTGACTAAATAGTAGGCGTTGCGAAGGTCCAGCTTTGCGAAGATGGTGGCTCCATGCAGTGGTTCAAATGCCGAACTAATGAGCGGTAGGGGATACTTGTTCTTAACTGTTATATTATTTAGGCCTAGGTAGTCGATACAAGGCCGAAGCGTCCCGTCCTTCTTTACTACAAAAAAGAAACTGGCGCCTACCGGGAAGATGAAGGTCTGGTAATGCCCGCCTTGAGGGAATCGTTGATGTACTTCTGCATGGCCTCTCTCTCCGATGGGGATAGGTTAAAAAGGCGACTGGTGGGTAGCGAGGCCCCGGGGAGAAGGTCGATGGCACAATCATATGGGAGGTGCGGAGGCAGGGAAAGAGCCCGTTGTTTACTGAATACTGGTCCCAGGTCAGGTATTCAGTGGGGACTTGGGACAAATCGAGAGGTTCCGGGACAGGCGGGGTCGCGGTAGCTTCCCTGGGAGATGGGGCTGATCGCAGACAGCTGGCGTGACATGATTGGTTCCAGTTGGCTATCCTCCCGGTAGACCAGTCGATGTAGGGATTGTGTTGGGTCAGCCATGGGTAACCCAGAACCACCGGGGCTTGAGGTGAATGAGTGATAGGATCAAGGTCAGGGGAGGCGTACAGTGGGTCACACGAGACAGCAGTTTTCCGTCCAGAGCCCGGGCCTCCAGGGGGGTAGTTAGCGGCTCGCGAGGTATTCCATCCAGGGAGGCTATGTCCTCGTCCAGCAGATTGCCGTCGGCACCGGAATCCACTAAAACGTATAGGGACACAGACTGTCGTTGGTAATTTACGGTCGCCGGGATCTGCATCCGAGTCTGGGGGGCTGAAGGGATTGTCGTCGGACCCATCAGAACAGTGGAGCGGGAGCTCTGCGAGGAACGGAAGGGGAGAGAGGTTAGGGCTGGTTGAAGAAGGTAAGGTGAACCGTGGAATGGCCCGAGGAACGGGGTAACCGGTCTTCTCTCTCAAACGTTCTCGAAGTCGATAATCTAATCGAATGGCTAGCGAGATTACAGACTCCGGACAGTCCGTGTCGTCCCTTGCGGCCAACTCATCCCTTATCTGGTCCGAGAGGCCCTGTCGTTACGAGGGCCTCGTTATTCCACCCGGAGTCTGCGGCCCAGGTCCGGAACTCAATGGAAGACCTGGCCACACTTTTGCGAAGCCTGACGAAGAGTAAGCAACCGTTACGCAGCGTCCTTACCGCGAATAGATTTTTCGAAGACTTTCCTCATTTTAGCGATAAGGGAGGAGTAGAAGGAACAAACCTCTGGTCGGTTATCCCATATCGCGGTTGCCCAGGCTAAGGCATCCCCTCGTAGCAGCGCCATAATGTACGTATTCTTTGATTTATCGGAAGTGTAGGTATGTGGCTGCAGCTCAAAGACTAGGGAGCATTGTAACAGGAGGGCCCGGCACCTACCTAGGTCCCCGGCGTAGAGTTCAGGCTCAGGTACATAAGGCTCTCGAGGGGATGGTGTTGCTGATTCCGAGGGCGAAGCCATCCCGAGCGGTGCAGTTTGGGCAGACGGGGTTCTTGAAGGGGACGGAGAAACAGAAGCGGTGACCCGGTCCACTTGTTCACTGACCTTCTGCACATTCGTGATTAGTATCCGAAGGTTTTCCGTGGTCTCCCAAAGTAGTTAGTCGTGGGCGCCGAATAGGTAGCCCTGGCTGGCCAAGGCCTGTTGTATGGGATCCGTGTCCACTGGGTTCATCGTGGCCAGTTCGTTCTGTTGCAAGGACGTGACGGTGGAACGAACCCAAGTGCTGAACACGGGCGCGGAGGCCGAGTCGGGAGCGGTTACGGTCGGAGCGTGCGTGGAATTGGTTCCAAGGGAGTTTTTAACCGGAGTCTTGATCTTAGTAGATAATTCAGGAACAATGCTAGACTTAGAACTGATAGTCCTGAGAACCATGGAACGAGGTTACTCATACACGAGTCGACCAAACATTTAAGAAAAACTTGGACAAGTATATGGATGAGAGGGGTTTGGAGGGAGATGGCCCAGGTGCAGGTCAGTGGGACTAGGCAGAAAAATGGTTCAGCACAGCCAAGAAGGGCCAAAAGGCCTGTTCCTGTGCTGTAATGTTCTATGGTTCTAACTGGCAGCTCCTTCTTGTGGTCATAGGGTTCTTATACTGCATTTGCTGATGGAAAGCAGGTGTTTGTAGTTAGTGGAACCTGAGAATGATTGGAACTAAACGAGGTGATTGAGGCCCAATTCCTGAGGAAAATAACCAGGTGAGCGATCGCCAGAAGGGACCTTAACAGCCCTACCATTTAACTTGTATGTTCTACCTTGGTTTGTCCTTCCAAAGTGCAATACCTCACATTTGTCTGTATTAAACTCCATCTGCCATTTTTCAGCCCATTTTTTTCCAGCTGGTCCAAATCCCTCTGCAAGCATTGAAAACCTTACCCACTTTCCACTATACCTCCAAAAATTTGCAGATCCAATTTAGCACATTATCATGCAGACCATTGATATAGATGACAAATAACAATGGACCCAGCACTGATCCCTGTGGCACACGACTAGTCACAGGCATCCACTCAGAGAAGCAATCCTCCACTATCACTCTCTGACTTCTCGCACTGAGCCAATGTCAAATCCAATTTACTACCCTACCATGTATACCTAGCGACTGAATCTTCCTAACAAACCTTTCATGCGGGACCTTGTCAAAGGCCTTACAGAAGTCAATGTCGACAACATCCACTGCCTTCCGTTCATCCACTTTCCTGGTAACCTCCTCGAAAAACTCTAATAGATTTGTTAAACATGACCTACTACGCACAAAGCCATGTTGACTCTCCCTAATAAGTCCCTGTCTATCCAAATACTTGTAGATCCTATCTCTTAGTACTCCTTCCAATAATTTACCTGCTACCGACGTCAAACCTACCGGCCTATAATTTCCTGGAATACTTTTAGAGCCTTTTTTAATCAAGTGAACAACAGGAGCTATCCTCCAATCCTCCAGCACCTCACCCGTAGATACTGACATTTTAAATATATCTGCCAGGGCCCCTGAAATTTCAACACTAGTCTCCTTCAAGGTCCGAGGGAATACCCAGTCAGGTCCTGGGGATTTATCTACTCTGATTTGCCTCAAGATAGCAAGCACCTCCTCCTCTTCAATCTATATAGGTTCCATGACCTCACTACTTGTTTGCCTTATTTCCATAGACTCCATGGCAGTTTCCTTAGTAAATACAGACGCAAAAAAAAACCATTTAAGATCTCCCCAGTTCTTTTGGTTCCATACATAGCCGACCACTCTGATCTTCAAGAGGACCAATTTTATCCCTTACTATCCTTTTGCTCTTAATACACCTGTTCAAACTCTTCGGATTATCCTTCACCTTGACTACCAAAGCAACCTCATGTCTTCGTTTAGCCCTCCTGATTTCTTTCTTAAGTTTTTTTTTGCATTTTTTATACTCCTCAAGCACTTCATTTGCTCCCTGTTTCCTATACATTTCATACAGCTCTCTCTTCTTCTTTATCAGAGTTCCAATATCCCTCGAGAACCAAGCTTCCTTATTCTTATTCACTTTGCATTTAATCCTGTTACGTATTCAGGCAACAATAAATATATGTGAGTTAGGCAAGGGTTTTTACAACAAATAACACTTTTATTAAACACTGAAAACAAACCCCCCAAAAGTAAACAAATCACTAGCGTAACCGGAAATCAGCTGCTGTGCGGCAGCTTAAACAGTTCTTAAAGCGATGCAGCTCAAAGAGTTCTTAAAACGATGTTGCAAAAACAGTTCTTTAAAGTGGTATTGCCAAAAGTTCAAAATGCTCACAGTCCATTTAAGGAGAGACTTTTTAAGACGATTTAAATTCTCTTTCACGTCGTTTTTCTTCAGTTTCCAAAGTCGAACTCTTCCCACGAAGAATTTTATGTAACGTAACGGCTTAAAGGCACTGAGCTTTCCTTCCACACTGTCCTCAATCTTTTCTGCTACCCAGCAGAGATTAACATGAGAACAGTCAACGAAATCCTTCCGAATAAGGATCAAACAGGGTCGAACCTGTTTCACCGTCGAAATTCGATTCTCCTCGATCTTTAACTCCCGAACACCGATCTTCACTCTCCACTGATTCTTAACCAACAGTATTGTAAAGAAACTGCTGGCAATGACCTTTTAAACTTAAGGCATTAGATAAAACTTCATCTTTCAACTAAACTGCGTCATCACATTAAATCACGCAGTGGCATGAAGTCAACATGGCAAATCCAGCCACGAACTGCCCCACCTCACAGGGAGGGGTCCTCCTCTTATACCCTGTAAAAAAAACCTGTCACATGATCTCTACTGGCGGGGAAAATGACGTCACTCCACCATCACAAGACCATTACCTCAAGTCCAGTA
Organism: Hemitrygon akajei; assembly: GCF_048418815.1. Classification (NCBI taxonomy): domain Eukaryota; kingdom Metazoa; phylum Chordata; class Chondrichthyes; order Myliobatiformes; family Dasyatidae; genus Hemitrygon; species Hemitrygon akajei. Next base: position 30,228,249 of record NC_133132.1, on the reverse strand, counting down.
TAGCTTCAACCCCAGTCACGTGACAAGGGTACCACTGTCACGTGTCACGAGTACGTAACAATCCTAACAGGAACATACAAACTCTGCACTCTAAAATTTTCTCCAGGCCTCCCATTTACCAATCACATCCTTGCCAGAGAACAACCTGTCCCAGTCCATGCTTTTTAGATCCTTTCTCATTTCTTCAAATCTGGCCTTCTTCCTGTTTAGAACCTCAACCCGAGGACCAGATCTACCTTTATCCATGATCAAGTTGAAACTAATGGCGTTATGAGCACCAGAATCAAAGTGTTCCCCTACACACACCTCTGTCACTTGTCCTAAATCGTTTCCTAATAGGAGATCTGATATTGCATCCTCTCTGGTTGTTACCTCTATGTATTGATTTAGAAAACTTCCCTGAACACATTTTACAAATTCTAACCCGTCTAGACCTTTAACAGTATGGGAGTCCCAATCAATAAGTGGAAAATTAAAATCCCCTACTATCACAACTTCATGTTTCCTGCAGTTGTCTACTATCTCTCTGCAGATTTGCTCCTCCAATTCTCGCTGACTATTAGGCGATCTATAATACAACCTCATTAATGTGATCATACTTTTCCTATTTCTTCAGCTCCACCCATATGGCCTCGGTAGACAAGCCCTCTAATCTGTCCTGGCTGAGCACTGCTGTCATATTTTCCCTCGGTAGCAATGCCACCCCTCCCCACCCTTCATTCCTCTGCCTCTATCACGTCTGAAACATCGGAACCCTGGAACATTAAGCTGCTAGTCCTGCCCCTCCGGTAGCCAAGTTTTACTACTGGCTATAATGTCGTAATTCCACGTGTCAATCCATGCCCTCAGCTCGTCTACCTTCACCAGAATACTCCTTGCATTGAAATAGACACACTTACGGAGATTATTACCACCACACACAACCCTTCTATTTGTGACTTTCCATGAACTGTTAACATAATTTATTTTCACCCCCGCTCCACTCTCTGCTCTGGCACTCTGGTTCCCACCCCCCTGAAAATCTAGTTTAAACCCTCATCAATAGCGCTAACAATCCTCCCTGCAAGGATATTAGTCCCCTTGTAGTTCAGGTGTAACCCTTTTCTCTTGTACAGGTCCCACCCGCCCCAGAAGAGGTCCCAATGATCCTGAAATCTGTTCTTACCCGCACTGGCACATCCTCAAAAAATTCAATCAGGCTCGTAAGGCACGACCTGCCTTTGACAAAGCATTGCTGACTATTCCTAATCATATGATGCCTCTCCAAATATTCATAAATCCTGCCTCTCAGGATATTCTCCATCAATTTACCAACCTCTGAAGTAAGACTCACCAGTCTATAATTGCCTGGGCTCTCATAACTGCCTTTCTTGAATAAGGGAACAACATCGGCAACCCTCCAATCCTCTGGAACCTCTCCCGTCGTCATTGATGATGCCAAGATCATGACCAGAGGCTCAGCAATCTCCTCCTTTGCTTCCCAGAGTAGCTGGGGTACATCCCGTCCGGCCCCAGTGACTTGTCCAAGTTGATGCTTTCCAAAAGCTCCAGCACATCCTCTTCCCTAAAATCTACATGCTCAAGCTTTTCAGTCGGCTGCAAGTCATCCCTATGTTACGTACCAGCAGCAATAGATCACAAATTGAGTCAGGTTTTGATGTTAAACGCAGTAACTTTATTAGTATTTACTCAAAATATAGACTTTAAAGAAATAAACAGAAGTTAACAACGTTATGCGTACAAATGTGTGTGTGGCTCCCAAGTAGTCAAACTTAGGAACAATTATTTAAGTCTTAAGATTCAGATGGCAAAGTAGAAAGGTCCAGTAATCCACGGAATAAATGATGGGATAGATTTGTAAATCCACGTTAAAATGTAGAGAGAAGGCCCGAAGAATTCCACAGATTTCACGCTAGGCAAACAACATCACAGTCGCCGAAGATCTTATCCGTCAAGTCGGTCCAATAGCCACATCGAAATATCACCAGGTGACAGTCACAAAATATCCATTCTTCCAAGTGATTACCACATAACACACCCGACTCCAGGTAAGCGTTAACAACAGTGGTCCCACAGGATATTCCAACAGAAATCCACGTATGGATCATACGATGTGATAGTCACACATCCAATCTATTAAACAACCCAATCTTTTGGGCATGGGAAAGTATCAGACTTTAAACATTTTACAGTAAACTCCTACTGGCAATTTGCAATTCAAAGTCCTTCTTCTCTCTCTCTCTGTCCTTACTACCGAAAATCTCAGCGGTCTGTTGCAGCTTTTTATACTGATATCGTAGTCCCGCCTCATTAAAGTGACACTCACAGTAAACGAAACCGGTGGGCACGTAACACCTCCCCCCAAAAAGGAAAATTTTGATCTGGAAGAGCAAAATTTTAACTGCAAACCATACACGTCACCATACAGCATACTATAGAATAATAAAACATATTGCAGAAGCTTATACAAATGACAAATTCCACTCCACTATTAAAAATACTTTGCAACCTTAACAGCTGGAAAGACAATCGGCAATTATAGTATCCTCGCCTTTAATGTGAGTTATCACAAGATCATACTCCTGCAAAATCAGACTCCAATTTAACAACCTTCTATTTTTGTTTTTCACTTTATTCAAGAACACCAGTGGATTATGATCTGTATAAACCACAAGTGGTTTCTGAGCTGGGCAAACATACACATCAAAATGCTGCAAAGCCAAAATATGTGATAATAATTCCTTTTCTATAGCGGAATAATTTCTTTGATGCTCATTGAATTTCTTTGAAAAGTAAGCCACTGGATGGTCAACACCATCACCATCATCCCTTTGTAGTAACACTGCTCCTGCAGCTTCAGCCCTAGCATCCACAACTATGGAAAATGGCTTTGCAAATTCAGGTGACCTGAGCACAGGTTGGTGATATAAGATGGCTTTTAATTTAGCAAATGCCTCCTGACACGGCTCTGTCCAAACAATCTTTTCACCGTTCCTCATGAGTTTAGCCAATGGGAGATCAACATCAGCAAAGTTCTAACAGAACTTGCAATAATTTCTGACCATTCCCAAGGATCTTCTGAGAGTTTTTTTGCTGGATGGAATGGGAACCTTAGAAATTGCCTGAACTTTTGCCTAAACAGGAGCAAACCCGCCCTGACCTACAACATAACCAAAATACGTCACAGTGGCATGGCCAGATTCACTCTTAGCTACATTAACTGTAAGATTGGTCTTTGAGAGCCTGTCGAACAGCTTTTCTACTGAGCCTGTTGAACAACTTTTCCACAGATATATGGGCTTCCCATGTGTCATTTCCTTTGACCAAATTATCAATATAGGCATCTGTGTGCTTTAACCCTTGAATTACAGAATTGATCATTCTCTGGAATGTTCCTGGAGCATTTTTCATTCCAAATGACAGAACATTGTATTCATAGAATCCAGAAGACGTTGCAAATGCAGGAATTTCTCTACCTCTATCCGTCAATGGAACACACCAATACCCTTTTAACAGATCAATCTTTGTAAGAAACTTAGCCCTTATCCACACAGTCATCCACTCTGAGGATGGGATACGCATCTGTTTTAGTTATTGCATTCACCTTTCTGTAATCAGTGCAAAATCGGATACTAACATCTGGTTTAGGTACCATAACACAAGGAAAACTCCAATCTGAAGTAGAATGCTTAATAACACCACTTCCAACATATACTCAATTTCCTTTCGGCAAGTTTACATTTTTCAACAGTCTTGCGATATGGATGTTGTTTAATAAGTTTAGCATTGCCGACATCTACATCCTGTGAGGCCACTGTGGTTCTTTTTAGGACATCAGGAAATGAAATTTGCAAATGTCACTCCACTCTATCATCAGTGAGGAAGGTAGAATACGGGCAATTATTGGCCAGAATTTCCCCATGGGGATGAATAAAGTATCTATCTATCTATCTATCAGTTGCCAAGAATTCAGTGGTTTGCTTGATGTTAGTGTCTATTATTAAAAATGGGTGTCTGGGCCTTTTGAAGTCCACGACAAAATACGCCAGCCAACATTGTACCCTTCAGGGAAAATCTCGCCTGACAAATCTATTAGAATTATTTGAGGAAGCAAGGGCAGAAGAGGGAACGGCGATTTAATGGATGGATGGCATCCTGCCGATGGGTTTCGGCCCGAAACGTCGAATGTACTCTTTTTCATAGATGCTGCCTGGCCTGCTGAGTTCCTCCGGCATTTTGTGTGTGTTGCAGTGAACGTTGTTTACTTGGAATTTCAAAAGATCTTTGAAACTTTTCGCACATAAGGCTGCTAAACAGGGTAAGAGTCCATGGTATCATAGAAAAGACAGAAACATACACAGACGGTTGGATAACTCGCAGAAGGCGAATAAAACTTTGGCTTTTCTGGTTGGCTGCCTGAGAATAGTGATAATCGGCAGGGGTCCATGTGTGCTCCAGCAATTCTCACATTATACGTAACTGATGCGGAGGACAGAATTGTTGACTTCCTTGCCAAATTTGCGGATGATGCTAAGATAGCTGGAGGAGCAGGCAGTGTTGAGTTAAGTAGGGCGTTTGAGGAACCACAAGGACAGATGAGGAAAAACGGCAGCTGGAACAGAGTCTATGAAAGTCTGAGGTTATGTAGTCTGTTAAAGGGAATGAAGGGGTAGTCTACTTTCTAACTGGGTTCCAAATTCAGAATTGAGAGACGCAAAGGCATTCGGGAGTCCTAGTGCAGGATTCACGAAAGTAACTTGCCGGTTGAGTCAGTAGTAAGGGGGCAATGCAATGACAGCATTTGTTTCGAGAGGACTGTAATATAGCAACAAGGGCGTAACGACGACGCCCTATTATGCATAGATCAGTTCAGATGTGAATTATTGTGAGCAGTACTTAAGAAAGGACATGCTGACATTGGAGAGGGTCCAGAGGAGGTTTACGAGAACGATCCTGGAAATGAAAGGGTTAACGTATGAAGAGCGTTTGTGAGTTTGGGCCCCTGCTTGTTGTAGTTGAAATGAATGAGTGGTTGTAAGGAGTATCTCATTGGAAGCTGCCGAATATTGAAAGACCTAGACGGAGGAGACGTAAAGAGAACGTTTTCAATAGTGGGAGAATCTTGGACCAGAGGATACAGTCTCGGAATACAAAGACGTCCCTTTAGAACAGACGGAAGGACGAATATCTTTCTGCAGAACTTGGTAAATCTGTGTGAAGACGGCTGCGGAGACCAAGTCATTTGATAAATTAAAAGCAGAGGTTGATAAGCCCTTGATCAGTCGAAGGTCACAGAGCCACAAAGGTTACGGGGCGAAGTCAAAGAATGGGGTTCTGTGGCATAATAACTCAGCCATGATGGAATAGCGAAACCGGCCCGAATGGCTTTCCCACCAATGTCACATGATTATATGACCTTATGAATGACGGAGCAGGAGTGAGGGCACGAAGTGCCGACTGCCAAGATTGTCACCTTCTAACATCAAAGTCACTAAAAATGAACTCATCCGTACCTATGCATTTTTTCTATTTTCAGTTTCTCGACCCCCGGCGGTAACCATGTTCCGGCCTTCAGAGGAAGAAATCGCGTAAAAGAACATCGCCTGGTATGTTCGGTGAACAAGTTTCATCCGGAAACTGTGAACGTCTTGTGGAAGGTGAACGGCAGTACGAGAAGGGATGGTGTTGAGACGAGCTTGGTACAGCAGGAGCCGGACAACACTTCCAGTGCGAGCAGTAACCTGTCTCTGTCGGCTTTAGACTGGGACCATAGCAGGGAATGTCCGTTGTGGTGAAACACGAGTCTCAGTCAACCACGCTTCAGGCAACGGTCACGGCATCTGGCTGTAACCTAACTCAAGGATCTATTTCACTGCTCTGTAATTCTTATCGCCATATCTTATTTCCACCGGCTGCTCCGGGAATGCGGATCGAAGCACTCAATTTGATTCAGAAAGTTGATACGCGCTTCTATTTTTTCCATGATTTGTGTTTTTTTTTCTTTTTCTCTCCGCATTGTCTGTTGGTCTTTATTTTTCTTCATTGGTTTCTTTCGAGTTTCTTGCTCCGTGGCTGCCCGTAAACAGTCAAACCTCAAGGATGTATAATTTATACCTTTGATAAGAGATATACTTCGAATCTGTTAATGTTTATATTCCAATTTTTATCTTTTTTTGAGAATAATCTGTCGAATCAGAAGAGTGTGTTTTCACGAGAAGATTGCGAATTCCGGTATGAATTGGAGGTTCGACGTGATTTAGTAAATGACCCAGAGTAATCATCTGTCATTTGGATTATTGCGCCAATTGTTCCTCTTTTCTGTTAGATGGCTCTGTAATAATCGGGATTTTCCAAATTTGATTAACTAGTGCAGTAGTGAGATTATTCAGGCATTCTGGAGAGAAGGAATTACTGACTGAGAAATTTCCACCTGTCATTAGAAAAATCGGACAAATGTATAACTGAAGTAACCTGTGCGTTTATTTGAGTGTGGCCATGTGTGCGTGTATGGTTCCCTCTATGTCTGCGCGCGAATGTCTGCGTCTTTCCTGTGTATGGATTGACAAGGATAGAATGGACATTGAATGTGACTGGGTAAAACTGTTAAAGAAAACTCACAAATTATACCGAAATGAGAAATTACACATCTGGGAATGCTTCTTCTTTCGGTTCCTGTTTTTGAATTAATTGACCCTAGTTGCTGCCATTCTGAGGAGCGGGGAACTCACAGAAGCCATCTCGTTAGAGTTAACCTGGCAGTGATTGATTGGCGATCTGCGGGTTAACAGCCACTATTCAGAGAACATGCAAAAACATTTGTTAAATTTTAGCAAACGGAATCCTAGTTACTATTTTAATTAATCTTCAACGTGCCATCCTCATAATGAATCCGATTCAACAAAAGAAAATATACTTTCAAGCTGGATAAGTACATAAACGTATTCAACAATATTTTACGTTGCAATAACATTACACATAATTTTGATATTTTTTTCATTGACAATTACCTTATAAATGTTTTCAGTCTCAGTCCATAGTGACATCGTAGTTTAATACTGCATTAGTGCACTTGTTTCCTAAAGTTGTCATAGCCGGGGGTAGTAGTGGGGCTAAGCTCCCACCACCTATAAAGTGCTCCAAATGGCGTGCAAATCTAACAGCCTCTGACAACCAAGTCCACCTCTTGGCCTTCACGTGTGGCTTAGCTACCAGGCCTAGCGGAACTGCTTTTACTGACAAGAGAAGGGGAAAAGGTGGACCACTGGTGCCTAAAAACCAGTTGCTTCGGGCAGGACGTCAGACTTGGACGGCAGACCGCCTAGGAGAAGGAAGTCTCTGATTTTAAACCTCCACTGCTTTGCAGCCATACCCACCCATGGGAAAGGCTTCGGGAGTAAACCGCGAGGAAGAAACCCGGAGCCGGGGTCCCTGAGGCCGTTTGATGCTGTTTATATCTTCACTCTAGCAACCTCTGCGACGACGCTGGTGCCAAGCTGTATCGGCACTTGTCCTCCCCTTGGATACGTCAGTGACGTGGAGAGGGGAACCTGCTGAGTGGGCAACTTCCAGTTCTTCAAATCTTCCTGCCCAGGCTTGCACCCTGGAGAGGACACAGTCCACCAGAGGCGCAACCCCATGATTCCCTGGGATCGACGGCTGCCTGCCACTAGTGCACTATATCTTCCTTTCATTTTGTTTCTCCATAAGAAAGAGCCTATGGAAGTAATAGAGGTCTTTACGCAGAACACCAAGAAATGCAAACAAAGAATTCTACTTATTAAAAACCATTCAGTTGAAATGTTAGGCTCTATTTTCCCCTGACAACTACAGATGCTATGTGACTTGCTGAGTATGTCCTGCATTCGCGGATTTTGTCCCAGATTTAGAACAGGGATACGGAGGAATTTCTTTAGCCAGAGTGCAAAGAACCCGTGGAATTCATTCGCTCAGATGGCTGTAGAGGACTAGTCTTTAGTCATGTTTAAATCGGAAGTAGTTAGTTTCAGTATTGGTAAGGGTCTCAAATGTTAAATGGAAGATGCAGGAGAATGGAGTTGAGAGGGATAATAAATCAGCCATAATGGAATGGCCGATCCAACACGATAGGCCGAATAGCTTAATTCAACTCCTATGTCTTATGGTCTTCATGTCTTATCTTGCGACATGAAATTCTCACAATTGTCTCCAATTGAGATGAAATTGCGAGTTTTCTTAAAAAGAAGACGAGCACAGAGTAATTCCAATTCATGGGGCTTAAAACATGCGACTCTTTGGGAATACTATCACACGAACATTTGATTTTCATACGAAGACATTGCCGGGATGCTGCGCTATGAAGATAGGTTATGCAGGCTACAAGTTTATAAGTTGTAGCGTACGACAATGGGAACTGTGGTTTATAGAGGTATCTAACAACAGGAGTGGCTTTAACAATGTGAACCTGAACAGTCCTTTCCCTCCGGTGGGGAAGAAAGAAATAGAGGCGAGAGATTTAATAGGAGGCAGAGGGGAATCTTCTCACACAGATGGTGGTTAGTATATGGAACGATCACCCAGAGAAATGTTTGGGGCAGATAGATTAACAGCATTTAGAAGAAACTTCGGCAGTACATGGATGGGAAATGCTCAGAGGTATTTGAGACAAATGCGGACAATTAGGACGGTCTTAGATAGGACTCTTGTCGGTACAGACCAGATGAGCCGAAGGGCTGTATTTCGTGCTATATGAATCTATGACTCATGGATTTTTTGAAGCAAATTTTTTTGAACATCATCAGGTCGATTGTTCTGTGCAGTATATCGAGCGAGAGGAATCTGTTCTCTCACATCCTTTTGCTGCTTTATTGTTGTTTAATAATTACTGTTTTGTTAATTATTATGTGATATGTTGTTTTGCCGCATATTTGTTCATTTATCATTCTGAATTTCGATCATTTTTTCTCGCAAGCTCTCTTCCTGTTCTTCCTCCTTGTAAAGAAGTTGGTTAGTTACCCAGTGCGGAGTTTCATTCAGATCCTTGAATCGATTCCGAAAATACTTCGATGACTGCAGGTGTAACCAGAACTCCTGCAAATCACTGTCTGTGCAGGGAAACTGTGAGAGCATTCCTCTCCCAAAGTTTTGCTTATATATTTCCAATTTTCCGATAAAAGTGGACATTGCACTTTTTTGCCTGGATTAAATGGAAATTCTCACCCTGCTCTTTCATATTTAGAATGTTCATTTTGTCATTCAGATTGGCTAACTATGCCACATCTCCAGTTAGAAGTTCAATCTTGTCTCCCAAGCTCTTGTCGACTTCGAGCAACAAACAATCAAAAAGTGTCAAAAAGATCAAAGAAACGTTTTAAGCGGCAGCCTTTTGACAGTTAACGCAATTCAATGTGAAATATTCTGCTGTTTAATGGATTAGCTTTAATTTTGTTGATAGAAGATATTGCAAGAGCTATGCTTGAAAAAAGTCGTTAGCTGAGATTATTGGTTGCGAGGTGTTGACAATAAATTACACAATGAATTGCAAACGAACTCAGAATTACTTTTTTCATAAATGCTACTAAACCAGCATGGCGAACTGTCATATATATTTCTCCATCTGTTGTACAAGAAATCCTGCTCCTAATCAGAATCCTCAATCCTTAATGTACATTTTGAGCTCGTCGTGGATTGACTTTCCGTTGATATTTGTTTTTAACTTTTTATAAAAAGAGAATAGCTTCATAAACTTTTCCGTTTTGATAAACCGTACACATACCATTAGGAATGCAGTGTTGTCTCGCATAGTTGACTCATCCATTTGTATCCCAAATTCTATTTTTGTACCTTTGTGCCTAGCTGACACTCAATATCTTCATTCATTTCGTCAATACGAGGAACTACAGAGTTACTCAGAGATTCTGATTTGAAAATACAGGTATCCATTTTAAGAACAGTGGTGATTACTTCTGATACAACAGGCATTATTAAACTTTCACCAATTGTATGGGATTCTCCACACTTACCTGTCATTTTGGTAGTGTCATAAGAAGCAGTGAGTCCACTATCAAGGTCACTTTTAGGCTTCTTGGCAAATGACTCGAGTGTCCAATGCTTTTCAAAAGCTTCTTTCCTCTTCTAGGACTAAATAATACCGTAAGTAGCCTTTTCAGGGTGTCTTTTCCGGAAGTGTTCCTGCAATCTTGATGGTTTCATGATTTCATTAGACAGTACAGCATTACAAATAAGATATATAGCGTGTTGGTGGTCAAACAGGAACGGAATAAAAGCATACTCCAGTTATGTAACATTGTATTGATGCACCTTCTGCAGTTTCTGTTTATTAGTAGGATTAGATTTCAAGGCTTCACCGCCTTCAGACTCATTAAGGGCGTATTTATCCATCGTTAACGCGGTTAGATTAAAAGTTAAAAACTAACAGAAACTGGGATGCCTATCGGATGTTGAAGACGGTAGCGAGTTGACAAGGATGGAAGGATAGGAGCGGCACACAAGAAAACGGCGAGACGAAGATTAAGACGATCACAACAGCGAAAATTCCATTGACAAGGAGTCACTGGAATCTGAATGATAATCGAGATAGAGCGGGTGTTCGGCAATCTATCTTTATACTATCCCAATTAGCTTTTCATAATCAACTAGGAAGTCATGTTCGATTTGAACACCTTAAGGGAAATGCACGGAGCCTGCAGGTTCACTGATTGGCTCAATTTCACCGTATAGTTCCGGCCAGTGCTGTATCGTTGCACGGCGTGTTTTCCGTGGATCTGCAGAGAAAGTTGAGACGGTGTACTTAACAGACCTCGTTTCACACCGCGACTCAAGGGGAACTGTTCGGCACCCTGGCTACTAATTTATGCATCCCCAATAATGTCTATTCAGTTGGTTAGGTCGAATGAGATTGCCCAGTTTTAGAAACGTTGTGACGGCGAGTGCACTCCGACTGCAGAGGTAAGGTTCTTCCTGTGTTCCAGTGCTTCGTCCTCTGTTTTTGAAGTGCCTGCTGTACAAATGGTTGGTCAGGTCTTGTGCCTCATGGAAGGTGGCACCTACCGCCACACCCACCACCCCCATCCCACCCCCAAGAAACCTGAATGCCCTCGACAACTTCTGTTTACCCCAAAGCACCCCAAGGACACGTAACGGCCCCCGTTGGGAATCACTGCTAGATGAATTGAACAATCAAATGAAAGATATGCCTTTCATTTTCTATTAAGATATGCCTTAATCCTCATTAGATCATCCAAATGTACCACGTAGTCTTTTTCTGGAATTACATTTGACTGCATTCATAAGATTGAATCCACGTTTGCAATCAGCGCTAAAAGCTTGATATGTTGCAACGACGTCAACAAGAATTGACATTTCTTCAAATTATTCGTTTCTATGAACGTAATTCGACATGTCACTAAACGTCTTAATTGAACCAGGCTTAACTTTCTGAAAAATGACAGATTTCAAATCATAATATTTCTGCTATGCTTTTGAGGCTATGTTTTCAGATTCAGATTCAGATTCAGTTTATTGCCATTTAGGTACCACAAATGCAATGCAGTTAAAAAATGAGACAACGTTCCTCCAGAATGATGTCACAAAAGCATATGACAAAACAGACTACACTAGAAAATCCGCATAACGTTTGGCAATCCCCAATCCAGAGTCCGGAGAGGCTGCTGCGTATTAATATCGTCGTAGTTCTTTAGAGTAGCTGAGTAATTTTGTATCAGTCACACATCATTCTCCTTTCCAAATTTAAGTGTGGTTCCGTTTGCAATAGCAACATGGTCAAAAGCTTCGGATTCTCTTGTTGTCAGGATATTTGTTATCTAATTGACACGTTGAATGAATCAAATAGGCGCAGTATCCACTTCAGAGTTTATAGATGCAGGCAAATTCTTCACTTTGTCACTTCAATAAATGGTATCGCCAAGGTACTGTGACCTACCATAACGTGTTCATTTTTTGCTCTGCATTTTGCAGTCCTTCAATTGTATTCAAACAGCTTTACTGAAGGAATTTGCTAAGAGATGCCAAGTATTATAAACATCGCTAATGATACTCGATGTCGTGGATTGGCCAAAATCCAGTTGCTGACTGGATGGTTATATTCATTAATTTGCTCTTTGCAATACTCGACCAAATCTTCATAATTACTCATAAAAGCAGTGACATCAAAATGTCTGGACAGCCATCTTACTTCGTTTAGTGACACAACATCACATTCTGTGACATTGGCATGTTCTAATCTTTCCTTCTTTAACAGACGACCAGCTGAATATTGTGTAAGCTGCTCACTGTCGTGTTTCTGTGTATTGTATAATTCATTTCTTTCTCCAATGCATCCTCTCATCCCATCTTCTCTGTGTAGAATGCGATGCTGCTTAGTCAGATGCTCTATTTATTATCCAAGAATTTCTGCCACACCAGTAGTCTTTCCAACCATAATCTTTGAAACTGTTTGAGGGAAAGAACACCATCTTATGAATATCAAGAGATTGTTGTTGTAATTTTTTTTTACTGCTTCAACAACAGTGGTAGTGTCACAAACACATAACATAGACTTTTATTTGTTAATCAGCCTTGTCAAAGGCCTTCTGAAAATACAGGCACGCATCAATCGATTTTCTTTTGTCTATACTGTTTGTTATTTCTTTAAAGAATCCCGACAGATTTGTCAGGCAGCGTATTCACTTGAGGAAACGATGCTGACTACGTCCTATTTTATAATGTGTCTCGAGATACCCCGAAACCACGTCCTTAACAATCGATACCTGCATCTTTCCAACCACTGTGATCAGACTAACTGGCCTATAATGTCCTTTCTTCTGCCTCTCTCCCATCTTGAATGGTGGAGTGACATTTGCATTTTTTCAGTCGGGTGAAACCATTTGCACATTCATCAATTCAGAGATTGCTACCCTGGAGGTCCTGTTTGTCGCCTTTCTACCTAGCTGCCTGAAATCTCTCTTCAGGACCTCCTCACCATACCTATGTCATTGGTTCCAATATACACCAAGACTTCTGGCAGCTCAGTCACGCCACTTTCAATGCCTTGAACGAGATTCGAGACAACCTTGAGCCTGGTACCTGGAAGGAAATATACCACCCGTGTGTCTCTATCACACCCACCGAATCTCGTCTTTGTTCCTCTGACTGTGGAATCTCCTGTGAACACTGCAGTCCTCCTCACGGCTCTGCTCTTCTGAGCAACATCACCGCACTCAGCAGCAGAGACCTGGTCACTGTGGCTCACATCTGGTAGGTCGTCCGCCTCAACAGTATCTAAAATTGTTTACTTATTATTTTGGGGAACGGCCACAGGTGTACTCTACAGTGCCGGTAGATTTATCTTCCATCACTGGACAGTCACAAAGTTTCTAGTCTCCTTCAATCTAGGGGTGACTTTAGTGCTACAATTACAGCATAACTCGGAGATTGGAACAGATAGTTATTCATATACAGTGCAGCCTAATAGGTTTTCTTGACTCGCAATCACCCGGAAACAATGAACACGTCCACACGCAAAGAGTCGGTAGTTCAAACATTAATCGATAGATGGACAAGCCTGCGGAATCCGCCGATCACGTGATGATACATAACATACCGATGAAACAGTCACATGTGGATAGGACATCTTTCCACCCGTAAGTTTTTAGGCGAAACCAGTTTGATAATATTCCACCGGTGTTCTGGTCCTTCCTGCTCGGCGCTCCGGATGCTGCAGAATCGAGTGTTGGTCCGGATTCAGTGCTTCAAGACTTTAAGGATGGAGCGAAAGTCTTCTTGGACTGAATGCATGCCTTTGGAATCCAAGCGAAAACCCAGGTATTCCACATAATCTGCCAGAAGGATACATTCCTTGCGATTTAGTCGCAGATCAATTTACATCAGTCGGGAGGAGGTTTTGTAAAGATTATTCAGGTACTTTTCTAGGGTCGACTCGGTAATCAGAATATCATCTAAGTAAGTTATTATATTCGACAGGTCTTCAATGTAGGATTCGATGATCCGTTGGAATATTGGTGGAGATGAATTTATGCCGAACGGGAGCTTCGCATACTCGAACAAGCCTTTGTAGTTCGCAATAGTACTGAGGCTCTTAGACTACTCTGTCAGTTCGAGCTGTTGGTGTGCATGTGCAAGGTCATGTTTCCTGAATAATTTTCCGCCTCCTAGTGTTGCGTAGGTGTCGCCTGTCTTTGGAATCGGGTATGTCTTGGTTGGAAGGCAAACTGTGACCTTGAAATCTCTACGTATTCTTACACTCACATCACACTTGACTGCTGGAACAATAGGGATTGTCCAGTGTGAAAATCTTGCACGTTCAATTATTCCATTTTCTTCTAATCGCATAAGCCTCGGCTTAAGCTTGAAACGAAGCTTGCATGGCAGGAAACGTTCCTTGAAGAACTGTGATTTGGCTATGCCTGATTCTGGAAGACGTAAGTTTAATACCCCTGAGCTTACCTTCATCGCGATAGCTGAAAAGAAGTTCACACCATTTGAGCTCTCGACCGTTTTTCATCTGATGCACACCTAGGACGGGCACTTTGTTGTAGCCAATCGCTCCCACGCAAGTTCACTTCTTCTCCCTAGGCAATTTGCACCCACAGCTGGTGCGATTGATATTCATGCTCAAGAAGATTCCTGTCACAACCAAGTAGCTGTAACTGCTCCCTCTTCTAGTTCTTCACTCTGTAGGTGTCTTCAAAGAGTCACCTTTCATGTGATTTATAAAGAGTCAGGGGCGAACGTCTACCCATGATTTTGGATTGAATAGAGTAGAAACACATCCAGTATCAAGTTCAAAGGAAATGGGCATCCCGTTAAGCTTTAAAAACACTCTTTTCGGGGGAATTAGCCCTGGACCATCTGAGTGCATTACGAATGCCTCCTGCACTGTAACTATGTCCTGTGCTGTTGTGGAACGTTTTCGTTTAAAGGTGGCTGAGATCGGCAAACTCGGTGACCGATAGTTTGAGTTGTGCCTATTTTAATCCAAGGAGTATTGTGAATAAAGCGGATGGGCTTAGAGCGTGGATCAACATTTGGAGGTATGATGTTGTGGCCATTACAGAGACTTGGATGGTGCAGGGGGAGGAATGACTACTTCAAGTGTCAGGCTTTAGATGTTTCAGAAAGGACAGGGAGGGAGGTAAAGGAGGTGGGGGCATGGCACTGTTGATCAAAGATAGTGTCATGGCTGCAGAAAAGGAGGAAATCATGGAGGGGGTGTCTACGGAGTCTCTGTTGGTGGAATTTAGGAATAAGAAGGTGTCAATAACTTCACTGGGTTAATAGTGTTACGATAGAGCTCAAATGAATATATAATTGAGACAGATGTTTTTTTATAAACAAATAAAACATTTATTAAACACTGTTCAATAAAAATGAAAAGTAAACAAACGACTAACTTAACCGGAAGTTAACTGCTACACGGCAACTCGAACAGTTCTTAAAGTGGTAAATGCGAACACAGTTGTTAAAGTGGTAAATGCAAAAGTCCAAATGATTTACACAGTCAATTAGGAGAGACTTTTCTCAAGTAATGAATTCCTCGACGACGTGACGTTACTGCTGATCCCTGTCGAAATATGCCTTGCCCGAAGGAATTGCAACAAAGGAAATAAAACGGCTTAAAGGCACTGAACTTTCCTTGGTGAATACCGTTGCGTCCAGCTCTTTCTGCTTTCACAATGCAGGAGCTATCTCGGATGCAGGTTACTAATTCCTTGAACAAGGATTAAATAAAGTCAATCCTGTTTTACCGCCGACAACACCAACTTTTCTCGATCCTTTGGGTTTCCGCACTTCAATAAATTCTTCACTCTCCGACTGGACTAAAACTGGCAGTGGTTTTAAAAAACTGCCAGCACAACTTACAATAGAAAGTAAAACTCCACTTTAAAACAAAACTGCGTCATGAGACAAATATGCAGCATAACTGAGTCACTGACGAATTAAATAACGATCTGACCTGCGTCACAGCAAGGCTTTCCCCTTTTACACCTGCTGAAACAAGCCATCACATGACCTCTCACTGACGGGAACATTACATCATGTGACCACACATTGGCGGGAAATTACATCACCCCACCATCACAAGACCATTACATCATGCTCATCAGATACTTAATTACATCATGGTCATAAGACAGTCACAAGATACCCACAGGATATGTAACACCTCCCTCCAACAAAAATGTTTGGTCTGTCATGAAAAAAATTAACAATTAACTATTTACAAAAAAAAAATGTATAAAATTTACAACATACACAGTATACGTAGTATACAGTATACAGCACCTTACAAATTACTACAGAGTAGGAGTGTTACAAATGTTAAAATATCACTCCATAAAAATTACATTGTACATTCAACATCTAGATAGACAATCAGCAATCACATTATCTTTGCGTTTAATATGAGTTATCAAAATATTGCATTCTTGTAACATCAGACTTTTGTTGCTAAACTGGAGTCTGATTTATTTTCTTAACCATTTTCCTTAACCAAGCCCAGACCTACAACAAAACCAAGGTAAGTCTCAGTGGCATGACCGAATTCACTTTTAGCTCGGTTAATAGTTAAGTTCGCTTTTGAAAGCCTTTCAAATAGTCTCTCCACCGCAGTAACATGTGCTTCCCCAGTATCATTTCCTGTAACTAAATCGTTAATAAAGGCATCTCCAACATCTACATCGTGTGAAGCTACTGTGGTTCTTCTAGGAACGTCTGGAAATAAATCCCTATATTTAAAAATTAACTGCTTCATCTGTTGCTTATGATCTGGCTGTAAATCAGCTAATCTCTCATCAAGATTTTCCAGAATGGTTGAGTTTGGGGGTAATCTGACAGAAACAATGTTGGGTTTAGAATGAGTTTCAAATGAATCATCCATTATGTTCCTAGTGAGATCAGACTCATTATTATTAACCACAACAGTCATAGTTGCAGACTGTTTCTCATAATAAGGTTTTATCATATTTATATGGCAAAGTTATATTGGCCTTCTTCGAAATGGAATCTTTATCACATAATCCACATCATTAATTTTAGACATAATTTCATAAGGACCATGAAATTTAGCTTGTAAAGGATTCGTTTGCACCGGGAAAATAACCAGCATCTTATCTCCAGTCTTAAATGTCCTCATCCTAGCTTCTTTATCATACCAGGTCTTCATTTTCTCCTGAGCCGATTTTAAATTTTCCCTGACTAAGATACAAGCTTTATGTAATCTGTCCTTAAATTTTAAAACTTAATCCAGCAAATTAGTGTGTACTTCTTTATTAATCCATTGTTCTTTTAATGAGGCCAAAGGTCCTCTAACTCTATGCCCAAATACACTTTCAAGTGGAATAAAACCTAATGAATCCTGTACCTACTCCCTTGCGGCAAATAGAAGTAAGTATATGCCCTCATCCCAATCACTTTCATTTTCGCACAATACGTCCTAATCATAGTCTTGGGGGTAGAATGAAACTTTTCAACCTTTCCAAGGCTCCTTGCAGTGGGGCCACTGGAGTAACTTGATTAGGTTTACCTAATTTGGCAATTATGACACGTTCTGCAAAACGTCGCCACATTTTTTCTCAAATCAGGCCAGTAAAAATGTTTCAAAACCTTGTCCACAGTTTTCCTCACCCCTTGATGTCCACCCAAGGGCACACTATGGGCTAAAGTTAAAATCTCATTTCGATAAACTTTAGGAACAACTACCTGCGGAACAACCTTCCATTCATCACATGCAGGAATTGTAGGCGATCTCATTAATATTCCTTTCTCAAAATAATATCCTACTGGCACCTTATCCATTTCACTATCCGGAAGAGCTTGTTCCTTTAATTTGATAATCTCAGGGTCTCTACTCTGCTCTGCTATCATCTCCTTCCGAGAGAGAGAGACAAATCTTCAGGGTCAGATTTACTCCAGGAGTCTTGCTCAAACAATGAATGTAAGAAAGTTTCTGACACATCCTCAAAATTCGAATCCCAAGTTGAACAGTCATGGGTAACAACCTCATTCTGCACATCAAGCTTTTTAGCCATAGCTCGAGTTACAACACAGGAGGAATCTATGTTGGAATCCATCTGTGGTCCCTCCGACTTTATTGTCAAATGCACTTTAGGAAAAACTTGTCCATCTGCCAAGTCATTGCCTAACAATAGAGAAACATCATGCACGGGTAAGCTAGGTTGAAGTCCTACTTTAACAAGCCCTATAACTAGCCCTGACCTTAAATTTACTCTATGCAAATGTACAGGCATAAGGGCACTCCCAACAGCTCGTATATAGTTTACCTCACCAGTGTCAGACTCATCATTAAACTTTAACACACTGTCTAACATCATAGATTGAAAAGCTCCAGTATCTCTAAGGATTTTTATTGTCACTGGAGTGGATCCCTCTTCCAAGGATACAAATCCTTCGGTTATAAAATTGTTATATCCCCTCTTAACTTGGTCAGAGTCCAACAAAGCCTCATTTGTTGGATTTACGGGTGTTTCATTTGTGGATTTACAGGTGTTTCAGTATGTTGCACACAAGCAACTGGGACTGCTTCCTTTTCCTTCTTCTTCAATCGGAAACAGCTATTATGTGATCAGGTTTCGTACAATAATTACAAATGGGACCAAACGGTCTTTCCTTCACAGATTTTTCTTCAATCTTACCTTTCTTACTACCTTCGGATTTAATTTCTGGTTTACCTTGACACTGTACAATTTTTCCTTTTAGAAGTTCTGCCCTGAGGAAATTTATTCTTGTGGATTAAAGCAAACTCATCAGCTAATTTAGAAGACTTCTGCAGTGTAGCAGTGTCTCTCTCATTTAAGTATGTCCTTACTTCAACAGGGATGGTTATTTAAATTTCTCCATTAAAATCAGCTCTTTCAATTTATTACAGTCCCCATTTACATTTTTACAGGAAACACATCTCTCAAAACACGCAGCTTTATCGTAGGCAAATTCCACATGTTTTTTCCACGAATTTCTTCAAATTCCCGAATCTTTCTCTGTATGCTCATACGCCTTTAATAAATGCTGCTTCACAATATTATAATTAAGTGCTTCCTCAGCAGTTAAAGCTGTATAAACTTGTTGTGCTTTGCCTTTAACTACACTTTGTAATGACACTGACCATTTCACTTCCGGCCATTCTGAAATCAGAGCAACAGTTTCAAAATGTTGAAAGTATTTCTCTACTTCTGTTTCATTAAATGGAGGAACCAATTTAATTTCCTGACTAACAACAAACGTTTTTCTAGAAACAGAGGACTGATCACCAGACCTTAATTCCACCATCGCCAGTTCAAATTCCCTCTTTTTATTCTCAGCTTCTAACCGACTTTGTTCCAAGGTAGCTTCCAATTGTTTCTGTTTTACCTCAGCTTCTATTCTAAGCTTTTCTAATGCTACCTGTTCCAGGTGTAACTGGATCGCTGCTTTACTTACAGGGAAAGTATCTAACACCACTTCATCAAAAACACCTGAATCTATATAGTGTACCGCGATTTTCCTCTGAAGTACAGGCTTTGTTGTAACCTTCGAAATACCTTTAAGTTCCAGTCTGCTAGCAATCTCATATACATCACTCTTTTTCGCCTTCTGGTGATATCAGAAAGTCGTCAATATTCATTGTTGCCGAATACTACTCACAAACCAATCAAATAAAAGAATCGGGTATTCCCCTTTACCAAAACAGCCTGAAAACTGAACAAGCATTTAGCACAAAAATGGATTCAGTGCCCACGAACCCCCCAATTGTGACGATACGGCAACAATGAATATATAATTGAGACAGGCTTCTTATAAACAAATAAAACATTTCTTAAACACTGTTCAATAAAAATGAAATGTAAACAAACGACTAACTTAACCGGAAGTTAACTGCTATACGGCAACTCCATCAGTTCTTAAAGTGGTAAATCCGAACATAGTTCTTAAAGTGGTAAATGCAAAAGTCCAAATGATTTACACAGTCAATTAGGAGAGACTTTCCTTAAGTAACAAATTCCTCGACGACGTGATGTTACTACTGATCCCTGTCGAAATATGCTTTGCCTGAAGGATTTACGACAAAGGAAGTAAAACGGCTTAAAGGCACTGACCTTTCTTTGGTGAATACCACTGCGTCCAGCTCCTTCTGCTTTCACAATGCAGGAGCTATCACGGATGCAGGTTACTAATTCCTTGAACAAAGATTAAATAAGGTCAATACTGTTTTAATGTCGACAACACCAACTTTTCTCGATCCTTCAGGTTTCCGCACTTCAATAAATTTTTCACTCTCCGACTGGACTAAAACTGGCAGTAGTTTTAAAAACTGCCAGCACAACTTACAAAAGAAAGTGAAACTCCACTTTAAAACAAAACTGAGTCATGGGACAAATACACAGCATAACGGAGTCACTGAGGAATTAAACAACGAACTGGCCTGCATCACAGCAAGGCTTTCCTCTTCTGTACCTGCTACCCCCCTCCTTTATTTCTCCTGAGGCCTCCCGTCCCATGATCCTTTCCCTTCTCCAGCTCGGTATCACTTTTGCCAATCACCTTTCCAGCTCTTAGTTTCATCCCACCCCCTCCGGTCTTCTATCATTTCGCATTTCCCCCTCCCCCCACTACTTTCAAATCTCTTACTATCTTTCCTTTCGGTTAATCCTGACGAAGGGTCTCGGCCTGAAACGTCGACAGCGCTTCTCCCTATAGATGCTGCCTGGCCTGCTGTGTTCCACCAGCATTTTGTGTGTGTTGTAAGTTGGATAAGTCACCGGGACCAGAGGGGATGTACCCTAGGCTACTCTGGGAAGCGAGGGAGGAGATAGCTGAACCTCTGGTAATGATCTTTGCATCATCAATGAGGACGGGAGAGGTTCCGGAGGATTGGAGGGTTGCAGATGTTGTTCCTTTATTCAAGAAAAGGAGTAGAGATAGCCCAGGAAATTATAGGCCAGTGAGTCTTACCTCAGTGGTTGAAAAGTTGATTGAGAACATCATGAGAAGCAGGATTTGTGAACATTTGGAGAGGCATAATATGATTAGGAATAGTCAGCATGGCTTTGTCAAAGGCAGGTCGTGTTTTATGAGCATGCTTGAATTGATTGGGGTTGTGACTAAACACATTGACTAAACACCGAGGATGAGAGGTGACCTGATAGAGGTGTACAAGATAATGAGAGGCATTGATAGTGTGGATAGTCCGAGGCTTTTCTACAGGGCTGAAATGGCTAGCATGAGAGGACATAGTTTTAAGGTACTTGGAAGTAGATACAGAGGAGATGTCAGGGGTAAGGTTTTTTACACAGAGAGCTATAAGCGCATGGAATGGGCTGTCGGCGGCAGTGGTGGAGGCGGAAACGGTAGTGTCTTTTAAGAGACTCCTGGATGGCTGCATGAAGCTTAGAAAAATAGAGGGCTATGGGTAAAGTCTCGGTAGTTCTAATTTAGGGACCCGTTAGGCACTGCTCTGTGGGCCGAAGGGCCTGTATTATGCTGTAGTTTTTCTATGTTTTTAACTCTAAGCAAGCATGGCAGACGGAGTTTCCTGAACCTGGCGTGAATAGATTTCCTGCCAATAGAGCCCGATGCCAGCAACACAGCAAATGTCTTAGTCTTCACGGACCACAACAACAAATATGCTCAGGCTTTTCCTACCAAAGACCAGAGGGCGCCTACGTCGGAAAAAGTGTTATGGGAGAAGTATTTCATTTATTATGGCCTTCCCAGGCGGATACATAGTAATCAGGAACGGGATTTCGAGAGCAAACTCAGAGTTACTGGGCATGCTTGGAGTCGAGAAGTCGAGGACTACACCCTACCATCAGCAGGGTGATCCCTAGCCTGAAAAGTTTAATTGGATCTTGCTAGACATGTTCAGGACCATGGAGATCAGCAAGAAGAGCAGATGGTCCACAGCTACAACTGCACCCGAAATGAAGCTACCGGATACTCGCTGATGTTAGTGTGCAAGGCGAAGATGCTCATTAACCTTTGTTTTGGGACTGACGAGGGCGACTTACCACCGAAGATTTATCTGTTGTATGTGCTTGACATGAGGAAAGAGCTGAAAAGGGCTTATGAATTAGCTGGGGTCGTGGCTGCCAAGTAGAATCAAGGAAACAAGAGGAGGTATGATCAAAAGGCGTGGTTCTCCCAACCTGCCGGGAGACTGGGACTTCATAAGGAATTTGGGGCTAACTGGGAAACGTAAGTTGGCGGACCACTGGGCGACTAAGTCCTATGTGGTCGAGAGTCAAATACCAAGCCTACCAGTTTTCCCGATGAAATAGAGGATGTGAATGGGCCTGTCAAGATTCTCCAACTGAACCACCTGCTGCCCCTGGGACAAGAGGTGCAGGTAGGTTCAGGGCCCGACTTGGAGCTAATACCTAGTAAGAGGACTCTGCAGAAATGCGGGGTGACTGCAGGAGAGTTTAGACTGGCCCCCACCCCTGACAGGGATACTGATTTGGAGGATGAGGACCTGGATGTGTGGTATATGCTGCCTTTTGCTAACTCCCCATTGATTGAGGAAGAGACTTTCAGCCCTTCTTCCGCTCAGTCTGGTGAAATGGCAGAGGGCAGTGGCTATCTGTGGACAGCCTGGGTTGCAGCAGAACCCTGCAAGTGATGAAGCTGTCTTAGTGGGGGCGCTGTTGGCGGACCCAAATGTAAGACACAGACACTGAAGTACTGGGTACTGGGAACTCTAGTACTGGACTAGAGTTAGGGACGTGACTGGACGCAGACTAGGAACTGGGACAGGAACACAGACCTGGGCTAGGACTTTGGCTAGGCAAACGGGACCAGGGCAGGGAACTAGGAACTAGGAGCCTGGGTTAGGACTCCAAGCCAGAGACTGAACAAGGACCCAGAACCTGGGTCTTGACTCGGGCTCGGACCTTGGAACTTAGGCAAGGACATGACTTGGCTACAGGACTGGACATGGCTTGGGTTCTTCGAGGTTTGGGTATGAGCTCCGAGCCAGAGACTGGGTAAGGACCCAGAAGCTGGGTCTTGACTCGGGCTTGGACTCCAGAACTAATCAAAGACATGATGGGGCTACAGGACTGGACGAGGCTTGGATTCTTTGAGGCTTTCCTGGGCAGGACGAGGCACTCCTGGGCTGGGCAATGCACAAGGACAGGACGAGACCCCGAAGCCTTGACTTGGTCTTGGCAGAACAGGAACACAGAGACTTAGTCTTGGAAGAACAGGAACACAGGGACATGGAACACGGAGCCAGGACCCCTCCTTGGGAACTGGACGGTGCTGGGGCTCTACATCGAGTCAGCCCCCCTCCTAGGGAGCAGGATGTAGGGCCGGGACTCGTACACAGAATACAGAGAGACGGTTCCCAACACAAGGTAGCGGCGAACGACCGGACCTACCTAGCGAAGGTGTGGACACAGAGATAGTTCCTTATCTAGACACAGCAAAGCTCCAGTCTTGCTCTGGTGGTAGAACTTGACAGCAATACAGGCGAGGACTCAGGCAAAGGCTTCAGGGGGAAGGGAAGGGAACAGTCCAGCAATGAAGCTGAACCCGGGAGCTATATATGTAGCCAGCCCAAAATGAGAATCAGGTGCCTCAATTAGAGCACCCAACAGACAAGGGAAAACCGGAAAACCTGGAATAAGGAACTATGGACCGGACTGTGAACTGGACGTCGACTTCAGGGACCGGACCATGACAGAAGTGGGGCTTGGGCACGAGATAGACAGGTCCGAGTTGCAGGTGGGCACGAGTGATTGGTCGCCAGGTAGACCAGAAGTATCCCCAGTAGTGTCTGAACCTGAAGAGTTAGGTGAGGGGGTGCAGAGGTTGCAGAGAATTAGGAGATCACCGGATAGCCTGGCCTATGTAGCACCAGGGCTGCCTTTCCCTAGATTAAGCCGCTAGCCGAACGGGGAGTTACTCATATTTAAAAATTAAAACAATAAACATACCGAAATCTATTCATTTCTTTAAAGGCATTATTGTTAAAAGTGTTAATGCCCGATATCTGATCTCTCTCTCTCTCTCTCCATCTTCCTATCATTTTGTTTCTCCTTAAGCAAGAGCTGATGGAAGCGACTGAAATCTTTAAGCAGAACACGAGGAAATGCAAACAAAGAAATATACTTACCAAAAGCCATTCAGTTGAAATGTTAAGCTCTATTTTTCCCTGACAGCTACAAATGCTGTGTGACTTGCTGGGTATTCCCTGCATCTAGAACAAAGATAAAGAGAAATTTCTTAAGACAGAGTGTGGAGAATCTGTGTAATTCATTGCCACAGATGGCTATTGAGGTTCAGTCTTTAGGCACATTCAAAGCGAAAGCTGCTAGTTTCATCATTAGCAAGGGTGCCACGGTTAAGAGGAGAATGCAGGAGAGTGGAGTTGAGAGGGATAATAAAACAGCCAGGATGGAATGGCTGAGTAGATTCGATGGGCCGAATGGCTTAATTCCGTTCATATGTCTTATGGTCTTATCAAAACCATCTTGCGTCAAGAAATTCTTACAATTGTTTCCAATTGAGAAGAAAATGCTGCTTTCGAGCCTAGTGTAAGTCCAATTCATGGGACTTAAAGCAAGCGAAGTTGCTCTTCGGGAATGCTACCAAATGAACGTTTGATTGAGATACGTGGACGCTGCCGGACTGAGTTATGGAGATACATTGTGCAGGCTACGAGTTTATACATTGTAGCGGAGGATAATGGGGGATGTGATTTATAGTGGTATATAACAACAGGAATGGTTTTGTCAATGTGAAAGGAAGAGCTAGAGGCGATGGGTTAATCCTGGGAGACAGATATCGACTGTCTATCCCTTTCATAAACTAATAAACCTCTAACAGATCTCCCCTCAACCACTAGAGAAAGCAAAGCAATTTATTCATCCTCACATGACAGCCCATGCCCTCTAAACCAGGCAGCATCCTGGTATTCTTCTTCAGCACCCTCCCCAAAGGCTCAACATCCTTCCTACAGTGTGACATCCAGGACGGTAAACAGTACTCAATAGGTGACCTCATCAGAGTTTTAAAAATTTGCAACATAACGTCTTGACTTTTGAATTCAATACCTCGACTAATAATAACAAATGTTTTAACCACCATATCGACCTATGTAGCTACTTTCATCCAGCTTGTTTGTACATGTTGATTTGACCACAGCATCTGCAGTGTACTTTGTGTTTAGCTACTTTCAAAGAGCTTTGAATTTGGATCCCAGGATCTCTCTACTGAGCAACACTGCTAAGCATCTTGCCCTTAATACTGTACAGTTACCTTGCATTTCCACAGCCAAGGTGTAACACCGTACATTTATCTGGATTAAGCTCGGCCTGCAATTTCTCTACCCGTATTGGCAAATAATCCATAGCGCAGTGTACCTTTGCCAGTGTTCTACACGATCCACAGCTCCACCAATATTCGGTTCATTCGCACACTTACCAACCCGCCCATCTACATATGCACCCCGGTCATTTATGTACATCACAAACAGCAGAGATCCCGCTACAACTCCCCGCGAAACACCGCAATTACAGCCTTCCAGCTCGAATATATCCCTTCAACCACTATCCACTATCCTCTATGTGCAAGTCAGTTCTGAATCCAAATAGGCAATTCATCGTGGAACCCATGCATCTTAAATATTAGTCTCCCACGAGAGACTTTGTCAAGCGCCTTACTAAAATCTATGCAAACAACATTCACTGCCCTAACCTCATCAATCTCTCTCGTCACCTTGCCAAAAACGCTGTCAAGTTGATAATACACGACCTGCCCCACACGGAGCCATGTTGGTTCTTCCTAATTGGGCCATGGGTTTCCAAGTGCTCATGTGTCCTATCCCAAATGATTTTCTCCAGCAATTTCCCTACAACTGACGTGAGAATCACTGGTCTATAGTTCCCCAGGATTTTCCCTCGTTCCATTCGTAAATTGATGCAACATTAGCCACTCCCCAGTCCTCCGGGACCTCGCCTCTGGCTAGAGAGGACAGGAAGATACTGGTCAATGCCCCAGCAATCTCGTATTTTGCCTTTTTCCATAATCTGGGGTAAATCCCACCAGGCACTGGGGATTTATTCACCTTAATAAACTTTCGGAAGCCCAACTCTTCCTCCCCCTTGAACTCAGAACGCCCTAACATATTTATACACTCAGCACTGATATCATGGTCCTCCATATCGTTTCCCTTGGTAAATGCTGAAGGAAAATGCACTTTAAGTAATAGTAATAAACATTCTCCGTGACTTAGGCATTCAGGCATGTTTGCGCCAATGGTTTTTACAGTTTTCATAGAACTAAAGAAATTAGGAATCATTACTGAGCCACCTGGACATCCCGTAGCCCGGCCAGTCGCGATTATTTTCCCCCAGTTGGAACGTTCTGATTAGTGATCCCACCACCAACGCCGACAGCTAACTAGCAGGCCAAAGAGGATTCCGAACAGAGATCAGATCATGAGGCGCAGTCTCCGGAAGGCTATGCCGGATTTCCAGATGCCGATGTTTTCTACCCCTCTCTGTAACAGTCAATTGAGACATTTGAAACAAGCGATTCAATCTGATTCGAAACAGACAAATAATAGTAATAATAAAAGGAAACATTAAAGTGGGAAAATAATTTTAAAATAAAACAATCTGAATGCGCAAACACATGCCTTGGTTTTCCTTTTAATATTAAAAGGGTGAAAAATAAATACGACGTTTTGTAATTACGCCGCTGCGTTGAACGGCAGCGGAATAGAGTTGACAGCTGAACGCCAGCATTTCCTCCTGTCCCCACGCAGGACAGAAATCCTAACCGCGCAAGGTTCGTCAGCGTAATTCTGCTTATTTGTTTGACTATTCTATGAATCTATAAATTTGGACGCGGGGGGGGGGGGGGGGAATTCATATATCTTGGAGGCAGAATGAGCATAAATTTCAGTAGAACTGACATTTTTTATCATTTCATCACAAAGTCGCGCAGTTTGGAACACCCTCAATATTGATATGTCTGGATTAGCACCAAGCTGATATAGCGTGGCTACTGTTAAGAGTTATGCCTTCTTCGTACAAAATCAGTCTGTAAATTCAATTCCTTCCCACTCTATCTCATCGTCATTCATTCCAGAGACAACATCAACTTACGAAACTTGATTATTCCCTGGAGCAGAACATTTTTTGTTCTAAGTGTACAAGATCGCAACGGTTATACTGCAAACCCGGTCCCATCAGATGATAGCACAAGGATCCGTGAACAAAGCATAATTGAAGAGTGAAATCACAACGGGAGCGTAGATGATAGCAAGCTTTCTCGAAATGTTTTACTTCGGTGCAGCGAGCCGTGATAATCTGGAGCACGAGGAGAGGTTTCAGAAACAGACCCCAACCAGACATACAGAAATGAGTTGGACATTACTTGTGGATAAGCGATCAATTGGAAAGAGCGGGGTGGATTTAGATGGGTTGTCGCTACAGGTGCTAAAATGCTTGTTCCTTCACTTTGGTCCGGCATCACTCCCTGAGGCAGCTAACTGAAGTTGAGCTGCACAGTCGAATTGATGTTGGAGGTGGTTTGAGGGTTGGGAGAACACGCTCATCCACCCCTTTGTTCTCTTTCTTATATTCTTTGTTTTGTGTCATGGAATCCAGAGAAATAGAAACTTCTGTCCGTTTTATTCCTTGTCCAAGTCTGAGAATCGTCGATCATGTTATTCTCTTTCCAAACCTAAGTATTTTTAAGTTTGGAATTGTATTTCTTTGCAACTAACTGATCGCTTTGGTCCTCGAGTTTCCCCCAGTTCCACCAAGCCCATACTCGATTTTAGTCTTTTCACCTCTTCGCTTTCCAATATAAAAGCGAGGCTGCTGTGCAGACTTGCAAGTGTTGTCACATGATGAGAGGCCAGTGCCACGTCAGCATATATTTGCATAATTAATAACCGACACCATATATAGCAAAGTTCGGAATGTCTTGAACGCTTTTCAGAACGAGGCGCAGTAGCTTCCTATTCGGAAACTTTCTGAGTCAGTTCTTCAGCCAAAATCTCCAGAATGAGACCGTGGATTGGAGTTTTCGCTGCACTGGTCCTTTGTCTTCATAGTAAGTACTGTGTAACATTAGCGTTCTACGTGTTTCCCAGTCGTACTTTTGCGGTCATCTGTGTTCTGTAAATATGAATAGCAATTGGTTTTCCCGATTGCACAGAGTTCGATTAAATAAAAGGGCTTTATTTACACCAGGCACAGACGCGGTTGCTACGTTGACGCAGGTAAAGTCTGTCTCGGCCGCTCCGGGAGAAACCGTCAAGATCAGCTGCACCATGTCTGGAGACAGCATCGATAACTGGTTCAGCAGCTGGTATTGGAAGAAGCCCGGCAGTATTCCACAGCTTATCTGGTCTGAGAAAAACGGCAGACCCCCGGGAATTTCAGATCGATTACAAGGTTCTGTAGAAACATCGCAAAACCTGATGCTTTTAACTATCGCGAACGTAAAATCCGAAGACGCTGCTGTTTACTATTGTTATGCGGCACGCACCTTTGGTAAAGGAACGAACCTCGGTGTGATTGGTAAGTAATTTTTTCGAAATCTAAATTAATCGCTTCAGCGACGCGTTTACCATTCCTTTCATTGCACTTTTGTTCGCAATTCTTCACGGCGGATAGCACAGAACAGATCTGCCCACTTTGCTCTACTTAAAAACAAATTCTTCACAGCGGATAGCACACAACAGGCCTCACACAAAATGCTGGAGGAACTCAGTAGGCCAAGCAGCATCTATGGAAGAGAGTAAACAGGCGCGATTTCGGGCTGAGACCTTTCATAAAAACCTCATCATGAGTCCTAATGAAGAGTCCCGGCACGAAACGTCGGCTGTTTACCCTATTCTTACCCTCAGTGGCGTAAGAATACCCTCAGGCAGCGATCCAAAGATTACTACGTTGGAGGTCCAGTTTTTCACTTCTAATTCAAGTCGGTGACAATTCGTGTTGGGTAAAACATCGACCCGGCGACTCGTGTCTTTTTAAAATGTGGTTCTGATTAACACTGCATTCGTTGGAATTTGCGACTTGCAATTTATTAATTAATGGCTTTATTCTTCAACTGGCCATTCGCGAAAGGCAAATATGATACATCTTTGGAATCAGAATACAAATACAAATTGTGGGAAATCGCAGCGGTAGTCAAGCATGATCTAGGCGGAGAGAAAAGGCTAACATTCTTCCTCTCTGACTAGCAGCTGCCTGAGAATTTGAGTTCATGCAGCGTTCTCCACGTTTTTGAAAGGTTATGCAGCAAATACTCCGATAGATCTTAACATGGCAGGATTACATGTTTCTAGGAATACAGTTTCTGTAGCGATTTTCGCAATTTAACTGGTGGAAACTCCTGGGAGCCACGAGAAAATTACTTTCACATGATTACTTTTCAGACTTCTGATGCCAAGTTCTGATATCCACCGATGGGAATGTTGCCACCGAGACAATAAGCATATGTAATTGTTCCATTATATTACGCCTAGTTACTAATTTCTTTAAGCTCGAAATTTTAATGCCTTCTTTTCTGAGGTACGAAAATATTTGCAACTTGCAAAGATTGAAAAGACAATGTTTTATTTTCAGTTGAATTTGGCTGCATGTTTTTTTTTTCTCCCGAAGCCACGTTCCCTTATGAAAGCTTCAAAATTTCCATTGCAGTGTTTATAACATTGGCAAATTAATGCGAAGAGTTCGCAAACACCCTCGCATTTTTTTTTTAGTCTTTTCCTGATTCAATCGAGATTGATGTTCGAATGCAGGCTGATGAATTCGGCAGTAATTTGAAGAATGAATAAACTGAGTCTTTGCGTTCTGCAGATGAGAGATGATACGACATTCTTAGGAGGCCTCGCGGTATAGAAGCGAGGAACACGCCACGCCATGTCTCTTGATTGAATGTCTTGAACCAGTCTGCTACTCAGGACTGAGAATTATAATCAACCAGAGGGTAGAGGAACACTTTGCCAAGGGGGTTTGTGGCCAATAGCAGAAGATATTCCAGAGTGTTTCCTTTTAGCATTAAGAGAATCCAGTCTTATTAGGGTCGGTGTAAGAAAGTGAGGCTTATTGAGGAGGTGAGTTGTGATATCATTGAATGGTTCAATGATTGGTGTGGGAGAAGTGCATCTGAGTTCGTGGTACATTAGCAACAGTACTAGGGAGGACTGATTTGATGGGACGGGCTCCACATAGAACATACTAGAACCAAGGTCATGGTGAATCACGGTAGGGCCGTGGATAGAGTTTAATCTAAATATTATGGGATGAGTTCAACAGCTTGGAGAAGTATGGATAAAGTGAAAGGGAAGGAGACTGAGGGGATGTTAATGAAGTTTCCAGAACAACGAATACAATAAAACGTTTAGAATTAATTTCAGGCAATATGGAGACAAAATTGAAAAGAAGGTTCTTGGATATAGAACTGGAGGTGTTATATTTGAATGTACACAGTAAACTAAATAGAGTGGATGGTCTCGTGGCCTGGTTAGAAATTTGTAGATATGAAGGTGGCATCACCGAGTCGTGGTTCAAAGAAAATCATATTTGGGTGCTTAAAATCCAACGATACACACTGTATCAAAAAGACAGGCAAGTGGGTGGACAAGGTGGGCGGCTTTGTTGATAAAATAGGAAATCAAATCCTTAGAAAGTGACAGTGGATCAGAAAATGTAGAATCCTTGTTATAGAGTTTACAAAACACAAGGGCAAACCACCCTAATGGGAGTTAATTGAAGGCCTCAAAACAGTGTCAAAGATGCAGGGTTCAAATGACAACTGGATGTAATAAAAACATGTAAAAAGTGTAATTTTACGATAATCATGGGGAATTTCAAAGTTCAAGTAGATTGGGAATATCAGTTTGGTGCTAGATCCCAAGAGAAGGAATTTGTAGAATGCCTGCAATGTACCAATAGGGAAAAGGCAATTCTGCATTGGCTACTGTGTACTGCAGCAGATTAGTTTAGGAAGTTTTACTTAAAGCAACCTTTAGGAGGTTATATAATGGACAGCCATGCAGTTTGAGTGGGAGAAGAAAAACTCGGATGTACTGTTTTTTTCAGTGTAGTAAATGTACCTGCAGAGGCATAAGAAAAGATCTGGCCGATGTTGATTGGAAATGGATACTCCAAGAGATAATGCACAAGCAGTAATGTGAGGAACACACACAAAATGCTGGTTGAACACAGCAGGCCAGGCAGCATCTATAAGAAGAAGCACTGTCGACGTTTCGGGCCGAGACCCTTCGTCAGGACCAACTGAAAGGAAAGATAGTACGAATTTTGAATTTTTGAAATTTGAAATTTTTTTTGAATTGTTTTGAATTTTGAATTTTTGAATTTTTTCAATGATTTTAAGTTCCCTGGCCCCCACCGCCTTATTTTACCATGGACGTCCGGTCCCTATATACCTCCATCCCCCACCAGGAAGAGTTCAAAGTTCTCCACTTCTTTTTGCATTCCAGACCTAACCAATTCCCCTCTACCACCACTCTCCTCCATCTAACGGAATTAGTTCTTACTATCAATAATTTCTTTTTTGGCTCCTCCCACTTCCTCCAAACCAAAGGTGTAGCCATGGGCACCTGCATGGGTCCCAGTTATGCCTGCCTTTTTGTTGGCTTTGTGGAGCAGTCCATGTTCCAAGGCTATATGGGCATCCGTCTCCCTCTTTTCCTTCACTACATCGATGACTGCATTGGCGCTGCCTCCTGCACTCATGCTGAGTTCATTGACTTCATTAACTTTGACTCCAACTTTCACCCTGCCCTCAAATTAATCTGGTCCATTTCTAACACCTCCTTCCACTTTCTTGATCTTTCTGTCTCCATCTCTGGAGACGGCTTATCTACTCATATCTACTATAAGCCTATAGACTCTCACAGCTACCTGGACTATTCCTCTTCCCACCCTGTCTCTTGCAACAATGTTATCCCCTTCTCACAGTTCCTCCGCCTCCGCCGCATCTGCTCTCAGGATGAGACTTTTCATTCCAGGACGAAGGAGATGTCTTCCTTTTTGAAACAAACGGGTTTCCCTTCTTCCACCATCAACTCTGCTCTCAAATGCATCTCTCCCATTTCCCGCACATCTGCCCTCACTCCATCCGCCTACCATTCCACTCGGGATAGGTTTCCCCGTGTCCTCACCTACCACCTCACTAGCCCCCGGGTCCAACGTATAATTCTCCGTAACTTACGCCACATCCAACAGGATCCCACTACCAAGCACATCTTTCCCTCCCACCCCCTTTCTGCTTTCCGCAGGGATCGCTCCCTATGCGACTCCCTTGTCCATTCATACCCCCCATCCCTTCCCCGATCTCCCTCCTGGCACTTATCCTTGTAAGCGGAACAAGTGTTACACCTGCCCTTACACTTCCTCCCTCACCACAATTCTGGTCCCCAGACAGTCCTTCCAGGTGAGGCAACACTTCACCTGTGAGTGAAGATGAAGCCACACTCAGGTTGGAGGAACAACACCTTATATACCGGCTGGATAGCCTCCAACCTGATGGCATGAACATTGACTTCTCTAATCCGTTAATGCCCCTCCTCCCCTTCTTACCCTATCCCTGATATATTTAGTTCCCCCCTTTTTTTCTCTCTTTCTGCCCATCACTCTGCCTGTTCTTCATCTCCCTCTAGTGCTCCCCTCCCCCTTTCTTTCTCCCTAGGCCTCCCGTCCCACGATCCTTTCCCTTCTCCAGCTCTGTATCCCTTTTGCCAATCACCTTTTCGGCTCTCAGCTTCACCCCACCCCCTCCGGTCTTCTCCTATCATTTTGCATTTCCCCTCCCCCTCCTAATTTCAAATCTCTTACTATCTTTCCTTTCAGTTAGTCCTGACGAAGGGTCTCGGCCCGATACATCGACAGTGCAGGATGCTGCCTGGCCTGTTGTGTTCCACCAGCATTTTGTGTGTGTTGCTCGAATTTCCATCATCTGCAGATTTCCTCGTGTAAGCAGTAATGGGTGCAGTTTCTGGGAATAATTCGGAAGAATAAAGATCTGTTCATCCTAAAGAAGAACAATAAAGGGAGGATAACACATCCGTGGTTGAAGTTAAAGACAGCATAAAAGCAAAAGAGAGGGCATACAACACAACATAAGTTAGTAGGAAGATAAAGGGTTGGGATGCTTTTATAAATTGGAAGAACGCAACTAAAAAGCCATGTGAAGAAAAAAAGATGAAATATTAGCCAATTAAATAAAAGCAACAAAAATGTGAAGCTAGGGATTTAGGAAGCTTTTAAAAAGCAAGAGAAGAGAACTAAGTAGACAAGAACAAAAAGGATGAAAATGAAGATAATATGTCCAATAAAATAAAAGAGGATGGCAAAGGCTTATTTAAAGATATATAAAAAAATAAGAGAGACAAGAGTTCTGGAAAATCGCACAAGAGGGATAGTAATGGGGACAAAGAAATGGTGGACGATGAATATGTATTTACTTTAGTCTTTGCTATGAAAGATGCCAGAAATTCGACAGTCAGTGCACAAAAGTGAATGTAGTCGCTATTACTACTGAAAAGGCTCTTGGGAATCTGAATGGTCTGCAACTACATGAGTCAGCTGGACCAGATGGACTACTCCTCTGGTTCCTGAAATAAATAGAGGAAGAGATTGTGGAGGCGTTAGCAGTGATCAGTCAGGAATCCCTAGATTCTGGAAGCCTGGACAATTGTAAATGTCACTGCATCTTGTAAGAAGGGAGGAAGTAAAAGGCAGGGATTATAGGCCAGATACCCCGAATTCAGTGTTTTGCAAGATGTTAGAATTCAATATTAAAGGTGAGGTGTTTTGGAATTATTTTAGGAATCAACGGGCAGGATAGACATGAGTCGTTGGGTACCGTTTACTTGGATTTTCAGAAGGTCTTTGACAACTTTCAGCACATGAAGCTGCTAAACAAGATATGAGTCCATTGTATTACGCAACGAAAGTAGCATGGACAGAAGATTGGCTGAATGGCAGAAGGCAAAGAGTAGGAATAACGGATTCGCTTTTCTAGTTGGCTGCCTGAGACTAGTGATAAACGGCAAGGGCCCGTAAACGCTCCAGTAATTTTCACATTATATGTTCATATGTAGAGGATGGAATTGATGGCTTCCTTGCTAAATTTGCGAATGATGCGAAGATAGTTGGAGGGGCAGGCAGTGTTGAGTAAGTCGGGAGTTTGAGGAACCACTTGGACAGATGAGGAAAATGGGTAAAGAAGGGGCAAACGCAACAGAGCCTGTGGAAGTGTATGATCACGTACCCTGTTTGAAGCGTTTGATAGCTTGGGCATGTGATCGTTGTAGTTGAAATGAATGAGTGGCTGTAGGAGTATTTCATCGATACCCGCCGAATATTGAAAGACCTTGAAGGAGTAGAAGTAAAAAGGGCGTTCTCAATAGCGGAAGAATCTTGGACTCAACGGCACAGTCTCGGAATAGATGGACGTCCCTTTAGAACAGACGGGAGGAGGAATTTCTTTAACCAGAATGTGGTAAATCTGTGAAATTTTTTGCAACAGACGGCCGTGGAGGCCAAATCATTTGGTAGCTTGAAAGCGGAGGTTGCTAGTCTCTTGATTAAGGTCACAGGGCGTCAAAGGTTACGGAGTGAAGGCAAATAATGGAGTTGAGTGGCAAAATAAATCAGCCACAGTGGAATAAAGAAGCCGATCCGAATAACGTACTTCCGCACCGACGTCATCAATGTCGAAACAAGAGCGGGAGCACGAAGTGCCGACTGCTACTATTTGTAATGCTTTTAATTTCAAAACCATTAAAAATGAATTCATACTTACATTCACATTTCCTTCTATTTTCAGTTCGTCGAGCCCCGGCGGTAACCATTTTCCAGCCTTCAGAGGAAGAAATCGCGAAAAACAGCACCGCCACTCTGGTGTGTTTAGTGAGCGGGTTTAATCCGGCCGCTGTGAATATCGAGTGGACGGTGGACGGCAGTACGAGAAGGAATGGTGTCGAGACTAGCCGGGTAGAGCAGGAGCCGGACAACACGTTCAGTGCGAACAGTTATCTGACTCTGTCAGCCTCAGACTGGAGCTCACAAGAGCAATTCTCCTGTGTGGTGAAACACGAGACTCAGCCAACCCCGCTTCAGGCAACGATCGTGAGATCTGGTTACACCTAATCAAGGATCCTTCTCACTATTCTATTATTCTCTTTCTCTGCGCATTGCGTGTTGGTTTTTTTTTAATCTTTTTTTTCTGTTTCTTGCTATGTGGCTACCTGTAAACAGACAAAACTCAAGGGTGTATAATTTATACCTTTGATAAAAAATGTACTTTGAATCTATGAATCTTTATATTCCAATCTATATCTTTTTTTGGGAAGAATCTGTCGAATCAAAAGCATTGAGTATTTTCACGAGGATATTGTGAATTCCAATATGAATTGAAGGGTCGATGTGATTTGATAAATGGCCCTGAATAATAAACTGCCGTATGGATTAACTCACAAATTGTTGTTGTGTTTTTTCTTTCTGGCAGATGGCTCCGTCCTAATCAATCGCGCTTTTCCAAATTTGATGAACTTGTGCAGTGTTGAGGATATTATGGCGCTTTGGGGAAAGGGGATAACCTAAGGAGAAAGTTCCACCTGTCCTTAGAAAAGCAGACTCATTTATAAATGCAGTAACCTGTGCGTTTCTTTGTGTGTGGCCATGTGTGCTTGTGTGGTTTCCTCTATGTGTGCGCGCGAGTGTCTGCGTCCTCCTGTGTATGTGTTGGGATAGATGTAATGGCCATTGAATGGAGCTGGATAAAACTATTAATGAAAGCTGAAATGTTGGAAGGAAATACAAATCTGCATTTTCTGGAAATTATAATCAGAATCCAAAGATACCACAACCACTCAGCAGGCTAGAAAGCCCCGGAAAGGGGGATCTCCGTAAATCCTATTTACTCAGACAAAGGTGCAATCGAGTGAATTGAAGTTTGAGCAACAATTGGCACCCTGAGCCGACATGCCTGAATAGTTAGAAGCTCGGTAGGTACGGGTAAAAACATACCTATGCCCGACATATTCACATCACATGATCAGTACATTCGCATTGTGGCGTAAGGTTTATTTTACTTTGAACTAAAACCAATAACTTTTACATTTTATACAGAATTGTCTTTGATGCATTTGGTTTAATAGCAATGGTTAAATTCTGACCGTAAAATGTAATCCCGTGTTCAGACCAATAGGCCGGAAGAATAGCACAGAAGTAGACTTCTTATCTGCTCAAATCCTTTCTATCTTTTATAATCGTACATTTCTCTGATATGACTCCATCACCCTGCAGATTTACAAAAAAAATCAAAATTTAATATTTTGAATATTTAAAAAGTAAAACAATAAACATGCCGAAAGACATTCCTTTCAACAAAATCATTTATTATTAATGCCCGACATCAGATGAATGTAACTCTCTCTCACTCTCAGTTTTAAATTCACAATAAATAGTATTGAACTGGCAGCTGGAAATGTGCAGAAAAGAAATAAAATTTCGAAATCGCTGGCATCTGGAAATGCTTCTTCTTTCGGTTCCCGATTTACGATTCATTAACCCCAGTTACTACCATTCTGAGGAGTGGGTG
Organism: Hemitrygon akajei; assembly: GCF_048418815.1. Taxonomy (NCBI): domain Eukaryota; kingdom Metazoa; phylum Chordata; class Chondrichthyes; order Myliobatiformes; family Dasyatidae; genus Hemitrygon; species Hemitrygon akajei. Next base: position 30,191,640 of record NC_133132.1, on the reverse strand, counting down.
ACTCACGGAAACCACCGGTTTAGAATTAACCTGGAGTGATTGATTGAGGAACTGCACGTAAATAGCCTCCATTTGGAGAGCATGCAAACACTTTTGTTATATTTTAATAAATGGAATGACCTTTCTAGATTTTTAATTGATGTTCAAAGTACAATCTTCATAATGAACCTGATTCAACACAAGAAAACGCACTTTCAAGCTATAAGTGGATGAGAGAACATATTGTCTTTGAAAATATCCGCCCCCACACCGAAGTGATTTAATGTTCTACAACTTTAAATCATTGTGGATTAAATTTAGCTTTTGGACACTGATCAATGGAAAAAGACTCATTCGTGTCAAAGTGAAAACAGAGCTCTACAAAGTGATCTAAGTGAATGACAAAGATAAAATACAAAATAATTCATTGCATAAGTATTCACTCCCTTCAAATCACTATTTAGTGGATGAGCCTTTGGCAGGAATTATACCCTTGAATCTGTGTGGATAAGTCTCTATCAGCGTTGCACATCTAGACACTCCAATGTTTGCCTATTTTTCTTTACAAAACTGTTCAGGCTCTGTCAGATTGCATGGGGATCGTGAGTAAACCGCCCTTTTCAAGTCCAGCCAAAAATTTTCAATTGGACTGAGGTCTGGACTCTGACTTGGCCATTCTAGGACATTACCTTTGTTGTTTTAAGCCATTTCTGAGTAGCTCTGGCTTTATGCTTGTGGTCAGTCTATTGTTGGGAAATAAATCTTCCCTCACGTCGCAGTTCTGTTGCAGATTGCATCAGGATTCTGCTGTATTTTGCTGCATTTACTTTACCCTCTACCTTCACAAGACTTCCAGGACTTCTGCACTGGAGAATCCCCACAACATAATGCAGCTAGCACCCTGCTTCCCGGTAGGGATCGTGTATTTTTGCCATTGTGTTGTGTTTGGATTACGCCAAATGTAGCCTTTAGTCTGATGGCCAAAGAAGCACAATTTTGGTTTAATCAGACCATAGAACCTTCTTCTAGCTGACTTCTGGCAAACTCTAGCCGAGATTTCATGTGACCTTCTTTCTTTCTCTTTGAAGAGAAAGAGAGGCTTTCCTTGCCACTCTCTCGTAAAATTGCAATTCCTGAAGCACCCGGGCAGTAGTTGTTGCATGTGCAGTCTCTCCCATCTCAGCCACCGAAGCTTGTAACTCCTCCAGAGTTGTTATAGGTCTCTTGGTAGACTCCCTCAGGAGTCGCCTGTTTGCACAGTCATTCAGTTTTTGAGGATGACATGCTCTAAGCAGATTTACAGTTGTGCCATATTCATTCTATTTCTTGATGTCTGGCTTGAAAGTGACTTGAAAAAGTTTTTGTATCCATCTCCTGATTTGTGTCTTTGTGGAGTTGCTTGGAATATTCTTTTGTGTTCATGATGTAGTTTTTGCCAGGATACTGACTCACCAGAAGCTAGCCCTTCCAGATACAGGTATATTTTTACTATAATCAATCGAACCACAAGGTTCCAAAAACAGATCTCCATTAAACTAATTATATGACTTCTCAAACCAATTGGCTGCACCAGTAATGTTTCGCTGTGCCATATTAAAGGAGGCAAATACTTACACAATCAAACATTTTGTGTTTTATGTTTGTAATTAATGTAGATCAATTTGTAGACATTTGTTTTCACTTTGACACGACCAAGTCTTTTCTGTAGATCAGTGTCAAAAGAAGCCAAATTAAATCCATTGTGATTCAATGTTGTAAAACAACAGAACATCAAGCACCTCCGGGGGGGGGGGGGGAGGGCGAATACATTTTATAGGAACTGTAACTGTACACAACAAAACTTCACGTAATTTTGGTAATTTTGTCATTGACTTTGCGGTAGTTTATAAATATATTCACTCTCAATCCATAGTGACATTGTAGTTTAGAACCTAAAGGGCCTAAGGAAGGAATAAAAATCTTTTAAAAAAACTTAGAAGAAAAGCAAAGTATACGTCGTAGAAGCCATTCGGTTGAAATGTTAAACTCTATTTTTCCCTTGCAACTACATATGCTATGTGGCTTGCTGAGTATTCCCTGCATTCGCGGATTTTGTTCCAGATTTAGAACAGGGATACGGAGGAATTTCTTTTGCTGGAGTGTGGAGAAGCATTGGAATTCATTCCCTTAGATCGCCGTGGAGGCTTAGTCTGTGGGCACGTTTAAAACGGAAATTGTTAGTTTTATTATTAGTAAGGGTGTCAAAGGTTATGGGGAGAAGGGAGGAGAATGGTTTGAGAGGAATAATAAATCAGCCATGATGGAACAGTTTAGTAGACTCGATAGACCGAATTCTCATCCTACGTCCTTCATCTAAAGGAGGGAGGGAGAAAACAGAGAACTATCGACCTGTCAGCCTAACATCAGTAATGGGGAAGATGTTAGAGTCCGTTATTAAAGATGAAATAGTGGCATATCTAGATAGCAGTGATAGGATTGGGCCGAGCCAGCATGGACGTACCAAGGGTAAATCATGCTTGACTAATCTATTGGAGTTTTTCGAGGATGTAAGCAGGAAGTTAGACAAGGGAGATCCAGTGGATGTTGTGTACCTCGATTTTCAGATGAAGATTTAGATGAAGGCATTGAGAATAGCATCAGCAAGTTTGCTGATGATACTAAGCTGGGTGGCAGTGTGACATGTGATGAGGATGTTAGGAGAATTCAGGGTGACTTGGATAGGCTGGGTGAGTGGGCAGATACTTGGCAGATGACGTTTAATGTGAATAAGTGTGAGGTTATCCACTTTGGGAGTAAGAACAGGAAGGCAGATTATTATCTGAATGGTGTAGAGTTAGGTAAGAGAGAAATACAAAGGGATCTAGGAGTCCTTGTTCATCAGTCATTGAAGGTGAATGAGCAAGTGCAGCAGGCAGTGAAGAAGGCTAATGGAATGTTGGCCTTTATTACAAAGGGAACTGAGTACAAGAGCAAGGAAATCCTTTTGCATTTGTACTGGGCCTTGGTGAGACCACACCTGAAGTATTGTGTACAGTTTTGGTCTCCAGGGTTAAGGAAGGACATCCTGGCTGTAGAGGAAGTGCAGCGTAGATTCACAAGGTTAATTCCTGGGATGTCCGGACTGTCTTACGCAGAGAGCTTAGAGAGACTGGGCTTGTACACGCTGGAATTAAGGAGATTGAGAGGGAATCTGATTGCAACATATAAGATTATTAAGGGATTGGACAGGATAGAGGCAGGAAATATGTTCCAGATACTGGGAGAGTCCAGTACCAGAGGGCATGGTTTGAGAATAAGGGGTAGGTCATTTAGGACAGAGTTAAGGAAAAACTTCTTCTCCCAGAGAGTTGTGGGGGTCTGGAATGCACTGCCTCAGAAGGCAGTGGAGGCCAATTCTCTGGATGCTTTCAAGAAGGAGCTAAATAGGTATCTTATGGATAGGGGAATCAAGGGATATGGGGGCAAGGCAGGAACCGGCTATTGATAGTAGATGATCAGCCATGATCACAAAATGGCGGTGCAGGCTCGAAGGGCCGAATGGTCTACTTCTGCACCTATTGTCTATTGTCTTATAGTCATATGACTTTAACAAAACCATCTTGGGGCAAGAACTGACAAACACGAGGAAATCTGCAGATGCTGGAAATTCAGCAACACACACAGGCACATCTATGGGAATAAGTACAGTCGACGTTTCGGGCCGAGACCCTGCGTCAGGACTAAATGAAAGAAGAGATAGCAAGAGGTTTGAAAGTGGGAGAGAGAGGTGGAGATCCGAAATGATAGGAGAAGACAGGAGAGGGAGGGCTGAAGCTAAGAGCTGGAAAGTTGATTGGCAAAAGGGATACAGAGACAATAAAAGAGGAGGCCATGGATTCACATATCGGAATGGGAATGGGACGTGGAATGAAAATGTGTTGCCACTAGGAGATATCTCTTCTGTCAAGATGAAGCCAAACTCAGGTTGGAGGAGCAACATCTTATATTCCGTCCGGGTAGCTTCCAATCTGATGGCATGAACATTCATCTCTCTAACTTCCGTTAATGCCCCTCCTCTCCTTCTTACCCCACCCCATATTTATTTATTTATTTGTTTCTTTGTTTGTTTCTCCCCTTTTTCTCTCTGTCCCTCTCACAATAACTCCTTGCCTGCTCTCTATCTTCCTCTGGTGCTCCCTCCCGTTTTCTTTCTCCCCAGGTCTTCCGTCCCATGATCCTCTCTCTTCTCCAGCTCTGTATCCCTTTTGCCAATCAATGTCTAAACTTTTACCTCTAAACCTTGCCTATCCATGCATAGCCCACGTTTCTTTAAAATGTTGTTAATGTACCTGCACCAAACATTTCCTCTTGGAACTCATTGCAAATACTGACCATCTTCTGGGAGAGAATTTGCCCGTCAGGCTCTTTATGAACCTCTTCCCCATCTCCTTAAAACTATGGCCTCTAGTTATTTATTTCAATTCCTGATGAATGGTCTCGGCCTGACATGTGAGCTGGTTATTCATCTCCATGGATGCTGAATGGATGGATACAATGAAATGGTGAATCTCTCTCTCTCTCTCTCTCTCTCCCTCTCTCTGTCCCCCCCCCGTTTCCCTCTCTCCTCTCTCTCCCACACCGCCTTTCTCTCTCTCTCTCTTTCTCCTCTATCTGTCTGTCTATCTGTCTGTCTCTCTGTCTGTCTCTCTCTCTCTCTCTCTCTCTCTCTCTCTCTCTCTCTCTCTCTCTCTCTCTCTCTCTCTCTCTCTCTCTCTCTCTCTCTCTCGCTCGCTCTTTATTTTCCACCCTTTTCCCACCAATTCCTTGCTACAATGCTACAATATTTGACTACAGCTGAGTGGACCATCTATTGCTCTGAGCAAGATTTTCTTACATGCCTGAAAACTGAGCGGCACTTTAAATGTTTTGTTTCTGTAATATGCATACTGTGAATATTTAGAATGAAAATTGAAAATTAATACATAATTTTATTCAAACGATTTGTTCAATTGTGCTAACATTCTTTCGCACAGTTCTTATACGGTTGTGATTTTTTTGAAAGACCACTTACCAAAATGTCTGAATGTACATTTTTTTCACATCAGACAAACGTAAACCACAACTCACAACACAAGTGAATGATGTCAGCCAGTCAAAACAATTGACAGGCACCATGGCAAAAGTAAACAGCGTCAGAGATCGGCGGGCAGGCAGGTTAGGAACTAGTGACTTCTATTCCGTGTTTATTGTTGCTATTTGGACAGAGTTGTAACTTGAAACACTTACAATGTAAATATGTTGAAACTCTAAAATGTTTCAAAGTAAAAGCCGTGGCACGTTTATTATTTAGAAAATTGATGGATTATATTAATTAACATAAGTAATTACTGTACAGGATATTTCGCAATTATATTGAAATTGATTCAAAATCATAGTAAAATATAAAAGAAAATTCCAGGAGCGCAACAATGAAGGCTATATGAGAGGAAGCATTTCAGTTGCTCTGTGGGCCTGTAACCTGCGCTGCTATCAGGGAACAGTCCCCTGACTCTATTCTGATAAAACTGCCATACTTTTCCTTTTATAGCCCAGATAGATGTTGTTCTTAACAATAGCTGCTCCATGTAGTTGTTGTAATTCTGAAACAATAACGAGAAAAGCTGAATATTTTCACATCCAGCTTCTCAGTTTGGAGTTCAAAACAATGTAAATGTATTATGAAGGGACATAAGTGTCACTGTATACAACTCAGACACAATTTCTTGTGGCCAATCTCAATGAATAAAAGACACACAATGGAACCAATGAAAGACCATACCCAAGTGAAACGCAAAAACACAAAAAGTATGCAAATTAAAAAAGAAAGACAAAAAGAAATAACAAATAAGTAGATATGTCGATAAATAAATACATGGATAAATAAATAAACTGGTCAAATAAATAAACAAATAACTAAACTTGAGTGAATAAATTGATTGATTAAATGTGTAGATATAAATATTGATAGATAGATAGATGAGATGAAAATTTCTTGAAAGGGAGTCCAGTTCAGTGGGAGCAACGCAGTGATGGGGCGACTGAAGTTGACTGAACTTATCCCGTCTGGTTCAGTAACTTGATGGTTGAGTGGTACCTGCTCTCTTGATCATGGTGTTATCGGTACAGTGAATTCTGTGCCTTCTTCCTGGGAGAAGATAGCGTGGCCTGGACACTGATGCACCGTGATGATGAATGCTACTTTCCATCGACAGCGCCTCTTTCAGATGTGCTCGATAGTGGAGAGAGGGTCCCGTGATGGACTAGTCCATATCCACTACATTTTGTAGCTGTTGCCATACAAAGGCATTGGTGTTTTCATACCAGGCTGTGAGTCAACCAATCAATACACTCTCCAGCCCACATCTAGAGAAGTCTGTCAAAGTTTTAAATGACATGCTGATTCTTAGCAACTTCTAAGCAAGTAGAGGCGCTGCCGTACTTCGTAATACAACTCCGTGCTGCATCCCGGACAGGTCATCAGAAATTATAACACCGAGTAATTTAAAGGGTCTGGACCTCGCCACCTGTGATCCCCGATGAGAACTGGCTCATGGATCTCAAGTTTCCTCCTCCTGAAGTCAATATCAGCTCCTTGGTCTTACTGACATTGAGAAAGAGTGTTCTGGTAAAAGTTTATGGGACTGTAACTGTGTATACTTAATATTTTTAGCAGTATTCTCCAGAAATACTGATTCTCCACGGTGGTCAGGTCGGCACTGTTGGAAGGGAAGTCGAACAAACTGTAGACGCTACACATGGCATTGTGATATTACAATTTCATATGATACATTACATCAACATATGTTGATTGCGGCTGTTAGACCTATAACGGTCATGCTCGTATTCCACGCAAAGCAGTCCAAAATATACAAAAGAAATTTATCGTTCTTTTCTGTAACTGGATTCCACGTGTGTCCAATGGCGGTGCCCAGTTTCGCTGATGTCCTGCAACAAGCTGCAGAAAGTCTTCTTCTCCGATCATTTGACTGTCAGAGCCAACATAAGATTGGAAATTCTGATTGGTCAGTGGAAGGACAGAGGTAGATAATAGTTGTATCTTCTGCGTTTCGCCTATGGTCCAACACATAATTGGATCTGCAGGAAATGCTGATTGTTCCTCGAATCATTTCATTCCAATTGTACATCCGTATTCGTCAGCATCCGGTGCAACCGAACATAAACAGAGAAAACATTTGATATGCAGAATCAAACATGTGGTTTGGTCAGTTTTGTGATTCTATCTAAAGGAGGACTTATCCGCATGTTTGTGCAAACCTCCCGGTCGGACTAATTAGTCAGGCTCTTCTTTTATTTGTCCATAATAATGTCTCGTGGTGTTTATTTGAGGAGTGCGATGTTTATACGGTACAAGTTTATTTGAGTTCTTATACTTTTCTGCAGCAATCTGATTAAGCTTGTTAGACTGCTGGGCATTTGTTGGGGTCCGGCCCGGAGCCCGCCTTCCGGGTCTTGCCCCAGTCGGAGCCAATGGATCATCTTGGCTTAAGGAGGTACACCTGTTGCCTATTAGGGGGCAGGTGTTTATAAGGGGTTCGGGGACCGAGCCTAGTTGTGGGGTCGTCCTGCTCCGAAGCCGGTTTAACCCTCTCTTTACCTGGACCGCCGGCTCTGAATCCTGTCTGTACCTGTTTCACCCGCTCCGGATCTGGTTCTACCCCGGTTGCCGCCCTGCTCCGTATCCTGTTCTGCCCTGGTTGCCCCCCTGTTCGAAATCCTGTTCCGTCCTGGTTGCCGGCCTGTTCTGTATATGCTGTATCTGGCTGGTCTTGTTCCCCTGCTTCTTTCCTGTGCGCTGGTCCCGCTGTTCCGCCTTATTCGCCTTGCCCGCGCTGTCGATTACCTTTACCAATGTACCCGGTGTATCGCGGTAGTCCTGCTGCTCACCCTGGACACAGCTACCTTCTGATCCCTTGCCTCCGTCGGGCAGGTCCGGCCGGACTGCTGCTGCCCGACGGGGCTTCTGCCCGTTCCACCTATTTCTTCCTAGGGTTGTGCCCCGCACCTGCCCAGGTGTCCGCGCCTTGACCAGGCCTTGGTGTTTCCGCCTTGGAGGCGGCCCAACCCGGGATCCATGCGGCCCGCCATGAGGAATCCTCCTGGCCTGCCACGAACTCTGGGGTCCTCCGGCCTCGCCTGACCTCCGGGATCCAGCCCCGCCTGCTTTACCCCTTGCATGCCATGGCAACCCCATCCTGTCCTACCCCTAGTACTTTAGTGTCTGCGTCCTGCCCCTGTTCCTGACAGCATTGTCCTGAGGTAAGACAATGATGTTCCTGAGGAACGTTATTGTCGGTCTGGAGTCCCGTTCATTTTCAGTTGCCTTTAATTTAAAGGTATTTATGATTTACTTCCTGTATCATCTACCTTTGGCCAGTAGGTGGAGGTCTTGTTCCATGCATATTTCGTACTGGATTCCAAGAAGCAAGAACGAAATAGCTGATTCTGTGCATTGCTTCCCCAATTCAGAAACACCGGTCCTACAAAGCAGTTCTGCATTTTCCCCACTGAGGTCTACTCCCCGCCTCAACGCTTGCATTGCTGATTCCACTGAGCCAAACTTCGGAATGGAATCTAGACGCTCTGACAGGACGCCCTGCGTATCACCATGGTGTCAAAAATTCAACCAAATGACCTGGCTAAAACAAACCCACTCACGCAGAATCTCTGGAAGACTGGCACAGTCCGTACCCTCGACAGTGAACTTTGCACCCAGTGAGGATTTTAAATATTTCGCTGCTTTGGACACCAAACGGCATTTTATATTAAGAAAAATCAACAAGATTTAAAAAGCAAAAATTATTAAAGAGCTTTGCAGTTTGATCCAACGAAACTCTTAACTTGTTAAAATATTGTAGCAAACGGAAGCAGGTTAAAATACCAGTCACATTATTCTGAACCTCTTGTTCCCCGCTGCTGCATAATTCTTATTTAAATGAAGAGACTCGCTGGTCGTGCGTAGTCGGATCAGAGAACAAACTGCTTTGTATAAGTGTAATTTCTGTGAATCTCGGAGTAAATAGGGACCACAGTGGGGTGTGGCAAGGTTAAATGACAAGTTTGGAGCAGCCGTTCAGTGTTTGGATTGCGGCATTCCCGCAGAACTCCAGACACATTCCGGCACAGGCAGCACCAGGAAAAGTATCACGGAAGTGAAGAACAGGCAGAGGCTGCACAGAAGTTCACTATAATCGATCTGAGGAAAATTTCTTGCAATTCAGAAAATGCAATGTACCAATATATTAGTCATTTGATTGTCATGACACCGGGTACAACTTCATCCAAACTCTACTCTCGGTGAACTGTCAATAACTCCAGCAGCTAAAGCTTCAAAATAATAAAAGCTTTATATCACGTGGAATGTTTTCTGTTTTAGAATGCGTAAATCAACCGCCATTTTTTAAGGGACTTCCCGGCGATATTCTGAAGAATTGTCTCCAAAGTCACTCGTGTTTCTACTTTGCTACATTTCAAATAATTGCGGCTAGATACATGTAATCCATATATCTTGAAAATTATCCATTATCTCTAACTCATCTTGCGACCAGTGCGGCAATAACTTTCAGAGGCATTGAAGGGGCTTTTAACCTGTACGCTTCTATACGAAAGCATGAACATAAAACAGGACACATGGAAAACAACTGACCTAACGGTTTAACATAACATTTACCGTGCAATCTCGATTAAACACACACAATCTCGATTAACTTTAGTCACAAGAATACCGAAAAGCAGACCATTCGGAAGATTGAAACCTATAAATATAAAAGCGGAAGCTCTTCGAGTCTTTTTCGTCCCAGTCTTAGAACCACAGAGCACTAGAGCACAGAAGAAGGTCCAGCGGCCGATCTAGACCGCGACGAACTATTATTCTGCCTAGTCACATTGACCCACACCTGGAGCATAGCTCTCCATAATTTATCCAAACTTCTCTGAAATGTTGAAATCGACCCCGCATGGCTTCCGCTGGCAGTCCGTTCCATATTCTTGCAATCCTCCCCTTAAACATTTCAGCTTTCACCTTTAACACATAACCACTAGTTCTAATCTCACACAGTCTCAGCGAATAAAAAAAGCCTGCTTGCATTTCCCCTGCCCACATCACTCACAAGTTTGATTATCTCTATCAAATTTTCCCTGCTCAATGGAATAAAGCCCCAACCTGTAGAACCTTTCCCTATAACTCAGGTCCTCAAGTCTTGGCAGCGTCCTCGGAAATTTTTTACTACTCTTTCAATCTTATTACTATCGTTCCCGTAGATGCAGAATTGCACACGGTGCTCAAATTTGGTCTCAGCGACGTCGTATAAACCTTCAACATAACATCCAAACTCTTGTACTCAGTACTTTGATATATGACAGCCAATGTGCCAAATGTTCTCTTAACGATCTTATGACTCCTCTTTCTATGAATTGTGGATCTGTATAGCCAGAACTTTCTGTCCTACCCCACTACTCAGTGGCCTGCCGTTCACTGTACAAGTCCTACCCTGCTTTGTCCTTCCTAAGTGCAACAGCTCACACTTGCCTACATTAAATTATTTATGCCATTATACCCTTCCAATCTTGTCATCTGCAGATTTGCTGATCCAGTTGGCCACAATCTGATTCAAATGGTTGACACAGATGACAAACAACAACGGGCAGATCCCTCTGGCACACCACTGGTCCCAGGCCTCCAGTCAGAGAGGCATCTATATGCTACTACTCTCTGGCTTCTCCCACAAAGCCAATATCGAATCCAATTTACTACCTCATTCTGAATGCCAAGCGATTGAAAATTCTTGATGAACCTCCCATGCGAGGCCTTGTCAAAGCATTGCTAAGTCCATGTAAACAACATCCACTGACTTTCCTTCATCAACTTTCTTGGTAACCTCCTCGAAAGCTGTATTAGATTGGATAGACAAAACATACCGCGCACAAAGCCATATTAACAATCCTTAATCTACCCCCGTCTATCCAAAAACTTATCTATCCAGTCCCTGTGAATGCTTTCCAATAACCTACCCACTGCTGACGTCAAGTTCACTCTCCTGTTCTTCGAGACTTTCTTAAACAATACTAACTATCCTCCAAACCACCGGCACCTCACCTATGGCTAACGAAATTTTAGGTTCCTCTGCTAGGGGCCCAAAAGGTCCTCCACTGTAATTCGTGGATTGTTCATTACCGTTGTGCCGTTCTGCCTTAATTCTATAAATCTGCGTCCGTCTCCCGAGGAAATCCAGATGCAAAACTATCTATTTAAGACCTGCTCTACCCTTTCGGATCCAGGCATAGGTAAGCACGCTGATTAACGCGGACAAATTTTATCCCGTGTTATCCTTTTTCACTACAAAACTCAAAGTTCGAAACACATTTATAATCTAAGGGCATAAGTGTCACCATATGAAAGAACGCCCCCGTTGGTCGAAGTCGACCATGGATGTTGCGTCCCAGCTGTCTACGTACTGAGTAAGCCAGGGCAGTACGCTCTGGAGAGCAAGCTATAATCATCTCGGAACTGATTAATCCAAAGGAACGACAGAAAGCGATACAAGTTGACAGAAGCGGCGTCGCAGGAGACTTCAGTTAGTTTGGAACTCAGCATTAGGGACTCCAGTTCCCGATTTTTTGCTCAGGGTTTACTCCCGAATCCTTCCCAATGAATGGTTATACCCGCAAGACATAGGGCGTTTGAGATCAGAGTTTTCCACAATGAACCACAGATGACGAGCCCCATTGGCCAGAAGCGACTGGTTTACGGCGCGAGTGACGCCTCTTTCCCTAAAAGTAGGAACACTTCCGCCAGGCTTAGTAGCTGAGCCATACGTGAATGCCGGCGCTGGACTTAGCTGTCAGAAGCTATTTGAGGCACATGCCATTGGGAGCATCAACGTCTATAATAACAAGAAACATATCACTATACACAACCCGGACCCTCACTTTCTGCGGGCATTCATGTTAAATACAATAAACACTATACAATCAGTAGAAGAGTGTACCCAACTAGATGGACAAAGAAGCAATTTACAAAAGACAACAAACTATGCAAATGCAAAAATAACAAAATGAAATCATAATAATAAAACAGGGTATCACATCAGAAACAATCAAAGGAAATATACTTTGACACATCTTCTATACATAGATGATGTGAAATTATACGCTCCTTTATCAGTAACACTGAAGCAACTAATTCAAATAGTGGAATTATTTTCTAAAGATACAAACATGAACTTTGCAGCAGATGTGAAATGCATGAAACATAAACAAATGTGCAATAGTAGAATATAAAACAGAGCAGCAGGATACAATACAATCAATGGATGAAAATGAAACCTATAAGTATCTGGGATACTTCCAAGCAAAGAAAATAGATCACATTGTGATAAAGAAAATCTTTCGACAGAATTTACCGATAGGCTTAAGAAACTCTGCTAAACAGAGTTCAATAGTGAAAATATAACAAAGGTGATAAACATTTTCACTATAACCATATTAACGTATTCGTTTTGGATAATACCTTGGTCCAAAACCGATTTGAAAATTTTGCAAAGAACAATAAGAACTGAAATGAAAAAATATTAGAAAACAGTACGTACACTCGAACGTGCATAGATTAACACCACCTGCGATGGGGGGGGGGGGGGTAGAATAACAGAGTTAAAGTATAGACAATAGACAATAGGTGCAGAACTAGACCATTCGGCCCTTCGAGCCTGCACCGCCATTTTGAGATCATGGCTGATCAATTACTATCAATACCCTGTTCCTGCCTTGTCCCCATATCCCTTGATTCCCCTATCCATAAGATACCTATCTAGCTCCTTCTTGAAAGCATCCAGAGAATTGGCCTCCACTACCTTCCGAGGCAGTGCATTCCAGACCCCCACAACTCTCTGGGAGAAGAAGTTTTTCCTTAACTCTGTCCTAAATGACCTACCCCTTATTCTCAAATAATTCTCATGCCCTCTGGTACTGGACTCTCCCAGCATCTGGAACATATTTCCTGCCTCTATCTTGTCCAATCCCTTAATAATCTTATATGTTTCAATCAGATCCCCTCTCAATCTCCTTAATTCCAGCGTGTACAAGCCCAGTCTCTCTAACCTTTCTGCGTAAGACAGTCCAGACATCCCAGGAATTAACCCCGTGAATCTACGCTGCACTTCCTCAACAGCCAGGATGTCCTTCCTTAACCCTGGAGACCAAAACTGTACACAGTACTCCAGGTGTGGTCTCACCACGGCTCTGTACAAATGCAAGAGGATTTCCTTGCTCTTGTACTCAATTCCCTTAGTAATAAAGGCCAACATTCCATTAGCCTTCTTCACTGCCTGCTGCACTTGCTCATTCACCTTCAGTGACTGATGAACAAGGACTCCGAGATCTCTTTGTATTTCTCCCTTACCCAACTCTACACCGTTCAGATAATAATCTGTCTTCCTGTTCTTACTCCCAAAGTGGATAACCTCATACTTATTCACATTAAACGCCATCTGCCAAGTATCTGCCCACTCACCCAGCCTATCCATGTCACCCTGAATTCTCCTAACATCCTCATAACATGTCACACTGCCACCCAGCTTAGTATCATCAGCAAATCTGCTGATGTTGTTTTTTATGCCTTCATCCAAATCGTTAACGTAAATGGTAAACAGCTGTGGTCCCAATACCGAGCCCTGTGGCACCCCACTAGTCACCACCTGCCATTCCGAGAAACACCCATTCACCGCTACCCTTTGCTTTCTATCTGCCAACCAGTTTTCTATCCATGTCAATGCCTTCCCCCCGATGCCCTGAGCTTTGATTTTACCCACCAATCTTCTATGTGGGACCTTATCAAATGCCTTCTGAAAATCGAGGTACACTACATCCACTGGATCTCCCCCGTCTAACTTCCTGGTTACATCCTCAGAAAACTCCAACAAATTAGTCAAGCATGATTTACCCTTGGTAAACCCATGCTGGCTCGGCCCAATCCTATCACAGCAGTCAGACAAAACTTCTAACGATATATTTCCATCAACGAAAACAACTCATAAAAGACACTCTGCCTTAGAATAAATGCAAGGGAGATCCAGTTTTATAGTCAGAGTCCTACACATTATATTACGACTGATCCATTATTACAGATAGGATAATCCATAATGACCGTTCAGCTGTAATACTACAGCATAACTTACATAATAGATGCGGCCATTCCAAACACACACAAGGTACTGAAATCAATAAATAAACAGCAACAGAAGAATGCTGAATTAAAAGAGCAAATTGAAAAATGTAGAAGATGAACATTATTCTAATGATAATATTTATAGCTGGTATCATCCAAATGTCACTACACATTAGCAGTAAGCAATTCGGCAAGAACAGTAACAATAATAAACTCAACTAAAATAGCCCGGAAGTTCCTAGCAATTGAGAAATATATGTGCTTGGCTAGGCCCACACATCAGGTTTTACCTGATCTAGTTGTGACAAAAAGTATAACAATTATAATAATAAATAATGTATCGAGATCAGGAGATGAAGAATCCTTAAAATCGAGCCCATAGATTGTGGGACAATAATGGGGCTAATTAATTCGAGTGAAGGTTCAATTCGAGTCTGGTTCAAGAGCCTGATATCTGAGGGGTACTAACTGTTCCTGAACCTGGTGGTGTGGGTCCTAAGGCTCTTGTACCTTCTTCCTGATGGCAGCGGAAAGAAGATATGATGATATCGGTTCTTAATGATCGATGCTGCTTTCGTACGACAGTTCTACGTGTGGATGGGCTCAATGGTGGGGAGTATTTTACCCTTGATAGACTGAACCGTATTCATTACATTTGTAGGCTTTCCGTTCAACGGCATTGGTGTTTCCCTGCCAGGACATAATGCAACACAATGAACTTATTCTCCACTACACATTCATGGAAAATAGTTAAACTTTTGCCAAATATTCTCAAACTTCCATGAAAGAAAAGTGCTGCCGTGTTTTCTTCATAATGACACTTTTGTGCTGGAACAAAGAAAGATCGTCTGAAATGATAACACGGAGGAATTTAAAGTTGTTGACCCGCTCTGCCTCTGATCACCCGATGTGAGCTGGCTTATGGACCTCTGGTATCCTCCTTTCGATGTCAAAAATCAACTCCTTGGTCTTGCTGACATTAAATGAGAGGTTGTTCTTCTGGCACCACTCAACCAGATTTTCAATTGCTCTTCTACATGTTGATTCCTCACCATCTTTGATTCGGTCGAAGACAGTGGCGTGGTCATCAAACTTAGTCTCAGGGTCATACGCGCGTGGAGCAAGGAGCTAAGAATACAACCTTGTGGCGCACCTGTGCTGATGGAGATTGTGGAGGAGATGTTGTTGTCAATCTGAAATCACTGGGGTCTCCAAGTGAGGAAATCGAGAATCCAGTTGCACAAAGAGGGATTGAGGACAAGGTTAATTAATTAGTTTTGACGGGATGAAGGTATTAAATGTCCCGTTCTAGTCAATGAAGAACATTCTCACGCTCTTCAGATTTCCCAGGAGACAATGGAATGGCACCTGCAGATGACCTGTTGAGACCTTTCTCAAGATGCGATCGAAGTCGCTTCTCAAGCAGGGATTGACAAGTTTCACCACCAACTTCTCAAAGCATTTTATCAGATTCTTCAGAATTGAGGGACGTCCATTTAGAACAGAAATGTGAAAAGAATTCTTGAGTCAGAAAGTGCTGCAACTGTGGAATTGATTCCAACAGATAGCTAGGCCGGCCAGTTCATTTGGCTTATTTAGCGCTGCGGGTGATAAGTTCTTTATTAGGGTTATATGGGTTAATAGGGTTAAGAGGGATAATTAATCAGTCACGATGCTTTGACAGAGAAGTCTCGATGGATGGAAACACCTAATTATGCTCCACTGTTGTATGGTGCTATGGTCTTTTCACAGTTGATGTAAGTGCTACCAGACGATAGTCTTTGAGGGAGGTTACTACGTTCTTCTTCAGCACCAGTAGAACTGAAGCCTGCTTGAAGCAAGTGGGTACCTCAGACTGCCAAAGCTATTATTCCCTAATAATAGCCCAGTATCTCACTGTCTTTAGTTGGAATCTCTATTTATTGATCGAGGAACGTTTCTTGAACACTTGTACAAACTCTGTCCCATCCAGTTGTTTTACAGCACAGGAAGCGAGGTCAATATGTGAAAATTAAAACACCTGTTATCATAACCTCAGGTTACTTGCAATTGTCTGCGAATTCTCTACAACATTTGCTCCTCTAAATCTCACTGACTTTGAATGGTCCATAACATAATCTCATAAACACGGTCATTCCTTTATTATTTCTCTGTTCCACCCATATAGCCTCAGTACATTAGCTCTCCACTCTGTCCATTTTCAGCACTGCCATTTTCCCGGGCTAGTAATCATTGTAGGGTGATCATGTTTCATCGGCTACTACAGTATCCTATTTCTATTTTATCCACACCCTCTGCTTGTGTTTGCATATGAGTAACTATCTTTGCAATATATTCAGCGACTTGTCCTCACAGGTT
Organism: Hemitrygon akajei; assembly: GCF_048418815.1. Lineage (NCBI taxonomy): Eukaryota > Metazoa > Chordata > Chondrichthyes > Myliobatiformes > Dasyatidae > Hemitrygon > Hemitrygon akajei. Next base: position 30,175,106 of record NC_133132.1, on the reverse strand, counting down.
TTCTGAGGAAAATTACCGAAGTTCACCCCTGTCTAAATGAAAACGTTTCCTTCCGTCTTAGAAATAAATGCACCTTCCCGTATTATGAGACTGTGCCCCTTTGCAAGAATCCTCGGCCATGGGGAACATCTTTCCTGCACCTAGCCTGGCTGGAACTCTCAAAATATTGTGCTTTGCTCTGCGGTAATGTTATTGAGATCTACTCTCATTATTCTAGATGTTACTCTACAGACGATGCAGTAAATGCAATCTGTACGACAGCCACGCTATCGCAGGAATTCGTTGAACTCTCTCTGTGGCAAATATCTTCACCCAGTTTCAAGTCACTGCTAAATTTGGAAATATTGCAATCAGTCTCTTCATGTAACTCATTGAAATACATTATAAACAAGCACCACCCAAGCACTGATTCATATGGCTAATCTCTGCCTACTCTTTACTCTTTGTGTGAAATTCCTTTCAGTCAATATTTATTGACGACATGCCAATTTATTGCCACCAGATTTTATATATTCTGTACATTCTCGTCACGGTCACAGCAATGACCTTTTCCTCCAACCCGCAGCCACCGCCCCGCAACTCCTCAAACAGCCAAGGCACCTTCGTCACTGTTGTTTTGTCACTCTCTATGCTCGGCTCTTGTGCGCTTGGCTCAAAAGCCCTGCTCCAACCACACCCCCTATCAACCTCATCATGTTGTCTTCATGTTTGGAAGATAAACCACTAAAAAAACAAAAAAAGCTGATTTGGAAGGGAAAGTAACAATGTTTAAAAGGAAAACCTGACGTAGGCACTAACATTTTACTAAAGCAGACATCTAAAATAACTATTCTAAGGGTATACTACGCCGATAGCACACGGGAATTTTTCTTCTTTAAATCTCCAATGGCTGCTTTCGCTCAAAAATTTATTCGGTTTACAGTATATTTATCTGCCCGACTTTTGCCAAGGTAACTGGACTAATTATCGCCCTTCAGTTAATCCCGTCCAAGTCAGTATTTGGGGCTTGTCTTGTACACACGTATGGTGCCTCCAATGTTTCTCCTGTTTTACCATAGTATTTACTTTGCTTTCTGCTATTTATCTGGTCACTTCATTCTGTTTCTCTCTGTATTTCACTGAAAGCCTCGTGCTAAGTAAATGTCCCGCCCACAATTTCATAATTTGGTATGACGTGGATAGAAATTTGCACGAATAACCAATATTTTGTGACGTAACGATATTTCAGACTACTTAAACGGAGGCTTGGAAGGAGCCCAGAGCCGAATTTGTGAGGCAAAGCATCCCTTCATCTCCTTCACCATGGCTGAATGGATTCTGGGTTTTGTCGCACTGGTGATCTGTTTCCAGAGTAAGTACTTTGTACAATGCATAATCCAACATATCGCTGCATTTCCCATTCTGTGGATGGTTGACGACGTTGTGATTAATTTGTTTTTCATCAGATGCAGTCGCTGAGGTAGTTTTGACTCAGTCCCCGTCTATCTCAACTTCTCCGGGTCAATCTGTAAAGTTCACTTGTACAGTGTCCGGAGGCAATATCGGTAGTAACTCCGCGAGCTGGTACTGGCAGAAACCCGGCAGCGCCCCTGCCCTTGTGTGGGATGACTACGATGGCACAGCTTCTGGCATTCCGGATCGATTTAACGGTTCCGTAGACTCATCTAGCAACCAGATGCACTTAACCATCGCAAACGTGCAATCGGAGGATGTCGCCGATTATTACTGTGCTGTGTGGACCTGTGGTATGTTGAACTTTGGGAAAGGAACCAAACTGAATTTTGGCAGTAAGTACATTTTCAACATTCCAGCTTTTCCCCCTTTCAGTTGCAAATCTTTGAACAATAGTTATGTATTCCTGCCGTGCTCCACCAGCATTTTGTGGGTGTATCCATTACTTTAATTCGTTTTGAAAACCACTAATCTTTTTGTCTTCATGTTTGGAAGGTAAACCACTAAAAAAACAAAAAGATGAATTGGAAGGGAAAGTTAGCTCAAATGCCATCAAATTGTACATGTATTTTTGAATTCAGTGTTTAAACGAGTTTTTAATAATAAAACAAAATAAATGCCCCCTACTTTTGTTGATTCCGTTGAACCCTGAGCGGACATACTCGTCATTTATTGACATGTTATCACCACCTGGCTTCAACATTCAGAATAGATTGAAAAAGCCATGGAAAGAAATAGCAAAAGCATTAGATCAGTTTTTGCCAGCGGACGATCTGAGGCAGAAAAAGTGCGAAGGAAGTCCAAGCTGAGAATGAAACCTTTTCTGCTCTGCAGTATCGCCCGATTTGACATTTCATACATACTGTTCTTCGCTCGGTACTCCATCAACTTGATTTCTTCTGAACTCCGTTTCTCAACTCGCCCCCAATCCCCTCTCATTGGCGATCCCCTTCCGAGTTTGTGAACTCTTGTTAAGTCCCTGTTAAGAAATCACTTAATGTGAAATTTGTCGCCCTTATTATGACATTCTCAGAGTTCAGACATTTCGATGTCTTTCATCTTTGGACCTTTAACCCTTTAAGATCTATTTTTCACCATGTGCTCGTCAGCATATAGAGAGCGTTAAGCGTGTTAACAGCGTTTTTTGCTGTAAGTTGTCCGAGCTGGAATTCCATCACTGTATCGTTATCACTGTTAAAGAGAATTTTAAAAGTTATGGCTTTGCCTGAAATTCTGCTTGTCTGGCTTCGAATGTTTAGGGCTCAATTTTAGTCTCAAAGTATTGCTGAGTTATTTTTCGAACCTTGAAAGCGCAATTTAGATTATTATTATGAAATGTTTGAGACAATTATAACAATTACGGCGAGGGCAAAATATGTAAATGCTGGAAATCTAAGCAACACACGCAAAAGGCTGGAGGAACTCAGCACATCAGGCAGCGTCAATGGAAAAGAATAAACCGTTGACGTTTCCGGCCGACACCCTTGAACAGGACTCATGATTTCGTGATGAAGGGTCTCAGCTCGAAACGTCGACTACTTACTCTTTTCCATAGATGCTCCCTGGCCTTCTAAGTTCCTTCAGCATTTTGTGTGTGTTGCCAAGAAAGATTATGGTTCCTCTGTAGACAAATTAATCTGAGACCAGTAGTACCCATCTGCAACTAAAGATTATATTGTGCACTTGGAAAGTTTGAAGGGAAGTAGATAAAGAATTACCAAGGCCAGTGAGTGAAGTGGGTTTAAAAAAAACAGAACTATAGGATCGACTCGCTTCTGAACTTTTAAATCGTATAAGCATCCGACTGACGGGTTACCTTTTGAGTGGTTTCTGAACGGGCTTTGCACACATTTCTATTCAGGAAAAACTGAAAACCGAATCACGAAACCCTGATATTCTACCATTTAATTCCCTTGAAAACATATCGGTCAGTTTAGAACATTAACAGTTTAGGGGGAAGTGTGTCAAATGACTGCAGATCTTGGTCATCTCTGAAATCACACAGATGAACTCCATGAGACTCAATGCCATGGTAACGTTCCTCCCCTTTGATCGGCACACGCCTGAATTACAGATCCTGTCAGAGTTTCTATGCACGAACTTCAGCGGAATCTGTAGCTAGCTTCGTGATTCGCATCACTGTAAGTTTAATATTGAAATATGTTGATGAGGTGCGCGGTTATGGCGAAGCCCCGAGAGAGAGATTGAATCGGATTAACAGTTCGCTGACTTCAATAGGAACTGTGCAGAAATTTAAATAAAAACAATAAACGCGAGGCAAACCGTCAATTAACCAGAACTTTCCAAGTAAGCTAACGCCGACAAAGCGCCTTGGAAGTAGTAGCTTAATACCAAATAAATACCATTCTTTAACATAGAAACATAGAAACACAGAAAACCTACAGCATAATACAGGCCCTTCAGCCCACAAAGTTGTGCCGAACATGTCCCTACCTTAGAAATTAGTGTTAGTGTATACGGTATCTTCCTTTCCCGGAACCAGGACAGCGGTAAGCAGGTAGCATTGACGTTTGCTGTGATTTTGGTCAAGTCTTGACAAAACTGAAACGAGAAAAAGTGAGTTAAATACCACCACAGTGAAACACCAATTGGCTGGGACGAGTGTGATTGCCGAACCCGTTCCGCAGCCCTCCTGCAAGGGCGCACAGACCCCACAGCAGGGTCCGATGTTGTCTATTATCTCTCACAGTATTAAATAGTATTCTGATATGCGTACTTGCTGTCAATCTCGATGAAGTTTGGCGACTGACAGCGACTGCACAGACTGATCAATATATTTTTCAGCCTCTCAGGTTTCATCTTCACTTTAGATTAATTAGGTATCACAATTTTTAGCAGTCCGCTTTTCAGCGTGTCCAGCATTTCAATTTTTGAATAGGAACAGAATGAAATGTTACATTTGAAGTTTCTAATCCTTAGATCCAACACTTGACTGGCGCCTGACGCGAATCTGCGTTATGGCCGAGTCATGTTGTCGCACCTTTTAGTGCATCTCAATATCAGACATTTGCAATGATTCTACATCTGGTTCAAAATAATGCGGGATTAAGATATTATTTAGAAACTACGCTCTGTCCGCCAGAGAAAGCAGGATGTCCCAGTGGCCACACATTTCAATTCCACGTCCCATTCCCATTCTCTTATGTCAATCCATAGCCTCCTCTACTGTCAAGGTGAAGCCATACTCAGGTTGGAGGAACACCTTATATTCCGTCTGGGTAGTCTCCAACCTGATAGCATGAACATATGATTCCCTAACTTCCATTAATGCCCCTCCTCCCCTTCTTTCCCCACCCTTATTTATTTATCTATTTCCCCCCCTTTTTTTTTCCTTGCCTGCTCTCCATCTCCCTCTGATGCTCCACTCCCTCTTTCTTTCTCAATAGGCCTCCCGTCCCATGATCCTTTCCTTTTGCCAGCTCGTGTCCCTTTCGTCAACCAACTTTCCAGCTCCTAGCTTCATCCCTCCCCCTCCTGTCTTCTCCTATCATTTGGGATCTCCCCATCACCCACCCACTTTCTCGGGTCTCACCCCGAAATGTCGACTGCATTTTTTCCTATAGCTGCTGCCTGGCCTGCTGCTTTCCACCAGCATTTTGTGTGTGTTGCTGGAAACACATTGTTCTTTTTGAAACATTTTTAGCCAGAGGGTGGTGAGCTTGTGGAATTTATTACCACAGGCAGCTACAGAAGCTAGTTAGTTGGGTGTATTTAAAGCAGAGCTTGATCGATTCTTAATTGGACTCGGAATCAAAGGTTATGCGGTGAATACTGGGGAGCGAGGCTGGGGAGGGGAAAATAGATCAGCCGTGGTTGAATGGCGGAGCAGACTCGATGGGCCAAGTGGCCTGATTCTGCTCCTATGTCTTATGGTATAATATTCTCGAACTCAAGTGTAATTGTTCCAGTTTCGCAGTTAACTCACAGTCGGTGGATCTTTTTTAAATCGATCCCCAATTCTCAAACAGATTTTTTATTTCCAAATTCCATTCCAAACGTTCACACGGGAGGAAATAGTACCAAAATATTAAGCCAGTTTGAGGACACCGTTAATTTTGAAATACAAAACTTGCCATTAATCCGAACTGTTTTCTTTGAAAATGTAAGGTTTAATTTTTGAATTTGCTCGTGGTTGTGCTCTGAAAATATCCCCAGGTTATTGCATTTCCAGATCTCTGGTGTTCTGCCTCTATGCAAATCTCTCATTAATGCAGTTGCAGCGCTGTCGATTGTAAACCCAACGAAGAAAGACAAAGCAGCAAAAAATAAAAGGAACAGGCTTCTGGAGGAACTCAGCAGGTCTGGCAGCCTCTGTGGAAGCATATATACCGATGTAGCACCCCCCCCCCCAACACACACACACACACACACACACACACACACACACACACACACACACACACACACACACACACACACACACACACACACACACACACACACACACACACACACACACACACACACACACACACACACACACACACACACACATCCAGTATCGATTTGCTTCCACAGATGTCTCTGACCCGCTGAATTCCTGCAGCAAGTTGTTCTCTTCCTCAAGATCCCAGCATGCGCTGTCTCCTTTACCTCCGAAGAAAGGTACTTGTTTCAGACACTATTGTCAATAAATAATTTATCTTATTGCACCTGTTCCTATTTTTTAGATACTCTGCCCCCTGAGGTGTTGGTCCTCCGGCCCTCAACGGAAGAAATCACGAGAAACGGCACCGCCACCCTGGTGTGTTTGGTGAGCGGGTTTAAACCGGGAGCTGTGGACATCGAGTGGACTGTGGACGGCAGCCCGAGGAAGAACGGCGTTGAGTCGAGCCGGGTCCAGCAGGAGGCGGACAACACATTCAGTTCAAGCAGTTACCTGACTCTGCGTGCCTCAGATTGGAAAGCACACGATCTTTACACCTGTGTGGTTAAACACGAGGCTCAGGCAAACCCAGTTAAAGTAAACGTTGCACGATCCGGTTGTCTGTGATTCAAGCGATATTTGTACTGATTTGTTGCTCTTGAAAATAAAAATGTTTCAATCTTACTTGTATAGCACAGGTGATGCGCACTGTATCCGCTTCAATCTACTGGACACAATCTTATTCTAAAATGATCAGAACTCGAGTGTAATTTCACAAGAGACATGTAATAAATCTGTATTATCTCCTATATTGATCGATGACTTTGTAATATCAGATTGTAATATCTGATAATATCAGGTTTATTATCACCGGCATGTGGGGTAGTGATCATGGGTTCAATGTTCATTTAAGAATTGTTTGGCAGAGGGCAGGAAGCCGTTCCTGAATCGCTGCGTGTGTGCCTTCAGGCTTCTCTACGATGAAAAGAGGGCATTCTCTGGAAGACGGGAGTCCTTAATAATGTACGTCGCCTTTCCGAGGCACCGCTCCTTTTCCAGAATACTACGAAGGCTAGTACCCAAGATGGAACTGACTAATTTTACAATATTCTAGATCTTCTCACCTACCTGAGGAGTAGCAAGCTCGCCCCCCTCCCATACCAAACAGTGATTCAGCCTGTCAGAATACACTCCGTGGTGCACCTATAACACACACAAAATGCTGGCGGAACACAGCAGGCCAGGCAGCATCTATAGGGGGAAGCGCTGTCGACGTTTCGGGCCGAGACCCTGACGTCAAGACGTTCTGACGAAGGGTCTCGGCCCGAAACGTCGACAGCCCTTCTCCCTATAGATGCTGCCTGGCCTGCTGTGTTCCACCAGCATTTTGTGTGTGTTGTTTGAATTTCCAGCATCTGCAGATTTCCTCGTGTTTGGTACACCTATAGACGTTTTCGAGTGTTTTAGTTGACAAACAAAATCCCTTCAGTCTTCAAACTTCACGGATGTGTGTGCTTGTTTTTGTGGGTATTGGTTTGTGTGTGTGTGTGCATGCGCGCGCGATATATAATCCAGCATGTAATTAATATACGTATATATTTCCAAACTGTCAAATGACTTTCAAGCGCATTTTGGTGTTTTTCATTTATGCATCTCGGGTTTATTTTTATAGAATATTTGAATCACATACACGTAGTTTTGAATAATTGTCCTCGTCAAGCACTGTTTCATAATAATGATAACCTCGGCAAATATCCGCCAGGGCCATATTATTTGTTCCGATTAATTTCGGTCTCAGTACGAAATTCTCCTTGAAGTATCGAGGTTATGACCGGTCCATTTCTAGAGGTCTAGAGTACAGAATCGGCGGAAAGAGCTAGTTTTCTGCATAGCTGTTTGGCGTTCCACGCACAATGAAACGCTCATAAATTTACACAGTAGCTACCCTAGTTGGGGTAAGCAACGGTCGGGTGGAATGAATAGCTGGAGTAATTTGCTTTGATAAGGAAATATAAAGGGAGATTTAGTATACGAAATGTGAGGCAATGTGACATGGAGAAGGCGATTCCACACTGGGCGAGTCTAGAATGGAATTAGATCAATCTAATGCTGCATCTTATGTAGGTCATTTATATAATTGCTTGAAAATGTGGCCTGCGGTTGTTTGTGAAGTAGGAGACAAAAAGCTGGGATTCAAATTTTTCCCTGATTCTCTGTATAGATGGAGTAGTTTCAGGGTCAGAGCAAAGAGAGATGTGCACCAGTCTGCAGACTGTAAAACATCACGAGGTGTGTGGATTTGTGAAATGAGAAAATAAAGAGATAGACTTAATAAGCAAAATGGCAGTACGCGGAGATGGGCAATGATACGGGGATGGATTTATTTTTACCTCCGGGGATTTCTCCCTGAGAACACGTTATGTCATCCGCAGTCACCGCTCACAAAAATTGTTCTCTTTGGATTTCGAAGAAACACATTCTCTGGTCGAATCTGACCAAGTTTTAAAAAAAGGCAGAGAACCGCTGAGTGTAGTGAAACCTTGAATAATTAAACCAAGCTCAATTTACACACCCGCCATCTCCATTTAAATAAACAAGTCGTGTACACAAGAGATTCTGCAGATGCTGGAAATCCAGCGCAACACACACAGAACGCTAGAGGAACTCGGCACGTCAGGCTGCATCCATGGAAGTGAATAAGCAGTCTTTTGTGTCGGGACTCTTCATCAGGAACGGAAAAGAGGAACAATGCCCCAGTAAGGATGGGAATGGGAATGAAGATAAACTAGAAGGTGAATCCAGATGAGAGGTGGGGGTGGGTGAAGGAAGAAGCTAATAAGAGCATAAAAACATAAGAAATAGGAGCAGGAATCGGCCATCTGGCCCGTCGAGTCTGTTCCGCCACTCAATAAGATCATGGCTCATCTGGCCATGAACTCCTCTCCATCTACCTGCCTTTCCCCAATAACCATTAATTCCCCTACTATGCAAAAATCTACCCAAACTTGGCTTAAATATATTTAAGGCTGGGAGGTGATCGGTGAAAAAAATTAATGAGCTGGAGAGGAAGGAATCTGATGGGAGAGAGTGGATCATAGGAGAAAGAGGAGGAGAGGCACCGGGGAAAGTGATAGGCAGATGAGGAGAAGCGGGAAATAAAACAAATGTAGTCTACCTTTGCTTGCCTTTTACATTCACAAGCTTTGTTAGGGAACAATCAGGGGTCGAATGGAAGCTTTAAGCACGATCTTCCAATTCTCGGGGACATGAGCTCTGTCTCTGACCTCAATGGAATGCCCTGAGATGGAAAATATTGACACTGCGAGTGAAGAAGCTGTCTCACAACTACACCGGTCCGTATGGAATTTGCAAATACAGCCTGAAACCGTCTGAATTTCTCCTCCCCTCTCGAACCCCCAGTCTCGGTGTCCTCTGGGTCACCTAAACCTCAAAGGAATATTGGGTGCTTATCAATTGGCCAATATAAATTATTGATTTGCTGAAAGCGTGTATTAGAAATAGTATAAGGTGGGATAAATAGAATTGATGCCAGAACTGAATATGACTCAATGGTCACAGTCAAAGAATGAAAACGGCCGCGAAATGTCCCTCCGAGGCTCATTAAAGACGACACAATGATTCAGTTATACAGATTATTCCTTAGTCAGGAATTCACGGGAATCCCATAAATTTTGCCTTATGGTATCCAATGCAATTTCCAAGCCATGGCTTTAATAAACTAAAGTAACCACTTTTGACCCACATTTGAAGTTGCTTTTACTGGCATTCCCAGTCCCCCTATTTTTACCACGGTACTTTACTCCTCCGTACTGCACAATCACACCCCTATCTTTACATTCATATACTCGTGCAAATTATGAGGTATATGATCTTATATTCCTACCATACAATCCGCTCCCTGAAATAGTCGTGGCAGTGCCACGCAATTCAACTTTTTTGTCGGCCATTTGCCTATCTCAATCTCTAATATATATTTCACGGCCAGGTTAGAATGAAAAATCTTGCAGTTTTACTTATTTTTACATCAAATTCTCAATTTCACTTGGCAAAATGGAAAATGGCATTGAAGCCTTTTCAGTGATGAAAACCTTCACGAACTCTTGTTGGTGCTGAATGCCCCTAACATGAAGAAGAACTCGTTCCCGTTTATTCGCTCTTGCTTCGATTACCAGATTAACGATCTCTGACTTTAATGATTTTCTCCTTCACTGCTGGACCTCACGAGAACTCTTCGTAGAACTTTTTTTTTGGAATTCTATGGAATCCTCTGAAGAGGGTCGCCGGTAAGTTCCAGCTATTCCGTTTCTGTCGACTTCCAAAATTCCGGTCAGAAGTCACATCTTATGCACAGACGGATTTTCATGGAATTGCCAATAAAGCATTTCTAAATAGTTCTGGTCTTTGTGTCATGTGCATCTTGACCAGCAGATGGCAGAAAAGCATTACATCATATTTTGTAAATAACGTCGCGTCAAATAATTACGTATTTATTTTGCAAACACGAGAAAATCTGCAGATGCTGGAAAGCAAAGGAATGCACTCAAAATGCTGGAGGAACTCAGCAGGCCAGGCAGCGTCTGCGGGAAAGAGTAAACAGTCGAGTTTCGGGCCGAGGCCCCTTGGTTAGGCAATTCTGCAGTTAAAAATAACAAAGAATTATTTACCGTGAGCAAGTAGACCACAAGATATTTAATAACTTTTTACGATATCTTAGCAGCAATATTAACAACTGAAGCTGAATTTAGGAACAGAAGCTGAAACAGGAGGCTCCAGAAGAAAACGTAATACAGTGCTGAGTTCAAGACGCAGTTGAGATTCAATTGGTGTACTGGACCATATTCCCAGACTCAGCCTCCAGTCTAGATGGGGGTTTCACTACCAACACAGGTATTATCACAGAGTATGTTGAGGACTGTGTACTAAAGAGGGCATCCAAGTGTTTCCATTCCGGAAACCATGGATAAACTGAGAGATCCACTTTCTTCTGAAGTGTAGGTCTGCATCGTTAAAATCATGTGCCACTGACCTTAATAAGAAATAAGGTTATAACTCCCATAAAGCTGTCGGAGATATTAAGAGGCAATACCAGTCCAAAATCGAGTCTAGGTCCAGCCTCAGCTGTGGCAGTCCCTGCATATTTTAAAGGATTGCAAGACGAAGTGGGCAGCGTCGCTAGAAAAAGCAAGGCCATTCCCGAAGAGTTTGACGGAATCTACCCACGCTTTATGCAGATGGGAACGGTTATGACATGGCGCACCCCAGCAGTACCCAGTGCACGTGTATCTACCAGCGGAAAGCATCCAGCCCGGATGATGTCTCTGGCCGTGCTGTTAGTTCCTATGTGCATCAGATGGCAGGGATATTTGCAGAAATTTTATCCTCTGCCTGCTTCGGGATGGAATTCCCTCCTGCTTTAAGAAGACCACTGTCAGCCTGGTACACAAGAAAAGCACGATTAAAGACTACAATTCAGTGGCTGCAACACTGATCACGAGGTGCTTCGAAAAGTTGCTCATGGCACGCATCAACCACCAACTTTCCAGATAACTTCAACCCACCGCAGTCTCTCCACCGGGATGAAGCTCCTTATCGCTACGTTTACTTTGAAGCATTTGAATAGTAAAGGCACTCACGTCAAGATATTGTCTATTAACTAATGTTCTGCCTTCAATACTGTTATTCCAAGCAAATTCATCACCAAAGGCCTCACGTTGGGAGTTAATGCCTTCCTCAGCAACGGGATCCTTGACTTTCTGACCAATAGACTTCAGTCATTGAAGATTGGCCGCAGCACTTCCGCAAGAATTATTCTAAACACTGGCACTCCAGAAGGTTGCGTCGGTATCCGCTACTCTACTCTCTGGACACTCATGACTGGGTGGTCAGACCGTGCCTTAGCTCTTATCTTCAAGTTTGCAGATATTACCACTGTAATGTGCCGTATTTCCAATAACGATCAGTAGGAGTACATGAAAGAGATAGAGAGCTTAGCGACATCCTGCCGTGACCACAGCCTTTCCCTTAATGTCCACAAAACAAGAGACCTTGAAAGGACAAAAGAAAAAAAGCTTCAGAAAGAGGGCTTCGTAGAGCACATGCTCCTGTCTACATCAACGCTATTGAGGATGAGAGGGTAGCTTCAATTTCCTAGGAGTGATCTTCATCACTAACCTGTCCTGGTACAACCACTTTGTTGCGACGGCCGAGAAAGCTCACCAGCCACAAACTCCCCGTTTATTCTCTGTTTCTTCTGATTTAGAATACAGGAATACAGAAATCAATTAGATGCATCACAAGTTTTTTTTTTCTGAAATGCTAAGATTGCAAACAACATTCCGAAATTTCTGTCTGGAGGAAATAGGACCATATGACATAGGAGCAGAATCAGGCTTTTCAGCCCATCGAACCTGCCCCACCATTCCATCTTGGCTAATCCCGGATCCCACTCAACCCGTACATCTGCATTCTCGCCATATAATTTCATGCCCTGAATCTGAGATAGAAAGGCCAAGTTATATGGGAGTTTCTTGGACCTTCAGAACCACAGTCAAGGTCCTGTTGATTGGGGAGCTTTTTAAAACTTGCAGAATCAAACTGTGAAGGTCATTCAAAATGAAAAGATGAATTATGACCGGAAGCTAGCGACTAATATCAAAGAAGATACTAAAAGCATTTTTAAGTATGTAAAGGGCTAAAGAGAGTTGAGGGTAGATATAGGACCAATACAAAATAACGCTGGAGATACTGTAATGAGAGGTGCAGAGATGGCAGAGGAACTAAATGCGTATTTTGCATCAGTCTTCTCAGTGGAAGATGTCTGCTGTAAACCGGACATTCTCAGGGAAGTGAAGTATGTGCAGTGAAAATTACGACTGAGAAGGTGCTCAGGAAGCTTAATGGTCTCAGAGTGGATAAGCCTCCTGGACCTGATGGAATGCACCTTCGGGTTCTGAAGGAAGTAGCTGGAGAGACTGCAGAAGCATTATCGATTGTCTTTCAAGGATCGATAGATTCTGGCATTATACCAGATGACTGGAAAATTGCAAATGTTACTCCTTTACTTAATAAAGGTGGAAGCAGCAGGAAGGAAATTCTAGACCTGTTACCCGATATCAGTGGTTCAGAAGTTGTTGGAATCGATTGTTAGGGACGCGATTACGGAGTACCTGGAGCAACATGACAAGATAGGCCAAAGCCAGCATGGTTTCCTGGAAGGAAAATACTGCCTGACTAACCTACTGCAATTCTTTGAGGAAATTAAAAGCAGGGTAGAAAGAGGAGATGCAGTAGATGTGGGGTGTACTTGGATTTTCTGTCATATGGGGGGGGGGGGGCGAAGAGAGTGGACCCAAAAGCAAGACACAGACACTGAACTACCAGGAACAGGACTAGGCATGAGAAGGAAGCAAAGGAAGTGAATAAGAAAGGACGCTGGGCATGACAAAGGCCCCGGACAAGACAAGGATTCTGGACCTGGGCTAGGACTTGACAAGGATAGCGGAACCAGGACATGGAACTGGGAACTAGGAGCCTGGGCTTGGACTCCGAGCCAGAGTCTGGACAAGGACCAGAACCTGGGTCTTGACTCGGGCTCGGACTCCAGAACCAGGCGAGGACAAGACATGGCTACAGGACGAGGAGAGGCACAGGACTGGACGAGAGACTCCTGGACAGGACAAGGGAACCCCAGCACAGGACGGGGAATCCCATCACCGGGCTGGGCAAGGTACTCCTAGGCTGGGCGATGCACATCGACAAGACGAGAACACCGAGCGAGTTCGAGGGAGAACAGCAGCGAAGAACACAGAGCCTGGGTCGAGGGAGAACAGGAACGCAGAACACAGAGTCGAGGGGGAGACAGGAACATGGAACACCGAGCCGGGACCCTTCCTTGGGTACAGGACGTAGGGCCGGGACTCATTACACAGAACGCTGAACACGACGAGACAGTTCCCAACGCTAGGTAGCGGCAAAACGGCCGGACCTACCTAGCGAAGGCGTGGATACGGACAGACAGTTCCAAACTGGGCGAGGCTCCAGACACAGGCAAGGCGAGGCAAGGCTCCAGACACAGGCAAGGCGAGGCAAGGCTCCAGGTAGAGGCAAGGCGAGGCAAGGCTCTAGGCAGAGGCAAGGCGAGGCAAGGCTCTAGGCAGAGGCAAGGCGAGGCAAGGCAAGGGTCCAGACAGAGGCAAGACGAGGCAAGGCTCCAAGCAGAGGCAAGGCGAGGCAAGGCTCCAGGCAGAGGCAAGGCGAGGCAAGGCAAGGGTCCAGACAGAGGCAAGACGAGGCAAGGCTCCAGGCAGAGGCAAGGCGAGGCAAGGCTCTAGGCAGAGGCAAGGCGAGGCAAGGCAAGGGTCCAGACAGAGGCAAGACGAGGCAAGGCTCCAAGCAGAGGCAAGGCGAGGCAAGGCTCCAGGCAGAGGCAAGGCAAGACGAGGCAAGGCTCCAGGCAGAGGCAAGGCGAGGCAAGGCAAGGCTCCAGGCAGAGGCAAGGCACCAGGCGAGGCAAGGCAAGGCTCCAGACACAGGTTGCAGGGCAGGGCTTCAGGCGTAGGTTGCAGGCAGGGCTTTGGAGGGAAGGAAGGGAACAGTCCAGCCTCAGGGTAACGGCAATGACGGCCTGACTTACCCAACAGAGGCAAGGACCGGGACAAATCCCTCACCGTAGGGTAACAGCAAGGACAGCCTGACTTACTGCACGGAGGCGAGAACAGGATACCGACGGGACAAACCCACTCAGAGGCAAGGACAGGATACTGACAAAACGAACCAGCAACCAGCCTCGAACACAGGGCTACTTCTAATCCTGGCCCCAAGACGAGAATCAGGTGCCTACGATTAAGCTGGATGACCCGGAGTCTGGAGTCCACGGACCGGAACGTGAGCCACAACGCGGACTACACGGACCGGACCACGACATTTTCAGAAGGCCTTTGAAAAGGTGCCGCACATGAGGCTGCTTAGCAAAATAAGAGCCTATGGAATTACAGGGAATAATACTAGAGTAGGTGGAGCATTGGCTGGTCGGCAGAAAGCAGGAAGTTGGAATACAAGGATTCTATTCTGGTTAGCTCCCAGTTACAAGTGGAGTTCCACAGCGGTCTGTGCTGAGACTGCTGCTATTTACAATGCATGTCAATGATTTAGCATAGGGTATTAATGGATTTGTGGCGAAATTTGATGATGATACAAAGATAGGTGGAGGAGCGGGTAGTGTGGAGGAAACAGAGAGCCTACAGAGAGATTTGGATAGTTTAGGGGAATGGGCAAAGATGTGGCAAATGAAATACAATGTTGGAAAGTGTATAGTCATGCACATTGGTTAAAGAAATAAACGGACAGGCTATTATTTAGATGGGGAGACAATTCAAAATTCAGAGATGCAAAGAGACTTGGGAGTCCTTGTACAAGATAAACTAAAGGTTAACCTCCAGGTTAAGTCGGTTGTGAAGAAGGCAAATGAAATATTGGCATACATTTCTGGAAGTATAGAATGTAACAGCAGGGATGTGATTTTGAGGCACTTTCAGGCACTTGTGAGACCACATTTGGAGTATTGTGTGTAGTTCTAGGCTCCTTAAGATACGTTTTTAAGAATGAGTTATGAATATACTGTAGGATTGAATGTATCAAAGTGTTCCGTGTGTTCAGTGGGACCGTTCCATGCATTGGAAGGGACCCCCATGATCCAAATACCCTTCACGGCTAAGGAAGAATGGGCGCTCGTTATGGTAGTTATTGTGCATGTGCTAAATTCAATGTGTGCTGCTGTAATTGCTTTCTGGCGTCCGTGATCTGCTTTACCAGGGTGTATAGGTAAGTATATGGTGTATGGGCAGGTGTGTGGGTATGAAACTTGGCACAGCAGGGAAATGGCTAACAATTAGAAATTTGTGGGCCTGTTATGTTGTTGGGCAGAATGACCCTTGATACTAGATAAGGGGAGAACAATATGTGACTCTAGTCTGCCGGATAACATGCCTGAGAGCAAGCTAAAAGTGCTGATTTGTGTAGAAGTAATTAATCACCTTGTCTCAAAAGATCGTTGTTTTTTTTTTACATTGTTGTGAGTTTAATAGGGTGCATTGTCCCTGACGGGGAAAAGGCCGGTTGTTACAGGTCACTCGACCAGGTTGGAGGATGTATGTTGGTTTAATGCGTGGCCAGGACTTGGATTGGCCCAAGTTAGTGTCGTGTAAGCGCCGGATTGGATGCCTCGCCCCTTTCAGCTGGACTGGGAGGTGGTGATAATGCTATAAAGCTGAGAAAGTTCTTTCTTGGGCAGTCCACTCGCCTGGGTCCCACCTTCGGGCCGAGCAGCTGAACCGGCGCCAAGGACCCCCACCCTCACCAGTCCACGGTCGATCGCCTGCTTCAGGGACCACACAGACGTTGCTAAGTATACTCGGCAGTGTAGACTACTAGGGGTTGCTTAAGTTAGCCCTCCCTATTAGTGGTGTAGGTAGTGTACAATATAAAGCATTTCTCGCAACTCTCTTTTTACTCCTATGTATTAACAATAAAATGAGTCTCGGAGGAACTACCGAGCCTGGGTCCATTTGTTCAAGCGAAACCAATTAGTTACAGCATCCACCCGTCACGGTTATTCTTATTGGGTATCAGTTTTGAGGAACAATGTGTGACACTTTGTCAAAGGCCTTCTGAAAATGCAAGTAGCCACATCTACTGCATCTCCTTTGTCTACCCTGGCTTGTAAATTACTCAAAAAATTGCAGTAGGTCTGTCAGGCAAGTATTTTCCTTTCGGGAATGCCGTTCTGCATTCACTGTAATCCTTACTGCAATTCTTCGCACTATTGTTCCTCTTCGCCCAAATACTTGCGATCCTTGCGATCCTCCGCTCATTCCCTGCAATCTCATTTCTTCATTGTAATGATCGACATCAGCCACTTTTGTTTAGCCAGCCAGTGGGTAGAAGTAGATGACGTACAGTATAATGTTTAATTTTTGCGTGATATCCATGTATAAGCCATCATTGGGTTGAGGTAAACGGTCGTTCCTCGAGTAATTTCGTCCGAAATGTACATCGTTTTGCTGTTAGCATCTTTGGTGTGTCAGTCCTCTGGGAGAAATGGACATAAATAAGAAAAAAAGTATTTGATATATAAAATCCGAATTTTGTTTAATTTTGTGATTCTGCCTAACAGAAGATACCACCTCATCTTTGGGCAGACATAACGGTCGGACTGACTGACCAGTGCCTGTCTTTCATTTGCTCACATTAAAAGTCTTGTGAAGTTTACTTACGGAGTGCCAAAATTATCCAGAGCGTAGATTAGTCCTCCCAGTCGGACTAATTGTTCAGGTTCTTCTTTTATTTGTCCATACTAATGTCTCGGGGTGTTTATTTGAGGAGTGCGAAGTTTATCTAGTACGTTTATTTGGGTTCTTACACTATTCTGCAGCAATCTGATTAAGCTTGTTAGACTGCTGGGTATATTCATGAGGCAAGAACGCTAATGTCGGTCTGGATTCCCATTCATTCTCAGTTGCCTTTAACTTAAAGGTATTTATGATTTACTTCCTGTATCATCTACCTTTGGCCAGTAGGTGGAAGTCTTGTTCCATGCATATTTCGTACTGGACTCCAAGTAGCAAGAACGAAATAGCTGATTCTGTGCAATGCTTCCCCAGTTCAGAAACACCGGTCCTACAAAGCAGTTGTCCTGCATTTTCCCCAATGAGGTCTACTCCCCGCCTCACCGCTTGCATTGCTCATTCCACTGAACCTAACTTCGGAATGGAATCTAAACGCTCTGACAGGACGCCCTGTGTATCACCATGCTTTCAAAAATTCAACCAAATGACCTGTCGAAAACAAACCCACTCACGCAGAATCTCTGAAAGACTGGCAGACTCGACAGTGAGCTTTGCACCCAGTGAGGATTTTAAATATTTCGCTGCTTTGGACACCAAACGGTATTTTATATTATTAAGAAATATCAACAAGATGTAAAAAGTAAAAATTATTAAAGAGCTTTGCAGTTCGATCTAACGAAACTCTAAACTTGTTAAAATATTGTAGCAAACGCAAACATGTTAAAATACCAGTCTCATTATTCTGAATCTCTTGTTCCCCGCTGCTGCATAATACTCATTGAAGTGAACAGGCTCGCTGGCCCTGCATATGGGATCAGGGATCAGACTGCTTTGTATAAGTGTAATTTCTGGGGAATAGCGTAGTAAGTAGGGACCACAGCGGGGTGCGGCAAGGTTAAATGACCAGTGGGGAGCAGCTGTTCAGTGTTTGGATTGCGGCATTCCTGCAGAACTCCAGACACATTCTGGCACAGGAAGCACCAGGAAAAGTATCACGGAAGTGAAGAACAGGCAGAGACTGCACAGAAGTTCACTGCAATCGATCTGAGGAAAATTTCTTGCAATTCAGAAAATGCAATGTACCAATATATTAGTCATTTGATTGTCATGACACCGGGTACAACTTCATCCAAACTCTACTCTCGGTGAACTGTCAATAACTCCAGCAGCTAAAGCTTCAGAATAATAAAAAAATGAAGTTACGTTTTTTTAAGGGACTTTCCGGCGATACTCTGAAGAATTGCCTCCTAAGTCACTCTGATGTTTCTACTTTGCTACATTCCAAGAAATCGCGGCGAGATACATGTAATCCATTTTCTTGAAAATTAGCCGTTATCTCTAACTCATCTTGCGACCAGTGCGGCAATATCTTCCAGATGCATTGAAGGGGGTTTGAACGAAACATACGAAAGCACGAACAGAAAACAGGATACATGGAAAACAACTGACGTAACAGTTTAACATAACATTTCCCGTTCAATTTCGATTAAACACATAGATCTTAATTATCTTTAGTCACAAGGATACCGAAAAGCAGACCATCCGGAAGATTGAAACCTATAAGTATAAAAGCGGAAACTCTTCGAGATTTTTTCGTCCGTCTTAGAGCCACAGAGCACTAGAGCACAGAAAAATGCCCAGCGGCCGATCTAGTCCGCGACGAACTATTATTCTGTCTAGTCCCATTGACCCACACCTGGACTATAGCTCCTCATACCCCTCCCATCCATGTATTTATCCAACCTTCTCTGAAATGTTGAAATCGAACCCGCATGGCTTCCGCTGGCAGTCCGTTCCATATTCTCGCAACCCTCCTCTTAAACATTTCAGCTTTCACCTTTAACACACAGCCAGTAGTACTACTCTCACACAGTCTCAGCGAATAAAAAAGGCCTGCTTGCATTTCCCCTGCCCACATCACTCACAAGTTTGATTATCTCTATCAAATCTTCCCTGCTCAATGCAATAGAGCCCCAGCCTCTAGCACCTTTCCCTATAACTCAGGCCCTCAAGTCTTGGCCTCGGAAATTTTTTAATACTCTTTTAATCTTATTGTTATCGTTCCTGCAGATACAGAATTGCACACGGTGCTCAAATTAAGTCTCAGCGACGTCGTATAAACCTTCAACATAACATTCAAACTCTTGTACTCAGTACTTTGATATATGACAGCCAATGTGCCAAATGTTCTCTTAACGATCTTATGACTCTACTTTCTATGAATTGTTGATCTGTATAGCCAGAACTTTCTGTCCTACCACAGTACTCAGTGGCCTGCCGTTTAGTGTACAAGCCCTACCCTGCTTTGTCCTTCCAAAGTGCAACAGCTCACACTTGCCTACATTAAATAATTTATGCCAATTTACCCCACCAATCTTGTCATCTGCAAATTTGCCAATCCATTTTGCCACAATATGATCCAAATGGTTGACATAGATGACAAACAACAACGGGCAGATCCCTACGGCACACCACTAGTCACAGGCCTCCAGTCAGAGCGGCACCTACCTACTACCACTCTCTGGCTTCTCCCACAAAGCCAATATCGAATCCAATTTACTACCTCATTCTGAATGCCAAGCGTTTGAAAATTCTTGACTAACCTCCCATGCGGGGCCTTGTCAAAACATTGCTAAACCCATGTAAACAACATCCACTGACTTCCCTTCATCAACTTCCCTGTTAACTTCCTCGAAAGCTGTATTAGAATGGATAGACAAAACATTCCGCACACAAAGCCATGTTGACAATCCCTAATCTGCTTCTGTCTATCCAAATACGGATCTATCCAGTCCCTATGGCTTTCCAATAACCTTCCCACTGCTGACGTCAAGTTCACCGTCTTGTAATTTGCCGTCTTGTTCTTCGAGGTTTTCTTAAACAAAATTAACTATCCTCCAATCCACCGGCACCTCATCCGTGGCTAACGAAATTTTAAGTTCTTCTTCTAAGGGCCCAGAAGGTCCTCCACTGTAATTCGTATAAACTCCATTACTGCACTACTTTTCTGCCTTAATTCTATAAATCTGCGTCCGTCTCCCGAGGAAATCCAGATGCAAAACTATGTGTTTAAGACCTGCTCTACCCTTTCGGATCCAGGCATAGGTAAGCACGCTGATTAACGAGGACAAATTATCCTATTTCACTTCAAAATTCAAAGTTCGAAACACATTATAATCTAAGTGCATAAGTGTCACCAAATGAAACAGCACCTCCAGTGGTCGAAGTCGACCATTGATGTTGCGTCCCAGCTGTCTACGGATTGAGGAAGCCAGGGCAGTACGCTATGGAGAACAAGCTGTTATGCTTGTAGGAAGCTCCTCCTCACCTCGGAGCTGATTAATCCAAAGGAAACGACAGAAAGCGATGCAGGTTGGCACAAGCGGCGTCGCAGGAAATGCCAGTTAGGTTGGAACTCAAATTTCGGGACTCCAGTTCCTGATTTTTCCTCAGGGTTTACTCCCGAAGCCTTCCCAATGAATGGGTATACCCGCAAGGCATAGGGCGTTTGAGATCAGAGTTTTCCACAACCAACCACAGATGACGAGCCTCATCGGTCAGAAGCGACTGGTTGACGGCGCGAGCGATCCGTCTTTGTCTCTTCCCTTGTAAGTTGGAACACTTCCGCCAGGTTTAGTAGCTGAGCCATACGTGAACGCCGGCGCTGGATTTAGCTGTCAGAAGCTCTTTGAGCCGCATGCGTTTGGGAGCATCCACGTCTACAACAACAAGAAACACATTACTATACACAACCCTGAGCCTCAGTTTTTCCGGGCATTCAGAGTAAATACAATAAACACTATTCAATCAGTAGAAGACTACACTCAGCAAGATGGACAAAGAAGCAATGTGCAAAAGACAACAAACTATGTAAATGCAAAAACAACAAAATGAAGTCATAATAATAATAAAACAGGGTATCAAATCAGAAACAACCAAAGGAAATATACTTTGACACATCTTCTATACATGGACGATCTGAAATTATACGCTTCGTTATGAGTAATGCTAAAGCAATAAATTCAAATAGTGGAACTATTTTCTAAATATAGAAGCATGAACGTTGCAGTGGATAAGTGAAGAACGTGGAACATAAACAAAGGTGCAATAGTAGAATAAGGATACAATCGATGGATGAAAATGAAAAAATACTTCCAAGCAAAGAAAATAGATCATATTGTGATAAAGAAAAACTTTCGACAGCATCTACTACTCGTCTTATGAAACTTTGCCAAACAGAGCTCAACAGTAAAAATAGAACAAAGGCAATAAACGCTTACACTATACCCATATTAACGTATTCTTTTGGGATAATTCCTTGGTCCAAAACCGATTTGAAAGTTTGGTAAAGAACAATAAGAAATGACATGAAAATTATTAGAAAACAGTATGTACACTCGAACGTGCGTAGATTAACACTACCTGAGACAGAAGGGGATGGGGGTGGAACAACAGAAATAAAGATTTTACACAACAGTCAGATAAAATTTCTAACGATATATTTTCATCAATGAAAACCGGATTCGGCACTCCATGCAAGCATATGCAATTCTGATAAAATGTACACACCACAAAACTTAAATGAAAGCACAGCACAGAAACAATAAAACCGAGGATTCGTGTGGCTGTACAGGACCAGATGGTTAACACAAAAACTTATCAAAGTACATAATAAAAGACCAACAAATTTTATACGATAATGCAGAAAATGCCAAGAGAAACCAGAAGCAATCCAACACATTACAGGATCCTGTAACAGTTTGACTCAATCTGATTACTTAAACGTGGCAAGCATCATTCACCCCAACCTGGCTTTAAAAACTCATAAAAGACACAATTCTTTACTATAAATGCAAGTGAGATCCAGTTTTGGAGTTAGAGTCCTACAAATTATATTACGACCGATCCATTATTAGAGAAAGAACAATCCATAATGACCATTCAGGCGTAATACTACGGCATAACTTACTTAATAGATACAGCCATTCCAAATACACGCAACATACAAATATCAATAAATAAACAACAACAGAAGTATGTTGAATTCAAAGAGCTAATTGAAAACTGTGGAAGTTGAACATGGTATATATTGGCCTAATGGTAATAATTACAGCTGGTATCATCCAAAAGTCACTACATATTAGCATTAAGCAAATTCAGCAAACACAACAACAATAATAAGCTCCACTGAAATAGTACGAAAGTTCCTAGCAATTGAGAAATATATGTACATGGCTGGGCCCACGCTTCAGGTTTTACCAGACTTAGCTGAGAAAAAAGCACAACAACTTTAATAATTATAATAATAAATAATCAATAATATATCGAGATCTGGAGATGAAAAGTCCTTAAAATCGGCTCCATAGATTGTGGGACAATTCCATAATTGCGCTACTGAAGTTGAGGGAAGGTGTCCCGTCTGGTTCAAGAGCCTGATATTTGAGGGGTATCAACAGTTCCGGAACCTGGTGGTGTGGGTCCTGGGGCTCTTGCACCTTCTTTCTGATGACAGCGACAAAAAGAGAGCATGGTGGCGGTTCTTTATGCTAGATGCTGCTTTTCTAGGCAGTTCTACGTGTGTCGGTGCTCAGTGGTGGGGAGTATTTTACCTGGGATGGACTGGACCTTACTCATTACTTTTTGTAGGCTGTCCGTTCAATGGCATCAGTGTTTCCCTGCCAGGCCATAATGCAATATAATCAATTTACTCTCCACTACGCATCTATGGAAGATAGTTAAAATTACAGATGCCATGCCAAATATTCGCAAACTTCTATGAAAGTACAAGCACTGCCGTGTTTTCTTTGTAAAGGTACTTATGTGCTGAACAAAGAAAGATCGTCTGAAATGATAACACCGAGGAATTTAAAGTTGTTGACCCGCTCTGCCTCTGATCTCCCCGATGTGAGCTGGTTCATAGACCTCGGGTATCCTCATTTCCATGTCAACAATCAGCTCCTTGCTGTTGCTGACATTAAATGAGAGGTTGTTGTTGTGGCTAATTTCACAACAAACTAATTTCAATAGCCCTGCTACATGCTGATTCCTCACCATCTTTGATTCGGTCGAAGACAGTGGCGTGGTCATCAAACTTAGTCTCAGGGTCATACGCGCGTGGAGCATGGGGCTAAGAATAAAACCTTGTGGTGCACCTGTGCTGATGGAGATTGTGGAGGAGATATTGGTGCCCATCTGGAATAACAGGGGTTTGCAAGTGAGGAAATCGAGAATCCAGTTGCACAAAGAGGGATTGAAGCCAAGATTAATTAGATTTGACGGGATGATGGTATTGAATGTCCCGTTCTAGTCAATGAAGAGCATTCTTACGTATGTATATTCGCTCTTCAGATTTCCCAGGAGACAATGGAATGGCACCTGCAGATGACCTATGCAGACGCTTCTCAGGCAGGGATTGACATGTTTCATCACTAACTTCTCAAAGCAGTTTATCATATTCTTCAGAATTGAGGGACGTCCATTTAGAACAGAAATGAGAAAAAAAATCTTGATTCAGAAAGTGGAGCATCTGTGGACTTGATTCCAACAGATAGCTGAGCAATCCAGTTCATTGGGCTTATTTAGGGCCGTGGGTGATCGGTTCTTTATTAGAGTTATATAGGTTAATAGGGTTGAGATGGATAATTTATCAGCCACGATGCTTTGACGGCGAAGTCTCGATGGATGGAATAGCCAAATTATGCTATGGTGCTATGGTCTTTTTACAGTGGATGTAAGTGAGTCATTGAGGCAGGTTGCTACTTTCTTCTTCGGCACCAGTATACCTGAAGCCTTCTTGCAGCAACTGGGTACCTCAGACTGCCAAAGCGAGAGATTAAAGTTATCAGTGAACACTCTGGCCATTTGATCAGGACAGGCCTTTTGTATTCTTTATATACCTGTAGAAGCCCTCGGCATTCTCCTTCAACTTGCTTGCGAGAACAACCTCATTCCTTCTTTTAGCCCTCGACTCCTTTCTTAAGTGTTCTCTGGAATGTCTTATACTCCTCAAGCACTCTATCTGTTCCTTGCTGTTTACAACTGTTGTACGACCCCTTCTTCTACTCAAACAGAGCCTCATTATCTCTCGATACCAAGGTTCCCCAAGCGTGTTAGGGCTGCGTTTTATTCTGACAGAAACGTACTAGCTCTGCGCTTTCAAATTTGTACTTTCCAATGCCTCACACTTACCACACACACCTTTGCCAGAAACCAACATGTTCTGAGCCACACGTGCCTGATCATAACTGATACCATAAAAATTGTGCATTCTTCTAGGTGGGTCGACCAATCCTTCTGCATAATTATCTCGAAACTAATAAAATTATCATCACTAAATCCAAAGGTGTTCCCCGACTCACAATTCAGTCACCTGTCCTGTATTTTTCCCTAATAATAGCCCAGTATCTCACTCTCTCTCTAGCTGGGATCTCTATATATTGATCGAGGAACGTTTCCTGAGCACTTGTAACAAATTCTGTCACATCCAGCTGTTTTACAGCACGGGGGACGAGGTCAATATGTGAAAATTAAAACACCAGCCAGCATAACCTTATGTTACTTGCAATTGTCCGTGAATTCTCTACAACATTTGCTCCTTTAACTCCCACTGACTATTCAATGGTCTATAATATAATCCCACTACCGTGTTCATCCCTTTCTTATTTCTCTGTTCCACCCATATAGCCACAGTACATCAGCTCTCCACTCTGTCCATTTTCAGCACTGCCGTTTTCCCGGGCTAGTAATCATTGTAGTGTGATCATGTCTCATCGGCTACTACAGTATCCTATTTCCACTCTATCCACACCCTATGGTTGAGTTTGCATATGAGTAACTATCTCTGCAATATATTCAGCGACTTGTCTTCACAAGATTTCTGTGGAAAGTTACCGAAGTTCACCCCTTTCGAAATGAAAACGTTTCCTTCCGTCTTGAAAGTAAACGACCCTTCCCGTGTTATGAGACTGTGCCCCTTTGCAAGAATCCTCGGCCATGGGGAACATCTTCCCTACACCTAGCCTGGCTGGAACTCTCAAAATATTGTGCACTGCACTGCGGTAATATTATTGAGATTTACTCTCATTGTTCTAGATGTTACCCTACAGACGATGCAGTAAATGGAATCTGTATGACAGCCACGCTATCGCAGGAATTCGTTGAACTCTCTCTATGGCAAATATCTTCAGCCAGTTTCATGTCACTGCTAAATTTGGAAACATTGAAATCAGTCTTTTCACCTAACTTATTGAAAAACATCGTAAGTAAGCACCACATAAGCACTGATTCATACAGCTAATGTCTGCCTGCTCTTTATTCCGAGTGTAAGATTCCTTTTAGTCAATATTTATCGACGATATTGCATTAGATTGCCACTGCATTTCCATGTTAATATATTTTGCACTTTCTCGTCACGGCCGCAGAAATGACCTTTTCCTCCAACCTGCAGCCCCCTCCCCCCACCCCCCGCCACCTCTAATTCCTCACCCAGCCATGGAATCTCTCTCACTGTTGCTTTGTCACTCTCTATGCCCAGCTCTTGTGCCCTTTGCTCAAAGGCCCTGCTCCAACCTCATCCCGTCAAGGAAGTAACAATGTTTAAAATGGAAACCTGACGTAGACACTAACATTTCACTAAAGCAGAAATCTAAAATAATTCTTCTAAGGGTATACTACGCCGATGGCACACGGGAATCTTTCTTCTTTAAATCTCCAATGGATGCTTTCGCTCAAAAATTTATTCGGTTCACAGCATATTTATCTGCCCGACTCTTGCCAAAGTAACTGGAGTAATTATCACCCTTCAGTTAATTCCGTCCAAGTCAGTATTTGGGGCTTGTCTCGTACACATCTATCGTGACTCCAATGTTTCTCCTCTTTCACCATAGTATTTACTTTGCTTTTGTCTTATTTGTCTTCTCACTTCATTGTGTTTCTCTCTGTATTTCACCGAAAGCCTCATGGTATGCAAATTTAAGTAAATGTCCCGCCCACAAAATGATATTTTGGTAGGACGTGAAGAGAAATTTGTATGAATAATCAATTATTTTGTGACGTAACGAATTTCAGACTACTTAAACGGAGGCTTGGAAGGAGCCCAGAGCCGAATTTGTGAGGCAAAGCATCCCTTCATCTCCTTCACCATGGCTCAATGGATTCTGGGTTTTGTCGCGCTGGTGTTCTGTTTCCACAGTAAGTACTACGTATAATCCATAATACCACTGCATTTCCCATTCTAATGGTTGACGACGCTATGATTAATTTGTTTATCATCAGGTACAGTCGCAGAGATTGTGTTGACTCAGTCCCCGTCTATCTCAACTTCTGCGGGGCAGTCTATAAAGATCACTTGTACCCTGTCAGGAGGCAACATCGGCAGTTACGTAGCGAGCTGGTACTGGCAGAAACCCGGCAGCGCCCCTGGCCTTGTGTGGGATGAATACGATGACACAGCTTCTGGCATTCCGGATCGATTTAACGGTTCAGTAGACTCATCTAGCAACCAGATGCACTTAACTATCGCAAACGTGCAATCGGAGGATGCCGCCGATTATTACTGTGGTGTGTCGACCAGTGATAGCTTCAACTTTGGGAAAGGAACCAAAGTGAATTTGCGCAGTAAGTACATTTTCGATATCCCAGCTTTTTCCCCTTTCAGTTGCAAATGTTTGAACAATAGCTTCAGTATCCATTACTTTAATTCATTTTGAAAACCAGTAATCTTTTTGTCTTCATGTTTGGAAGATTAACCACTAAAACAACAAAAAGGTGAATTGGCTCAAATGTCATCAAATTGTACTGATGTAGTTTTGAATTCAATGTTCAGACGAGTTTTTAATCAAAACAAGACCAAATGGCCCCTCCTATTGTTGATACCGTTGAATCCTGAGCGGACATACTCGCCAGTTATTGACATGTTATCACCACCTGGCTTCAACTTTCAGAGTAGATTGAAAAAGCCATGAAAGGAAATAGCAAAAGCATTAGATCAGTTTTCGCCAGCGGACGACCTGAGGCAGAAGAAGTACGAAGGAAGTTCCAAGCTGAGAATGAAGCCTTTTCTCCTCTGCAGTATCGCCCGATTTGATATTCCATACATACCTTTCTTCGCTCTGTACTCCAGCGTCTTGACTTCTTCTGAACTCCGTTTCTCAACTCGCCCCCAATCCCCTCTCATTGTCGATCCCCTTCCGAGTTTGTGAACTTTTGTTAACTCCCAGTTAAGAAATCACTAAATGTGAAATTTATGGCCCTTACTATGACATTCTCAGAGTTCAAACATTTCAATGTCTTTCATCTTTGGACCTTTAACCCTTTAAAATCTAATTTTCCTCTTGTGCTCGCCAGCATATAGAGAGCGTTAAGCGTGTTAACAGCGTTTTTTGCTGTAAGTTGTCCGAGCTGGAATTCCATCCCTGTGTCGTTATCACTGTTACAGAGAATTTTAAAAGTTATGGCTTTGCCTGAGATTCCGCTTGTTTAGGGCTCAATTTTAGTCTCAGAGTATTTCTGAGTTATTTTTCGATCTTTGAATGCGCAATTTAGAGGATTAGTTTGAAATTTTTGAGACGTTTATAAAAATTTCGGTGAGGACAAAATATGTAGATGCTGGAAATCTAAGCAACAGACTCAAAAGGCTGGAGGAACTCAGCACGTCAGGCAGCGTCAATGGAAAAGAATAAACCGTCGACGTTTCGGGCCGACACCCTTCATCAGGCTTATAATTTCGCGATGAAGGATCTCAGCTCGAAACCTCGACTACTTACTCTTTTCTATAGACGCTCCCTGACCTGCTAAGTTCCTTCAGCATTTTGTGTATGTTGTCAAGGAAGATTACGGTTTCTCTGCAGCCAAATTAATCTGAGACCAGTAGTACCCATGGGCATTTAAAGATTATATTGTGCACTTGGAAAGTTTGAAGGAAAGTAGATAAAGAATTAACAAGACCAGTGAGTGAAATGGGTTTAGGAAAATAGAACTACAGGATCGACTCGCTTCTGAACTTTTAAATCGTATAAGCATCCGACTGCCGGGTTGCCTTTTGAGTGGTTTCTGAACGGTCTTTGCACAAATTTCTATTGAGCAAAAACTGAAAACCGAATCACGAAACCCTGATGTTATACCATTTAATCCCCATGAAACATCTCCGTGAGTTTAGAACGTTAACAGTTTAGGGGGAAGTGTGTGAAATTACTGCAGATCTCGGTCATTTCTGAAATCACACAGATGAACCCCATGAGACTCAATGCCATGATAACGTTCCTCCCCTTTGATCGGCACACGCCTGAATTACAGATCCTGTCAGAGTTCCTGTGTACGACCTTCAGCGGAATCTGTAGCTGGGGCTGTGATTCGCATCACTCTAAGTTTAATATCAAAGTATGTTGACACGAGGTGCGCGGTTATGGCCAAGCCCCGAGAAAGAGAGAGAGAGGCTCTGAATCGGATCAACAGTTCGCTGACTTTAATAGGAACTGTGCAGAAATTTAAATAGAAATAAACGCGAGGCCAACCGTCCATTAACCAGAACTTTCCAAGTAAGCAAACGCCGACAAAGCGCACTGGAAGCAGTAGCTTAATACCAAATAAATACCATTCTTTAACAGTGTCAGCCTATACAGTATCCAAGACAGCGGTAAGCAGGGAGCTGCATTGACGTTTGCTGTGCTTTTGGTTTAGTCTTGACAAAACTGAAACGAGAGGAAGTGAATTAAATACCACCTCAATGAAACTCTGATGGGTGAGACGAGTGTGATTGCCGAACCCGTTCCGCAGCCCTCCTGCAAAGGCGCGCAGACCCCACAGCAGGGTCCGATGTTGTCTATTACCTCTCACAGTATTAAATAGTATTCTGATATGCGTACTTACTGTCAATCTCTTGATGAAGGTTGGCGATTTAAAGCGACTGTAAAGACTGATCAATATATTTTTCAGCCTTTCAAATTTCATCTTCGCTTTAGATTAATCAGGAATCACAATGTTTAGCAGCTCACTTTGCAGCCTGTCTAACATTTCAATTTTCGAATAGAATGAAAATGTTACATTTGAACCTTCTAATCCTTGGAACCAAAACTTGACGCGAATCTGCGTTATGGACGAGACATGTTGTCCACCTTTCAGTGCGTCTCAATATCAGAAATTTGCAACCATTCTACCTCTGGTTCAAAATAATGCGGGATTAAGATAATATTTGGAAACACATTATCCTTTTGAAACATTTTTAACCAGAGGGTGGTGAACTTGTGGCATTTATTACCACAGGAAGCAACCGTGGCCAGGTAGTCGATTCTTGATTAGACACGAAATCAAAGGTGTGAAGACTGGGGGTCGGGACTGAGGAGGGGAATATAGAACAGCCATGGTTGAATGGCGTAGGAGGCTCGATGGGCCAAGTGGCCTGATTCTGCTCCTATGTCTTATGGTCTTGTATTCTCGAACTCAAGGACATCAGTTCCATTTTCGCAGTTAAATCACGGTCGGTGTATTGTGTGATATTAAGGTGTGTGTGTGTGTGTGTGTGTGTGTGTGTGTGTGTGTGTGTGTGTGTGTGTGTGTGTGTGTGTGTGTGTGTGTGTGTGTGTGTGTGTGTGTGTGTGTGTGTGTGTGTGTGTGTGTGTGTGTGTGTGTGTGTGTGTGTATTTCGCGGGTATATTGTCTCAGAAACTGAGGAGATAATTTGTTCCAGCACTTTAGGATACTGGATGGCCAGAACATTTCTGGTGTCAACTACAGATTATTTCCAGAAAGTTATAAGTAATATTGACTTGCTTTTAAAAAAATAATTGCTTTTACCTGTTTTCGCGAATAGAACTGAATATTTAGAGGTAAATATTAGAGAATATTTCCAGTTAAGCGGTTATCCAGAATTAGTGTTTATGACTTGTTAAAACCGCCACTCTGCATATATTGAGGAAGCTTGAATTCGACTAAAAATGCAAACAGCTTAGTGACCAATTCGTTTTAAATCGATCCCCAATCCTCAAAGGGATTTTTATTTCCAAATTCCATTCCAAACGTTCACACAGGGAAGAAATAGTACCAAAATATTAAGTCACCTTGAGGATATCATTAATTCTGAAATACAAAACGTGCGATTAATCCGAATTGTTTTCTTTGAAAATGTAAGGGTTTTTTTTTTTCAATTTGACACGTGGTTGCGCTCTGAAAATATCCCCAGGTTACTGTATTTCCAGATCTCTGGTGTTCTGCCTCTATGCAAATCGTATTAATGCGGTTCCGTTGTATGAAAGTTTTCGTGCGGTTCCAACGCTGTGGATTGTAAACCCCACGAACAAAGACAAAGCAGCAAAAAATAAAAGGAACAGGCTTCTGGAGGAACTCAGCAGGTCTGGCAGCCTCTGTGGAAGCAATGTACCGATGTAGCCCCCCCCCCCCCCACCTCCACACACACACACACACACTCACACACATACACACACAGACAGATGCGTCTAGTGTCGATTTGCTTCCACAGATCCGTCTAACCCGCTGAATTCCTGCAGCAGGTTCTTCACTGCCTCAAGATCCCAGCCTGTGCTGTCTCTTTTATCTCCGAAGAAAGGTACTTGTTTCAGACACTATTGTCAATGAATAATTTATCTTATTGCACCTGTTCCTATTTTTCAGATCTTCTGCCCCCTGAGGTGTTGGTCCTCCGGCCCTCAACGGAAGAAATCACGAGAAACGGCACCGCCACCCTGGTGTGTTTGGTGAGCGGGTTTAATCCGGGAGCTGTGGACATCGAGTGGACTGTGGACGGCAGCCCGAGGAAGAACGGCGTTGAGTCGAGCCGGGTCCAGCAGGAGGCGGACAACACATTCAGTTCAAGCAGTTACCTGACTCTGCGTGCCTCAGATTGGAAAGCACACGATCTTTACACCTGTGTGGTTAAACACGAGGCTCAGGCAAACCCAGTTAAAGTAAACGTTGCACGATCCGGTTGTCTGTGATTCAAGCGATATAAGTACTGATTTGTTGCTCTTGAAAATAAAAACTTTTCAATCTTACTTGTATAGCACAGGTGATGCGCACTGTATCCGCTTCAATCTACTGGACACAATCTTATTCTGAAATGATCAGAACACGGGTGTAATTCTATAACAGAGATGCAATAAATCTGTATTATCTCCTATATTGATCGATGACTTTGTAATATCAGCATCAAGTTTATTATCACCGGCATGTGTCGTGAAATATGTTAACTCAGCAGCAATAAATATATATATACACACACACACACACACACACACACACACACACACATATATATATATATATATACATGTGTGTATGTATGTATATTGAATAGATTAGAAATAGTACAGAAGCAAATAATATATATTAAAAAGTGGGGTAGTGATCATGGGTTCAATGTTCACTAAAGAATTGTTTGGCAGAGGGGAAGAAGCTTTTCCTGAATCGCTGAGTGTGTGCCTTCAGGCTTCTCTACGATGAAAAGAGGGCATTCTCTGGAAGACGGGAGTCCTTAATAATGTACGTCGCCTGTCTGAGGCACCGCTCCTTTTCCTGAATACTACGAAGGCTAGTACCCAGGATGGAACTGACTAATTTTACAATTTTCTGTCGCTTCTCACCTACCTGAGGAGTAGCAAGCTCGACCCCCCCCCCCATACCAAACAATGATTCCGCCTGTCAGAATGCTCTCCGTGGTACAACTATAGACGTTTTCGAGTGTTTTAGTTGACGAACAAAATCCCTTCAGTCTTCAAACTTCACGGATGTGTGTGCTTGTGTTTGTGGGTATTAGTTTGTGTGTGTGTGTGTGTGTGCATGCGCGCGCGATATATAATCCAGCATGTAATTGATATACATATATATTTCCAAACTGTCAAATGATTTTCAAGCGCATTTTAGTGTTTCTCATTTATGCATCTCGAGTTTATTTTTATAGAATATTTGAATCACAGACACGCAATTTTGAACAATCATCCTCGTCAAGCACTGTTTCATCACAATGATAACCTCGCTACAATATCCGCTAGGGCCATATTATTTGTTCCGATTAATTTCGGTCTCAGTACGAAATTCTCCTTGAAGAATCGTGGTTATGTCCGGTTGATTTCTAGAGGTCTAGAGTACAGAATCGGCGGAAAGAGCTTGATTTCTGCAGAGCTGTTTGGCGTTTCACCTCACAATGAAAGGCTCATAAATTTACACAGTAACTACCCTAGTTGGGGTAAGCAACGGTCGGGTGGAATGAATAGTTGGAGCAATTTGCTTTGATAAGGAAATATAAAGGGAGATTTAGTATATGAAATGTGACATGGAGAAGGCGATTCCACAATTGGCGAGTCTAGAATGGAATTAGATCAATCTAAGGCTGCATCTTATGTAGGTCATCTATATAATTGCTTGAAAGTGTGGCCTGGCCGTTGTTTGTCAGGTAGGAGACAAAAAGCTGAGATTCAAATTTGTCCCTGATTCTCTGTATAGATGGAGTAGTTTTCGGGTCAGAGCAAAGAGAGATGTGCACCAGTCTGCAGACTGTAAAACATCACGAGGTGGGTGGATTTGTGAAATGAGAAAATAAAGAGACAGACTTAATAAGCAAAATGGCAGTACGCGGAGATGGGCAATGATACGGGGATGGATTTATTTTTACCTCCGGGGATTTCTCCCTGAGGACACGTTATGTCATCCGCAGTCACCGCTCACAGAAATTGTTTTCTTTGGATCTGGAAGAACCACATTATCTGGTCAAATCTGACCAAGTTTAAAAATAGCAGTGAACTGCTGAATGCAGTAAAACCTTGAATATTTAAACCAAGCTTAATTTACACACCCGCCATCGCCATTTAAATAAATAAGTCGTGTGCACAAGAGATTCTGCAGATGCTGGAAATCCAGCGCAACACACACAGAACGCTGGAGGAACTCGGCACGTTGGGCTGCATCCATGGAAGTGTATAAGCAGTAGAAGGTTCGTGTTGGGACTCTACATCAGGAACGGAAAGGAAATGGGACAATGCCCCAATAAGAAGGAGGGGAAGGGGAAGAAAGATAATCTAGAAGGTGAATCCAGGTGGAAGGTTGGTGTGGGTGAAGTAAGAAGCTAATAAGAACATAAAAACATAAGAAATAGGAGCAGGAGTCGGCCATCTGGCCCGTCGAGTCTGTTCCGCCATTCGATAAGATTATGGCTGATCTGGCCATTAACTCATCTCCATCTGCCTGCCTTTCTCCCATAAGCCTTAATTCGCCTACTCTGCAAAAATCTGTCAAACCTCGGTTTAAATATATTTAAGGATGGGAGGTGATGGTGAAAAGGGTTATGACCTGGAGAGGAAGGAATCTGATAGGAGAGAGTGGATCATAGGAGAAAGAGAAGGAGGAGAAGCACCGGGCGAGGTACTAGGCAGATGAGGAGAAGCGGGAAGTAAAACAAATGTAGTCTACCTTTGCTTGCCTTTTACATTCACAAGCTTTGTTAGGGAACAATCAGGGATCGAATGGAAGCTTTAAGCACAATCTTCCAATTCTCGGGGACATGAGCTCTGTCTCTGACCTCTATGAAATATCCTGAGATGGAAAATATTGACACTGGTGTGAATAAACTGTCTCACAGCTACACCGTTCCGTATGGAATTTGCAAATACAGCCTGTGACCGTTTGAATTTCTCCTCCCCTTTCCAACCCCCGGTCTCCGAGTCCTCTGGGTCACCTACGCCTCAAAGGAATATTGGTTGCTTATCAATTGGCCAATATGAATTATTGCCTTGCTGAAAGCATGTATTAGAACGAAATAGTATGAGGTGGGACAAATAGAGTTGATGTAAGAACTGAATTTGCTCGTTGGTTAGAATTAAAACGGCCGCGAAATGTCCCTCCGGGGCTCATTAAAAACAGCGTGTCAACGACACAATGATTCGTTTATACAGATCATTCCTTAGTCGGGAATTCACGGGAATCCCTTAAATTTTGCCTTATGGTGTCCAAATGCAATTTCCAAGCCATAGCTTAAATAAACTAAAGTAACCATTTTTGAAATTGCTTTTACTGGCATTCCCAGATTTCTGACCTTTTCCCCTATTTTTAGCATGGTATTTTACTGCTCCGCGCTGCCCAGTCACGCCCCTAACTTAACCTCCATAAATTCCTGCAACTTAAGAGGTATATGAATTTATACTCCTATCATACAATCCGCTCCCTGAAATCGTTGTGGCAGTGGCACGCATTTCGACTTTTATAGCAGCCATTTGCCTATCTCAATCTCTGCTATATTTCGCGGCCACGTTAGAATGCAAAATCTTACAGTTTTACTTATTTTTACATCAAATTCTCAATTTCACTTGGCAAAATGGAAAATGGCATTGAAGCCTTTTCAGTGATGAAAGCCTTCACGAACTCTTGTTGGTGCTGAATGCCCCTAACACGAAGAAGAACTCGTTCCCCTTTATTCGCTCTTGCTTCGATTACCAGATTAACGATCTCTGACTTTAATGATTTTCTCCTTCACTGCTGGACCTCAAGTGAACTCCGCGTAGAACTTTGATTTTGGGGATTCTCTGGTATCCTCTTAAGAGGGTACCGGAAAGTTCCCGTTTTTCGCGTTTCTGTCGATTTCCAAAATTCCGGTCAGATGTTACGTGGTATACACCGACGGATTTTCATGGAAATACCAATAAAGCACTTCTAAATAGTTCCAGTCTTTCTGTCATGTGCATCTTGACCAGCAGATGGCAGAAAATCATTACCTAATATTTTGTAACTAACGTCGCGCAACATAATTACCTATAAATGCTGGAGGAACTCAGCAGGCCAGGCAGCATCTGTGGGAAAGAGTAAACAGTCGATGTTTCGGGCCGAGAACTTATTTATTTATTTCCCGTGAGCAAACAGACCACAAGACATTTAATAATTGTTTACGATATTTTAGCAGCAATATTAACAACAGAAGCTGAATTTAGCAACAGAAGCTGAAATGGGAGGCTCCAGAACAGAAAGTTGTACAGTGCTCGTCTCAGGAAGCTGCTGAGCTTGAGTTGGTGTACTGGACCATATTCCCAGACTCAGCTTCCCGTTTAGATGGGGGTTTCATTGCCAACACAGGTTTTATCAGTTTGTTGAGGACTGTGTACTAAAGAGGGCATCCAGGTGTTTCTAAACCGGAAACCATGGATGAAGTGGGAGATCCACTATCTTCTGAAGTGCTGGTCTGCAGCATTATAATCATGCGCCTCTGACCTTAATAAGAAATAAAGTTATAACTTCCATAAAGCTTTCAGAGATATTAAGAGACAATACCAGTCCAAAATCGTGTCTCGGTCCAGCCGTCAGCTGTGGCAGTCCTTGCATATTTTGAAGGATTGCAAAACGAAGTGGGCAGCGTTGCCAAAAAAAGCTCGGCCCTTTCAGAAGAGATTGACAGATTCTATGCGGATGGGTGCGAATATGATATGACTCACCCCGGCAGTACCCAGTACACGTGAATCTCCATTCACTGTCGCGAATATAAAATCAATCTTCCGAGGATGAGCCAGCGGAAAGCATCAAGTCCGGATGATGTCTCTGGCCGTGCTGTTAGTTCCTATGCGCATCAGATGGCAGGGATATTTACAGAAATTGTATCCTCTTCCTGCTTCGGGATGGAGTTCCCTCCTGCTTTAAGGAGATCACTGTCCACCTAGTACTAAAAAAAAGCACGATATATTGTCTTAAAGACTACAACTCAGTGGCTGCAACACTGATCACGAGGTTCTTCGAGAAGCTGCTCATGGCACGCATCAACCCCCAGCTTTCCAGGTAACCTCGACCCACCGCAGTCTCACCATCGGGATGAAGCTCCCTATCCCTACGTTCACTTTGAAGCATTTGCATAGTAAAGGCACTCACGTCAGGATATTGTCTATTAACTAACGTTCTGCCTTCAATACTGTTACTCCAAGCAAATTCATTATGAACTCCACACATTGGGAGCTAATGCCTCCCTCAGCAACGGGATCCTTGACTTTCTGACCAATAGACTTCAGTCAATGAAGATTGGCCGCAGCACTTCCGCAAGAATTATTCTAAACACTGGCACTCCAGAAGGTTGCGTCGGTATCCGCTACTCTACTCTCTGGACACTCATGACTGGGTGGTCAGACCGTGCCTTAGCTCTTATCTTCAAGTTTGCAGATATTACCACTGTAATGTGTCGTATTTCCAATAACGATCAGTAGGAGTACATGAAAGAGATAGAGAGCTTAGTGACATCCTGCCGTGACCACAGCCTTTCCCTTAATGTCCACAAAACAAGAGACCTTGAAAGGACAAAAGAAAAAAAGCTTCAAAAAGAGGGCTTCGTAGAGCACATGCTCCTGTCTACATCAACGCTATTGAGGATGAGAGGGTAGCTTCAATTTCCTAGGAGTGATCTTCATCACTAACCTGTCCTGGTACAACCACTTTGTTGCGACGGCCGAGAAAGCTCACCAGCCACAAACTCCCCGTTTGTTCTCTGTTTCTTCTGATTTAGAATACAGGAATACAGAGATCAATTAGATGCATCACAAGATTTTTTTTCTGAAATGCTAAGATTGCAAACAACATTCCGAAATTTCTGTCTGGAGGAAATAGGACCATATGACATAGGAGCAGAATCAGGCTTTTCAGCCCATCGAGCCTGCCCCACCATTCCATCATGGCTAATCCCGGATCCCACTCAACCCGTACATCTGCATTCTCGCCATATAATTTCATGCCCTGAATCTGAGATAGAAAGGCCAAGTTATATGGGAGTTTCTTGGACCTTCAGAACCACAGTCAAGGTCCTGTTTTCTCTAGTGTGGCTGATGATTTATTGATAATTGACAAGTGAAGTCAGAGCCAAAGTAAAAGTAAAATAGAGGGCATACAAGAAAACCAGAACTAGTGGGAAGATAGAGGATTGAGGAGCTTTTTAAAACTTGCAGAATCAAACTATGAAGGTCATTCAAAATGAAAAGATGAATTATGACCGGAAGCTAGCGACTAATATCAAAGAAGATACTAAAAGCATTTTTAAGTATATAAAGAGTGAAAGAAAGTCGTGGGTAGATATAGCACCAATACAAAATGACGCTGGAGATACTGTAATGAGAGATGCAGAGATGGCAGAGGAACTGAATACGTATTTTGCATCAGTCTTCTCAGTGGAAGATGTCTGCTGTGAACTGGACATTCAAGAGTGTCAGGGAAGTGAAGTTTGTGCAGTGAAAATTACGACTGAGAAGGTGCCCAGGAAGCTTAATGGTCTGAGGGTGGATAAATCTCCCGGACCTGATGGAATGCACCTTCGGGTTCTGAAGGAAGTAGCTGGAGAGACTGCAGAAGCATTAACGATGATCTTTCAAGAATCGATAGATTCTAGCATTATACCA
The DNA here is from genome assembly GCF_048418815.1 of Hemitrygon akajei. Taxonomy (NCBI): domain Eukaryota; kingdom Metazoa; phylum Chordata; class Chondrichthyes; order Myliobatiformes; family Dasyatidae; genus Hemitrygon; species Hemitrygon akajei. Next base: position 30,137,547 of record NC_133132.1, on the reverse strand, counting down.
GATGACTGAAAAAATCCGAATGTTACTCCTTTATTTATAAAGGTGGAAGCGGCAGGAAGGAAATTCTAGACCTGTTACCCGATATCAGTCGTTCGGAAGTTTTTGGAATCGATTGTTAGGAATGAGATTACAGAGTACCTAGAGCAACATGCCAAGATAGGCCAAAGTCAGCATGGTTTCATGAAAGGAAAATACTGCCTGACTAACCTACTGCAATTATTTGAGGAAATTACAAGCAGGGTACAAAAAGAAGATGCAGTAGATGTGGGGTGTACTTGGATTTTCAGAAGGCCTTTGACAAGGTGCCGCACATGAGGCTACTTAGCAAAATAAGAGCCTATGGAATTACAGGGAATTTACTAGAGTAGGTGGAGCATTGGCTGCTCGGCAGAAAACAGAGAGCTGCAATAAAACGATTCTATTCTGGTTGGCTGCCGGTTAGCAGTGGAGTTCCACAGCGGTCGGTGTTGGGACTGCTGCTTTTTACAATGTATGTCAATGATTTAGACTATGGTATTAATGGATTTGTGGCGAAATTTGCTGATGATACAAAGATAAGCGGAGGAGCGGGTAGTGTTGAGGAGACAGAGAGCCTGCAGAGAGAGTTGGATAGTTTAGGGGAAAGGAAAAAGAAGTGACAAATGAAATACAATGTTGAAAAGTGTATGGTCATGCACTTTGGTAGAAGAAATAAATGGGAAGACTATTTTTTAGATGGGGAGACAATTCAAAATTTAGAGATGCAAAGAGACTTGGGAGTCCTTGTGCAAGATACACTAAAGGTTAACCTCCAGGTTGAGTCGGTTGTGAAGAAGGAAAATGCAATATTGGCATTAATCTGGATGTTTAGAATATAAGAGCAAGGATGTGATGTTGAGGCTCTATAAGGCACTTGTGAGACCACACTTGGGAGTATTATGTGCAGTTTTGGACTCCTTATTTTTGAAAGGACACACTGACATTAGAGAAGCTTCCGAGAAGATTCACGAGAATGATTCCAGGAATGAAAGGATTACCATATGAGGAATGTCTGGCAGCACTTAGGCTGTATTCCCTGGAGTTCAAGAGAACTCATATCTCATATAAACATTCAGAATGTTAGAAGACCTGAACAGATTAGATATGGCAACCTTATTTCCCATGGTGGGGTGGGGGGGGGGGGGGGTTATAAGACAAGAGAGCACGATTTCAGGATTGAAGGACGTCCTTTTAGAACTGAGATGCAGAGAAATTACTTTAGTAAGATGGTGGTAAATCTGTGCAATTTGTTGCCACGAGTGGCTGTGGAGACCAAGTCATTGGGTGTATTTAAGGCAGAGATAGATAGGTTCTTCATTTGTCAGGCCATCGACTGGGGATAATTGGAAGAATTGCATCAACCCATGATTGAATGGCAGAGCAGACTCGATGTGCCAAATGGCCTATTTCTGCTCCTATATCTTATGGTCTTAAGATCTTATAATCGTATTGTGTTGGGACTTCCGGTAAGATGGCGGTTGGTTAGCTGCTCCGAACTTTTGGTCCGTTAATGTCGCTATCTTTGCACTAAATGTCTCCATTTTTTAAACCTTAGTTAGGAATTTTTTCGGTATCTCTTACTTGCCTGTGAACATATCTGACTTACAATGACTAGCAAGAGTTCTAAATCCGGGAGAAAGGAGGCTGTCGCTCCCTCGGACGAGACTTTGGTTGCGCTCGGAAAGCTCCGAGACGAAATTTTAAAGGAATTTAAAACCGCTTTCAAACAGTTGGAAGACAAACTGGATCGGATCAACGATAAAGTGGACAAGCATGCTGAACACTTATCTCGCATCGATTCGACTTCTGAAGATTTAGAAAGTCGTGTTCGATACTTGGAGACTCTCTGTTCCAGCTTAGAGGAAAAATCTAACCAACTTCTTTCCAAAATGGTGGATCTCGAAAATCGCAGCAGACGCTGCAATCTTAGAATTCTTGGATTGCCAGAGGCGACTGAACAGGGATCAACCGTGAAGTTTTTCGCCGAGTTTCTCTGTGAGATATTCGGGAAAGATTTTCTTCCGAACCCGCCCAAGCTCGAACGGGCACACAGAGTTTACGTTCCCCCCGGAATTCTGGGCTCCAGTCCGCGACCAGTAATCTTGTGTTTCCATCAATACCAGGTAAAACACAGTCTGATTGTGGAGGCACGTCGCAGGAGGTCTCTTCCTTTCCAGGATACAACCATTCGCTTTGTGGAAGATTTTGCACCCCAGACCTTAAAGATGCGCGCTGAGTTTAAAGGCGTAATGTAAGTGCTGTTTGATCGTGGTTTTAAACCCTCCCTTCGCAACCCTGCTGATCTATGAATCAAGCTTAATACTGGAAAATACAAATGGCTCAGGTCGGTGAAGGAAGCTGAAGCATTTGTGGCAAGTCTTCCGGCTATCCAGTCATCTTCGGAATCTGATCGGACCTCCTAAAATGGTGGATAAGTACTCCTCGTAGTAAAATTACTCTTTCTGGACTCAGACTTCACTTGAATCACTCAGACATTATTCATTGAAACTCTAAGGGCTGTTGACAATCTCTCCCGGGATTTGGTGTGTGTGTAATCTATTTTTACTCTTGTATAACCTTATCTACAGAGTTTTACAACTGACTCTAACTTGTTTTGGAGGTTCGAAGTCTTTAGTAAAGGCCTCACTGTTTGTTGGTTCACAGTTTAATTGCTGATTTATTTTCCCCCTTTTTTATATTTATTTATTTTATCTTTTTTTTCCCCTTTCTTCACCCCTTTTTTCTAATCTCTGAATTTTTTCTCTCCTCTCTGTAAATGGTTGATAAATACTCGTCTTGAATTTATAATTTTCCCCTTCCTCTCCTTTTTTTTTTACCTTTTTTTCCCCTTTCTCTTACTTTATTCTTCTATAATTTTTCGCGGGTAGGTTAGTTTTGGTTTTCTTCCGATTTTCTCTGTTTTAAGTTTTATATTTCTGCAGAAGGTGTTCTAATCTGTAGTTATGTTTTCCAGTGCATAAACTAGTTACTATTTGCTATAGTATTTATACGGAACTGTTGTCAATGACACAGATCTGGAAGTTGTATTTGGGTTAATTTTTTTGGTAGAGCTAGCTACTTGTTTTGGTAGCCGTCTAGTTTTGGGTTGTGTGAGTGGGGTGAGTTTTCCAGTTCCAACATCACTCACTGTATTTATTGTTTCTCTTTATTGCTCAGGACATGTATATGTTTTGATTTTACGAATCTATGTTTACATTTCTGCTCCCAGACTGCTAGTGTACTGCTTGACTTTTTATATGCCTGCTGCCTTTTATGCATTAGTAATTGATAATGGCTAGTGCACTTAAATTCGTGAGCTGGGATGTAAAGGGATTGAATCACCCTGTTAAAAGGAGGAAGGTATTCTCACATATCAAACAACTCAAAGCTGACATTGCTTTCCTTCAAGAAACTCATATTCGTTGTTTTGATAACTCCCGGCTTCTGTCAAAGTGGGCGGGTCAGCATTTTCATTCATCCTTTGCCGCTAAAGCTAGGGGAGTCTCCATTCTTATTAACTCAAATATTCCTTTTGAACTCCATAATAAAATATCTGATACAAATGGCCGTTTTATTATTGTTTCTGGTAAACTATATAACACTAAAGTTGCACTAGCAAACCTGTATGCTCCCAACTTTGACTATGTTAACTTTTTTGAACGGTTTTTTTCCTCACTACCAGACTTAAACTCATACTCTCTTATACTGGGTGGTGACTTCAACTGTTGGTTGGATCCTAAACTGGATCGATCGTCCTCTGTTACCAGATCACCTACTAAATCTGCCTTAGCTATCCAATCGTTTCTCTCTAATTTTGGTATCTCTGATATATGGCTTTTCCTCCATCCTACGGAGAGAGATTATTCTTTTTTCTCACATGTTCACCATACCTTCACTAGAATTGACTATTTCTTACTCGATAACCAACTTATCCCATTTGCCCACTCTTGTGACTATCAGAGTATACTGATTTCTGACCATGCCCCAATTACCCACTCTCTGAACTTTCCTGGTCTCCCTCAGAGGAATAAACACTGGCGGTTTGATTCAACTTTATTATCAGATGATGATTTTGTAAAATTTATTAAGGATCAGATAACCTTTTATTTTAACACTAATAAATCACCTGAAGTGCCATCCCAGATTGTCTGGGATGCCATGAAAGCATATCTGAGGGGTCAAATAATCTCTTACACAGCAAATCTCAACAGAAGATCCCGTGCAGATCGATCAGACCTCATTAACCAGATTAAAGATTTGGATCAAATATATGCCCAAACTAAGAACCCTGAATTATACAAGAAGCGCGTTGAACTCCAAACTAAATTTAACCTTCTGTCTACTCAACCTGTCGAACGCCAACTTCTCGAAAGCAAAAGTAGCTTTTACATTCATGGGGATAAGTCTGGTAAATTTTTAGCCAATCAGCTGAGGCGCTCCAAAGCCAAACAACATATTACAAAGATCCGGAAGGAGAACGGAGACTTTACTTCGGATCATTTAGAAATTAATGACGCATTTAAACATTTTTATTCTCGGCTTTATTCCTCTGAATCTCTGAATGACAATATCTCTGTTGATCAATTTTTACAGAACCTGAATATCCCCTCACTCTCATCTGATTTCAAAGCCAAACTCAATGCGCCTATATCATCAGAAGAAATATCTTTTGCAATTTCTGCACTGTCCTCAGGGAAATCTCCTGGACCTGATGGGTTCCCTGTAGAATTTTATAAATCATTTTCCTCACTTCTTTCTCCTCAGTTACTTTCAGTATTATCTGACTCGTTTAATTATGGCAAATTGCCACCCTCTTTCAATGAGGCATCTATTATTCTTCTTTTAAAAAAGGGCAAAGACCCAACAGAGTGTTCCTCGTACAGGCCGATCTCTCTGCTCAATGTTGATGTAAAGATCTTAGCTAAAGTGTTGGCTCATAGATTAGAAACTGTTATTCCCTCCATTATCCCTGATGACCAAACAGGCTTTATTAAATATTATTTTAAATATTCGGCGTCTATTTAATATTTTATACTCAGCTCCAACTGGGACTCCTGAATGTGTTATTTCCCTCGATGCGGAGAAAGCATTTGATCGTATAGAGTGGAACTACCTTTTTGCAGTCTTAGAAAAATTTGACCTCGGCCAAAGTTTCATCTCTTGGATCCAATTGCTGTACCTGTGTCCTACTGCTTCTGTTTTAACTAATTTTCAGAAATCCCAAGTATTTAATCTCAAACGTGGCACCCGTCAGGGATGCCCCTTAAGTCCCTTTCTCTTTGATTTGGCTATAGAACTTCTGGCGATAGCATTTTGGAACTGTCCTGAATTGACCGGGATTTGGAGAGGGGGTGTTGAGCATAAAGTTTCTCTCTATGCTGATGACTTATTACTCTTTCTCTCAAATCCGTCTACATCCTTACCTCTAATGTTTTCACTTCTTGACCAGTTTAGCCAGATCTCTGGCTATAAACTTAATTTACATAAGAGTGAACTTTTCCCAATAAATAAAGAAGCACAAGAACTAATATTTCGTGATCTCCCTTTTAAAGTAGTCCATAATCAATTTACTTATCTTGGAATTACAGTCACAAGGAAGTTTAAAGATCTCTTTCGTGAAAACTTTGTCAACCTTTCATATGCTATAAAACAGAGTCTGGTACAATGGTCACCTCTATCTATGTCTTTGGTAGGTCGTATTAATGTTGTTAAAATGTATGTTCTCCCCAAATTTTTATACTTATTTCAATCTATCCCAATTTTTATTCCTAAATCTTTTTTTTGATTCCTTAGACTCTATTATTTTGTCATATCTGTGGCAGAATAAGCGCTCTAGAATTAATAAAATCCACCTCCAAAAATCTAAAAAAGAGGGTGGCATGGCTTTACCTAACTTTCGCTTATATTATTGGGCAGCTAATATACGTTGTGCTACCTTCTGGTCTTTCTTCCACGGCCAACCCGAGTGCCCTAACTGGGTGGCAATGGAGTTGAGCTCCACTAAAGAATTATCTATATCTGCACTTCTTGGCTCTGCACTCCCTAGCAGTCTGCCCAGATCAATAGCTAATCCTCTTGTTAGACACACTTTGCGTATATGGGCTCAGTTCAGGAAATGCTATGGTTTCCAGGGGTTTTCCGTTTCTAGCCCTGTCGCACATAATCACCTTTTTTTACCTACTACGTACGATTCAGCATTCCATGTTTGGTATAGGAAGGGCATTAGACATTTTGAAGATCTTTTCATTGATAATCGCTTCGCTTCTTTTCAGCAGCTCTCTGTTAAGTTCAACCTGCCTAACGCTCACTTTTTCAGATATCTCCAAATCCGGCACTTTATTGCTCCTTTAATTCCTAACTTTCCTGAAATGCCTGCGAAAAATGCTATGGACCTATTTCTTTCCATTAATCCACTAGGTAAAGGTTTAATATCAATTATCCGAGATAAACTAGCAGCCTTACGACGGGCCCCTGTGGATAAAATTAAAATGGCCTGGGAGCAGGATTTAAATATCTCCTTATCCGAGGAGAGCTGGGACTCAGTTCTCAAATCGGTTAACTCAACCTCTCTTTGTGCTCGCCATTGCCTTTTACAGTTTAAGATTGTTCACAGAGCCCATATGTCTAAATCTAAACTATCTTGATTCTACCCTGGCATTAGCCCGCTCTGTGATAAATGCAAGAGGGGCGTGGCCTCTCTCATCCATATGTACTGGCTCTGTCCTAGCTTGGAGAAATTCTGGAAAGATGTCTTCACTACATTATCGGGTATTCTGAATCAGCACCTAGAACCAAATCCCTTAATTGCTCTGTTCGGTTTTTGGGGCGAGACAGATTTATGTCTGGGTCCGACCAAATGCCGAATACTATCCTTTGCCTCTCTCCTGGCTAGACGCCTGATCCTCCTTAGATGGAGAGATGTTGCCCCGCCCACTCATGCGCAATGGCTTAACGACATTATGGCCTGCTTGGACCTCGAAAAAATTCATTATTCAGTTCTTAATTCAGATCTAAAGTTCCATAAGGTCTGGGGACCTTTTATCGAGTACTTTCATAACCTTCCTCCTGACTAGGGGTTTTTTTTTCGTTTTTTTTCTTCTTTTCGGTCCCTTGCTTTCAGCTCCCTTTTTTTTCTGGTAGTAGGCATTATTATCCTCTGCTGCTAAGTGTATTCACAGTCTGGGAGTTTGACTGTCCTGACCTATACTCTTTATACTGTGTTGTGGTCAGTCTGGAGTTGTTGTTGTTTTTTATCTTGTGTTGGGGGGCTTGGGGAGGACACTAAGCTCACTTGTCTTTAATTTAGGTGCTTTTTTGTTAAATTCTCTTCCTTTGCAGCATATTGTTATTGTACGCTTAATTTTGCACTGTATTAATGCTCCTCATTGGGATTTGGGGTTTTTAATTTGTAAAATGTTTTGAAAAACTAATTAAAAAAATGTTTTTAAAAAAATCGTATTGTGTTGGCTGAAAGTAGTTGGGATCCAAGGGTGGAGGCTGAAATCATGCATGCAATTGGTGTTTCATTCAGAATTTTATGAAAGTTTCAGTCTTTCTTATATTAGCATATTGGTTTTCTTTTATACAGCGTGTTCATTGTGTCACACTGTGTTCATGGAATGACAACGTGTTCATGGAATCACAGCTTTCAACACACCGACTTGCCGAGGTCTATGGACCACGGAGAACGAAACACTAGTGCATAAATTTCTACTTCTGTGCATTGATGGGCATGAATGGCACTTGCCTATTGTCTGCCAAATTTTAGTGAAACATTTGGAATATAGAAATGGCAAGATTTTTCTGGAATGAGTATTTTTTTTTCTACTGCTTATGGTCCTAAGGATGCTTTATTTTAAAGCAGTAATTCAGTTTTCTATCCCAACACGTCACTCCAAGGTGAAAAGGCAAAATTCACTCAACCCATTCACATACGGCATGCTCCCCAAGTCCGGTAACATCCTTGTAAATCTCCTCTGCACCCTTTCTATAGTTTCCACATCCTTCCTGTCATGAGGTGAGAAGAACTGAGCACAGTACTCCAAGTGAGGTTTGACCAGAGTCCTATATAGCTGTAACATTACTTCTCGGCTGTTAAACTCAATCCCACATTTGATAAAGGCCAATGCACCATATGCCTTCTTAACCAGCAGCTTTGAGTGTCCTATTGACTCGGGCCCGATCCTCTGTATACAACTTACCCGTAGTGCAGTAGACAACTATTGATATCACAGCTATTGCACTGTTCACTGTTGCTCGTCCCTTCTTGAATGATGAGGTTCAGACAGATACAAAAGAAGTAGGACTCGTATTAAAAGAACAGAATACCACGTATTATGGTACCAGGACATACACGTGTAAAAGTGCTGTTCAGTAGGTATAAGTGTGACACCACTACAAATTCCTAGCTAGTGTGAAATAAGCCTCCAAGATCTTCACCCGGACATATAAACAATAGTGTGGTCCCCATGATTTTCTGTGGATTATAAACTGGGAGATGTTTCCCATGAAGAAATTGAAATATGGAAGCAAACTGCGAGCTTCTGGTAAGATGGCGGCGCGTATACACGCAGCACCCTCATGGGGCCAGCCGAGGATTCTTTTTTTTCCCCTTATTAAGTATGTCTTTATAAATAGTATTAATTCTTAACTCCAAGAACAACTTCTACAGCAAGTCTATCGCATCAGCGAGCTACTCACTGTTCGGACCAGCTGGCCGGGCGTCATAAAAGCCTAACAGCGGTTCGGGAAAGGCGAATCAGCCGGTCAGGACGGCGAGAAGGTCGAATCGGCCGGTCGTGCCTGGCGTGAGGTCCAATCGGCCCACAGGGCCGGGAGAAACCGAATTCAGTTCGGAAGAGTAGACCTGGGTGAAGACCGTGCTCTGCCTGCTACTCGGGCGCCGGAGTTGATGCCTACAAGTTGACGCAAAGGCGGAGTTTAGTGTAAATGTGAATGACTGTCTTCCGCTTTTGTTTTACGATCGCAAGACCCTGTTGGACATTGATTGCCTCCGGCCTGTTTCTCTTATTTGGTGAGGGATAGGCGGTGAGACGACAGTGTCGCCTTGGTTGTAACTAGAACTAGGCCTCATTCCTCGGGCTTGCGTTGTAGAGTTCGGGGTGGAACCAATGGCGGATTGGTGAAATTACCGACTGGACGGCCGGGAACCATTAATATGCTTTCTTAAATTTGTTTTCTTACGAAACTTATTTTCTTTTTCCTTGCTCATCATTTTGATTGCGCGGGCATATTTTTGCACCTTGACCACTGGGGAACGCTGCCTCATTCGGCTATATCCTTGTATGGTTTGAATGGCAATTAAACTTTATTTGATTTGAGTAGAACTTGAATGGGTCAAGGGCAGTGGAAGTAGACAAACCAAATGTCTTTGTTCTTGCCATGTGCTTGAAGGAATTGAGGCTGCAATTTTGAGAAGCTGCTCTGTAACCACGATTTTATGAACTGTTTGATGAACTGGCTCTTGCTCTGGGATAACATTAATCAGATACATTAATCGTGAAGACAAAGAGATTCTGATAATGATCTGCTAAACTTTAGACATTCTAAGATGAACTGTTCATTATGAATGGTGGCAGATTTGCAGGAGTAAGTTCGTTATTTCAGCCAGTGTCTGGGTGACCGGGTTTTACTGGTTTGAACCAGAGTTGAATAGTACAAAAGAAGTCACCTAAGGCATGAAGTTGTGTATCTCTTGGCTATATCCATTAGGAATCTTACGCAGTTTAGTCAGATAACCATGAGACAATGAGGTTGATACGCAATATTTGAAGTATAAGAATGTGGAGATTTGAATGCAAATCAGCAAGAACTCCAGACACTAACAATTGCAAGGAAGACTCCCATGCTAGGGGCTGGGAGAAGAAGGATCTATTGAATGGGAAGAAAGCCAATGGGAGATCCTCTATATCAGTGTTATAAATTGGCAAAGTGGTCTGAATCAGTATTAGTTCTGAGCAAACAGTACAGATCATGTTTAAGTCATTTAAGTCAGTTATGTTGGTGTTTGTGCAGAGATGATAAAATGCAATCTTCAATTAATTGCCTTACCTAGATCAATTGATAATAGTCAACAATATTACTGAGGTGCGAAATAATTCTTTACTTTAATATTTACAGAATATTGCATTTAATATAGATAAAGACCTCGTATGTTGTTTTGAAAACTCTTTCAAGAGCTCTTTCATACTTTGGCAATATTAACAATAACAACCAGCAATTTATATTCAGGGAGGGCGACATGTAGGTGCATCTGTAAGCTCAATGAACAAAATTATTGTTGTAGATGCAGGAGTCATTTGATATTTGTTCAAAACTCTATTAAAGCTCAGGTAAAAAAAATATTTTATATTCTGGAGCACCCGAGTATATTTGGCAATCATCGCCACAGCCACAAACTCGACATGCACTCTTTTTTCTGCCTGATTTCGCAAAACAATCACAAGCAACTGCTAATGTCAGCAACAACAGTTGCTTAAAATGTTAGCTGAGATTGTGCTCTGCTGGAGACAAACACTGCAGCTGAACTTATATAGGACCTAGAATAGATTGTCCTCGGGATGTTGTCAGTTTTTTTGGGCATTCACTATATCCTGTGTGGCTAGGCCTTCCTTGACATTGCATGGAGTTGGCTGAAAAGTTTCTTCTGTGATTGCACAATCTAATGAAGAGGCTGAGAAGAACTGAACATCTGGTGTTTCCGGCTGAAGACAATTCAGTCTCTGCTCTCTTGCTCACATCCTGCTTTCTGACACAATGTTTTTGCAGTCACCCAGTTTCACTATTTTTCTAGTTTTTAATCACAGGATGTAACAGAAATTCAAATCTCTGATTTCAGCAAATGTTGTGGAGCATAGAGCACATTTAGAGGAACACTAATCCATAATATTCTTCTTCAATGCATAAGCGGGTGTATAACTGTTGTTGCAACTTCTCCTAGCTGACAATTCTTGTCCAAGTCAAGCAGTCAAATTATCTGGAAATCTATCTCTGCTGATTAACAAATTAGTTTGAGTCAAATTAGGGTTTGTCTGCCACATCAGCAACCTCTCATTCAAAGTCAGCAAAATCAAGGAGCTGATTATTGACTACAAAGGGGGGAAACCGAATGTCTATGAGCCATTTCTCATTAAGGGATCATAAGAAGAGAGGGTCAGCAAATTCAAATTCCTCTGTATTATAATTTCAGACCAGCAATTAAATTCCTCTCATTTCAGAAGATCTGGCTTGGGAATAGCAGGTAGGTGCCATTACAAGGAATGCACAGCAGTGCCTCTACTTTTTCAGAGGTCTGCAAAGATTCGGTATGACAGCTAAAAATTTGGAAACTTATTTAGATGTGTGGTGGAGTGTTCATTAACTGTTTGCATCATGGCCTGGTATGGAAACACCAATGCCCTTGAACGGAAAAGCCTACAAAATGTAGTGGACACAATGCAGCCCATCACAGGTAAAGCCACTGCGCACATGAACAAGGAGTGCAATCGTAGGAGAGCAGTATCCATAATCAAGGATGCAGAACATCCAGGGTATGCATTCTTCTCGCTACTGCCATCAGGAAGGAGATACAGAAGTCTTGGGTCCCGCACCACCAGCTCCAGGCACAGTTATTACACCTTAACCATTACGTTAATGAACCAGAGGCGATAACTTCACTCTACTTTACTCACCCCAACACTGAACTGCTTCCAAAATCTGTTGATCCACTTTCAAGAACTCAACAACTCACGCTCTCAATATTTGTTATTTATTGTTCTTATTTTTATTCTGTATTTTCACAAATTGTCTTTGCCACATTGTTTCTCCGTTTACTTGTATGCATTTTCATTGATTCTACAGTGTTTCTTCATGTTTACTGTGAGTGCCTGCAAGGAAATGAATTCGAAGGTAATCTTTTATGACATATATGTTCTCAAATAATCAAATTTACTTTGAATTTTAACTTTTGTTCTAGAAAAATGAATGAACGTCTAAGTTACAAGTCATCACCGGGATGACATTTTACATACACATTTATTTCACTGAGACCAGAGTGACTTTTATTTAAACCCAGTCAACCTCTTCTCTATCAGTGTATTGTAAGTCCAAAGTCTGATAACTCGACAACTATGTTGAGTGGGTGTACTTGAACAAATCCATCTATGAGAATCAGAGTTTCGTCCCAATGCAGGATCTCGATCCAAAACATCAATCATCCCGTTGCATCCCCTATGTTGCCTGTTCGGACAGTCTTTCAGAAAAGTTTGCTCTGTTGCTCTTCATTTGTTGTTCTGCCATAAGCCCAAAAGATATAGGAGCAGAGGTAGGCCATTCGGCCCATCGAGATGGCTCCGCCATTCAATCATGGGCTAATCCAATTCTTCCAGTCTTCCTCATTCCCCTGCCTTCTCTCCATACCCTTTGATGCTCTGGCTAATCAAGAACCTATCTATCTCGGCCTTAAATACACCCAGTGACTTGGCTACCACAGCCACTCGTGACATCAAGTTCCACAGATTTACCACCCTCTGACTAAAATAATTTCTCCGCATCTCTATTCTAAATGACGTCCTTCAATTCTGAAACCATGCAGTCTTGTTCTAGACTCCCCTACCATGGGAAATAATATAAAATCTGAATTTAGTTCATTCAGAAATTTGATCTTCTCTGGATTTGCTCGTTTTCTTTCATGTTCATCTGCACTCACTCGCACAAAACATACGTAGCAGACCTGTAGCGGGTAATGAAGGATTTTCTCGTCGGATTTTCTGGCCTGTAAATGATCGGCACAACATTGTGGGTCGAACAGCCTGTAACGTACTGTAGATTTCTATGTTCTATGAGCTTGTGCACACCGACCATATGTGATTTGCTTGCTATACGACACCTTACAGAGTCAAGTTTCCTAATATACTTTCACTTCTTCCCACTTGCAAATTCTCCAGCAACTTTTGCTCGCGGTAATGCACGCAGGTGCCACCAGTTTCTGTACTGTACATAAGTATTTCTCATAGCTGCACGTTCCTGGCCTCATAACCTCTCGTTGTAGCAGTTTCTACTGTTTCATTTTGCGCGCAGTTTAAGTTCCTTTGTGCGCGAGTATCGAAAGATGCGTTCTCGCGCACATACCTTACAGAAAACGTTGTGGAGCAGTTTTGCATAATTCGCCGCGCAATTTCGATGAATCCCACTCGAACCTAAATGTCTTCGGTCATCAAAGTACCACAGAACGGAATATATGAACGTTAGTAACATTGAAAACTAGCTGGCCTTTCAACCCTTCGGGGCTTCTTCCATGTATCGCAATTATGACTGATATGTAATTTGAATGTGGTGTTGTCACTCCTAAACAGTAGTTCCGAATCCCAGGAATTATTTGTACTCCTTCTGTGGCAAGTAGATCCCACCCAAATTCAGAGCATTTCAATTTTAGAAATATTGCACCCGGCTCCTTCAACCAGCTCATTGGAATACATTGCAAATGGGTGCGGCTTAAGCACTGGTTGCTCCAATTAATGACTGCCTTCTCTTTAATTCCTAGTATAAGATTCCTGTCGTTCAAGGTATTCTAATATGCCAGTATCTTGCCCCAGTTCCATGTGATTAATTTTTCTGCACTAAACTACGAGGCACAACATTATTACAAGCCATTCGCTTGTAATTTCCACCTCCTATCCTAGGCAATCTGCTTACATTTGCGAACGCCAACATTTCTATCACCTGTAAAAAACTGGGAATGGAGCAACCAGAGAATCCATTCCATTCGCGTCCACTTACTTCAGTAATCATGGTTGTTTATTATCTGCTGTTATTCGGGATTTTGTCTGCGTTAATTTACCCAGCTCTTCTTTGAACGTTAATCATGCCTCTCGATAGTCACACCTTTCTATGTAATTCCCCAAATTGCGTTCATCGTCATCATCATTATGTGCCATGTCATATGACGTGGTGGATCATAGACTGTGACCATGATTGCTCTTGGCAAATTCTCAGAAGTGGTTTGTCATTGCCTTCTTCTGGGCAGTAACTTTATAGAACGAGTGACCCCAGCAATTAACAATACTCTTCGGAGATTAACTGCCTGGCGTCGTTGGTCGCATAACCAGGACTTGTGATATGCTCCAGCTGCTCATACAACCATCCGCCACCTGCTTGGACGGTTCACGTGTCTCTAATGGGGGATGCTATAAGCAGATGCTGGTGCAACACCTTGCCCAAAGGTGACCTACAGGCTAGCAGAGGGAAGGAGCGCCTAACACCTCCTCTGCTAGAGACGTTCCTCCAAGACGCTGCCCAACGCTGTGATAGCGATTCCATTTCTTATACAGTAGTTTCCATTGCTTTCATTTAGACGCCCGATATGATATTTTCTGAACATTCACTCCATTTGTAGCAGGCGCAGAAATATCTGTCTCCCTACCTCTCAGCTCCTCTAGCTCCGTCACGCTCTCTTACCCGTTTACTCGCCCACTTTGGTGTCAACGTTAAAATCTTCGTACTTCCTGGCTTTAAAATGGTTCAATCTAATACCAAAAAAAATTCAATATACAACCTGAAATTCTTACGCTTCACAGAGTCGTCCAGAAGCAAGAAACCCCAAAGAATGAATGATAGTGACATTAGAACCCCAAAGCCCCCTCAATGCAAAACAGAAGCGGAAGCATCCACCCAACCGTCCCCTCTCCCCAGCTGCACCAACAGACTTACCACCCCCACCCTATAGCCAAAGTCTCCAAAGTGACCTTGATCTAGAGTTTCACTGTGTGCATTCTTTCAAGGAACTACTATCCCCAAGATTGTCTAAGAGAGAAAGCCTGGCTTAAGTACTTAAACTGCAGTTGAACGGAAATCTAAGAAAATTGTTTTGAAGTTATACTGTGCCACCCTACTCTGCATAGCACGCGTGTTATTTTTCTGTATATCTTCAATGTTTGTTTTCATGCAACAATTTATTCGTTTTACAATATGTGTCTTGACTGTGCATGAGCCCTTCCCCTGGAGCAACTGAAACAATTCAGCTACTCCCGTCTGAAGTAATATTTGGTTTCTATCGCTCCTATCTACAGCGAATCTGTTGTTCCTTCGTGTTTTATCATACGGTTTACCCTGATACATTCTACTATTTGCCTGTGCCGTTTCATTGTGTTTCTCTCTTTCCTTCCCTGAAGAGCTGGAACAGTGTAAATATAAGAACACTTCAGACCAACAGTTCCGTGGTTTAGTGCAATGTGGGTAGAGTTTTGTATGAATAATTAATATGCAGTGACGTAACAATACCTGGTGTCACTCTAAACTTAAAATGCGACTTGGAAGGAGCACAGAACTGAACTTGTGTCGGAAAGCAAAACATTCACCATGTCTGAATGGATTCGGTGTCTTGTCGCACTGGTGTTCTGTCTCCAACGTAAGTACAAGGCATAATCTATAATATCGCTGCATTTCACTTTGAGTGCACGTTTGACAACTCTAAGATTAATTTACATTTCCCCAGATACAGTCGCGGATTTTGTTTTGACTCAATCCCCGTCTATCTCAACTTCTGCGGGGAAAACTGTAAAGATCAATTGTACCATGTCAGGAGACAACATCGGTAATTACTACGCGAGCTGGTACTGGCAGAAACACGGCAGCTCCCCTGTGTATGTGTGGCATCAAAGCTATGGCAGAGCTTCCGGTATTCCAGAGCGCTTCACCGGTTTTGTAGACTCATCTAGCAACCAGATGGACTTAACCATCGCAAACGTGCAATCGGAGGACGACGCCGACTATTACTGCGCTGTAGATAGAGATTATGTCATCACCTTCGGAAAAGGAACCACACTGAACTTAGGCAGTAAGTATTTTTTTCTGCTGAAGGTCATTTTATGTTATTTCGGTTTCAAAACGCTGCTTAAGTTGACTCTTAATTGTTGGAATATTAGCTACTAAAGCATTCCTGAATTCGCTTAGATCGATATAGTGAGTCAGTTTAAAAGCGGAAAAATATTATCATTAATGTAGCTTTGCATGTATTGTCGAGTGAGCTTTTTAAGAACAAGAAATCGAAATGGCGCCTGATATTATTGATGGTGCCGAATCATGAAGAGGGCATACATGCTATTTATTACCATGTTACAACAACGTAGCTTCAACTTCGATAGCAAACTGGAAAGTGAGTCCCAAATGCGTTGATCCGATTTCCCCAGCGAATGATGTGAGGCTGAAACAGAGCTACGGAAGTTACTGAGCTGAGAATGGAGAACAACTCTTCCTTCCTCCGCAATATGGACCAACGGCTTATCCAAACTACGTGTAACCTTCCCTCATTCTGTGCTTCAGAAACACGAATTATTCTAAACTCTGTTTTCCATTTCCCAATTTCATGTCGTCCTTTTCTCCTCTTATGTTTGTTGATTACATTTTCTTCCAGTTAAGAAATTACTTACTGTAAAAAAAAAACACCCTTGTTATGATATCATTCTCAGGGTTGGGCCAATTCCATTGCTCTTTTATTCGACCTTATAACCAGTTGCGAGCTAATTTTCGCCATCCCTAAAGCACTCTATGTCGCTGCCGTTCTTTGTTCTTTTTAAAATATGTGACTTTGCCCAAATCCTGCTCCTCCTGTTTCAAGTATTGATGGGCTCTAAATTGGTCTTAATGTGTTACTCAGAACTATGCTCAATTCTGGTCGCCTCACTACAGGAAGGATTTGGAAAACATAAAAAGGGTGCAGAGGAGATTTACAAGAATGTTGCTTGGATTGGGGAGCATGCCTTAAGAAAACAGGTTGAGTGAACTCGGCCTTTTCTCCTTGGAGCCACGGAAGATGAGAGGTGACCTGACAGAGGTGTATAAGATGATGGGTGGCATTTATCGTGTGGATAGTCAGAGGCTTTTTCCCAGGGCTGAAATGGTTGCCACAAGAGGACACAGGTTTAAGGTGCTGAGGAGTAGGTACAGAGGAGATGTCAGGGGTAAATGTTTTACTCAGAGAGTGCTGAGTGCGTGGAATGAGCTGCCGGCGATGGTGGTGGAGGTGGATAGAATAGGACCTTTTAAGAGAATTTTGGATAGGTACATGGAGCTTAGAAAAATAGAGGGCTATGGGTAAGCCTAGTAATTTCTAAGATAGGGACATGTTCGGCACAACTTTGTGGGCCGAAGGGCCTGTATTGTGCTGTAGGTTTTCTATGTTTACTGTGACATGTTTTGATGTCGTTGAAAGCGTTATATAAATGACTTCCTTTCATTATTTGTGAGACGATTAGGGAAACTAAGTTTCCTTTTTAGCCGATGTTATCTGACCATCAGTAGGTCCCATCTGAAACGGAAGTTCAAACAATGCCCGTGGAGATTCGAAGGAAATTAATAATAGACAAAGTCAGAGAGTGGAGATTTCAAGAAAACGTGGACACCAGATCAACTCCCTTCTGAACTGTTACATTTTAAGACCTCCGAGATTCGGGCTGTCTTCGACTGCTTTCCGGACTGTCTGATCGGCACGAACTGAAACCCCAACATGTAACGCTTATATTTTACCATTTATTCTCCGTGTGATTGTATGTAGAACATGAAACCCTTCGTGGACAGTGTGGCAAATTGCTTCAGCTCAGGTCATCTCCGAAATCACACTGAAAGCCTTAATGCCACGGTCACGTAACTTCTCTTTGATAGGCGCAGATCTGAATATGATTTTTTTCGGAGTACCCTGTCAGAATTTCTTTGTGATATGTTGGGGGGAGGGAATTCATGTGTGTTAGGGAGGGGTAGGGGAGGAAAGAGATTAGGACGAGATAGGTTAAGCATCTCTAAGTAGTACATTTCCTCAACATCGTCGCGAGCTTGCATGAAGAAAAAGCAAGCTTGAATTTTCCCAAAGCTTTTCCAAAGCTAGTGAGTGCATTCAACACGGCAATCGGGGGGTGTGTTACAGACAATTGTCTCAGAATTAGCAATGTGTAAACAAGAATATCATTTGTTTCGCTTTTGTAGGATGGATAAAAATCCTGGCGTAAAAACAGATTATTTCCAGGAAGTTAAATGTAGCATTGTCCGATTTGCTTAGAAGAAAATTTTATTTTTAAAAAAACAATTGCTTTTATTCCAGTAGCATCTGACCTTCCGAGTCTGGACCCGTCTCCCCGAAGCAGATTCCGAATGTGACAGCATTGCTGGATATTTGGGGGGGGGGGTGGAATTTGCTTTGCTTGCTACGCTCTTCATTGGCGCCGTGGGAACTTTGTAAAATCTACCAGTCAAATAGTCCGGTCAGTAATTGTCCAGAGGTTTGATACTTTCAACTGTCATCAATATTAGCGTCTAATGGGAGGCAGAAGCAAATTAATGATAGATTCAGCAACTTGAATTGACCCGAATGTTTTGGATTAAATATTACAATATACAGTTTTTCCATTCAGCACGCTTAGGTGTTTATTCAAAATGCATATATATTATTTGTTAAACCTAGTCTATATACATGACGAAATTTGAATACGTCAAAGAAGATACAATTTTAATGTACACTGCAAGTTCCTTATTCATTTCTCCATTGCTCGCCGACCTTCCTCCTCTCAATATTTATTGCGAATTCCACTCGAAACTTGCATAAGGTAAAGGAAATGCATAAAATTGAAAACTCTACTGTTTCTTTGATTGAAGGAGCGGTTAATTTTGAAATTGAAAGCGTCTGATGAGTTAGCATTTTCTTCGAAGAAAGGGAAGATTTGATTTTGCTTTTGTCATGTGTTTATATTCTGGAAATAGCCCAGATTATTGCATTTGCGGGCACCTCGGCTTCTATCGTTATGCAAATTCAATACATGAAGTTCCGATGGATAACGGTTTTCATACTGATCTAGCGATGTTGATGGACAACCAATAAAGAAAAACGTTCAAAGAAATAAAAAAAAAATGGTGGAACAGCCTGTCAGGGCAGCATGTGTCGAAGCAAATGCACGACTGTCTCTTTGCCTCTACAGATGCTGCTGACCCTCTGAATTCTTAGTTAGTTCTTTTGCTCCAGATCACAGCATGTGCAATTTCTCGTAGCTCCGAAGAAAGGCATTGCTATCAGATGTTATTCTCACTCTGTAATTGATTGGCTGCTATTCATATTTTTTTCAGATCTGCGACCTCCCGTAGTGTCCGTCCTTGGACCTTCAACAGAAGAAATTCTGGGAAAAGGCACCGCCACACTGGTGTGTTTAGTGAGCGGGTTTAATCCGGCCCGCTGTGAATATCGAGTGGACTGTGGACGGCCAGTACGAGAAGGAATGGCGTTGAGACCAGCCGGACCCAGCGGGACGCGGACAACACGTTCAGTGCGAGCAGTTACCTGACTCTGCCAGCCTCAGACTGGAACTCACACGAGCTTTACTCCTGCGTGGTTAAACACGAGACTCGGATAACCCCACTTAAAGCAAACGTCATGAGATTCCAGCTGTATCTGATTCAAGCAAGCTATGTACTGATTCCTTACATTTGAAAATAAATGTCACGTTTCGACGTTGCCTGTTTGATTTTGTGGATACATTTTTAGTCAAAGCAGATGAACAGTGATTACTTGAATGCATTGTCGGTATTGTGCCAGTGTAATTTCACAAGTGGAAGAATGTAATAAAATATCCATCTCCCATATTGACCCATACTTTCGTATTAACAAAGTAAAAATTTGAATATATGAGCATTTTAAAATGATGATTACAGAAACTGATATTTGTGTCGACGCGTTTGGGAATTTTGGTAGGGCTGTAGGTGGCTGTGAGACTGGAAGCAGTGAAAGGATGATTTCCTAAGGAAACCAAGCACCGTCGAATCTGAATCGTCAGTACTGCGCTTACCACAAATGTCATCTCACCTTTTAAATATTTCCAGCCTTTTCTCCAGAATTAGGGCGACTGTAGCAGTTTCCTAGCTGTATGTTTCTTGAAGGCTATTAGATGAAGTGAATAAGTCATAACACATTCCACTCACAATCTTCTCTGGAAAAGACCCACAAAATACACACCAATGTGCCCTCTATTAAAACGTTTCATTATTTCTGAAAGACGCCCACATTGACAAATGACAAACTGAAAAATATTCTATTCAAATGAGAGAATAGTGGATCTTGTGCCACAACTCGGATCTCATTACTTACTGAACTTATAAAACCGCGGAGGTGCGCAATTACCAGATCCCCAGTAGCGAGGGTGCACAAGTAAAATTGTTAGTCGAACTAGGTCATGCACTTTCGGACTTCCACGCTCATGTGTGCATCCGGAAACACGCCGATAATAACCCGCCATTCCGCCAAGGAAAGACTTGCGAAAGTAGCGGTCAGCTTGGACAGGTGCAGGGTTGTACCTGCTGGTGGTGCAGCTCCGCTGGTTCCGGACAACAAACATCCAAACTATTAACATTATATCCTGAGCGGTGAAACCTGAGACAGATGCCCACCTATGTCCAGTATCTATTGCAATCACAGAATGACCTGTCCGGGCAGGCTTCAAATAATTCATTTTTCTCAATTTATTAGTTTATCGGCGATTTGTTCGCAACCTTCTGCAGTCTTGCACCCATGTGACTCTGATACTTCCACATTTCCTCTCTGTATGTTTCAAATGCTTTTCATAAAATAAATCATAGATTCTTTTTCAAAAGAATCAAACATTTATTTGCAGAATTTCGCAGTTGTATCCGAAATATATTAATTGCAGACTTTCTACAAAGTCTTCTTTGCTCTTCATTCTCTTCTACTGTGAAGATTAAGTCTATACAATTACTGTACTATACAATTACTGAGGCAAGTCTATACAGTTTACGTGCCTTTCAACTCGGCAGTAAAAAATATTACTGCGTTCAAAAGGGCCAGAGTGGACTACTAGTTTAGTGAGAGCGCAGTCTGAATAGTTAACTCGTCTGAGAGGAAATTACTTCAAAGATTTACAATGTAAAAGCTTAACTTTATCAACAATATGTAAATGATTTTTAAGAAAGTCTGCAAAATGCCATCCTAAATATTTCAAAGCATCTTTTGTATAGGCAAGAACTCGAAAGAGAATTGTTGACTATATAGTCTTCCCTGATTCACGACTAAAATTCCTTCAGAGAAGTGTCATCAAATATTAAATATTTTCTTTACAATTGCTAGCTCGCCACTCAATCAACTGTACATCTGTTCCAAAATTAAAATAAATTCATGGGCGTTGTAAATCTGAAATGAAAATCAGATAATGCTGTTAACACTGGGCGGCAGGCGGGGAGAGCAGATGTTGGGTTATATTGAAGGGCGCTCGTGCTGTCGGGTAGGTTCAGAATCCCCTAAGTGTTTTGTGTTTCTGTACACAATTAATCTCTCTCTCTCTCTCTCTCTCTCTCTCTCTCTCTCTCTCTCTCTCTCTCTCTCTCTCTCTCTCTCTCTCTCTCTCTCTCTCTCTCTCTCTCTCTCTCTCTCTCTCTCTCTCTCTCCTCTCCCTCTCTCTCTCTCTCCCTCTCCTCTCTCTCTCTCTCTCTCTCTCTCTCTCTCTCTCTCTCTCTCTCTCTCTCCCCTCTCTCTCTATATATATATGCACACACCACATTTGCAGATATCCCATTTGTAGCGATACGATGTGATATGGTAGAGATTTACAGGAATAATTGAAACTTATAACGTTGTTGTATTTCAGAGTTCTTAAGGGGAGGGCAATAATACAAAACCGAACTTGTGTTGGAAAACATTTTGAACCTCAACTATCTCTTTCACGGTGCCTGAATAGGTTCCGTGCCTCACTTCGTTTCGTGTTTCGTTTATACTGTAAAAACAATTCATTAACGCAGCAGTAACTCGTTATATTATATCTGAATATTCATTTTATCGTTTCGGCAGCTACAAACGCTGAGATTGTTGTGGACTCGGTGCCCTACTTTTAATTCTATTTCTCCGGGTAAACCGCGAAGGTGACCCTGTTCGTATCAGGAGACAGCACAGGCGATTATTACACGAGATGTGTTGCCAAAACACCTTTGTGGGATATGAAAATGCCCGTCGTATAAAAATCCCTCATCGTTTCACTGGTACTCTGTGGGCGAACACGCTGCTTTTTGTTTCACATGAGCATTTATCGTCTTTTCTGTCTCCATTTAAAAAAAACCAAGTTGGTACAGGATTCACTTATGAAGATGGCCTCCTCCGGAGACTCATTCACTTGAAAGCAGATAGAAAAGGTTACATCCAAATGTAGCAAAGGCATGGGTGATACATTTTAAAGCACATTAGCGGAGTTAGTGATGTCCGAATGAAAATAAGGAATTCCCAGACACATCAGTGCAACATAGGCCGACTTGTGTTCGTTACTTACGGGTTTTCATTGCTCTAAGTTCCATATTGTTGGGAGCATTCAAATGTTTGTCGTCATACTATAACACGCAACAAAATCTCGTACTCTCTCTTTTACAACCGTCCCAGTTAGGAGGTATACCCTTGCTCATCTTTAAATCTAGAGTGGATTGTAAGGTCGGCACAAAACCGTGGGCAGAGAAAGCTTGTACTGTGCTGGAGTGTTGTATGTTTTGTTTTTCTAAACCTTTATTCGATTATGTTGATGCCCCCGCCCCACCCAGTTTAGATGCAACCCGTCCCTTCTAGTCTTGGTCCACCTGTCCTAGAAAGGAGAAATGATCCGTGTACATAAAACCCGCCCTCCTTCATCAGCTCCTTGGACACGCATTTAATGCACTATATCCCTAATTCGCACCTTGGCGGCGCGTGGCACGATGAGTAATTCTGGGATCACCTCACTTAAAGCCCTTTCTTTTAAATAGTGGTATGTCCTTTAGCTGAGGGAAGTTAAAGCCCCAAACTACGAGGAAGTAAATTTTCTGGACAAACAGACACTGATGCTTCATATACAAGATTGCAGTCAATTTGGGGTATTGGAGAGCTCAGGAAAGATGTCATTGGTTTTAGGGGTGATCCAGAAATTCACTGGGATGACAGGGAGACCAAATAATGACAATTAACATGACGGAATTCTATACAGTAGGCAGAGCGGGGAAAATCCTCTGCAAGGATAATAATGAAACATGCTGAAGTTTTCAGTTAAAATCGTATCGTCCAGATAGGATATTTTGCAGCACTATTTCACCATTTATACCAATTCGAATCTATAACTCAATCCACCAAAGCCTATGAATATTGAATAAATAGATAATTTCAAAAGTAATATCAGTACATCTTGATTCAGAAAAGAGAGAATTGCCCTACATATTAGTTCGGTATTTTCAGTTGCCCCAGGGTGGAAATGTTCACTTAAGAAGGAGCAAGGGACTGTTCTTGATTTGGTGTCGTAACAAATGAGAATTAAATGATGGAAGCATGCTATAATTTCAGTTGGGTGCCTGCTTTGCGTGGATAGAAACATTGTAACCTTAACATTGTAATCACCACAGCACTCAAATTCTATACAGAATAGGTAATCTCTCATTAATCCCCAACCAATCAGTTTTACATATCGGAGGTTTAAACGCCTTTAGCTCCCATTAAGCTCCCAGAATGCCTGGGAACTAAATCAAAATACCTCAGAAGCCGGAGCAGTTTGCCCGCACTGGGGTGGCAGAGACCGTTTGCCAATGTTGAACTGCTGACAAATGTCCATCCCAATCCTAAAAGCGATGCCGGAAAACGGTTTAAAATTTCAGTCTTCGAATGACCACGAGTATTTCAGACACTTAGACGAACTCACAAACTGGACCTTTAAATGATCAGAATATACATTTAAATTAAGCAACAAAAATGGTTAACTCGCCTCTAAAAGTTAGAGATAAAAATGTTCAAGACTGCAAAGCTTAACACAATCCACTTCAAAATTTCAGATGAAATAAGCCAGTGTCTCGTGTGCCAGGAACGAAAGACCAATGTCTCTAACAGTACTGCTGAGGACGTCATTAACTTTCTGCTTCACCGCTCGTGATAATTGCCTGAATTTTACAATTTTGCATTTACCTGAGCTTAGCTTTCCTTTTAATATTTGAAGAAGCGTTAACCATTTTAAACTGTTGGAGAGTGCTGAAGGGCTTAGCTACCAAGTTTACGTCGTGTGGTAAATATGGGCACAAAACTGCAAACTGAGCCCAGCGTGCCTGGCCTGTGTGTTACATGCGATTGCTAGTGCAGATGCCGTTACTGTATTTCACATTGACTGGTGTGTAAATCCTTTATTGATTAATTTGAAGGGCGGCATCATTTGCAAGTAGGATCAAGGAAGGATTTAGTTTGTTAAGAAGTTTGCCACAAATGTATTCCGTAACCTTCGGATACTTCAGCCGCTATAAAAGCAACAACTGTTATATTGTGCAGCAGTTAGTACGGATTGTACGGGAGAGTAAGGAGATCATCGATCAGAGTTACAGGGAAGTAGTCACCCGTAAGTTGTAGGAGGCGGGCAGCTAGATGGTTGTCAGGAAAAGAAATGTCACGAGTCCAAGTTACTGGCACTGAACATAGGTCTGTGCTGCAAAAGGGAGGGAGGGAGAAGAGGTGAGCGGTAGTGATTGGGGAACTCAATAGTCCGAGGAACAGACGGGAGATTCTGTGCAGGTGAACGGAACAAACGGATGGCATGTTGCCTCCCAGGTGCCTGGGTCAGGGACGTCTTGAATCGCGTCCAGAGCACTTTGGCGGAGAAAGAAGAGCAGGCAGATGTCATGGTACATATTGGTACATCGGATAGAAAAGCAAAGAGGTCCTTAAGAGAGAATTTACTGTTCTAGGCAGAAAGCTGAGAAGCAGGACCTCAAGGTAGGAATTTCTGGATTGCTCCCTGTGCCACGCGCCAGTGAGGGTAGAATCAGGATAAGTTGGCAGATAAATGTGCGGCTGGGAAGCTGAAGCTGAGGGAATACCTTCAGGTTTATGGACCATTGGGATCTCTTCTGAGGCAGGTATGATCTGTACAAAAGTGACTGGTTGCACCTGAAGCCGACGAGGACCAATATTCCGGCGGGCAAGTTTGGTAGAGTTGTTGGGGAGATTTAACCTAATTTGGCAGGGGGGTGGGAATCGGAGTGAAGGGATTCAGGATGGGACGGATGGTAGAAAAGCAAAGAAATTGAGGAGTCAGACTGTGGAGGGGGATGCGTGCAGGCAGATTATAGGACAAAACTGCGCAGGGGAGTTTCAGTGCACTAGAGATATGGAACCAAAAAAAAAGGTAGCCATTGCTGTACACAAAGTATTATATCTCAGTGCATGGAGTATAAAAATAAAGTGGATGATCTTGTTGCATTTACAGATGGTCCGATATGAAGTTGCGGGCATCACTGGATCAGGGATGAAGGATGATTGTAGTCGGGAGCTGAATGTCCAAGGTTACACATTTATCGGATGGATAGGAGTGGCAGAGGGGGTGGCGTGGCTCTGATGGTAAACAATGACATCAAATCATGAGAAGGATGTGTCATAGAATAATAAGAAGCTGAATCATTGTGGGTTGAATTAAGAAGCTGCAAAGGTAAAAGGACCCTGATGGCGGTTATATACAGGCCTTCAAACAGTAGCTATGGCGTGGACAACACATTATAACCGGAAATAGAAAAGGCGTGTCAAAAGCTCAGTGTTATGATAGTCATGGGTGGTTTTACCATGCAGGTAGATTGGAAAAATCAGGTTGGTAATGGATCACAAGAGAGTGAATTTGTTTAATTTCTTTAATGGCTACGAGATGGCTTATTAGAGCAGCGTGTCGTTGAGTCTACAGGTTTGGGTGTTATGGAATGAACCGGAGGATGTCCTTAACTTCCCTTGTCAGCCACGGTAGCCTAGCTCTGCCATTTGTGAACAACTTCTTCTGGAGGACATTTCTATCCTGCGCTTTATGAATTTTTCCCAGATACTTCAGCCACCTTTGTTCTGCTGTCACCCTGGCCACTAACCCTCGCCTATCCAGTGGGCCAGCTCCTCTTTCATTCCTCTGTAATTCCCTTTCTTCCATTGCAATGCTGATAATTTGCTCTGATAGGGAAATATATAGAGAGATTTAGTATTTAGTATTGGAAATGTGAGACAATGTGACTTGCAGAATGTGATCCCACAACGGGAGGGTCTGCAATGAGATTACATAAATATAAGGCTGCATCAACTGTATGGTTGCTTGAAAGTATGGTCTGACAGCTGTTCAGGAAGTACGAGAAAAAGCTGAGCTTCAGATTTGACCCGGATTTTCTGACTAGGTGCAATTATCTTAGGGTCAGAGTAGAGAGAGAGAGAGAGGAGAGAGAGAGAGAGGAGAGAGAGAGAGAGAGAGAGAGAGAGAGAGAGAGAGAGAGAGAGAGAGAGAGAGAGAGAGAGAGAGAGAGAGAGAGAGAGAGAGAGAGAGAGAGAGAGAGAGAGAGAGAGAGAGATGAGCAATTATATGGGGATGGATTTAATTTTACCACCGGGGATTTCTTACTGAGGACACGTTTTGTCATCTGCATTCACTGCTCACAGAAATTCTTTTCTTTGGACTTGGAAGAACCACATTCTCTGGTCGAGGTTGACCAAGTTATACAACGGTGAAGCGATGAGTGCAGCAGAACCTCGAATGATTAAACCAAACGTAATTTACATTGGTCTTATATTTCACACCCACACTCTCTATTTACATAAATGCGGTGTGCACAGAAAAGGTACAGCAGATGCCGGAAATCCACGAAAATGCTAGAAGAACTCAGCACGTCAGGCAGACTCTATTGGCAATGAATAAACAGTCGAAGTTTCGGGTCGAGCCTCTTCATCAGGACTGGAATGGAAGAGGGCTGATACCATGATAAGAAAGAGGGAGAGGGGAAGGAAGACGAGCAGGAAAATGAAAGCTTAATCCAGTAGGAGGGAAAGAGTGATGAAGTAAGAAGCCTGGAGTTGACAGGTGGCAAAGGTAAAGGGTTTGACAAGAAGGAATTTAATAGAAGAAAGAGCATCGTGCAAGAAAACGGAAGAGGACAGGCACCAAGGAGGTGAAAGGCAGATGAGGAGAAAGAGGAACAGCACAGATTGGGGAATCAAAGGAGAGAGCAAAAATAAATTACTGGAAGTTAGAGAAACCAATGTTTATGTCATTATATTGGAGGGTGGCATAGCCGAATATCAGGTATTGGTCCCCCAACCTGAGAGGCCTGATCGTGGCAGAAAAAGAGGTCATAGAAAGGAAATGCGGATAGCAATTAAAACTGTTCGCCACTGGGAAATTTCACTTTTGCGGATGGAGCAGCGGTGGTCAACAAATTAGTTGACCCCTCCCCCTGCATTTACGTTGAGTATCACCAATGTAGAGAAGGCCGCATCAGAAGCACGGGATAGAGAAGCTGACCCCAACAGATTCTCAAATGAAGTGGTGCCTCAGCTGGAAGGACTGTTTGGGGCCCTGAATAGAGGTGTGGTAGGAGTGAATGGGCAGTGGCGGAGAATCTGTCGATTAGAGAGATACATGTCAAAAGGGAGATGGCAGAAGTTTTGGAAAATAGCGTGTTTTGGATGCGAAGGCTCATCAGGTAGTAGATGAGGACAAGAGGAACTTTATCCCTCATAAGATAGGAAGAAAATGGGGTGAGCGTTGATGGACGTAAAATTGAGGAGATGCGTGTGTGGGCAGAATCAATGATGGAGGAAGGGAAACCCCATTCTTTGAAGAAGGAGGCCATTTCTGAAGTTCTGGAAAGGAAGGTTTCATCCTGGGAACAGATGCGACAGACAAGGAGAAAATTAGAAATAGTATTTTTACGGGAGACAGAGCAAGACAGCCATAGGAATCAGTGGGATCGGCGCGTCATGTGACGGCCTAATGGGTCCCGCTCTGGAAAACAAAGGTTTTCTAGATTCCAATTTCTCTATTGGTCGAGCTGCCTTCGACCTATCTTCTAGGATTTTAATTGAGTCTTATTTTCTATGACATTGGAAAAATAATGCAAATATTGACAATTAAATCCTAAAATGGGAAAGATTATAAATTAGTAATTGTTAAAATATAAGGTCAGCAAATAAAAGAAGGGTAATCTACCTTTGCTTTCCTTTTACATTCACAAACTTTGTAACGTAAAATAAAGGGATCGTCCGGACGCTTTAAGCATAGACTTGCGATTGTCTCGGATTTGGGCTTTGTCTCTCGCCTCCATACAATATTCTATCATGGAACACACTGCCAGTGCATGTGAAGAGGCTGTCGCACTGCTCCAGGAAGTCTGAATGGAACTTGAACTTTCGGTCTTTGACCGACTGGGTTTCTCCGCTCCTCCTCCAACCCCGGGTCTCCCTGCCCTCCCGTTTCACTTGCGCCTTAAAGAAATGTTTGCTGTTTGATGAACTGAACAGTATAGTTATTGCCCTGCTAAAAGCATGTATTACGACGAAATAACATAACAATGGAACAAATAGAATTGCATTGGCTCCCTGGTTTGAATGAAGACAGAGGCTTATTAAACAACTTCGAGACGACGATATACTGATTCGTCTGTGTGGATCATTCTTTGATCAAGGGGTCATGGGCAACATCCTGAGTACTGCTGACATTTTACCTTGTGATATCCAGTACAATCTTCAAGCTATGTTTTATTTTTTTTTAATAACCAAATCAGAATTTATACACCAGATACTGACTGTGATTTAGATTTATTTGGGAATTCCAATCTGATAATCCACATTCCTCTACTCTTCCCGGTTGCCATAAATTTCTGACATATCCGACTTCACCGAGCAAAAGCTTATAAATATTCCATCGCGATATTCTTCAGACATACAACAAAATGAGTGAAATTGGTTTCACTGAAGTTAAGTAGGTATTAAGTTGCAGAGAAAAATCATATTACTTGCTACATGATGCATCTATAAGCTCTGCAATTGCCTTTCTTTTGGAACGATTACACTGTAATATACATCTCTCTTTGCGTCTTAACGCCTGTATTGGTGTAAATGTACTCCAAACTGCAGGCAAGAATATGCGGCATGATCCTCTTTTGAGATTCTTTCCTTCTTCTTTCATGGGATGCTGGCAACTTCAGCAGATTTTTTTTTTACAGAAAATTCGCTGATGAACAAAGCTCCAACTCCTGCATACTTCTCTTCGCCGAATCAATATACTGTATCAAACGGTTCGTGTTAACGTGATAGCCGGTTTTAACGAACGATGCTCCGATATTTTAATTAACACGTTTATACATTGAGATGAATTTCTCTTCGCCAGAAAAGTGGCGTCGACAAGTCTTCTTATTTCGAACCCTCTGATATATGCAGTATATATCCAAACGGTGCATTGGCCTTCAATAACCGTGGGATTGAGATTGAGAGTCGAGAGGTAACGGTACAGATTTACAGGACCCAGGTCAGAACGTTTGTGCAGCACTGTGCTCAGTTCTGGTCACTTCACTACCGAAAGGGTGTGGAAATCATAGAAAGGGTGCAGAGGAGATTCAAAAGGATATTCCCTGGATTGGGGAGTATGCCCTATGAGAATAGTTTGAATGAACTTCGCCTTTTCTCCTGGAGTGACAGAGGATGAGAGGTGACCTGATAGAAGTGTATAAGATGATGAGAAGCATTGATCGCTTTTTCCCAGGACTGAAATGGCTAACACGAGAGGGCACAGTTTTAAGGTGCTTGGTTGTATGTACAGATGGGATGTCAGAGGCCATTGTTTTTACGCAGAGGGTGGTGAGTGCGTGGAATGGGCTGCCGGCGACGGTGGCGGAGTCGGATACCATAGGGTTTTTAAGAGACTCCTGCATAGGTACATGGAGTTTAGGACAATAGAGGGCTTTGGGTAACCCGAGGTAAATTCTAAAGTAAGTACATATTCGACACGGCGTGGTGGGGTGAAGGGTTTGAATTATTCTGTAAGTTTTCTATGTTTCTATGTTAATGAGCTGTCCTGAGAACCAGGTTCGGATACAATAGACAATAGACAATAGGTGCAGAAGTAGACCATTCGGCCCTTCGAGCCTGCACCGCCATTTTGAGATCATGGCTGATCAATTCCTATCAATACCCGGTTCCTGCCTTGTCCCCATATCCCTTGATTCCCCTATCCATAAGATACCTATCTAGCTCCTTCTTGAAAGCATCCAGAGAATTGGCCTCCACTACCTTCCGAGGCAGTGCATTCCAGATCCCCACAACTCTCTGGGAGAAGAAGTTTTTCCTTAACTCTGTCCTAAATGACCTACCCCTTATTCTCAAATAATTCTCATGCCCTCTGGTACTGGACTCTCCCAGCATCTGGAACATATTTCCTGCCTCTATCTTGTCCAATCCCTTAATAATCTTATATGTTTCAGTCAGATCCCCTCTCAATCTCCTTAATTCCAGCGTGTACAAGCCGTCTCTCTAACCTCTCTGCGTAAAACAGTCCAGACATCCCAGGAATTAACCTCGTGAATCTACGCTGCACTTCCTCTACAGCCAGGATGTCCTTCCTTAACCCTGGAGACCAAAACTGTACACAATACTCCAGGTGTGGTCTCACCACGGCTCTGTACAAATGCAAGAGGATTTCCTTGTTCTTGTACTCAATTCCCTTTGTAATAAAGATCAACATTCCATTAGCCTTCTTCACTGCCTGCTGCACTTGCTCATTCACCTTCAGTGACTGATGAACAAGGACTCCGATATCTCTTTGTATTACTCCCTTACCCAACTCTATACCGTTCAGATAATAATCTGCCTTCCTGTTCTTACTCCCAAAGTGGATAACCTCACACTTATTCACATTAAACGCCATCTGCCAAGTATCTGCCCACTCACCCAGGCTATCCAAGTCACCCTGAATTCTCCTAACATCCTCATCACATGTCACACTGCCACCCAGCTTAGTATCATCAGCAAATTTGCTGATGTTATTTTCAATGCCTTCATCCAAATCGTTAACGTAGATGGTAAACAGCTGTGGTCCCAATACCGAGCCCTGTGGTACCCCACTAGTCACCACCTGCCATTCCGAGAAACACCCATTCACCGCTACCCTTTGCTTTCTATCTGCCAACCAGTTTTCTATCCATGTCAATGCCTTCCCCCCGATGCCCTGAGCTTTGATTTTACCCACCAATCTTCTATGTGGAACCTTATCAAATTCCTTCTGAAAATCGAGGTACACTACATCCACTGGATCTCCCCCGTCTAACTTCCTGGTTACATCCTCGAAAAACTCCAACAGATTAGTCAAGCATGATTTACCCTTGGTAAATCCATGCTGGCTCGTCCCAATCCTATCACTGCTATCTAGATATGCCACTATTTCATCCTTAATAATGGACTCTAGCATCTTTCCCACCACCGATGTCAGGCTGACAGGTCGATAGTTCTCTGTTTTCTCCCTCTCTCCTTTCTTAAAAAGTGGGATAACATTAGCCATTCTCCAATCCTCAGGAACTGATCCTGAATCTAAGGAACATTGGAAAATGATTACCAATGCATCTGCAATTTCCAGGGCTACCTCCTTTAGTACCCTAGGGTGCAGACCATCTGGACCTGGGGATTTGTCAGCCTTCAGTCCCATCAGTCTTCTCATCACCGTTTCCTTCCGAATGTCAATCTGTTTCATTTCCTCTGTTACCCTATGTCCTTGGCACATCCATACATCTGGGAGAGTGCTTGTGTCTTCCTTAGTGAAAACAGATCTAAAGTACTCATTAAATTCTTCTGCCATTTCTCTGTTTCCCATAACAATTTCACCCAATTCATTCTTCAAGGGCCCAACATTGTTCTTAACTATCTTCTTTCTCTTCACATACCTAAAAAAGCTTTTGCTATCTTCCTTTATATTCCTGGCTAGCTTGCGTTCGTACCTCATTTTTTCTCCCCGTATTGTCTTTTTAGTTAAGTTCTGTTGTTCCTTAAAAACTTCCCAATCATCTGTCCTCCCACTCACCTTAGCTCTGTCATATTTCCTTTTTTTTTAATGCTATGCAGTCTCTGACTTCCTTTGTCAACCACTGAGGCCCCTTTTCCTCCTTTGAATCCTTCCTTCTCTGGGGGATGAACTGATTTTGCACCTTGTGCATTATTCCCAAGAATACCTGCCATTGCTGTTCCACTGTCTTTTCTGCTAGGCTATCCGTCCAGTCAACTTTGGCCAGCTCCTCCCTCATGGCTCCATAGATTCCCCTGTTCATCTGCAACACTGACACCTCCGAGCTGCCCTTATCCTTCTCAAATTGCAGATAAAAGCTTATCATATTGTGATCACTACCTCCTAATGGCTCCTTTACCGCGAGATCGCTTATCAAATCCTGTTCATTACATAACACTAAATCCAGAATAGTCTTGTCCCTGGTCGGCTCTCGTACAAGTTGTTCCAAGAATGCATCCCGTAGGCACTCTACAAACTCCCTATCCTGTGGTCCAGCACCAACCTGATTCTCCCAGTTCACCTGCATGTTGAAATCCCCCATAACTACTGCGACATTACCTTTGCCACATGCCAATGTTAACTCCCTATTCAACTTGCACCCAATATCCATGCTACTGTTTGGTGGCCTGTAGACAACACCCATTTGGGTCCTTTTGCCCTTACTGTTCCTCAGTTCTATCCACACAGACTGTACTTCTCCTGACCCTATGTCCCCCCTTGCAAAGGACTGAATCTCATTCCTCACCAACAGGGCCACCCCACCCCCTCTGCCCACATTTCTGTCCCTACGATAGCACGTATACCCTTGTACATTCATTTCCCAGGTCTGATCTCCCTGCAGCCATGTCTCCGTTATCCCAACAACATCATAGTTACCCATTCGCACCTGGGCTTCAAGCTCATCCGCCTTATTCCTGACACTTCGTGCATTCAGATATAGAATTTTTAACCCATTTCTCCACTCTCTGTTTGAATCGCTGCCTATTGTGCTTAACCCAGCTCCCCGAACTCCCATCGGGCTATACGCCCCTAGAATTTTGTTGTCCTTCCTACATTTACTTATTCTTTCAACACATTTAACTCCATGTTCCGTCAGACCATACCTCTGTGCACGAGTCCTCCTTATCACTTGTTCCGCCCCACCTTCCTCTACTACACACTTAATATTCCGGAACCGTGTAGTCCCCACCTGTCCTTTATTCTTCCTCTCGCTATCCTCTCTCACATTCTGGATCCCCGCCCCCTGCAAATTTAGTTTAAACCCCCCCAAGAAGCACTAGCAAACTTCCCTGCAACAATGTTAGTACCGCTCCAGTTCAGGTGTAAACCGTCCCTTCGGAACAGATCCCACCTTCCCTGGAACAAGGCCCAATTATCTACAAACCTGAAGCCCTCCCTCCTGCACCATCCTCTCAGCCACGTATTAATCTTTATAATGCTCCTGTTCCTTGCCTCACTCGCACGTGGCACAGGTAGCAATCCTGAGATTGTTACCCAGGAGGTCCTGCTCTTCAGCTTCGCACCTAACTCCCTGAACTCCCTACGCAGGACCCCCTCACTCATCCTACCCACGTCATTGGTCCCTACATGGAGCACAACATCTGGATTCTTGCCCTCCCTCTCGAGAATAACCTGCACCCGATCTGAGATGTCTCGGACCCCGGCACCAGGGAAGCAACATACCATCCGAGACTCCCGATCTTCCCCACAAAATCTCCTATCCGCCCCCCTGACTGTAGAATCCCCTATCACTACCGCTCTCTTCTCTTCCCTCCTCCCCTTCCTAGTCGCGGGTCCAACCTCAGTGCCAGAGACAGGACCACTGCAGCTTGTTCCTGGTAGGTCATCCCCACCAACAGTATCCAAAACGGTATCCTTATTTTTGATGGGAACGGCCACAGGGGTGCTCTTCTCTCTCTGTCTGCTCCCCCTGCCTCTCTTGACT
Source organism: Hemitrygon akajei (assembly GCF_048418815.1). Lineage (NCBI taxonomy): Eukaryota > Metazoa > Chordata > Chondrichthyes > Myliobatiformes > Dasyatidae > Hemitrygon > Hemitrygon akajei. The sequence continues at coordinate 30,103,770 of NC_133132.1, read as the reverse complement.
GTCACCCATTTGCCTACCTCCTGTCTTTTCGGTGTGACTGCCTCCCGATAACTCTTATCTATCTCTGCCTCTACCTCCCGAATGATCCGTAGTTCATCCAGCTCCTGCTCCAATTCCCTAACTCGCTCTGATAGGAGCTGCAGCTGGATGCACCTATTGCAGGTGTGGTCATCAGGGACAACTGTGTTGACCCTGACCTCCCACATACTGCATACGGAGCACACCACTGCTCCAACCGTCTCCCCCATTACCTGATCCCAGATTAGTCAGAATAAATGAAAAGCAGGCTTCTTGCCGAAGTCCTCTTGCGCCGAAGCCCGCTGAGCCAAAGCCCAGCACTCTGAATGTTACGAGTGACATGCCAGCTGCATAGGTGAACAATTTACAGTTAAGTTTGGACTTATTGTCTGCGAAGCTCCTAATACTGAGCTGCTCGTTGACATATTTGAATCTGAAGTGGCAAGTCTGAGAAAGGGCTTGAAGTTTTCTCAGTCATGCAACCCCTCAAGAACGCTTGATGCCGCTGAATGTTCCTGACACGCAGAAGAACTTGAAGTCTCTCATAAGCAGGGAAAAGTAGAATAAAAATTAAAGGAATGCTATTCAGAAAATTAATCAGTAGCTAATCAGCCTTTGAATATATTTTAAACCTGTAAAATATGGTTAGTTAATTCAAAACTTTTGAATATTGTTAAACTTATCATTTTCCCCGCGCAGCAGTGCCCCTTCATTCAATTGTTCGTTCTTAATTAGGTTACCAGTTTAACGACCTCTGGCATTAATCATGTTATCCTTCACTGCTGGACCTCACGTGAACTCCACATAGAACTTTATTTCTGAGGACTCTCAGGAATTCTCTGAAGATGGTACACACAGACAGATTTTCGTGGAACTCCCAATACATCGTTTTTGAACAGATCTGGCGTTTCCGTCATCTAAGACTTGACCAGCAGATGGCAGAAACGTATTACATAATACATATTTCGTAAATACCGTCGCGTTAAATAGTTGTGACTGTATTTTACTCGTCAGGCAATTCTGCAATTAACAACAACAAATAACTTATTTTCCATGAGCAAGTAGACCAGAACATATTTAATAACCGTTTCGTTAATTTAGCAAAATAGTCGCAACAGAAGCTCTGTCGAAATAAGAAGGTGAAACGGGAGGAACCAGAACAGAAATTCAAACAAGATTCAAACAAGATTCAAACAAGATTCTATTTGAATGTTTTGAGTTGGTAGACTGGACACGAACACAGACTCAGCCTCCAGTCTAGACGAGGATTCAAACAAGATTCTATTTGAATGTTTTGAGTTGGTAGACTGGACACGAACACAGACTCAGCCTCCAGTCTAGACGAGGATGTCACTACCTTCACAGATTTTATCAGAGAGTGTGTTGAGGACTGCGTGCTACAGAGGACACACAAGTATTTCCAAACCGGAAACCATGGGTGAACTGGCAGATCCACTCTCTTCTGAAGTGTAGGTCTGCAGCATTATAATCATGTGACCCTGACCCTATAAGAAATCAAACTGTAACATACATAAAGATGTTAAGAGACTATACAAGTCCACAATCGAGCCTCGATCCAGTCGTCAGCTATGGCAGTCCTTACATATTTTAGAGGATTACACAACCAAATGGGTAGCATCGCCAAAAATAGCACAGTCCTTCAAAGAATTTCACAGATTCTATCCACGCTTTATGCAGACGGGACCGGGAATGACATGATGCACGTGAATCTGTCACTATCGCGGACGTAAGATCAGGCTTCCGGAGGATGAACCCACGTAAAGCCTCTAGTCCGGATGTGGTACTTTGGTCCTGAGTGGATCAGATGGCAGGAGTATTTGCAGGCATTTTGACCTCCTCCATCTTTAAGAAGACCACTGTCATCCTGGTACCAAAGAAAAGCCCGATGAAGTGTCTTAATGACTACAACTCAGTGGCCGTAACATTTCCTATGCAATGCTTCAATTAGCTGCTCAGTGCACGCATCAACCCCAGCTTTCCAGGCCAACTCGAACCGCTGCAATCTGACCAACTCCGATACGAGTCTATGGAGGATGTATCTCCCTAACCCTACGTTTATTTCTGCAGCATTTGAAGAGTAAAGGGCTATTGTTTATTGTATTGAGTAAAGTCCTACCACAATACTCATCATTAAAACCCCGCGCTCTGGGAATTAATACCTGCCTCTGCAATGGTATCCTTGACTTTCTGACCAATAGGCTGCAGTCATTAAGGAGAGGCCACAGCACCTCCGCCCCAATTATTTAAAACACTGCTACTCCACAAGTTTGCGTCGTTAGCCCCCTACTCTCCTCCCTGGACACTCATGGATGCATTACCAGATCCTGATCTAATTCTTCAGTGCAAGTTTGCAGATGTTCCCGCTGTAATGTGTCACATTTCCAATAACGATCATTCGGGGTACATGAAGGAGATAGAGAACTTAGTGACATGGTGTCGTGACCACACCTTTCCCTGAATGTCAACAAAACAACAGACCTTAAAAAAGAACAAAAGAGAAAAACGCTTCAGAAAGTGGAAGTCGCGGTGCACGTTTGGGAGGGCAGCTTCAAGCTGCTGGGAGTGAACTTCACTAATTGCTTGTCCTGGGCCAGCCATGTAATGTCACGGCCAAGAATACTCACCAGCCACAACCTCCCTATCTATTCTCTGTTACTTCAGATTTAGAATACAGACATACAGACAGCAAGTAGATGCATCACGATATAAAACGTCACGAATGCAACCACAGTCAGGATGTTGTGAATGTTCTGCTCTTCTAGTGTGTCCGATATTTATTGATAATTACACTGGGTTAGCTAAACACTGAACCCTCTGGTAGCTTGGATCCTGGACGGAGGATTAAATCATGCATGTAACTGGAATTTCATGCCGGAGAGTTTTGAGAAATATTCAGTCTTTCTTACGTTAACATTCTCTTTTTTTTCTTTTATACACTGTGTTCATGGTGTCAGACCTTCCATCTGACCGAATTGTTGACACCTATGGACCGCGGATAGCAAAACACTAGTGCATAAATTTTTACTTCTATGTATCAGCAGGCGTGTAGCTATTACTTCTAGTTATCCTGGTTGACATTTGCTGATAATCGGTCAAATTTTAGTGGAAGTATTAGGAATGTAGATACGGTAAGACTTTGCTGGAATACGTTGTAGTCCAAAGGATCATAGGATGCCTTGTTTAGATGCAAAACTACTGTTTTCCATCCAAATAATTAGCTCAAAGCTAATGCCAGCTAACATAAAGATTATGTAGCAGATAATGTTGTGAACGGTGTATTAAATCAATGCATCTATGACAGTCAAAGTCTTGTTTTCCTCCACTTCATTTTCAGTATGATCAATCTTAGATCTTACAACCGGCCAACTTTTAACATTATTGTGGTTCGCTGCGTAAATGTATAGATCGATTCTTACGACAATTTTTTCCACATAGTATTCTATATGGAGTCGAAGCTTCGTCCATGATCTAAGACTTCAATAGGCCTGAAATTAGCGCCGATTCTTCTTAGACCCATTTCCTCCCAAATATACGGCCTTATACCGTCCGAACTTTAGTGCAGCTTTTGTCAACCTTTTGCCTTTTTAATTCCAAGAATCTTGACACTTGAATTCAAAACATGTTCTCCACGGCCTTGCAGAGACTTGGTTAGCTGGTTCATATGGTGTAAAATGTCGGCTAAATAGGTTACCTTCTGCAGCCATTCATCACCTTCAGAGTCAGAGACTGTTTCCCAGGGCTGAAATCGCTAGCACAAGAGGGCACAGTTTTAAGATGCTTGAAAGCAGGTACAGAGGAGATATCAGGGGTTAGTTTTTTACGCAAAGGGTGGTGAGTGCGTGGAATGAGCTGCCGGTGATGGTGGTGGAGGTGCATACGACAGGGACTTTTAAGAAACTCCTGGACAGATCTATGGAGCTCAGAAAAATAGAGGGCGCAATGGGTAACCCTAGGTAATTTCTCAGGTAAGGACATATTCGGCACAGCTTTGTGGGCCGAAGAGCCTGTATTGTGTTGCGGGTTTACTATGTTTGTATGTTTCTAAAGCACTCAGCAACATCTGGCCTACTATTTTCCGTAAAGAACACCAGTAATTCACATTTCAGTTCAGACACCCCGTTGAGAACTGTTTCTCTGTTAAGACACTGGTTTTCTGTATGTAGCAGCAGACTGGCGTGCTCTTTGTCCAGGCTTTCACAGAGTTTTATTAACATTCTCGAGTGAACTGGTCTTTGTTTAGTAAAGTTAATCACCTTTGTAGCGTCATCCAGAACATTTCCCATTTTATCGTCAAGAGTTTTTGAAATCACACCTCTCTGTGAAGAAAGCAGCATGTTGTGACAACGTCAGGGTTTTCTTCATTTTAGCAAGAGAAACAAAACGTCTCGTGGAGCCAACCATTGGTGTGACACCACCAGTACGGATACCCACACAGCTCCTCCAAGTCAGAGCTTTTGTCTCCAGATATGAAGACAAAACGTTAAATAAATGTTGGCCTTTGCTTGTTTCGGGCAGTTCTTTGCAACAGAGAAGGTTTTCTGAAATTTCACCAACATTTATAAATCTTACAAATGCTGCAGCATGACATTTATTAGTGAAGCCTGTTACTTCATCATCCTGGATAGAGAATGTTAGAACAATTTTTTGAGTCTAGCATATTTACATTTAGCAAATGAGTTTGGCTATCAGTCTTCATATTTGAATATGTTTTGTGAAATTAATTTGGAGTGCAGCTCTGAACAATGGGTTCCTAAAAGCCGTGAATCTCAGACCAGGCAATCCAGATTAAAATTCCTTTGGAAGTCTGTGTTGTGGAGGTGAATTTGGGGGTGTGAACTATGTATGTAGTTTCAAAGAAGGCAATTTCTATACTTAATGTACGGAATTTCCTTTGATGTTTGGCACATAAAATGCCGAACCCTAAGATGGGCCAGCGAGATCAACCCTATGATAAGGCCAGCGAGATCTTTCGACAAAAAGTGTCTCCATATGATGCTTGGTTTCATGGAATAAAGAAACTGCTTTGTATTTAACACTACTTTTCTTCAGTGACTTCATTCACACAACAACAGAGAGTTTGTTGTTTTCCAGTTTATCACACAAAACACTTTCAGCATCATGTGACATGTAATCAATACATCGACGTATCGCATTGTTTGAGCGTGAATTATTTTCAATTTGTCGCATTATTTTATGCCCTAGCATTTTACCTATTATAATTTCAAATGCTGGCGTTATTAGGTTCTCACTAACTATGTGACTTTTCCTTTTCTTGGTCAGAAGTTCTGCTACTAAATAGCTTGCCTCCTGAACACTTGTACCAAATGTGGCTTTGTTGACAAAAGCTTTACTCTGATTGTTTTAAGATTCAAATAGCTGTCTAAAATAATCACCACTCTTACGTAACACATGGCAATGATTTGTTGCTAAGTGTCCTTTCTAGTTTTCCGGAGACATTGCTACATTTGTACGTTGTCTGCCACAGACCGGACATAATGGAATAGGACAACTTGGATCACCAGTCCATATAAAACCAATTGATAAGTAGCTTTCATTGTAAAGACGGACTTGTTTGTGTCTGTTATTGCACGTGTGGGGAAATGACGTAGAGGATTATAATTCTTCATCATTAACTTTATCAGCATTGACCATAGCCACAGGCCTAGAATCCTCCTCGTCCATCTCACAACCCCTCTTCCAAAATCGCCACATTGGACCGTCAGACATGTCCGTAAACCACAGGAACCAATAAAAGGGGACGTTGAGAAGCAAGTAAGGGGAGGTTGTGGGGTTGGGGTTGGTAATTCCGATGGGAGAGAGTGACATCAGAGCCCAAGTTGTGCGAGTCTATTCAATGCACATGAAACGCACTTCATGCTCCTCATCAGCCTACAGCCCTTCCCTCCTTACAATACTGAGCTAATCACTTATCAGCCTACTGTCCTCCCCTCCGTACATACAGGGCTCATACATATCAGCCTGCCGACCTCCACTCCGTGCCATACAGCGCTAACCAATCATCAGCCTACCGTCCTCCCCTCCCTGAAATACAGCGCTAACCAATTATCAACGGCCTCCCCTATCTCACATCGAAAACTGAGAAATAACTCGACCAAATAACATGGTCATACCTGCGCACAGCTAAACTGTACTGAGAGTTTTCTAATGAGATTGATGACGGGGCTGGTCGGTCACAGCCCACCGCAAGCGCTATAAGTGTGCGAAGTTCGAAAAACGATGTTTATTTTTATTAATCACGATTTTCCGCGGAACCCTAGCCGACTTCTCGCGGAACCCTAGGGTTTCATTGAACCTCAGATGAGAAATTCTACTTTCGTGTGCCCATCCTACCGCTGGGATCTCATTCACAGCTGGATGATAATCGATTACGCTATGATGCACGGGATAAATTTCGGCCTTGAAGCAGGGGCCTTGCCTGCATTATAGACCAGAATCTGTACTTCTGAAAATCCGCTAAAATCACACCTACCTATTCTCCATTGTCTATCCAAAGAGTTCCACCTTCTGAAAAAATAATCTCCAAATGGTTTGTCAAGCACATTTAACATTGCCTTGTTCCATTAAATGTCTGACTATCACAACCTTTACAACAGACCTCCGTATTTCCGATGTTAACCTGACTAGTCTCTACTTCCTCTCTCCCATTTTACATGATCCTGTTATATTTGACAAACTTCAGTGTCTTCAGAGGCTATAAAAATCTGTAACTCTATAATCAATGCAATCAATATGTCCATATTTTCTTGTTTCAGTATTATGGGATTCATATTTTGTGTTATATGTTTGTCGGGGGGTGTTGAGGCCTGGAACATCAGATATCTCATTAACTGCATGGTGATTATTACTAATATTTTTTTTATTTTTTGCTTCTAATTGTTTAGTGGTTCCATGCATTACTGGGAGGTTTTTTTTTGTGATACTTACAGTTGAGATCGTACAGAGGGTTCTTTCTTCTTCTTTATGTATCTGTTGGGTACTCATTGCGAGGGACTCATTTCATATATCTGCATTCCTATATTTTATATGCTTGCAGATGTATTTCAAATCTTCTTATGCCATTGCAAGTTTGCTTTTATAGGCAATGTTTTCTCTTGATATCTCATTTGTGTTTTGTTGTTGTTGTTATTGCTGTTGAATTCTAAACTGCTCCACGTCCTTTGGTCTGATAATGATTCTTATTCCTTGCAAAGTTATATCACTGTTTCATCGATCGAATATTAGTCATTACATCTTCTGCTGGACATTATTGGATCTTCTATTTCCTTTTGTACGCTGTACCTATAAATAGAAATATATAACAGAATTTTCAAGTGTTACGTACTACTGAATAACATACTCTGGGAATTGATTTTATTAAGAAAGCAGGTTTGAGTTTTGATCCGATTAATATGCAGTTTAATGTTGATACAGAGCAGGTCCCTATTGACGCTACAGTCGGATGAAATGAGGACGGGATATGCACTGCTGGGGAATTGTAGGTGAGGCAGAAGATACGATTGAGGACTGAAATGCCAGACAAATCATTTTAGATTGCCAGGCGCCCTGATCCGCAACCCCAGAAGCAATCCGGATTTCCAAGACAAGCAGAGGTAGATGCAGAGAAAGTTATCCAGACTTTGTTAACACGGGGAGTTTTGCAAGAAATAACATATACAAATATTTGGCCCATGACCAGTTCAAAAATCCGATGAAAGTTGAAGACTTGCCATAGATTACCGGGAATTGAATAAAGTTACTCCTTTAACGCTTCTACTGTAGCGTAAGTTCTGAGACTATGATTAAGTAAAATTCTTTAGCACTACTGGATGTAACTAATGGAATATGGTCTGCCCCGTTGAAAAAAGAGTGTCAATATAAAGTTGCTTTCACTTGGAAAACACAACGGTATACGTGGACAGTTTTTCATAGATAGTTGTAAAGTGTGCTGAAAGCCTTCTCACCTCCACAGTTTCATTCAATATGGAGGTGATCGACTGTTACAGACAAAGTCCTGAAAAGAACATTATGAGTTATGTAAAGAACTACTGCAAATGTTGCAGGAGATGTCTTTGAAGGGTAATCCTAAAAATGTTCAAATCATGAAGCGGCAATTTAGTTACTTAGGACTGGTGATAGTCCACGGGAGAAGAGGGACAGATAAACATCTTGTGGATGTAGTGGTTAAACTACCTCTGCCCATTAATGTGAGGAAATCAAGGTCGTTTCTCCGTCTGATAGGGTTTTGTAGGACCACATAGATGGGTTTTCCATCAAAGCCGACCCACTTATGGAGCTCCTGAAGAACACTGTTCATTGGAATGAAAACTGGAACACAAATAAGGCAATTTTAGATCTCAACAATGGCCTTGCAGAACCACCATCTGTTAAGACCCCAAAGAGTTCCGAGCCATGCCCTTTGGAGGTCGCTGCCATCAGTAACATGATATCAGTAGTGTTACTCTAGGAGACACATGGTCGACTGGAGCAGGTGACGTATGCGTCTCGAAAGCTTACTCCAGTAAACCAAGGATATACAGCACGTGAGTGTCATCTATTAGCAGTGTTTAGGGCAGTTGAGCATTTCACATATCATGGTTACTAATCCACTAATCATTTTAATTTAGCTTTGGCTGGATGGTCGTTAAAGATTGGAACATTCAGTCAAATTGATTAGACCAATGGACATTGCTATTAGAGGGTTGTAATGTCACAGCTAAAAGTGGTAACACTACAATCATGTTCGCTAGCCATTTAACTTATCTGCATGAACCACATGAATGTCAGGTGACAGCAGTCCAAGTACAGAATGGACCATTCATTCCCATCAAAAATCAGGAGAGGAAAATAAAGTCATGTGACTGGAAAGTTGAAGATCCTTAAGGATGTTTATTGATGCATCGTCATGAGTTCAGGATGGACAGAGACTTACAAAATGTGTTATATATGTAGAGGACGAGGAAATATTGGAGATCGAGTTACCTAAACCAATGAGTGCACAAGCGGCAGAGCCTGCTGCAATAGTTTTTGCCGTCAGCCATCCAGGGCGAGATTTCCTTCAGGAGTAATCATATACTCAGATAGTTTGTACGTTTGTAATAGACTGACTGAATACTTACCGTCATGGGAAGCTAAGGGATATGCAGATAAAACTATGGAGCAGTTGTCGAATCGGTGTTGCTGGCAAAAATGCGAGGTGATGTTGTAGAACATTATTGTAAGAACTGTTAATTTGTACCCTGTATAACCCAAATAAATTGCTAGAAAAGCGGTTCTGACCTGACTCCACAGCCTGCTAACTCACTTTCAAGAACTCTACAACTCATGCTCTCCATATTTATGACTTATTTATATATTATTATTAGTTTTTTTTCTTCTATAATTTCACAAATTGTTGTCTTTGGCATGTTGGTTGTGTATCCATCTTTCGCTGTACAGTTCTTCATTGATTATATTGTGATTCTATCTACTTACTGTGAATGCCTGCAAAAAATTAAATCCCAGGGAAGTCTATGCATATATGCATCTGGGTAATAAAATTTACTTTGTAATTTGGCCTTAGAAAACCGAACGAATGTCTATGTTACAAGTTGTCGCTGGAATGACATTTTATAAATAGTTTTGATTCTTCGAGCCCTGTGTGTCTTTGATTTAAGGCAAGTAAATAAACTGGATTTGGTAGTTTATTATCTTCAGATTCGCTTCATGTTTACTTCCACTTTAAAATACACTGTGCACATGTCGTTATCCAAAAATAGCACAGCACAAGATTTTTGCGCAGACTGGTCATTACAAATTAGATTGTTCCCTGTCCAAGCTATTTAACGTAAATCAAATGCCTGATAACTTGAGAAATGCGTGAGGTCAGCTTATTTTGAATAAATGTGTTTATGACAATGAAAGTTTTGTTCTGAAGCAGAATCTCCATCCAAAAGGCGATCACCCAGTTACCTTCTCAGATGTTGCCTGTTCGGACAGTTTTTCGAAAATATTTGCTCTGTTGTGCCAGACGGCCCCAAGACCAGATCTCTGTGCATCAGCGCAGCGTCTAACAACGCAACAGGATGAGGTGGGTAAAGTAAACTCCATTCACAAACATCCTTTAAATTAATCCTGTAACCAAATCATCGGATAAGATCAAATAAAAATCTGTAAGTCACTGAAAAAAATCCACTGCTCCAAAGCGTTGTAAATTGACAGGCTTTGTTTTCGCAACTTCCCGACCATGCTCAACAGAATTACCCAAAGTTAGTTATGTTTCTACATTTCCTCCTTTTCAGATACTTGAGGCTCGATTCCAGTAATCCATTGGCCACCGAAATTAAGCATTATCTCAAGTTCTTTGGGCTGCCAATGAGCTGGAACTTTCTAAATGCAATGAAGGGGCTTATCGCTAATATGCGCTATTTAAAAGTGTGATCACAAAACAGGCCACGAGAAAAACACCTGTGGGAGCAATGTGCCATCTAATTTGTAATGAACAGTCCGCGCAAAAATCTTGTGCTGTGCCATTTTTTGCCAATAACATGTGCACAGTGTATTTTAAAGTGTAAGTAAACCTGAAGCGAGTCTAAAGATGATAAACAACCAATTCCAGTTGATTAAAAGAAAAGAAGTAAATGTGAATATAAACTTTGAACTCCTCTGGTCTTGACCGTTTTCGTTGTCGTTCATCTGCACTCGCACAAAGCATACGTGCCAGGCCTGCAGCGGGTAATGAAAGAGTTTTTACGTACCGTCCATATGTGACTTGTATGCCAAATCACAATTTCAAAAGTCAAGTTTCCAAATATCACTCCACATCTCCCACTTGCAAACTATCCAGAATTTTTTTTCATCGGGACAATACCCTCGTGAGCTTTTAGTGTAGCATTTTCTAATGTCTCGTTAAGCCATTCCGCTTTAAATAAGCTAGCCATTCTTTTGCGATTTACGCCCTTTGCTTCTTTGGAATTCGTCTCCGGGAATCAATAATTTCTTCAATAAAAACAGTATAAATAAGCCTGCTCTAAAATCTGCGGACAAATCATTGCAAATTCCACAGTATCAACACCGTCCGCATCATAAAGGAAAAAAGGAAATATGGGTTGTGTACTTAGCTTGCCAACGAGGTGGTGGGGGCGGGGAGTGGAGGGTAGCAATATTTTGTGCGCAGTTTAAATTCCTTTCTGCTCTCCTCGCAAAAGATATGTGCGCACACACATGCGCACACCTTAGAGGGAACATTGTGGAGCAGTTTTTCATGATACACCGTGTCATTTCACTTAATCCCACGCAACCCTGTCTTCGGTCATGACCAGGACTTGTGATATGCACCAGCTGCTCATAAATCCATCTACTATCTTCTTGCATGGCTTCACGTGATCCTGATCGGGAGGTGGCCTAAGCAGGTGCTACACGTTGCCCAAAGGTGATCTGCAAGGTAGAAGAGGAAAGGAGTGGCTTACAACTCTTTTGGTTGATATGTACCTGCACCCCGTAACCCAACTCTGTGTTAGTGATGCCAATTCTGATACAACAGTTTCCATCGCTTTCATTTAGACACCTTGTATTGATACTTTCTGAACATTCACTCCATTCGTAGCAGGGACAGAAATGCCTGTCTCCCCACTCTCAACTCTTCAGTCTTGATCTTCGTCACTCTTGCTCTCTCACCCGTTTACACTCCCCCTTTGGTGTCACCCTTAAAATGGTTTTCACATGGTTCAATTTAATATCTGAGGATGTATTCAGCATACAGCCTGAAATTCTTAGTTTCACAGAAATATCCACACAGCAAGAAACCCGAAAGTATGAATGATAGTGACATCATAACACTAAAGTTTCCCCCCCCCCATCTCCTCCACACACAAGCAGCAGCGAAAGCACCGACTACATCCCCACCCGAACACCCTCACACTACAGTCAATAGTAATTGCCCCCAAAGACAACTTTGAACTAGAGTTCATCATTTGGTGCATTCTTTTCAAGGAACTACAAATCCCAAGATTATCTAAAAGAGAAACCCTGAGTTAAGTTCTTAAATTGCAATGAAACGGAAATCTAACATAATTGTTTTCAAAGTAATACTATGCCACCGCATTGCAGGTAGTGCACGTGAGCTTTTCTTTTTTAAATATTCAATATTTGTTTCCGTGAAATAATTTATTCGGTTTACAATATCTGCCTATCTCTGGGCAGAGCATGAGACGTTCTCCTGGGCAATTATCGCCCTCCATCTATTCCTGTCTGAATTAATATTTGGACTTGTATAGGTCACATCTATTGCGATTCTATTGTTCCTTCCCGTTTTACCGCACGGTTTACTCTGATGCTTTTGAATATTTGCCTGCCCCGAAGTGCTCGTACGATGTAAATATAAGGAAACTTCAGACCAACAGTTTCATGTTCTGGTGTCACGTGGGTAGACGTTTGTATGAATAATTAATATGCAGTGACGTAACGATACTTAGGACTACTTAAAGGAGGGTTCAGACGGAACTCAGAATCGAACTTGTGTCGGAAAACAACTCTTCGACTTCTTCACCATGGCTGAATGGATTCGGTGTCTTGTCGTACTGGTGTTCTGCTGCCAAAGTAAGTACAATGCATAATCTATAATATCGCTGTATTTCACTTTTTGTAGATGTTTGACAATTCTAACATTAATTTATATTTCCCCAGACACATTCGCGGATTTTGTTTTGACTCAGTCCCCGTCTCTCTCAACTTCTGTGGGGAGAACTGTAAAGGTCACTTGTACCATGTCAGGAGGCAACATCGGTAGCTACTACGCGAGCTGGTACTGGCAGAAACCCGGCAGCGCCCCTGTGTATGTGTGGCATCAAAGCTATGGCAGAGCTTCCGGTATTCCAGATCGATTTGCCGGTTCCGTAGTCTCATCTAGCAACCAGATGCACTTAACCATCGCAAACGTGCAATCGGAGGATGCCGCCGACTATTATTGCGCTGTTGGGAAAAGTGGTGTCGCAACCTTCGGAAAAGGAACCAAACTGAATTTGGGCAGTAAGTGTTTTTTTTTCTTCTACTAGCCATTTTATGTTACTTCCATTTCGAAATGCTACTTAAGTTGAATCTTAATGGAATATTAGCCACTAAAAGTATTTCAGAAATCATTTTGGTCGGTATAATACATCAGTTTAAGTCGGGGGAAACACTGTTCTTAAAATATCTTAATTTAGCTGTACATCAGTGTCGAATACGCTTTTAAGCACAATAAGTCGAAATGCCGCCGGCTATTATTGATGGTGTCGAATCATAAAGAGGGCGTACAAGCCATTCATCTCCATGTTACAACAACGTGGCTGCAACTTCGATAGCAAACTGGAAAAGGCAGGAACGTAAGTCGCAAAGGTGTTGATCCGATTTCCCAGCGAATGGTGAGAGGCTGAAACAGAGCTACGGAAGTTATTGAGCAGCGACTGGAGAACACTTCTTTTTTCCTCCGCAATATCGACTCACGACTTTTCAAATGTTTGTGTAACCTTCCCCTTTCTGTGCCAGGAACCTGAAATCTTCTAAACTTTGTTTTCCATTTCCCAACTCCCTCTCGTCGTATTCCCCTGTTCCCATGCTGTGTTTGTTGACTTATATCTTCTCCGAGTTAAGGAATTACGTACTGAGAAAAATGTCTCCCTTCTTCTGATACCGTAATCGGGCTTGGGCCAATTTCATTTCTGTAATATTCAACCTTGCGATCTCATTTTCGCCACTTAATCATGTTAGCAGCGTTTTCATGTGTAGATGTTCCAAGCTCTGAAATGCCATCCCTAAATCATTCTATGTCGCAATCGTTCTTCCTTCGTTTTTAAAGACTTTTAAAATGTATGACTTTGTCCAAATTTCACTCCTCTGGTTTCGAGAGTTTATGGACTCAAATTTGGTCTTATTGTGTTACTATGACACGCTTTGGTGTCGTTGAAAGAAAGGATTTTTGTATTATTTGTGAGGCGGTTAGGGAAATTAACAATAGACAAAGTCAGAGAGTGGAGGTTTCAGAAAACTTGGACATCAGATCGACTCCGTTCTGAACTGTTAAATCTTAAGACCTCCGAGACTCGGGTTGTCTTTGAGTGCTTTCCAGACTGTCTGATCGGCACAAACAGAAACACCAACATGAAACGCTTAATTTTTAACCATGTATTCTCCGTGTGATTGTAGAATATTAACCACTTCGTGGACAGTGTGGCAAATTGCTTCAGCTCAGGTCATCTCTGAAATCACACTAAAAGCCTTAATTCCACGGCTACGTAACTTCCCTTTGGAAGCCGCAGATCTGAATATGATTTGTATCGGAATACTCTGTCAGAGTTTCTGTGTGTTAAACGGCTTTTGCCAGTTTTTCTGTGACTTGTGTTCACCAAAAGTGTTATATCAAAGCATGTTCCTAGAATCCCTCACGATATTAATTACTATTCCGATTCACATACTCGCCTTCAGTCTTCTCTGTGATATGTGGGGGTCGGGGATTCATGTGTGTTGCTAGAGGGTAGAGGAAGGAAGAGATTAGAACGAGATAACTTCAGGAGCTTTACTCAGAACACTTCCTTAACATCGTTGCGAGTTTGAATGAAGACAAGGAGCAAGCCTGCATTGATGGCGCACTTTCCCAAAGCTCGAGACTGAATTCAGCATCACAAACTGTGCTGAGCTACAGACAATTGTCCCAGAGTTAGCAATCTGAAAACGAGAAGATTATTTGTTTCGTCTCCTTTGTATAAGGGACAACTAACGGCCAGAAAACTCCAGGTGTAAAAACAGATTATTTCCAGGAAGTTAAATATAGCATTGTCTGATTTGTTTAGAAGAAAATTTTAGTTTTAAGAAAACAATTGTTTTTATTCAAGTAGTGTCTGACCTTCCTAGTCTGGTTTCGTCCGCCGAAGCAGATACCGAATGTGAAGGGACTGCTCTACCTTTCTTTGGGGGGGGGGGGGGGGAGTGGAATTTGCTCGATGCGCTCTTCATTGGTGCCTTGGGAACTTTATAAAATCTACCAGTCAAATAATTCAAATAGTCAAATAGTTCGGTCAGTGAATGTCCAGAGATTTCGTATTTGCAGCTGTCATCAAGATTAGCGCCTCATGGGAGGCAGAAGCAAATTAATGATAGATTCAGCAACTTGAATTGATCCGAATGTTTTAGGTTAAATATTACAATGTACAGTTTTTCTGTTCGGCACGGTTAGGAGTTACGGAGTTAGGAGTTAATTCAATTAATTATGGATAGTTATTTATATATATATATATATATATATATTAGTTAAACCTAGCCTACATGCATGTCGAAATGTGAATGCGACAAAAAAGATACAATCTTAATACACACAGTAAGTCCCTTATTCATTCTCCATTGCTCGCCGACCTTCCCCCGTCAATAATTATTCCGAATTCCATTCGAAACTTGCATAAAGTAAAGAATATTCATAAAATTGAAAACTCTACGGCCTCTGTGATTGACGGCGCGGTTAATTTTGAAATTCAAAGCATCTGATTAGTCACCGCTGTTTTCTTTCAAAAAGGCAGATTTGTTTTTGCTTTTTGCACTTTTTATATTTTGGAAATACCCCAGGTTATTGCATTTACAGTCACCACAGTTTCTATCGCTATTCAAATTCAATAAATGCGGCTCCGATGGATAATTGTTTTCATACTGATATGGCGATGGCGGTCGTACAATCAATAAAGAAAAAGCTTTTAGCAAAATTAAAGCCACCGGAGGAACTCAGCCAGTCTGGCAGCATGTGTCGAGGCAAAGGGGTCCTAATGCACGACTGTCTCTTTGCTTCTACAAATGCTGCCCGACCGCTGAATTTCAATCGGTTGCTAGTTCTTTTGCTCCAGATCACAGCATGTGCAATCTCTCGTAGCTCCGAGGAAAGGCATTATTTTACAGCTATTCGTGTTTTTATTTCAGATCCACAACCCCCCGTGGTGTCCCTCCTCGGACCTTCAACGGGAGAAATCAGGGGAAAGGGTACCGCCACTCTGGTGTGTTTGGTGAGCGGGTTTAATCCGGCCGCTGTGAATATCGAGTGGACTGTGGACGGCAGTACGAGAAGCAATGGCGTTGAGACCAGCCGGATCCAGCAGGACGCCGACAACACGTTCAGTGCGAGCAGTTACCTGACTCTGCCAGCCTCAGACTGGAACTCACACGAGCTTTACTCCTGCGTGGTTAAACACGAGACTCGGACAAACCCACTTAAAGCAAACGTAATGAGATCCAGTTGTATGTGATTCAAGCAATCTATGTACTGATTCCTTACATTTGAAAATAAATGACACGTTTCGACATTGCCTGTTAGATTTTGCTGGATGCACTTTTAGTCATAGCATATGAACAGTGATCGCTTGAATGCATTGTCTATAGCGTGCCAGTATAATTTCACAGTGGAGAAATGTAATAATATCTCTTATCTCCCATATTGACATATACTTTCGTTCTAACAATAGTAATGTTTTGAATATCTGAGTATTAAAACAATTGATGATTACCAAAAATCTATATTTGTGTAGATGTGTTAAGGAATTTTGGTGGGGGATGGCTGTCCATGGTGGGACACTGTGAGCGTGGAATCAGTGGAAGAATGATTTCCCAATGAAACCAAGCGTCGTTGATCTGAATCATCAGTACTGCGCTAACCACTAATGCAATCTCACATTTAAAATATTTCCAGCCTTTCCTCCACTTATTCCAGAATTAGGGCGTCGGTAGCAATTTCCTAGCTATTTGTTTCTTGAAAGGGTATTGGGTGAAGGGAATAAGTCATACTCACAAATCTTCTCCGGAAAAGACTGCAAAATACACATCCCCAATGTGCCCTACTTTAAAGCGCTTCACTATTGCTGTAAGTCTGCCGTATTAGCAAAGAATCATAAAATATTAAATAGGAAATAAAAACTAATAAAATAATCTACTCATATGGAGAGAAAGCTGGATCCTGTGCCGCAACAACTCGGATCTCATTACTCTCCAGACTTGTACAAGCCGCGCAGTCCCGCACTTAGTAGCGAGGTGCAAGTTCCACGTTCATGTGTCCATCCCAACACGCCGATAATAAACCGCCATCTCCGCCAAGGAAAGAATTGCGAAAGTAGCGGTCAGCTTGGACAGGTGCACGTCTAGGAATTATTTTGCTCCTGCTAATTCTCGGACAACAAACATTCAAAGCATTAGCAAGTTCCGAAACTGAAGACAATTGCCCATCTTTGTCCAGTGTCTGACTGCAATCCCTAGAATGATCTGACCGGACAGACTACAAAAATACATTTTTTAAACTTACTGATCTATCGACAATGTTCTCAACCATCTGCCCTCTTGCACCCATGTGACTGATATTTTCACATTTCCTCTCAAATACTTTTCATAGAATTCTAGATTCGTTTTCAGAAGAAGCAAACATTTATTTGCAGAATTCGTAGTTGCGTCCTAAATATCTTAATTGTGGACTTTCTACAAGGTCTTCTTTGCGTTTCATTCTCTCCCACTGTGCAGACTAAGGCTGTACAATAGTTACTGTGCCTTTCAACTCGGCAATAAAAATATTACTGAGTTCAATAAACCAGAGTGGACTACCAGTGTAGTGAGAGAGCATTCTGAATAGTTAACTCGTCTGACAGTAAATTACTTCAAATATACGCAAAGATTTACAATGTAAAATTTAAATTCATCAAAAAATGTGAATTAATTTATCAAGAAGTCTGCATAATGCCTTCCTAAATAAAAAGTGTATTTTCTATAGGCAAGAACACTCTCTCTCTCTCTCTTTCTCTCTCTCTCTCTCGCTATATATATCTGCAGACAGTGAGAGACAGAAAGACAGAGATATCTGTGTGTGTCTGTGTGTGTGTGTGTGTGTGTGTGTGTGTGTGTGTGTGTGTGTGTGTGTGTGTGTACACAAAGCGAGAGAGAGGTTTGCCTGTAGGATGATTACTTTCCAAATCGCTTTTCCTTTATCTCGGTTTCCTATATCTGGTTCCAGCAATGTTACCCCTAAATGCAGAACAGTTCCAGATATTCCATTTGCCACGACTCAATGGACAGAGATTTGCAGGAATAATTAGAACATAATTGTTGTGTTTCAGATTTCTTAAACGCAGGCCAGTAAAGACAGAGATCCGGACTTGTGTCGGAAAACATTTCGTCTCTGAACCTCAACCGTTTCTTTCACGGTACCTGGATAGGTTCCGATGCTCGCTGCGTTCGTATTCCATTTACAATGTAAAAGCTAGATATTAAGACAGCAGCTCTTTACGTTCCTTCCGAATATTAATTTTATTATTTCTCAGCTACAAACGCTGAGCTTGTGTTTACTCGGTGCCCTAGATTTAATCCTACTGCTCAGGGAAAACCGTCAAGGTTACCACCGTGGACGAACCAGGCCTCTCTTCTCCACATGAGAATCTGCCGTCTTTTGCGTCTCCATTTAAAAAAAACAGCTTCAAGCGGGTACTGGCATCACTAATTAAAATTACCCTCCTCCGGAGACAAATTCACTTTGAAACAAGATGTAGCGGATGTAGCAAAGGCATGGATTATACATTTAAAAGTAAATTAGCGGAGACAGTGATGACCAAATGAAAAAGCAGAATTCCCAAATACACCGGTGTAACATCGGCCGACATGGGTTCGTTACTCACGAATCTTCCTTGCCCTAAGTTCCATATGCTTAGGAGAATGCAAGTTTTTGCTGCCATATTATAACACGCACCAGAATCTCGCACCGGCTCTTCTACACCCTCCCCTCCCCCTCCAGCCATTTCTATCTAGGGTTGTATACACGATTATAGACAGATCTTAGAGAGGGTTGTAAGGTTGTAGATCGTTGGTAAAAAAAAAGCCTATACTGAGCTGCGGTGTTGTATCTCTTTTTTCCTAAATCTTAATTCAATCGTGTTGGCACCCCTCCCACTTCACCTAGTTTAAATACAACCCGTCCTTCTTGTACAAGTCCACCTGCCATGGAAAAGAGAAAAACGATCGATTTACTTAACGTCCTCCCCACTACTTCACTTTCTTTAATTGCACTATATTCCCACTTCGCACCTTGGTGGCACGTGGCACAATGAGTGATTCTTCAATTCCTCCCTTAAAGTCCTTTTTAAAATACTGGCATGTCCTTCATCTGAGGAGAGTTAAAGTCCCAAAATACGAGGATGTAAATTTTGAACAAACAGACGCTGATACTTCATATACAGTATTGGAGTTAATTTGGGGCATTGGAGTTCAGGAAAGATGTTATTGGTTTAAGGGATGATCCAGAAATTCACTGGGCTGACAGGGAGGCACTATGGATTGATCCAATAATGTCAATTTACACGACGGAATTCTATTCAGTAGACAAAGTGGACAAAATCCTCTGCAAGGATAATAATGAAACTTACGGTTTACAGTTAAAATTATATCTTTCAGATGCAATATTCTGCAGCACTTTTTCACATTTATGCCAATTAGAATCTGTAACTCAATCCACCAAAGTTTAAATACTGAATAAATAGATAATTTCAAAAGTACTTTCAATAGAGATTGATTCAGAAAAGAGAGAATTCCACTACATTTTCGTTTGCGTATTTTCGGTAGCACCAGCACAGAAATATTCATAGAAACATAGAAAACCGAACATGTGTTTACTTAAGAAATTATCTAGGATTACACATAGTCCTCTATATTTCTAAGCTCCCTGTACCTATCCAGGAGCCTCTTAAAAGACAATATTGTATCCGCCTCCACCACAGTCGCTGGCAGCCCATTCCAGCGTAATAATCTTACCCCTGACATCTCATCTGTACCTACTTCCAAGCACCTTAAAACTGTGACCTCGCGTGTTAGTCATTTCAGCCCTGGAAAAAGCCTCTGACTATACAAAAGATCAATGCCTCTCATCATCTTCTACACCTAAGAAGGAGCAAGGAACTGTTCTTAATTTGTTGCTGCAACAAATGAGAATTAAATGATAGAAACATGCTCTAATTTCAGTTGGGCGCCTACTTTGCGTGGATAGAAATATCGGTTTTTAACACTGTAATCAATACCGCGCTGAAAATCCATTCAGAATATGTAATCTCTCTTTATTCCCCAACCACTGAGTTTTACATATCGGATGAACAAGCTTAAACGATTTTGGTATATTTTCATTAAGCTCCCAGAATGCCTGAAAACTAAATCAAAATACTACAGCAGCCAGAGCCGTTTGCCTTCACTGGGGTGTTTCCGCATATTCAACTGCTGAAATGTGCCCATCCAAACCTAAAAAGCGATGACGGAAAACGGTTTAAAATTTCGCCGGCCAAAAAAACCTTCAAGGCCTTCGAATATCCATGAATATGTCCATTAACTCTCCTCTAAAAGTTAGATAGAAATGTTCAGTTAATTCCAAGATTGCAAGCCATCCATACGTCAGTATTTCAGATGAAATGAGCCAGTGCTCCATGTGGCAGGAACGAAAGACCAATTTGCTAAGGGTATCATTGACTTTCTGCTTCGATGCTTCTGATAAATACCTTAAGTTTGCAATTCTGGAATTACCTGAGCTTAGTTTTCCACTTAATATTTGAAGAAGCGTTAACCATTTTAAACTGTTGGAGAGTGCTGAAGGGCTTAGCTACCAAGAACAGGTCGTGTAGTAAATATGGGCACAAAAGTGCAAACAGATCCCAGCGAGTCTGGCCTGTGTGTTACATGCGATTGCAAATGCAGATGCCGTTACTGTATTTCACATTGACTGGTGTGTAAATCCTTTATCGATTAATTTGAAGGATAGCATCTTTTGCAAATAAGATCAAGGGAGAATTTAGCTTGTTATGAAGTTGCCCGCAAATCAATTCCATAAACTTCTGATACTTCAGCCGCTATAACAGCAACAACTGTTATATTGTGCAGCAACTTGTACAGATTGGTCGGAAGAGTAAGGAGATCATCGATCAGAGTTACAGGGAAATAGTCACCCCTAAGTTGTAGGAGGCGGGTAGCTGGGTGGTTGTCAGGAAAAGAAGTGGGACAGTGAATAAGCAGTTAGTGCAGAGCACTCCTGTGGCCAATCCCCTCAATAATAAGTATACCGTTTTGAATGCTGTTGTGGGGGGATGACCTCCCAGTGGAACGCCAAGAGTCCAGGTTACTAACGCTGAACATGTGTCTGTGCTACAAAAGGGAGAGAGGGAGAACTGTTGAACGGTAGTGATAGAGGACTCAATAGTCGGAGGAACAGACAGGAGATTCTGTGCAGGTGAACGGAACACACGGGTGGCATGGTGCCTGGGTCAGTGACGTCTTGCTGACAGATAAATGTTTGACCGAGAAGCTGGAGCTGAGGGGAAGTCTTCAGGTTTTTGGAACACTGGGATCTTCTGGGGCAGGTATGACCCAGTCACTATCCCTCTCCTATCCAGAGGGCCAGCTGCTCTCTCATTCCTCTGTAATTCCCTTTCTTCCATTGCGATGCTGATAATTTGCTCTGATAAGGGAATAAATAGGGAGATTTAGAATCTAGTAATGGAAATGTGAGACAATGTGACTTGGAGAAGGTGATCCCACAACGGGTAGGTCTGGAATGAGATTAGATAAATATAAGGTTGCATCAACTATATAATTGCTTGAAGGTATGGCCTGGCAGTTGTACAGGAAGTACGAGACAAAAGGCTGGGCTTCAAATTTGTCCCTGATTTTCAGAATATGTGCAATTGCCTTAGGGTCAGAGCAGAGAGAGACAACAAGGAGATGAGCAGTTATATGGAGATGGATTTATTTTTACCTCCGGGGATTACTTACTGAGGACACTTTTTGTCATCCGCATTCACCGCTCACAGAAATTCTTTTCTTTGAATGTGGAAGAACAGAGGACATGTCAGAGGTAAGTTTTTTAATCAGAGAGTGGTGAGTGCGTGGAATAGGCTGCCGGCAACGGTGGTGGAGGCGGATACGATAGGGTCTTTTAAGAGACTTTTGAATAGGTACAGGGAGCTTAGAGAGATGGAGATCTATAGGTAAGCCTAGTAGTCTAAGGTAGAGACATGTTCGGCGCAGCTTTGTGAGCCGAAGAGCTTGTATTGTGCTGTAGGTTTTCAATGTTTCTATGTTTCTATACAGTGTACTGTATATCCAAACGGTGCATTAACCTTCAAAATCATGGGACTGCGTTTAAGAGCCGAGAGGTAATGGCTTTTTGGACCCTGGTCAGACCCCGCTTGTAGTACTGCGCTGTTTTGTTCACCTCACTACAGGAAGGATGTGGAAACTTTAGAAAAGGTGCAGAGGAGATTTACAAGAATGTTGCCTGGATTGGAGAGCATGCCTTATGAGAATAGTTTGAGTGAACATGGCCTTTTTGTCCTTGGAGCGACAGGGGATGAAAGGTGACCTGACAGAGGTGTGTAAGATGATGAGAGGCATTGATCGTGTGGATGGTTTTAGGCTTTTCCCAGGGATGAAGTGGGTAACACGAGAAGGCACAGTTTTAAGGTACTTCGAAGTAGGTACAAATGAGATGTCAGGGGCAAATTTTTTTCACGGAGAATGTGGTGAGTGCGTGGTATGGGCTGCCGGCGGCGGTGGTGGAGGCAGAAACCACATTTTTTTAAAGAGACTCCTGGATGGGTACATGGAGCTTAGAAAAATAGACGGCTATGGGTAACCCTGGGTAATTTCTAAAGTAAGTACATGTTCGGCAGAGCATTGTGTGCCAAAGGGCCTGAATTGTTCTGTAGGTTTTCTATCTTTCTATTTAATGTTTTCCCCTGAGAACCAGGTTCGGATACGTTACGAGTGGTATGCCAGATGTGCAGGTGAACAATTTACAGTTAAGGTTGGACTTATTGCCTACGAAGCTGCTAATACTGACGTGCTTATTGGCATATTGTAATCTGAAGTGGCAAGTCTGTCTTGAAGTTTTCTCAGTCATGCAACCCCTCAAGAACGCTTGATGCCGCTGAATGTTCCTGACATGCAGGAGAACTTGAAATCTCTCATAAGCATTGAATAGTAGAATAAAATTTCAAGGATTGCTATTGAGAAATTTAATTAGCAGTTAGTCAGCCTTTGTATATATTTTAAAGCTGTAAACAACGGTTAGTTAATTCAAAACTTTTGAATACTGTTATACTGATCAATTTCTCCGCTCAACCGTTCCCCTTCATTCGATTGTTCGTTCTTAATTAGATTACCAGATTAACGACCTCTGACGTTAATGATTTTATCCTTCACTGCTCGACCTCACGTGAACTCCACTTAGAACGTTATTTCTTAGGACTCTCTGGAATTTTCTGAAGATGGTCGCCGGTAAGTTCCAATTACTCGCGTTTCGGTGGAATTCCCAAAATTCAGGTCAGGAGTTAGTTGGTACACATAGACAGATTTTCATGGAATTCTCAATACTATATAGCATTTCTGAACACATCTGGCGCTTGCGTCTTCTGCGACTTGACCAGCAGATGGCAGAAACGTATTACATAATGTTTCGTACCTCCCGTCGCGTTAAATACTTGTGTATGCAGTTTAATGGTTAGGCAATTCTGCAATTAACAAAAACAAAACCTTATTTTCCATGAGCAGATAGACCAAAACACAGTTAATAACCGTTTCGCGACTTTAGCAATAATATTAACAACAGAAGCTGAATTTAGCAACAGAAGCATTGTCGAAATAAGAAGCTGAAAATGAAGGAACCAGAACAGAAATTCATACAGTGCTGGTCTCAGGAAACAGTCTAGATTCTACGTGAATGTTCTGAGTTGGTACACTGGACCACGATCACAGACTCAGCCTCCAGTCTAGATGAGGATGTCACTACCTTCACAGATTTTATCAGAGAGTGTGTTGAGGTCTGTGTGCTGCAGAGGACACACAAGTGTTTCCAAACCGGAAACCATGGGTGAACTCGGAGATCCATTTTCTTCTGAAGTGTAACCCTGACCCTATAGGAAATCAAACTGTAACTTCCATAAAGATGTTAAGAGACTATACCAGTCCAGAATCGAGTTTCGGTCCAGTCGTTCACTATGGCAGTCCTTACATATTTTAAAGGATTACACAACCAAATGGGCAGCAACGCCAAAAATAGCACAGTCCTTCCAAAGAATTTCACAGATTCTATCCACGCTTTATGCAGACGGGACTGGGTATGACATGATGCATATGGATCTATTGTCCCTGTCGCGGACGTAAGATCAGGCTTCCGGAGGATGAATCAGCGGAAAGCCTCTAGTCCGGGTGCTGTTTCCGGTTGTGTACTTAGGTCCTGAGCGGATCAGATGGCAGGGTTATTTGCAGACATTTTAAACTGCTCCTTCTTTAAGAAGACCACTGTCAACCTGGTACCAAAGAAAAACCCGATAAGGTATCTTAATGACTAGAACACTTAATGGCTGTAAAATTTCCTAAGCGGTGCTTCAAATAGCTGCTCATGGCACGCATCAACCCCAGCTTTCCAGATAAACTCGTATCGCTGCAATCTGAACAATGCCGATACGGGACTATGGCGGATGCATCTCCCTAACCTTACATTTAATTCTGCAACATTTGAAGAGTAAAGGCTATTGATTATTGCATTGACTAAAGTCCTGCCTTCAATACTCATCAGTAAAACCCTGCGCACTGGGAATTAATACCTGCCTCTGCAATGGTATCCTTGACTTTCTGACCAATAGGCTTCAATCATTAAGGAGAGGCCGCAGCTCTCCTCCTTGAACACTCATGGTTGCGTTGTCAGATCCTGCTCAACTCTTATCTGAAAGTTTGCAGATGTTCCCGCTGTAAACTGTCGCATTTCCAATAACGATCATTCGGAGTACATGAAGGAGGACATGAACTTAGTGACATGGTGCCGTGACCACACCTTTCCCTTAATGTCAACCAGACAAAAGAATTTTAAAAAAAGAAAAGGAAGAACGCTTCAGAAAATGGAAGTCGCAGTACACTTTTGAGAGGGCAGCTTCAACAATTGCTTCTCCTGGTTCAGCCACGTTATGTCACGGCCAAGAATACTCACCGGCCACAAACTCTCCATCTATTCTCTGTTACTTCAGATTTGGAATACAGTCATACAAACAGCAATTAGATGCATCACAAGATTTTTCTTCAAAAGCTTCAAGAATGCAACCACAGTCAGGATGTTGTCAATGCCCTGTCTTTTCTAGTGTGACCGATATTTATCGATAAACGCAGTGTGTTGGCTTAACGCTGGACCCTCTGGTAGCTGGGATCTTGGGCGGGAACTTAAATCATGCATGTAATTGGTATTTCATCCTGAAGAGTTTTGTGAAAGTTTCACTCTTTTTTACCTTAGCATTCATTCTTTTATACACTGTGTTCATGGAATCACACCTTCCATCTCACCGAATTGTTGACGCCTATGGACCACGGATGGCAAAACATTAGTGCATACATTTCTATGTTTGTGCCTTAGCAGGCGTGTAGCTGTTACTTCTAGTTACCCTAGTTGACACTTGCTATCCAGGTGCATTTGCCTATAGTCGGTCAAATTTTAGTGGAAATATTGGGAATGTAGAAACGGCAAAATTTTGCTGGAATATGTTATGGTCCAAAGGATCATGAGGATGCCTTGTTTAAATGCAATTATACTGTTTTCCATCCAAATCATGTACCTCAAATCTAATGCCAGCTGACATAAAGATTATGTAGTAGATAATCTTGTGAACGATGCAATAAATCAATGCATCTATGGCAGTCAAAGTTTTGTTTTCCTCCACTTCATTATACATATGATCAGTCTTGAATCTTACAACCAGCCAACTTTTAACATTATTGTGGTTCGCTATGTCAAGTTCGCTTACAGATCGCTTCTTATGACAATCTTTCTTCCATATAGTATTCTATATGGAGTAATTCTGATTCATATGCTGGGAGAATTCAATAGGTTTTAAGCAATTAGTAGATCTCCTGTCGGAGCTTTGTCCATGGTCTAAGACTTCAATGGGCCTGAAATTAGCGCCGATTCCTCTTAGACCCATTTCCTCCCAAATATACAGCCTTATACTGTCCGAACGTTAGTGCAGCTTTTGTCAAACTTTTTGCCCTAGAAGAACCACTGAAATAATTTTCAGAATGTCAGGTAACCCCTGCATAAAAAATTATTATATCTCATCTCATGGTATGTTAGCGTGATCAGTAAGTTGTAGGTATACTAATCCAAATTTCACTTTCAACTGAAATGGATTTCACGTTCAACTGAAAGGACACGATTTCTATCCTTGCTCTTGATGCTTGGTAAACAAGAAAAAGCTTGCTCATTCATGTAAGAAGTTGAAAACTGCAGGGCTATATTCATTGGTTTTCTATGAACGGCAGGATACTCTTCTTCACAGAAGTCCAGAACTTCTCCAGGGTCAGTAAATCTCATCTTGAGTGCATGATCAGACTGCTGTGAACAAAGTTCTTCATCTTCCCTCAAAGTCAAGTTCTCAGGCTGAGCAGAAGATTCAGAGAATGAGTCCCTCACTCAGTCCAACACTTCGGTTGAAAGGGAGGAAATATACTGCTCAATTTTCTTCTGCAGTTCTTCCAGGTGGTTTTCAATAAGACTCCAGACTTACTACTATCCTTCCTAACTCTCAAGCCCAAGTAACAGTGGAAATATTTCAAGATTTCTTTTTGCAACATGATTTTTCCGAAGATTCAGTTCCCTTTTAATTCCAAGAATCTTGTCACTTCAAAACATTTTCTCCAGGGCCTTGCGGAGATTTGTTCATCTGGTTCATATGGTGAAACGTGTCGGCTAAGTAGTTTACTTTCTGCAGCTATTCATCATCTCCAAAGTCAGAGATTGTTTCCCAGGGCTGAAATGGTTAACACGAGAGGACACCGTTTAAAGGTGCCTTTACGTATCACATGGCAATGATTTGAGGCTAAGTGTCCTTTCTAGTTTTCTGGAGACAATGCTGCATTTGTAAGTTGTCTGCCACAGACTGGACACAATAAAATACAACTTGGATCACCAGTCCATATAAAGCCGATTGATAAGTAGCTTTCGTTGCAAAGGCGGACTTCTTTGTGTCTGTTATTGCACTAGTGCAGGGAATTCACCTTAGAGGATTATAATTCTCCATCATTAACGTTATCAGAATTTTCCAAAGGAACACACCTAGAATCCTCCACTTCGATCTCACAACTCCTCTTCCAAAATCGCCACATTAGGCCATCAGACATGTTCGTAAAACACCCGGAAAAAAAGGCGACGTTAAGAAGCAAGTAAGGGGAGGTTGTGGGGTTCGAGGGTTGGGGTTGGTAATTCCGATGGAAGAGAGTGACATCACAGCCCATGTTGTGCGAGTCCATTCAATGCACATAAAACGCACGTCAAGCTCCTCATCAGCCTACAGCCCTTCCCTCCGTGCAATACAGCGCTAATCATGCTCATACATATCAGCCTGCCGACCTCCACTCTGTGCCATACAGCGCTAGCCAATCATTAGCCTACCGTCCTCCCCTCCCTGCAATGCAGCGCTAACCAATTATCAACGGCCTCCCCATCTCACATCAAAAACTGAGAAATAACTCAACGAAATAACATGGTCCTACTGCTCACAGCTAAACTGTGCTGAACTGTCCACGTTTTTCTTAAATGTTAAAAGTGAGCCCGCATTTACCATTTCTTCTGGCAGCACATTCCTCACTCCCACCACTCTCTGTGTGAAGAAGCCCCCCCCCCATGTTCCCTTTAAACTTTTCCCCTTCACTTTTAACCCATGTCCTCTGTTTTTTTTTCTCCCCTAGCCTCAGTGGAAAAAGTCTGCTTGCATTCACTCTATCTTTACCCATCATAATTTTATATTCCTCTATCAAATCTCCCCTCATTCTTCAACGCTGCAGGGAATAAAGTCCTAACCTGTTGAACCTTTTTCTGTAACTCAATTTCTAAAGTCCTGGCAACATCCTTGTAAACCTTCTCTGCACTCTTTCAACCTTATTAGTATCCTTCCTGTAATTAGGTGACCAAAACTGCTCACAATACTGCAAATACGGCCTCACCAATGTCTTATACAACCTCACCATAACATTCCAAATCTTATACTTAGTACTTTGATTTATGAAGGCCAATGTACCAAAAGCTCTCTTTACGACCCTATCTACCTGTGACGCCACTTTTAGGAAATTATGTATCTGTATTCCCAGATCCCTCTGTTCTACTACACTCCTCAGTGTCCTACCATTTACCTTGTATGTTCTACCTTGCTTTGTCCTTCCAAAGCGCAATAAAGTGTAATAATCTATTCGACAATGATGCAGGGGAGAAGCTTCGGCTTTGAAGCAGTGGCCTTGCCTGCATTCCAGACCAGAATCTGTATTTATTAAAATCCACAGCAATTACCCCAATCTCTTCTCCATTGTCTATCCAAAGAGTTCCACCTTCTGAAAAAATAATCTCCAACTGGTTTGTCAAACATATTTCTCTTTCATAAATCTATTTTAACATTGCCTCGTTCCATTAAGTGTCTGAATATCACAACCTTTACAATAGATATCAATCTTAACCTGACTAGTCTCTACTTCCTTGTTTTCCTTCTCTCTCTCCCATTTTACATGGTCCGTTATATTTGCCAAACTTCAGTGTCTTCAGTTGCTATAAAAATCCATAATTCCATAATCAATTCACTCAAAGTGTTCACATATTTTTGCTTCAGTGTTATGGGATTCATGGTTTGTGTTGTGTGTTTGTGGGGGGGGGGGGCGGTTGTTGAGGCCTGGAACATCAGATCTCTCATTAACGGCTGTTTGACTATTACTAATATTCTTTATTTTTTGCTTCTAATTCATTACTGGTTCCATGCATTACTGGAAGATTTTTTGTGATATTTACAGTTAAGATAGTACAGAGGGTTATTTGTTCCTATTTATATATCTGTTGGGTACTCATTGTGAGGGATTCATATATCTGCATTCCTATATTTTATATGCTTACAGATGTATTTGTAATATTCTTATGTCATTGCAAGTTTGCTTTTATAGGCAATGTTTTCTCTTTATCTATAGTTTGTGTTTTGTTGTTGTCATTACTGCTGTTTAATACTAAACCGCTCCACATCCTTAGGTCCGATAATGTTTCTTATTCCTTGCAAAGTTATATCACTGTTTTATGGATCGAATACTAGTCATTACATCTTCTGCTGGACATTATTGGATCTTCTATTTCCCTTTATATACTGTACCAAAAATAGAAATACATAACAGATTTTTTAAGTGTTACGGGCTGCTCAGTAACATTTTCTGGAAAGTGATTTTATTAAGAAAGCAGGTTTGAGTTTTGATCCGATTAATTTGCAGTTTAATGTTGATACAGAGCAGGTCCCTATTGACGCTACAGTCGGATGATATGAGGACGGGATATGCACTGTTGGGGAGTGTAGGTGAGGCTGAAAATATGATGGAGGACGGAAAGGCCAGACAAATCGTTTAAAATTGCCAGGCGTCCTGATCCGAAACCCCAGAAGCAATGCGGATTTACAAGACAAGCAGAGGTAGATGCAGAGAAAGTTATCTAGACTTTGTTAACATGGGGAGTTTTGCAAGAAATAACATATACAAATAATTCGCTGATATGACCAGTTCAAAAATCCGATGAAAGTTGGAAACTTGCCATAGGTGACAGGGAATTGAATAAAGTTATCCCTTTAACTGCCTCTACTGTAGGCTAAGTTCTGAGACTATGATTAAGCAAAATATTGTAGTAGTACTACTGGATGTACGTAATGGAATATGATCTGTCTTATTGAAAATAGAGTGTCAATATAAAGTTGCTTTCACTTGGAAAGCACAATGGTATACGTTGGACAGTTTTGCCACAAGGATTTCATAATTCCCCATCTATTTTTCATACATTTTTCAGCAAGTGGGCTGAAAGCCTTCTCAGCTCCATAGTGTTTCATTCAGTATGTAGATGATCGACTGTTACAGACAAAGACCTAAAATCAGCATCAGCATTATTTAAACAACTACTGCAAATGTTACAGGACATGGCTTTGAAGGTTTACACTGAAAATGGTCAAATCATGAAGCGGCATTTTAGTTACTTGGGATTGGTCATAGTCCACGGGAGAAGGGGGACACATAATCAGCTTGTGCATGTAGTGGCTAAACTACCTCTCCCCATGGATATGAGGAGACCGAGATCATTCTTCCTTCTGATCGGGTTTTGTACGACCACATAGATGAGTTTTCCACCAAAGCCGACCCACTTATGGAGCTCCTGAAGCACACTGTTCATTGGAATGAAAACTGGAACACAAATAAGGCAATTTTAGATCTCAACACCAGCCTTGCAGAGGCGCCGTCTCTTAAGACCCCAAACAGTTCCGAGTCATGCCATTTAGAGGTCGCTGCCACCAGTAGCATATCAGCAGTGTTACTCTCGGAGACACATGGTCGACTGGAGACGGTGACGTATGCACCTCGAAAGCTTACTCCAGTAAACCAAGGATATACAACACGTGAGTGTCATCCATTAACAGTGTTTAAGACAGTTGAGCATTTCACCTATTATGGCTCTTAACCCACTAACTATTTTACCAGAGATTACTACAACTTAGTTTTTTTTTTAGACGTTGTTAAAGATTGCAACATCCAGTAAAACTGGATCAGTCCGATGAACATTGTTATTAGAGGTTTGCAATGTCATAGCTAACAGCGGTAACATGACAATCATGCTCGCTAACGATTTAACTTATAGGTATGAACCTCATGAGAAAGTTACAGAATGTGGTATATATGTAGAGGACGAGGAAATATTGGAGATCGAGTTACCTAAACCAATGTGTGCACAAGCGGCAGAGCTTGCTGCAGTAGCTTTTGCTGCCAGCCACCCAGGGAGAGATTTCCTTGAAATCATATCCTCAGATAGTATGTACGTTTATAATAGATGACTGAATATTTACTGTCATTGGAAGCTAGGGGACATGCCAGAAGGTGAAAGAAAGCATATGATGTATTGGTACCATGACATTTCTAAGAATCAAGGAGCATTTAAAACTATGGAACAGTTGACAAATCTGTGTTGCTGACAAAAATACAAGGTAATGTAGAACATTGTTTTAAGAATTGTTGCTTTGTACCCCGTATAACCCAGATAAATTGACTACGAACTCACTTTCAAGAACTCTACAACTCATGCTCTCCATATTTATGACTTAGATATTTATATTATTATTAGTTCGGGTTTTTCCTTTTATAATTTCACAAATTGTTGTCTGTGGCATATTGGTTGTTTATCCATCTTTCGCTGTACAGTTCTTCATTGATTCTATTATGATTCTACTTATTTACTGTGAATGCCTGCAAGAAAATTAATCCCAGGGAAGTATACTGTGGCATATATGCATTTGGGTAATAAAATTTGATTTGAACTTTGGCCCTAGAAAACTGAACAAATGTCTACGTTGCAAGTTGTCGCTGGAATAACATTTTATAAATGGTTTTGGTTCTTCGAGCCCTGTGCGTCTTTTATTTAAGGCAAGTAATATTGTTCTCTGTCCAAGCTATTTATCCTAAGTCGAACGCCTGATAACTTGAGAAATGCGTGAGGTCAGCGTATGTGTGTCTATGACAATGGAAGTTTTGTCCGGAACCAGAATCTCGATCCAAAACGTCGATCACCCAGTTACCTTCTGAGATGTTGCCTGTTCGGACAGTGTTTCGAAAATATTTGCTCTGTACAGACGGACCCAAGACCGGATGCTCTGTGCATCAGCGCAGCGTCTAACAACGCAACAGGATGAGGTGGGTAAAGTAAACTCCATTCCCAAACATCTTCTAACTCACTCCTGTAACCAAATCATCGGATAAGATAAAATAAAAATCTGTAGCTCATTGAAAATAATCACGGCTCTAAAGTGTTATAGATGGACAGGCGTTGCTTTCGCAACATCCCGGGATGTTCGAAAGAATTACCCAAAGTCACTTGTATTTCTACATTTCCCTCTTTTCAGATACTTGGTGCTCGATTCCAGGAATCCATTAGCCACCGAAATTAATCATTAACTCAAACTCTTCAGGCTACCAAATGAGTTAGAACTTCTGCATGCAGTGAAGGGGCTTATCACCAATATGCTCTATTTAAAATTGTGAACACAAAACCGGTCAAATGAAAAACACCTGCGGGAGCAATGTTCCATCTAATTTGCGTGCGCAAAAATCTTGTGCTGTGCCATTCTCTTTTTTTTTTTGACAACAACATGTGCACAGTGAATTTTAAAGTGGAAGTAAACCTGAAGTGAGACTAAAGATGATAAGCTACCAAGTCCAGTTTATTGTTCATTGTTTAAAAGAAATAAAGTAAATGCACATAAGAACTTTGATCTCCTCTGGGTTTGACCGTTTCCATTCTCGTTCATCTGCAGCGGTTAACGAAGGAACTTTTACGTATCGCCATATGTGACTTGCTTGCTAAATCACAATTTAAAAAGTCAACTTTCCAAACATCACTCCACTTCTTTCCACTTGCAAACTATCAAGCAATTTTTTCATCGGGACAATACACGCGGTAACTCCAGTTTCTGCATTTTACGGAAATCTTTCTCGCAGCTGCACGTTCCTACCCTCGTGAGCTTCAAGTGTAGCAGTTTCTAATGTTTCGTTAAGCCATTCCGCTTTAAATGAACTAGCAGTTCTTTTACGCCTCACGCCCTTCGCTTCAATTGAATTCGACTCCGGTAAACAATAACTTCTTCAATAAAAACAGTATAAATAAGCCTGCTCTAAAATCTGCAAACAAACCATCGCAAATTCCACGGTGTCAACGCCGTCCGCATCATAAGCGGGAAAAAGAAATGTGATTAGTGTACTTAACGAAGTGGGAGGGGGGTAACAAAATTTCGTGCGCAGTTTAAATTCCTTTGTGCGCTCGTCGCAAAACATGTATATGCTCACACCTTAGAGGGAGTATTGTGCAGCAGTTTTACATAACATACCGTGTAACTTCAATTAATCCTACACGACCCTAACTGTCTTCGGTATGAAAGTAGCGAGAAACGTAAAATATGAACATTAGTAACAATAGAAAATTGGGAGCGGGAGCTAGCATTTCTGACCTTCGGGTCTTCTTTCACACCATGCGATTATGACTGATAAGTAATTTGAATGTCGTATTGCAATTCCTAAACAATAGTCCGAGATCCCGGGAATGTTTTCAACTCCCTCTGTGGCAACTAGATCCCGCCCAATTTCACGGCATTGCCCAATTCAGAAATATTACATTCTCTTCCTTCAAGCAACTTATTGGAATACATTCTAAGTGGGTGCGGTCTAAGCACTGATTCCTGCAATTAATGACTGCCTTCTCTTTATTCCTTGTATAAGATTCCGGTCAGTCACGAAATTCTCAAGATATGCCAGTATATTGCCCCAGTTCCAACTGATTTATTTTTCGACTCTAAACTACGAGGTAGGACTTTATTCATAACTATACGCCTGTAATTTCTCGTCATCTTTCCACCTCCTTTCCTCGGCGATGAGATTACATTTGCGAACGCCAGAATTTTCATCAACAATATAAAATGGAAACGAAACTATTCCGTCCACATCTGCTTACATTAGTATCATGGTTGTTGATTTTTGGGATTTCGGCTCCATTAATTTGTCCAACATTTCTTTGAATGTTAAACAGTGTCTCTCGACAGTCACACCTTTCAATGCAACTGCCCAGTTTGTGTCAATATGATTGTCATTATGTGTTGCGTTGTATGACATTGTCAGTGACCATGATTGTTCATGACAAATTCTACAGAAATTATTTGTTATTGCCTTTTTTTGACCGGTGTCTTTACAAGACGAGTGACCCTCAGCAATTATCAAATACTCTTCAGAGATTGTCTGCCTAGCGTCACTGGTCGCATAACCAGGTGCTGTGAAATGCACCAGCTGCTCATAAATCCATCTACCAGCTACTTGCATGTCTTCACGTGATCCTGATCGGGGTGGGGTGGGGGGGGGGGAGCTAAGCAGTTGCTACACCCTTGCCCAAAGATGATCTGCAAGGTAAAGGAGGGAAGGAATGGCTTACAACTCATTTGTTAAAGATACACCTGCAGCCGCCACCCAAATCTGTTAGCGATGCCATTTCTTATACAATAGGTTCAATCGCTTTCATTTAACACCTGGCAGTGATTCTTTCTGAACATTCGCTCCATTCGTAGCAGAAATGCCTGCCTCCCCCACTCTCAGCTCCTCAACCATGATCTTTCTCACTGTTGCTCTCCTACCCGTTTACCCTCCCACTTTGGTGTCACCCTTAAAATGCCCATATTTCCTGGCTTTCAAATGGTTCAATTTAATATCTGGGGATGTACGCTTCACAGAGATATCCACGGAGCAAGAAACCCGATAGTATAGAATGATAGTGACATCAGAACCCCAAAGTACCCCCCACCTCCCCCACACACAAACGGCAGCGAAAGCACCGACGACACACCCGCCAGAACGCCCTCACCATGCAGTCAATAGCAAATGCCCCAAAGACACCTTTGATCTAAATCCATCATTTCGTGCAATCTTTCAAGGATTTACAACTCCCAAGTTTAACTAAAAGAGAAAAACAGATTTAAGTGTTTAAATTCAAATAAAACGGAAATCTAACATAATTGTTTTCAAAGTGATAGTGTGCACCGCACTTCGGATAGTACACGTGAGCTTTTCTTCTTAACATCTTCAATGTTTGTTATCGTGCAATAATTTATTCGGGTTACAAAATGTTTATCTGCCTGTCTCTTGGCAGAGCATGAGACAGTCTCCTTTGCAATTATCGGCCTCCAACTACTTCCTTCTGAAGTAATATTTGGGCTTGTATCGGTCACATCTGTGGCGAATCTATTGTTTCTCCCGTTTTACCGCACGGTTTACTCTGATGCTTTCTACTATTTGCCTGTCGCGAAGAACTGGTACAATGGAAATATAAGAAAAGTTCAGGCCAACGGTTTCGTGTTCTGGTGTCACTTGGTTATAAGATTGTATGAATAATTAATATACAGTGACGTAATGATAATTTGGACTACTTAAAGAGGCGTTCAGAAGGAACTGAGAACCGAACTTCTGTCGGAAAACAACCCATCTTCTCCTTCAGCATGGCTGAATGGATTCGGTGTCTTGTTGTACTAGTGCTCTGCTTCCAAAGTAAGCATAACGCATAATCTATAATATCGCGACATTTCAATTCGTATGGACGTTTGATAATTCTAAAATTAATTTACATTTTCCCAGATACAGTCGCGGATTTTGTTTTGACTCAGCCCCCGTTGATCTCACTTCTGCGGGGAAAACTGTAAAGGTCACTTGTACCATGTCAGGAGACAACATCGGTAGGCACTACGCGAGCTGGTACTGGCAGAAACCCGACAGCGCCCCTGTGTATGTGTGGCATCAGAGCTATGGCAGAGCTTCCGGTATTCCAGGTCGATTCACCGGCTCCGTAGACTCATAAATTCG
Organism: Hemitrygon akajei; assembly: GCF_048418815.1. NCBI lineage: Eukaryota > Metazoa > Chordata > Chondrichthyes > Myliobatiformes > Dasyatidae > Hemitrygon > Hemitrygon akajei. The sequence continues at coordinate 30,068,313 of NC_133132.1, read as the reverse complement.
CTCTTTAGCTTTTCTGACTTGTCGCCGCGTTTTCCTCCGAGATACTACCGTAGAACGATTTCTTTGCAAATTCTGTTCTGTAGTCTTGATATCTTATTGTGTGAATGGGTTCAACTTTTCAAATTAATGAAAAGAAATGGTTATAAAAACAATGACTCAGATGTCCACATCTTCTGGATTTCATAGACCTCTGAGAGTTTTTATTGGGCTTTCCTTCAGTGTGTATTACTTCGGTCCAAACAGCCATTTCGGAATTAATTGTGGGACTAAAAACTGAAAGATCCAAGTGTAAAGTTTTAACTGGTATTATTTATTCCCATTAAAATACTTCCGTGATATTTAGCCATTCACAATCCCTCATTTACTGCGGCGAATCGCGGCATCTCCGTGAAGAGACAAAGGCACAGTATGTCACTCAAATCCACTGCTTCATCTCCAGCGTTTTACGTGAATAGCTGCGACGACACTTCGGAGTTTTGCCACACGCTTTGCCATATCTCTTTCGGGGTTTGTTATTGGTTCTATGATTCACGCCTTTACGATTTTAACATCCTGGAACATGCCAATAATCTGTTACGATATTAACTATAGCATAATTACATCAGCTTGGATCAGAGTACCACGGGATATACAAAGTATATCTTCTGTAAATTGGAGAGTATTTCATGAAGAAGCGCGGAACTCTCGGGCACAGGCTTGGGTTAACAAAGACGCACACTGGCGGTGTAGCCCGCAGAATACTACTCAATTGCAAGTAATTCAGTCTCAAAATTTTCTTCTTTCCTCCGACTGTTGCTGGAGTAATTGTATTTCGTGATTCACATTTCTTTTTTTTTGTAATTTATTTCTTTATTGAAGTTCATAATCAAACAAACATTTCCATAAGATGTATTTCAGACATTGTACATATATATCATATAATCATATATGTCACAAAACTCCACAAAGTATTTATCTGAGGTATACACTTGTAGAAAAGAGTGGAAAGGAAAAAACAAGCAAAAGTAAAAAAATATGTGCAAGTACTGAGTGATCATTTTTACAACATATTCATTGATTTGTGAGAATAAAATCAGGCCTATGAGGCATTATGTAGTTAAACCATTTTTTCCCAGTATGAATCAATTTGTTCCAGCTTATGATTAACAGATGCTGTTATCTTCTCCATTTTGTAAATTCCCTTTGTAATTTCCATCCATGCATTTAAAGTTGGGCTCTCCTGTAATAACCATTTCCTGGTAAGAGTCTTTTTACCAGCCACTCATTAAATATTTATCTCTTTTCAGCCATTCTTGAGGTATATATCCAATATATATGGTCTTACTCTCGAAGGGTATTTCACATTTAAAGATGTCTTGTAGGGCATCGTGTATCCCCCTCCAATAGTCTTTGAAAACAGGGCAGTCCCAAAAAAAATGATAATGATTTGCATTTTGATTTCCACAATTTCTCCAGGAAACAGTGAAGTTACTATCATAATGGGATTTCTGAGAGGGTGTAATAAAATGTCTTATCATGTTTTTCCATCCAAACTCCCTCCATTTCTGTAAACTGGTACAATTCCATTCATACCTCAATATTATTATCCATTCTTCGTCAGATATAATTATCCCTCCTTCCTTCTCCCATTTTGTTTTAATGGAAGAAGTCGAATGTGTTTTAAGATTTGACAACCCCTTATACATGCTTGAAATGATTCTACTACCGTTATCTGAACTATATGCTTTTCTAAATAGCTCTATCAAGCATGTACTTGCCTTGGTTACAATTTTTAAGTGTCTTATTAACATATTGTCGTATCGGTAAATATCGATAAAAATCTTCTTTTTTCTAATAAGTGTTTCTCTTTAAGCATTTCAAAACTGAACAGTGTTCCTTCTTTCATTATGTTGCAGAGAACTGCTATTCCTTTAGCTGTCCAGTCCTTAAATCTAGCATCCAATATATTTGATGTAAAATCCGAGTCATATGCACACCATTTAAGAATTGCAATATCTCCCTCTAGATTATATTCTTTTATAGTATTTTTCCATATTTTAAGAGTCAATTTCACCCATGGGTTATCAATAGTATTTATGTACCTTTGCAGGTTGTTATCAGCCAAAATTGCTTGTATAGGGATGGGATGTACCCGCTCCTCAATGTTTTTCCATGGAGCGTCATATGATGGGTTGCACCAACATATCACAGCTCTCAACTGTGCTGCAAAATAATAATCTCTAAGAGAAGGTAGGCCCCATCCCCCCTTTACCTTGGCCAATTGCAAAGTTTTGAGACAAGCTCTAGGCCTTTTACCCTGCCAAATATACCTTGATAACATCTTGTTCCATTCATTGAATTGGTTTTGATTAATCTCTGTTGGTAGGGTCTGAAAGAGATATAACAGCCTGGGCAGTATATTCATTTTAATAAACTCAATCCTTGAAATGAGACTGAAAAAAGTAATCACGTTCCATCCTGCCATATCTTCTTTATTTTTTTTATATAAATGCTGATAATTACATTCTGATAATTTTGCCAAATCTTCTGGCATAATGATGCCCAAATTTTTGAAAGACTCTGTTTGCCTTGCCTAGGGATTTCTACTTTCTATTTCTCGTGGTGGGCTATAGTAATATGAAAGTATTTGGGTTTTATCTATGTTGATCTTGTATCCTGATAAGTGACCATATTGTTCAAAGGATTGCATCAATTTAGGTAAAGAGTATGTTGGCTGCCCTAGATAGATCAAAATGTCATCGGCATAACAAGCCAATTTATGCTCTGTCCCTTTAATAGTAATTCCCCTGATATCTTCATTTTGTCTGCTGTATGGAGCTAATGGTTCCAGATATAATGCGAAGAGTAGCGGTAACCATGCACAACCCTGTCTCGTGCCCCTTTCTAGGGTAAGACTATTTGATAAATATCCATTGATTTTAATCCTAGCAGTAGGGTTGTCATATAGTGTCTGTATAGTTTTAATAATTGTGTCTTGGAAACCAAATCTATGTAAAACTCTGTAAAGAACATTCCAGTTAACCGAATCAAATACCTTTTCAGCGTCCACGCTTATCGATTTTTTTTTTTTTTGTATATGATCCATAATGTGAAGTGTCCTTCGTATATTGTCTTGTGTTTGGCGTTGTCGTGTAAACTCTGTCTGATCGTAACGTATCAGAGTGGGTAGAAACTCCTCTAATCGTTTGGCCATGATGGAGGTGAATAACCTATAATCTACATTAAGAACGGATATTGGTCTAAATGACCCACATTCCATTTTATCCTTGCCTTCTTTTGTTATAGCTGAGATGATCGCTTCCTTCCATTTGGCATTTGTGCCTTTTTTAAAGCCCCGTTCAGTGTGGGGAGTAAAATAGGAATTTACTCATTTTTAAATTCTTTGTACCACTCTGCCGTATGCCCATCTGATCCTGGTGACTTGCTTAATTTAAGCCTACTAATTGCAGCTTTTAATTCAACTTCAGTTATGTCAGCAGTCATCGTTCTATTTTATTCTTCGCTTAAAGTGGGTAACTCTAGAGAATTCAAGAAGGTGTCAATTTGGGTTATGCTTCCCCCTGGAACGTTGGAATATAGAGTTTTGTAAAACACTTCAAAAGCTTCTTGAATTTTACTTAGCTTATTTTTTATTATTTTCGTTCTTGGGTCCCTAATTCTATGTATTGTATTTTCTGCTATCTTTTTTTTTATCAGTTTCCACGCCATTATTTTCATAGACGTTGATCCATTTTCATAATGTCTCTGTTTCAGAAACATTAATTTTTTCTTGATTTCTTGCGTAGCCAAACTATTAATTTCATTCCTTTTTTTAAAATTTCCTCTAATGTATGCTATGCCAAATTCAATTTGTGTTTTTTCTCTAGTCCCTTCAGCCTATTTTTTAATTCTTCTAATGTTTTATTCCTTATGTTTTTTTTCTTATATGAAGATATCGCTATAGTTTTCCCTCTTAAGACAGCCTTCATAGTATCCCATAAAATGAGAGGTGAACTCTCTCCATTATCATTAAATTCTAAGTAGAGACCAATTTCTTTTTTAATTTGTTCCTTAAAGTACGGATCATTGAGTAGGCTTGAATTTAGTTTCCAAATAGTATTCTTTGGTTGTAGGTCAAAATCAACAGATAAATAGATAGGTGCATGGTCACTTACATCTATTGTCCCAATTCCACAGGTGTTTATTTTGTCTTTGTCTTTTCCAAATGTTACGAAATAGTCTATTCTTGTATATACAAAATGGGGAGCAGAATAATTAGTGTAATCCCTTCTGTCGGGAAAAAGGTTCATCCATATATCAATTAAATCAACATCCTCAAAAAGTGTATTAACTTTCTTATGTCAGGATTTTGTTTCATAGGTTTTTCTATTGGAAGAGTCTAAGTTTGGTTGTAATTGTAAATTTATGTCTCACCCACATACTACCATAATATCAGTAATTTTCTGAAAGAAACCAATATCACTTCCCAGGGGTGCGTATATATTCAATAGGGTAACTGAATGTCCGTCTATATTCCCCCTTACCAGAATATATCTGCCCTCTTAATCACCCATTTGGAACACTTTTTCAAAATTTAGCTTACTTGAGATGAGAATAGCAAGTCCTCTCCTATGTCCTGATTTATGAGGAGAAAAACAAATTAGCGAAGCCCATTCTTTTTAGTTTTCCATGCACATTAACAATTAAATGAGTTTCCTGTAATATACTACATAGGCTTGTTCTTTTTCATTTTGGATAAAATTCTATTACGTTTGATTGGATTTAATAGCCCGTCGACATTAAAAGAAATGAATCGTCCTTAGCCATCTGTATTTATCTGTCAATGTATCATTGAAATCAGCAGAATAAAACTTAATCGATCTACTCCCTGAAAAAATAAGAACCAAGAAACATAAATAATAACAAAAATGGCGACAAATGTGTGATTCCAAGGCTGAGGTCTCTGGTAGATGACCATGTGTTGAGCTAGAGGAAATGTCTAGCTGTGGGGGATAACACCCCCCCCCCCACCTATCAGTTGATAGCCCCCATTGTAGTATTCATAAAAGTCAGTGAACAAATCCATTACACAGAAAAGATATCCCAATGTACTCCTCATATATATATATATATATATATATATATATATATATATACAACCACACGTATATGTACACACACCCGTGACTCACATTTCATGATAATTTTTGTATTGAACTTAATCACTGCAAGGCAAAGCTATGGTCGGCCGGTCGTTCATCGGAACGGTGACATGTCTTTAAAGTAAACAGGAAACCTGATACCGTTGAAACCTGTACCTCATATTCTACCTCGGCATTAGAACCATTCGCTTAACCCCTGATATCCAAGTCCACGACAGAACAAAAGAAATTAAGAGTAATATTATTTTGTTCGTTTTTCAAAGCAAAACTACTCCATGTTTATCAATGTGTGTGTGAATGTGTGAAGCGATAGAAGATTCAGACGAGCTCTCTTCAGCAATCTCGATGTACTGTTTTTAAATTTCGAATAAACATCAGCATGTTTTTTAGGAAATTAAGCACTCACATTGATGGATTTCTCGACTTTGACGATCTCAGTGGAATCAGCAGTTCTGAGTTGCAGTTACTATTACGATGCGGGAAGCAATGCAGCCAAATAGGGGGGGGGGGGGGGGGGGGGTTCTGTCAGCGATTGTCCAGAAGCCTCTTCAATCGGATTTTGTTTTGCCATTTCATCGAAATTTGTTATTTTATTGCTTTGAATTTTGTTGTTATTTAAGCATCCTCATATTTCCTTTCCAGCTAGTCCTAATGTTCATGGTGTACATTGGCTTTGATGCTTTTGTTGAAGATTGAAATGTATTAATGAAATTCAATTGTGCCCGGGTTCTCATGCGTTCTGACTTTTACGGTTGTAAAATCGCTGAAAGAAGACAGTTTGATTCCAATTTATATCAATTAATTTTTTATTTCTTTTTTCTATTTACTTCGTTCTATTTACAAGTCCGCGAAAACCCGGCGTATCCGTCCTCCGACCGTCTGCGGAAGAAATTCGGGGACTGGGCACCGCCACCCTGGTGTGTTTAGTGAGCGAGTTTAATCCGGCCTCTGTGACTATCGAGTGGACTGTGGATGGCAGTACGAGAAGGAATGGCGTTGAAACCAGCCGGATCCAGCAGGACGCCGACAACACGTTCAGTGCGAGCAGTTACCTGACACTGCCAGCCTCAGACTGGAACTCACACGAGCTTTACTCCTGCGTGGTTAAACACGAGTCTCAGGCAACCCCATTTCAAACAAACATCGCGCGATCCAGCTGTATGTAATACAAAATATTTAGAGGCTGTTTCTTTAAAATAAAACAAATGAATTTCATGTACAGATATTAAGTTTTAGATTGTAACTGACACATTTTTTAATCGGGAGAAAATAAACATTGCGTCCTGCTGGACATTCTTAAATTGCATTAGTTGTGAAATTAACTTCATCAATGTAATATTATCCCAAAGTAACTAAAATCTACACGATCTACGGTGGCGTTTTTGCCTAGTTCAATATGTTGGACAAGATCATCAGTTTTTAAAAGATTGCATAGATAATGAAGATGATGAAATGATGAAATAAAATAGACAACGTTGCTTTAACGTTGTGCTAGTTATTGGTAGATTTTCCTCCTGAATAAACCATTATCACTATGGCTATATCAGGACAAGTGGTGTAATTACTTGTCAGCGAAATTTACATACATAGTAAAAGAAATCCTGATACTGCCTTTATTTAAACATCGTAGGCATATTCGATTTCCAAGTTTAGCATTGTATTCTACATGGAAATGGTTTTTCTGCAGCTGGTCGTATTCAGGGAGACAAGGGCTTGTGTACCCTGTGTCAGCAGCGGTGCACAGCAAAGTAGCACTTTAATAAGTGCAAATTAATGACATTTTACTCAAGTGTGCTTCAGAACTACAGGTATCGTTCGAGGTGATTTCAGCTTACGATACCTAACAAGCATTGCAAATGGTAGTCCAAAGCATTTCTAGTAAATACAGTCTGACGGTGGTTGATTATCTAAAGCTATTTCGAACTTCAAAACAGTGAAGCGCCGAGGACAGCCCACCGACATTTGTACATTAGTTTGTAGAATATCTATAATGATAGCTTTCTGTATGAAATGTAGAACACCGAGGCCATAGTATAGAGGTCGAGGAAACGGTATCCTAAACATAGGATAAATATGTCCAATAAATAACGTAAAAGATATGGTTCAGTCGAATGAGAATACGGATTGTAGTCACGTCTGTCTAATTGGTCATACAAGATCCTTTATTTCAATAAGAAAAGAATAGCAAGCGCAAGTTTGAAACTAAGCATTGAAATTCATACATGGGTTATTGAAACAGGGACATTAATATCACGTATTCTTCATCAGTCACTCTGGACTGAGACCGTTGGACTTCCCTTCTCTGAATATGGAAGGCCTAAGGAGTTCCCTGTAACTTTACAGCTGCACAGACCAACCATTGCTCTGAGCGGGACATTAAAGTTTGAAAGCATTCATTCAACATTTCTGATCCTTTTCTGTCATTCAAATACGTTTAAAATCCTTAAAATATATTTAACAATTACTAAAGCGCATAGTAATTAAATACTTAAACGATTTAAAACGTAAAAAATACACACGATTGGATAAAATGTAAGGATACCACCGCTTCATTTTTTTCGAACATCTTCACAATCCGCATTGAAGCAAATTACCTCTGGAATTTCTGCGTCTGGTCCGAAGGCAAAGTGAAAGAGTGCAGTAATTTCCACTCCATTGCTGAATACTTGGAGAGTCGGGAAGTGTAAAAGAATGGGAATGCAGATGGGTTGAATTCATCCAGTAGCAATATCGAGAAATGTTGACATTTCCATTTACAAATGACAGCCGATCCTAGGTTGGATGACAGGAATATTTTTATTAACAATACATTTCACCCGTGGATCAGCTCACATATTTAGCTGCCCGCATAATGGAGAGGTGGTGTATACAGAGAAATATGTGAATGATCGCAGTTAGTATTATTGAAAGAAGTATACAGAAACGTTAACCATAGCACAGGCCTTTTGGCAAACGTTGTTGTGCTCACCTTTTAACCTAATCCAAGAACAATTTAACCATTCCCTCCTACATAGCCCTACATTTTTCTTCCATCCATTGGCCTAAGAATTTCTTAAATCTCCCTAATACATTTGACTCTACCACCACACCTGGCAAGGCATTCCACCAACACACCGCTGTGTGTAAAGAATTTACCTCTGACATCCCTCTGTATTTTCGTCCAATCACGTTAAAAGTATGTCCTTTCGAAAATAGCATTGTCGCCCTAGGGAAAAGGCGCTGGCTATCCATTCTATCTACTCCTCTAACCTTCTGCATCCCTGTCACGTCGTCTTTCAACCGTCTTCATTCCAAAGCTTCCATTCTCCTTCCTATAATGACCAGAATCAGACACCATAATGCAGGTGTGGTCTAACCAGAATTTTATGGAAATAGAACATTAGCTGTCGGCCCTTGAACTCCATCCCTGACTAATGAATGCTACATGCCTTCTAAACAACCTTATTGAGATGCGCGGCAATTTTTGAGGGATCTATGCGCGTGGACCCCAAGATCCATTTATCCTTTACACTGCTAAAAATCTTCCCTTTAACCTTTTACTCTGCCTTCGATTTCACTCTTCCAAAATCCATTACTTCACATTTTACCCCATTGAAAACCATCTGACACTTAACAGCCCAGCTACGCATCCCATCAACGTCCCGTTGTAAACTACTACAATCTTATCCACAACACCAACAGCCTTCTGCCATCTGTCCCCTCGACCTGTACATAGACCACATTCTTCAATACCCCTCCCACACATAATCTTTTAATTTTTAAAACTTCTTTTAAATATTGAAATCGAACTACATGCACTATTTCCACTGGCCACTCGTTCCACACTCTCACTATTCTCCGAGTGATGAAGTTCCCCCTCATGTTCCCCTTAAACATTTCACCTTTCGCCCTCAGCCCATGCCCTATAATTCTAGTCACACCCAACCCGAGTGTGAAAAGCTTGCTTACATTTACTCTATCTATTCCTCACATCATTTTCGATATCTTTGTTCAGTCTCCCCTCATTCTCCTATGCTCCAAGGAAGAAAGTGCTAACCTCTTCAACCTTTCCACGTGACTTACGTCCTCAGGTCGGGAAATCAACATTATAAATTTCCATGTACTCTTTCAATTTTGTTAACATCTTTGCTGAAGGTAGGGAAGTGTCCAGAGCAGCACACAATATAGGAACGCCTTACTAACATCCATGTACATCATATACACCGCTCTACTTTTATCAATTTCTTTAGTCACTTTCTCGAAAAAGTCAATCAGGTACATGTACTGCCCCTCAAAAACCTGTGCTGTATGTAATCAGACAATGCTTCTCCAAATGCTTATAAATCCTGCCTTTAAGAATCACTTCCGCAGTTTGACCACCACTGACATGCAGCTCCAGTCTATAATTCCCAGGATTATCCCTAATCCTTTTCTTCAACAAAGTAATAACATTTGAGACCCTCCAATCTTCTGCTACTCCTCCTGTGTCTAATCACCAAGAGGGAACATTCTCTTCCCTCGCTTCCCGTAGTAACCAGGGTGTACCTCATTCGGCCTGGGAGCCTTATGTCTTTTTTCAAAAGCTCGAGAATATCCTCTTCCCTAACGTCACATGTTCTAGCATGTCAGCCTGTTTTATGCTGTCCACACACGTCAAGGTCGCTCTCAGTGGTGAATACTGAAGAAAACTATTCATTACGGAACTCCCCTACCTCCTCCGATTCCAAGCACATGGTTCCTCTTCTTTTAATCACTCTAGTCATCCTTCTGTTCTTCACCTAAATGTAGAACGTCTTGGGGTTTTCCTTAATCATACTCGCCAAGCTCTTCTTATTCCCCCTTCTAGCTCACCTAAATTCATTATTCATCTCCTTCCTGGCTACTTCGTAGCCCTCAAGAGTTCTGTCTGATTATTGCTTCATAAAACTTTAGTGAACTTTTATTATTCTCTTGGTGGGATGCTTCATATCTCAAGTCAACCATGCTTCCTTCTCCCTACCATCTATGTTCAATTGGGAGGACCCTACCCAGAACTCCATTAGTGTTCCCTACACAACTTCCACATTTCTTTGTTCCTTTCCCTGATTACATTAATTCTCAATTTCTGCGCACAAACTCATGTCTAATAGCAACCTCTCCTTCCAAACCATCTGCTCTTATCCTCTCCAAGGCTATGGTAAATTAGGGAGTTGTGATCACCCACGAGCAATCTGACACCTGGCCTGTTCCACTGGCTAGCACTAGATCCCGCAAGGACTCTCTTCTTGTTGGCCTGTCTACATACTCAAGAATCCTTCTTGAACAGACCTAACAGATTCTGCCGTCTAAATCTTTTGCATGTAAGCTGTGCCAATCATTATTAAGGAAGTGCATGTTTTTGCAGCTTTCCAAAATCGACCTGCCGACCTACTCTTCGATGATCCTGTTGGGGGATGTACGCTTTAGAATACTCCCAATAGAGTGACTGCAACCCCTTCTATTTCTGAATTCCACCCACAATGACTCAATAAATGATCTCTCCATGACTTCCTCACTTTCTGTAGCTGCGATACTCTCCCTCATTGGCAATACCACTCCTCCATCTCCTTTACCTCCCTCCTTGACCATTTTCGAAATATCTAAACCTGGGAACATCCAGCAGCTTTTCCTGCCTTTGTGACATCCATATTTTGGATTATACTTTGGATCGGGAATGAGATCGGTTCCTCCAAGAATAAAAAGGCAAATACATGTTATCGTCGTTTTTTACCTCATAGCTTTCCAATATCTTTGTTTTTGAGCAACGCATTCACACGTGACAGACGGGTGCGCTCTATTTGGTTCATAGAGACACAGGCCGTAGTTTGACTAAGAGTCTTGGAATGTGCAGTATTTCTACGTTTTAGCAGACGAGGATTCTCCTGTTGTAACTTCTTCAGACTTGTCATTTCCGTGCACTCCTGCACTGAAACATTGATAAGAGTCATATCAATGGCTAACTTGGAAAATAAACCTCTACGGTATAGGTGTACTGTCTTCCCTGATCAGGATTGCTATTTATAACTTGATCACGTTGGTTAATTGTTAGTTCACAGCTGATGTTGATAAATCTTTTCAGCGTTGTTAAGCCATTACCTGTCTTCATCAGATCAGCCATTATATAATCGCTTGTATATTCATTCATTCGTTGAAAGCACTTGTTAGAAGTCGAAGGAATTTCAATCAATATTTCAATATGCCTTGAGCGAGGGCAGAATAATAGGTGATAATATGTTGGCGTGGATAGAAAATTGATTGAATGACAAAACACGAAATGCAGACATAAATGTCCGAGTCTCTGGAATGATAAATCTCAGAATCTGTGAAACTATTCAGGTCCTTCCACTTCGCTGATGACAAAAGGCAAATAAGTAATTACATTGTGAAGAAAAAGTCAAAAGGCTAGGGAGGGATATTGATTATGTAAGCGGGTGAGCTAAAACCTGGCAAAGCAAAAAGAGGAAAATACAAAGTGACTGAGCTGGCATGAAAAATGCATCAACAGCATATTTTCGAGACTTTTGCAAATTTTAACCTTCCAAGTTGAAGAGGGGCAGTAAAGGGGGTAGAGGGGTACTATCATGATAGTAAAATCATTCACAAAATGCTATTATTCAGGTTCAAGTAACTAAAAAGGCTGGGAACATGTTAAGGGAATTAAGTACAAAATTTGGGGGTGTTATGCTTCATGTGACAGTGCAATAAAGAACCAAATGTGGGCTGTGTACTGCATTAGTCTTACTTAAGAAATTATGTAAATATGTTGGAAGTTCAGAGGAAGCTTACAAGAACGACTTCACTGGTGGTTCGTTATCCTAGGAGAAACTATTGTATAGGCTCTACTTCTCTCTTCTGGAGATCATCAGTGTTACGGGACGTGACTAAAATCTAGTAGTCCTTAATAACAATATGTATGCTTCATAAACCTTGTAGCCCGAAGCTCTACGGCTCGAAGGGCTCATGACAATACCTCCCTCTATAAGTCCGGCACATGACGATTTGGGGAACCCGAGAGTAACACGCCTGAACACGAGACAGACAGACCTGGGAATCCGAGACAGGCGGTTCATCTCCCAACAAGGTTGGTCGTCTCGAGAAAGTCCTGATAAACTGGAGACAGACCTGAGGAACTCGAGATAGTCCTGGGGAACCCGTGACAGGGCTGGTCATTTCGGGATAGACATTGAATAAATTTGGAAAGCATGAAATAAATCTAGGGTATTTGGAATAAAACTCGGAAAATGTCAATCGTCCTCGGAAGCCTGGAGAGCCATGGGAGACCTAGAAACCCTTGACGAAACTGAAATTCTTGATAAAAGCCTTTAACGTGGTCTAGGGAAGCTCTAAACGTGGGCTCAGAACTTAGTCTCCGGAAACTCGGAATGAAGGCTCGAGACTCTCGGAAGCCGACGGAAGTCCGGACACCACTTTTCAAGTTCCGCTGGCCTCTTATATCGTTGCGTTTTTTTTTAGTCACCGTGCAGACTGAACGCGAGTGCGGAGAAAAGACAGGCTTCCATATGGAGTCAGTGACCTGGGTTTATTCACAAGAGTTCCAACTAACCATCGGCGGCTCGGCAGAGCGGCGCCGAGAGTAGTAACATTCTCAAAGCTAGGGCCAGCAAAAGTGATAATCGGAAGACTGCTTAAATAAGCACAGTACGCGTCTCGTTAAGAGAACAATTCACAAATAATGTTTAGAAAATTTGGAACGCCACGCTCAAAGGTTTCCTGCACAGGCGTGTGGCCTAGTGGATAAGGCATCGGTCTAGTGATCTGAAGGTCACTGATTCGAGCCTCAGCTCCTTGAGCAAGGCACTTAACAACACATTGTTCTGCGACGACACCGGTGTCAAGCTGCTTGGATCCTACTGCCCTTCCGTTGGACAACAAGGCTTGCAGCTTGGGCAACTGCCGGTCTCCCATATAGCCCTACCCAGGCCTGCGCCCTGGAAACCTTCCAAGGTGAAAATCCATGGTCTCAAGAGACTAACGGATGCCTATTAAAGTATGCACCATCATTCGACAATTTTAAACTGAGCATTCATCTTCCCTTCTCGCTCTGCCATTAGTCTCATTATGTCAATGTTACCTTAAATGGAATCTGCCCTTGCTTTTCTTTTGTGTTTTCTTTTCTCGGGAAAGTAAGGACATCTTCATTTTTCTTTAATTAAAACGGGCAATATAATAACATACAATGCAAATAATTTTCCGCACTTCACTGAGAATCAATTAGAGTTCCCAGAGTTCTCCCAGAACCCTCCTAGAGTTCGCTAATGCTGACCAGTGCTTCCAATTTGATATATAAATATCCAAGGAAAGAATAAAGAATAAATGATAAATGGAGCTTTCTTAACGAATAGCGAAAATAGAGAGGCGTCCAGTCACCATGCCAGTGGAAGTGCAATGAAAGTTGATCAGATGGCAGAGTGAATAGATGAGAGGTGAAATTAGTAGCTTACAGTGTGGCAATCATAGAAGTCTGAAAGAACTCTACGGCATCAGCAGCTGCTTTGAGCATCTTACGGACTTGTACCCCAAGATCCCTATGATACTCCACACTGCTAAGAGTTTTAACATTAATACTATATTCTGCCATCATATTTGACATACCAAAATGAACCACTTCACACTTATCTGGGTTGAATTCAATCTGCCACTTCTCAACCCAGTTTTTCATCCTATCAGTGTCCAGCCAATAGCCCTCCACACTATCCACAGCACCTCCAACCTTTGTGTCATCAGCAAACTTACTGAGCCATCCCTCCACTTCCTTATCCAGGTTATTTATAAAAATATGGGTCCCAGAACAGATCCCTGAGGCACCCCACTGGTGACCGACCTCCGTGCAGAATATGACTCGTCTACAACCACTCTTTGCCTTCTGTGGTGAAGCCAGTTCTGGATCCACAAAGCAAAACCCCCTTGGATCACATACATCTTTATTTTCTCAATTAGCCTTGCACGGGTTACCTTAACAAATGCTTTGCTGAAATCCATATACACTACATCTACTGCTCTTCCTTCATCAATCAGCTTAGTAACATCCTCAAAAAATTTAATCATGCTCGAAAGGTACGACCTGCTCTTGACAAAACCATGCTGACTATTCCTAATCATATTATGCCTCTCCAAATGTTTATAAATCCTGCCTCACAGGATCTTCTCCATCACTTATCACCACTGAGGTAAGACTCACTGGTCTATAATTTTCTGGGCTATCTCTACTCCTTTTCTTGAATAAAGGAACAATATTCGTAACCCTCCAGTCCTCCGGAAACTCTCTCGTCCTCGTTGAAGATGCAAACATCATTGCCAGAGGCTCAGCATTCTCCTCCCTTCCCTCCCACAGTAGACTGGGGTACATCTCATCCGGTCCCGGCGACTTATACAACTTGATGTTTTCCAAAAGCTCCAGCACATCCTCTTTCTTAATATCTAGATCCTCAAACTTTTCAGTCCGCTAACAGTCATCACTACAATCACCAAGATCTGGAGATACTCCTTCCATAACCTCGGAGTAGACAAATACTTGGTTGATTGCGGTAGCTAAACGATGCTCTGCTTGTCAATCCACGGTACCAAAGCCTGCAACCATTTCAAGTACATATTTTTTCCAAACTACTACTGAAACGGGTCTGATTACAGATATTTTAAGTCTTTTCTATCCAGAACAATTTGACCATATCTATTTTTGGTTCTGTTTCGTACAAGGACTGTCACAAGAAGCGCCAACAAGAGTAATGTATCACAAGTTTCTGAATCGCGTAAAATACCCTACAATTCAACAGAGGAAGTGAGTTGAATCGCTAAGGTCGGGTTTCTGTGATGTAGGGATCACAAGAGGCACAAAGGAGCTATATAATTGTAATTCCGTTTTTCAGACAGCTGGAACTGCTCCAAACCTGCCTTCTAATCACATCCTGAACTTCTGACAGGATGTTACGAAGTTACCTCCTCCTATTGGTTGTATTAATTGGCTACCATGTGGCAAGCCTCCAAGTCGTTGACCTGTTACCTTGTAACCTCTGTCCATACCAGTAATGCTCAACCTACATTCTTTCATAGGTTTAATTGGACCTCGCCGCACAATATCCAAGCCTTCCCTTAAAACGCTAAAGAGCAAGAATTAGTGGTCACTTTATTAGGTACGCCTGCAGATCGGTTCCTTAATGCAAATATCTAATCAGTCAGTCATATAGCAGCAGCTTAATGAACATGCAGACAAGAGCAACAGGTGTTGTTCGGACCAAACATCCGAATGTGGAAGAAAACTGATCTAAATTATTTTGGGCGTGGAATTAGTGTTTGTGCCAGACGGGGTGGCTTGAGTATCTTAGAAATTGCGGGTCTCTGCGATTTTCTCGCAATAAAGTGCCTCGGGTGAGATTATGTTCGTGGTCTTCTGCTGCTACAGCCTATCCATTTCGAGGTTCGACTTCTTGTGCGTTCAGAGATGCTCTTCTGCACAGAACTGGTGTAACGTGTGGCTACTTGAGCTACTGTCGCCTTCCTGTCAGCTACATGCAGTTTGGCCATTCTCCTTTGAGCTCGCTCATCAATATTTTTTTATGTTTGCTTTAGTATCATTCTCTTAAACTCGAATGGAATGCCCACTGACTGTATATGAAAGAGCACAGGACATTTCACAGAAAGCAGCTAGCTGAAGGCACAAGTACAAGTAAATATGAATCGACCGACAGATATTACATGGACGGGCAGATATTACAGAGGCTTGCCTTCTGGACTATTTGGATTGGGACGAGAACGTTAAAGATAACGTCACATTCAGGAAGGACAGGAAGATGAGAAAATGCACAAGGATTCGTTGATAATTAATGTTGAACACAAAGAAATGAAGATGGATGGCCAATTTTCAGGGCACGGAGAGGAAGAGGTGGTTTGAAAAATAATAAAGCAAAATTCTCCTGTGATAGCTGAAACTTGGCACGATATTAGGGCAACTTGCATCCGACAAAACAAAGGCTGTTTACCATAATTGCATGTTCATGATTATTTGGAATTATACTTCAAGCTAAACTAATGGGCCAAAATCTGTGAGGTGCTCCTTAATTATTTTGGAATATTTTAGAATAACGTCTTCTAGCACCACCCAAAGGACACTAAGAAGGAATTGGAGGCGGAGATTCCATTGGAATCAGCCGCAAATTTATGAATAGGAGTATCGGGCGGGAAAGCCGAGGGGCCGACTTCGTATCCTAAGTGTGACGTGTCAGAAGGATATTACTGAACAAACAGGTTTTATTTTCATGAAGATCCATTTGATTCCTGGCCCCAGTCACCCTCAATGCCATGTGATTCCATACTTGCATCAAGAGAAGTGACAATTCAAAATTGCAAATGATCTCCATATTCAAGTGTGTACAGTGCAGCACATAGTTATTGTCACATTATATTGGTTCGACATTTACGCCAGTAGGTGGAAATGTTGCATCACTTGATACCCATACTTGCTTGTGAGAAAGAAGGAACCGAGCCCTGAACGCATAAAATAGCAGCGATTTCCCAAAATGGGTTCATTGGAGTCATTACTCCAGAATGAACGTTACCTTTTTCAAACTGATATCATGGTAATATATCGGGAAATATTACCGAGAGAACACGGGGGATAACTGCTGCAACAGACATTTGGCGCCAGAGTTTATATAGTTTATTGCTGTTTAATGCCGAACATTAGACAGGACATGCTAATGCAGTCCTTCACTGCTCTCTGTGTTTTAAATAAAATTTACATAGAAACATGGAAACATAGAAAACCTACAGCGTAATACAGGCCCTTCGGCTCACAAATCAGTACCGAACATGTCCCTACCTTAGAAATTACTAGTATTACCAAAAGCCTCTATTTTACTAAGCTCCATGTACCTATCTAAAAGCCTCTTAAAAGACCTTAACGTATACGCCTCCACCACCGTTGCAGGCAGCCCATTCCACGTACTCACCACTCTCTGAGTAAAAATTTACCACTGACATCTCCTCTGTACCTACCCCCCAGCACATTAAACCTGTGTCCTCTTGTGGCAACCATTTCAGCCTGGGAAAAAGCCTCTGACTACCCACATGATCAATGCCTCTCATCATCTTGTACACCTCTATCAGGTCAGCTCTCATCCTCCTTCGCTCCAAGGAGAAAAGGCCGAGTCCACTCAACCTATTCTCATAAGGCATGATCCCCAACACAGGCAAAATCCTTGTAAATCTCCTCTGCACCCTTTCTATGGTTTCTACATCCTTCCTATAGTGATGCGACCAGAACTGAGCACAGTACTCCAAGTGGGGTCTGAGCAGTGTCCAATATAGCTGCAATATTACCCCTCGGCTCCTAAATACAATTCCACGATTGATGAAGGCCAATACACCATATGCCTTCTTAACCACAGAGTCAACCTGCGCAGCTGCGCAGTCCTGGGCACTGGGACCACAAGATGCCTCTGATCCTCCATACTGCCAAGAGTCTTACCATTAATACTATATTCTACCATCATATTTGACATACCAAAATGAGGCACCTCACACTTATCTGGGTTGAACTCCATCTGCCACTTTTCAGCCCAGTTTTACATCCTATCAATGTCCCGCTGTAACCTCGGACAGCCCTCCACACTATCCACAACACCTACAACCTCTGTGTCATCAGCAAAGTTACTAACCCATCCCTCCACTTCCTCATCCAGGTCATTTATAAAAATCACGAAGAGTAAGGGTCCAGAACAGATCCTTGAGGCACTCCACTGGTGACCGAACTCCGAGCAGGATATGACCCATCTACAACAACTCTTTGCCTACTGTGGGCAAGCCAGTTCTGGATCTACAAAGCAATGTCCCTCTGGATCCCATGCCTCCTTATTTTCTCAATAAGCCTTGCATGGAATACCTTATAAAATGCCTTGCTGAAATCCATATACACTACATCTACTGCTCTACCTTCATCAATGTGTTCAGTCACATCCTCAAAAAACTAAGTCAGGCTCGTAAGGCACGACTTGCCCTTTACAAAGACATGCTGGCTACTTCTACTCATTTTATACCTCTCTAAATGTTCATAAATCCTGTCTGTCAGGACCTTCTCCATCAACGTACCAACCACTGATGTAAGACTCACTGGTCTATAACTTCCTCGGCTATCTCTACTTCCTTTCTTGAATAATTCGCAATCGTAGTCATCCGCAACCCTCCAATCCTCGAGAACCCCATTGATAATACAAAGATCAGCGCCAGAGGTTCAGCAATCTTTTCCCTCCCCTCCCAATTTATCATGGGGTACATTTCGTCCAGCCCCGGCGACGTATCCAACTTCATGCTTTCCGTAAGCTCCAGCACATCCTCTTTCTTAATATCTACATGCTCAAGCTTTTCAGTCTGCTGCAAGTCATCACTACAATCACTAAGATTTTTTTCCATAGTGAATACTGAAGTAAAGTATTCATTAATTACCTCTGCTATTTCCTCCAGTTCCATACACACGTTCCCACTGTCACATTTGATTAGTCCTATTCTTTCACGTCTTATCCTCTTGCTCTTCACATACCTGTAGAATGCCTTGGGGTTTTCCTTAATTCTGTCCGCCAAGACCTTCTCAAGGCCCCTACTGGCTCTCTTAATTTCCTTCTTAATCTCCTTTCTAGTAGCCTTGTGATCTTCTAGAGCTCTAACATTAACTAGCTCTCTGGACCTCTGGTAAGCTTTTCTTTTCTTCTTGACTAGATTTATTACAGCCTTTGTACACAAGGGTTCCTGTACCCAACCATAACTTCCCTGACTGATTGGAACGTACCTATACAGAGCTCTACACAAATAACTTCTGAACATTTCTTCCGTACTTTTCCCTGAGAACATCTGTTTCCAAATTAAGTCTCCAATTTCCTGCCTGATAGCCTCATAATTCCCCTTACTCCACTTAAACGCTTTTCTAACTTGTCTGTTCCTATCTCTCTCCAATGCTATTGAAAAGGAGATAGAATTATGATCACTATCTCCAAAATGCTCTCCCACTCAGAGATCTGACACCTGACCAGGTTCATTTCCCAATACCAAATCAAGTACAGCCTCTCTTCTTGTAGGCTTACCTACATACTGTGTCAGGTAACCTTCCTGAACACACCTAACGAACTTTACCCCTTCTAAACCCCTCGCTCTAGGGAGATGTCAATCGATATTTGGGAAATTAAAATCTCCCATCACGACAACTCTGTTATTATTACACCTTTCCAGGATCTGTTTCCCTATCTGCTCCTGGATATCCCTGTTACTATTAGGCGGCCTATAAAAACACCCAGTAAGGTTATTGGCCCCTTCCTGTTCCTAACCTCCACCCACAGAGACTCCGTAGACAATCCCTCCATGGCGCCCACCTTTTCTGCAGCTGTGACACTATCTCTGATCAACAGTAGGACACCCCCACCTCTTTTGCCTCGCTCCCTGTTCTTTCTGAAACATCTAAAGCCTAGCACTCGAAATAACCATTCCTGTCCCTGAGACATCCAAGTCTCTGTAATGGCCACCACATCATATCTCCAAGTACTGATCCACGCCCTAAGCTCATGCGCTTTGTTCACAACACTCCTTGCATTAAAATAGACACATCTCAAGCCTTCGGTCTGAACGCGTCACCTGTCTATCCTCCCTCTCACACTGTCTACAAGCTTTCTCTATTTGTGAGACAACCTCCTCTTCCCCAGCCTCTGCAGTTCGGTTCCCACCCCCCAACAACTCTAGTTTAAACTCTCCACAGTAGCCTTAGCAAACCTCCCGGCCAGGACACGTCTCAACTTCATTTAAAAAACCATCACAAGCACTTCAGCTCATCCGTGCAAACAACACTTTAAATGGATTGTGGCAATTAATCATCAAGGCGTTTTACATTGACGTTAAAAGCGTATAACATGTAAGACGGGAAAGATTTTGCCCGAGCAGTTTAACACAATATTCTGTGGATTATATTGATGATAGTTTTCAATTCAGAGACGAGGGCGCAGCATAGCAGAAACGAGGATGATTTTCCGAGTTATATTTGGTAAATAACAAGTGGATACGCCTCAGAGACTCGACTCAAATTCCTTCTCAGCTTTCCTTATAACATTTCTGTATTCTCGCAATAATTAATTCGTTGTAAGTTAGTGTTTCTCTTCACCTGTTGTCTATTAATCACTTCGTATTTCTGGTCAGGTGCAGCCCTACTCCCCTGAGCTATATCTGCCAATGGCAACCTCAAGCCCACAATACCTCAGCCACTGCTTCCAATTTTGATATACTGTTAGCTTATAAGTCCCCTGTGCATTTGCACAGCGGAGTTTGGAGCTGTGTGGAACTGTGCAAATGTCAGTGACAGTGAACATGTGAATCGGTCATAAATTGGAAAATTTTCAAATTGCTTAACTGTTGTCCCATGTATCGAGGTGCAGAGAAAAATCTGTTTCGCAGGTCATTCATGCAGATCAGTTCATCAGTGCATTGAAATAGTACAAGCGCGCAGAATACTGTTACAGAGAAAGTGCAGGACAGGTAGGCAGTAAGGTACAAGGGCATAACGACGTAGACTGTCAGGTCAAGAGTCTATCTGATCGCAGTAGGGAAACATTAAGAGGTCACATAACACCGAGACAGACGCTGTCCTTGAGCCTGGTGGTATGTGGCTTTAAGGCTTTTGGATCTTCTGCCCGATGAGATGGGGGAGGAGAGAAAAAGTCCGTGATGGATGAGGTCTTTGCCTATATTGGCTGCTTTGCCGAGGCAGCGACAGTGTACACAGAATCCATGGAGAGGAATTGGCTTCCGTGATGTGCTGAGCTCTATGCGCAACTCTCTTTAGTTTATTTCAATTACCAGTAGAGCAGACACCATACCCAGCCGTGCTGCATCCAGACACAATTCATCGATAAAAATTGCTGAGAGTCAAAGATAGAGCGCCAATGAGTGCTCTTTGCCGTGACATCAACGTGGTTGGACCAGGATAGGTTGTTGGTGATGTCTACTCCACTGAACTTGAATTTCCAAACCCTCTCGACCTCAGCATCGTTTACATAGTTGCCCTGCCCATTTCCTGACATCAAGATCCAATTCATTCGAGAGTAGAGATCTGCATGAATATATATTTCAGTGACTTTGCAGTCTTCCACATTTCTTAAGGAGCAGCTTCGAAAGCCCTGAACAGGACTTGTGTCCGAAAGCCTTTGACTTCTGATTCTACTTATCAGCTTCACCATGGCTGAATGGGTCCTGGTTCTGGCCGCGTTTGTGTCCTCTTTGTTCAGTAAGTAGAATACTTAATCCTTTATACTGTCCTTTATGTCGTGTTTTTACTTAAGGGTTTTAAATAATTATTTGTTATTTTCGCCAGCTGCAAACGCAGAGATGACTTTGACTCCTCAGTCTCCGTCCGTATCGGCGACTCCGGGTAGAACCGTGAGAATCACTTGTACCATGTCAGGGAGTAGCATCGGCAGCTACGACAGGAGCTGGTACATGCAGAAACCCGGCAGCGCCCCAGTTTTTGTGTTGTATGGAAGCTCCACGAGAGGATCGGGAATTCCAGATCGATTCACCGGTTCCACAGACACATCGAACAACCAAATGCATTTAACCATCACCAACGTGCAATGGGAGGACGCCGCCGATTATTACTGTGGTGTCGAGGACCATAACGCGGACATGTTCACCTTTGGGAGAGGAACCAAACTGAATTTCAACAGTAAGTAAATATTTAGTGGGGTCTAATCACCTTTTGATTTTTTTCGTGTTTTTTTTTCGTTTGAACCTTGAATAATATTATCAATCCTGATGCTTCGATCTGATTTACAGGACGCTTCTCATTGTAACTTTACAATACCGCAGGCAGAAAACTAGCACATATGCATCCTGTTTGCTTGGTAGGGTTACTTAATTTAGCTGAAATGTATCTTCAAAAGAAATTGAGTTCATTGCCATAACATTTTAAAAATAGCTTTGTGAATAAATGTTTCGTGCTATTAGCGAGTGTACCTTAAAAGTTTCCCAGGGAACAGATGTAATAAAATATATTCACAACAGTGAGGTTTTGCATTAGACAACCGAGGTGAAGTCGTGTTTAGAGCCCGCAAGTACTTGTATAAATTATCTGAATGCCAATCGTCCGGAATATTTTTGTTAATTTTTTAAAAATTATGGCTGCTAATATTACTTTATTTTGTGTGTATTATGTTGTGCACCTTGGTCTCCTAAAACGTTGTTACGTTTGACCGTATCCATGTATACAGTTGACTGACAATAAACTTTATTCTGAACCTGAAGCTTAATGGGGACAAGAGTCGAGCTGTGAATCTTACCGAATTGCAATAGGGAACTTCTATCTCCTTCAGACGGTAAAACATAGGATCAGAATTAGGGAATTCGATCCCACGAGTCTGCTCCATCATTTGATCATCACTGGTATATTTTCTCTCAAGTTCATTCTCCTGACTTCTCCCCATAACCTTTGATGCCGTTGCTAATCAAGAGACTATAAAACTCCGTTTTAAATCTACCCAAAGACTTAGTCTCAACAGCCTCCTCTGGGAATAAATTCCACAGATTAACCACTTTACGGATAAATCAAATTCACCTCATCTCTGTTCTAAAGGGCTGTCCTTATATTCGAAGGATTTTCTTTCAGGACTAGCCTCTCGCACTATAGGGAGCATCCTCCCACTTCCAGTCAATCTAGCTCTTTCAGTATTCGGCAGGTTAAAATCAGACATCATCCTCCACCCCCCCCCCCCCCCCACTACTATTGTTCTGAAATCCAGCGTGTACAGGCCCAGGGCCATCAAATGCTCCTAATACTTTAACTCTTTCATTGTCGGGATCTTTCCTGTAAACTTCCTCTGGTCCCTCTCCAATGCCAGCACATTCTTTCTTAGATATGTGGCCCAAAACTGCTCACAATACTCTAAATCTGCTCTGGCTATGTCTCGAAATGAATCGTAACTTAAAATTTGCTTGCAAGTTTAACATTTGGGAATCCTGCAGGATGACTTCCAAGTCTCCTTGCACCTCCGTCTTCTTAATTCGGTCCCCGTTTAGGAGAAGTCTGTACCTTTATTCCTACTACCCTTCTCCACGACCATACAATTTCCTACACTGCACTCCATCTGTCACTTCTTTGCCCATTCACCTGATCCGTCAAGATCATTCTGCGGACTCCTACTGCCTCAACACTGTCTACTCCTCCACCTGTCTTTGCATCATCCGCAAACGTGACCACAAATCCATAAATCCCGTCGTTCAGATCATTAAATTCTAGCATGAAACGTAGCAGACTCAACACCCATCCTTGCAGAACACCACTAATCACCGGTGGCCAACCAGAAAAGATTATCCTCACGCTTTTCTCCTGCCAGTCAGCCAATGTTCCATCTATGCCTGTGATAGTTTATGCTCTTATCGTGTTAAGCAGCCTGATGTGTGACATTTTATCAATGGTTTCAGTGTAAATGTCTCAGCTTTGATAACAAATTATCATTCGGCCCCACCTGTTTTGTTTACACTTCAAACTCTCTAGGCCCACAGGCCACTGATTATCTAACTTTGGATACCTGATCATTACCGTACTAAGTGATTTCTCCTTGAATAGTATCTCTCAGGTCTGAAACGCTGTAAATTTGCTCTTTAGCTTTTCTGACTTGTCGTCGCGTTTTCCTCCGAGATACTACGGTAAAACGATTTCTTTGTAAATTCTGTTCTGTAGTCTTGATATCTTATTGTGTGAATGGGTTCAACTTTTCAAATTAATGAAAATAAATGGTTATTAAAACCTTGAACCAGATATCGACATCTTCTGGATTTCATAGACCTCTGAGAGATTTTATCGGGTTTTCCTTCAGTGTGTATCACCCCGGTCCAAACAATCTTTCGGAATTAATTGTGGGACTAAAAACTAAAAAATCCAAGTAGAAAACTTTAACGTATTATCTATTCCCATTAAATTTTCCATGATTATAAGCCATTCATAATCACTCCTTTACTGCGGCGAATCGCGGCATCTCCGAGGAGAGACAAAGCACAGTATGTCAATCAAATCCACTGCCTCATCTCTTGCTTTTTGCGTGAATATCTGCGACGACATTTCGGAGTATTGCCACGCGCCTTTGCCATATCTCTTTCGGGGTTTGTTATTGGTTCTGTGATTCATGTCTTTATGATTTAACACCATGGAACATGCCAATAATCTGTCATGAAAATTAAGTATAGCATAGCTACATCAGATTGGATCGAGGTATCATGGGATTATATAAGAGTATCTTATGTATATTGGAGTGTATTTCATGAATAAAGGGGTTCTGTCAGCGATTGTTCAGAAGCCTCTCCAGTCGGATTTTCTTTTGCCATTCCATCGAAATTTGTTATTTTATTGCTTTGAATTTTGCTGTTATGAAATCTCTCTCTTCCTTTACTTTGTAGATATTTCTAATGTTCATGATGTATATTGGCTTTGTTGCGTTTGTTGAAGATCAAAATGCACTAATGAAACACAGTTGTGATCGGGTTCTCATGCGTTCTGACTTTTATGGCTTGTAAAATCGTTGAAAAAAAGGCAAAGTTTGATTCCAATTTACATCAATTAATAATTCATTTCCCTGCACTTCTTTCTATTTACAGGTCCGCGAAAATCCGCCGTATCCGTCCTCCGACCGTCTGCGGAAGAAATTCGGGGGACAGGGGCACCGCCACCCTAGTGTGTTTAGTGAGCGGGTTTAATCCGGCCGCTGTGAATATCGAGTGGACTGTGGACGGCAGTACGAGAAGGAATGGCGTTCAAACCAGCCGGATCCAGCAGGGACGCGGACAACACGTTCAGTGCGAGCAGTTACCTGACTCTGCCAACCTCAGACTGGAACTCACACGAGCTTTACACCTGCGTGGTTAAACACGAGACTCAAGCAACCCCATTTCAAAACAAACATCGCGCGATCCAGCTGTATGTAATACAATATGTTTAGACACTGTTTCTTTAAAATAAAACAAATGAATTTCATGTACAGAATGTTTAATTTTCGATTGTCGCTGACACATTTTTTCAACCGGGGGAAAACAGGCATTGCTTCCTGCTGGACGTTCTTAAACAGCATTCGTTCTGAAATTGATATCGTCCATGTAATTTTATCCCGAAGTAATTAAAATCTACCCGATCTACTGTGGTGTTTTTGCCTTGATCAATATGTCCGACAAGAGCATCATTTTTCAAATGTTTGCGTAGATAGTGAAGGTGATCAAACTTTGTCAATCCATGAAATAAAATCGACAAAATAGACGTTGTTCTAATTTTTGGGTATATTTTCTTCCTGAAGAAATCATATTCACTATGGCTACATCAGGACAAGTGGTGTAATTACTTGTCAGCGAAATTTACATACATAGTAAAAGAAATCCTGATACTGCCTTTATTTGAACATCGTGGGTATATTCGATTTCCAATTTTAGCATTGTATTATTCATGGAAATGGATTTTCTACAGCTGGTCATCTCAGGCAGACAAGGGCTTGTGTACCCTGTGTCAGCAGCGGCGCAGAGCAGAGTAGCACTTATTAAAGTGCATACTAATAACATATTTGCTCAAGTATCCTTCAAAACTTCAGGTTTCCTTCCAGGTGATTTCGGCTTACGATACCTAACAAACATTGCAAATGGTAGTCCAAAGCATTTGTAGTAAATACAGTCTGACGGTGGT
Source organism: Hemitrygon akajei (assembly GCF_048418815.1). Taxonomy (NCBI): domain Eukaryota; kingdom Metazoa; phylum Chordata; class Chondrichthyes; order Myliobatiformes; family Dasyatidae; genus Hemitrygon; species Hemitrygon akajei. Next base: position 30,042,474 of record NC_133132.1, on the reverse strand, counting down.
TGATTATCTGAAGCTATATCGGGCTTCAAAACAGTGAAGCGCCGAGGATAGCGCACCGACATTTGTACATTAGTTTGTAGAATATATATAATGATAGCTTTCTGTGTGTAATGTAGAACACCGTGGCCATAGTATAGAGTTCGAGAGAACGGTATCGTAAAATAAGATAAGTATGTTCAATAATTAAAGAAAAGATCATTTTCAGGCGAATGAGAATACGAATTGTACTCACGTCTTTCTAATTGGTTATACAAGTTGTTTTATCTCGATAAGAAAAGAATAGCAAGAGCAAGTTTGCAGCTCATCATTGAAATTCATACATGGGTTATTGAAACTGGGACATTAATATCACGTGGTCTTCATCAGGCACTCTGGACTGAGGCCGTTGGACATGCCTTCTCTGAATATGGAAGGCCTAAGGACTTCCCTGTAACTTTACAGCTGCACAGACCAACCATTGCTCTGAGCGGGACATTTTTACATGGGTTGTAAACTGCGCAGTACTTTAAAATCACATTATATAAAAGTAAATTCCAGTTTCGCACAAGAAAGTCTGTGTCCGCGGGGGCATTCCAGTTGCTACGCGGCAGATGCACGGTTGTACTTGGTGTGGCAGAGCATTCAGTGTTGTGATAGGACGATAAAATGACCAGAACTGCACTGGGATATTTTGGCAAAGGGCGTGGCTCACTTCAAACTATTAAAGTTTGGAAGCATTCATTCAACATTTCTGATTCTTTTCTGGCATTCAGACACGTTTAAAATCAGTAAAATGGGAGATTTTGTCAAAGGCCATAGCTCACTCACATTTTCTGACATTGAGATACGTTTAAAATCTTAAAATACATTTAACGATTATTAAATCAAATAGCAATTAAATACCTAAACGATTTGTTACGAAAATACACACGAATGGATAAAATGTAATGCATCCGCCGCTTCCTTCTTTTCGAACATCTTCACAATCCGCATTGAAGCAAATTACCTCTGGAATTTCTGCGTGTGGTCCGAAGGCAAAGTGAAAGAGTGCAGTAAGTTCCACTCCATTGCTGAAAACTTGGAGAGTCGGGAAGTGGAAGTGGAAGAATGTAGATGGAGATCGGACAGATGGATTGAATTCTGCCAGTAACAAAATCAAAAAATGTTGGCATTTGCATGTAAATATAACAGCCGATCCAAAAAAATGTTGTGGTTCGATGACAGGGATGTTTTTATTAACAATACATTCCAAGCTGTGGATCAGCTCACAGATTGAGCTGCCCGCATAACGGAGAGGTGGTGTATACAGAGAAATATGTGAATGATCGCGGTTAGTATTATTGAAAAGAGTACACAGAAGCGTTAACCATAGCACAGGCATTTTGGACCACGATGTTGTACCCAACTTTTAATCTAATCCAAGATCAATCTAACCATTCCCTTCCACAGAGCCCTCCATTTTTCTTTCATCCATTGGCCTAAGAGTTTCTTAAATGTCCCTGATATATATTTGCCTCTACCACTACACTGGCAAGGCATTCCACGAACATACCACTTTGTGTAAAGAATATACCTCTGACACCCTCCATATTTTCGTCCAATCACTTTAAAAGTCTGCCCTCTCGAATATACCACTGCCACCCTAGGCAAAAGGCACTGGTTATCCTTTCTATCTACTCTTCTTATCTTATGCATCCCTGTCAGGTCGTCTTTCAACCGGCTTCATTCCAAAGCGAAAAGCCCTAGCTCGCTCAGCCTATCCTGATAAGACATGTTCTCTAACCCGAGCGGCATCATGTTAAATCTCCTCTAAACCCCCTCGACAGCTTCCACGTCCTTCCTATTCTGACCAGAATCAAACACAACAATGTCAGTGTAGTCCAAACAGAATTTTATGGAAATACAGCATGAGCTGGCGGCCCTTGAACTCGATCCCTCGACTGATGCAGGCTAAATGCCTTCTAAGTAACTTATTGACGAGCGGCAATTTTTGAGAGATCTATGCGAGTGGACCACAGGATCCCTTTGTCCTCTACACTGCTAAGAATCTTCTCCTTAACCTTATATTCTCTCTTTGATTTCGCTCTTCCAAAGTCCATTATTTCACATTCTTCCGCATTGAAAACCATCTGATACATAACACCCGAGCTACGCATCCCATCAATTATCCCGTTGTAAACTACGACAATCTTATCCACAGCAGCAACAGACGTGTGTCAACTATCCCATTGCCCTGTACATAGACCATAGCTCTCCGTACCCCTCCCATCCATATTCTCTTAATATTTAAAACTTATTTTAAATATTCAACTTATACCGCATGCTCCACTTCCACTGGCAACTCGTTCCATACTCTCGCTACTCTCTGAGATGAAGTTCGTCTTCATGTTCGCCCTAAACATTTCACTTTTCACCCTCAGCCCATGACCTTTAATTCTAGTCTCATCCAACCCTGGTGTGAAAAGCCTGCTTGCATTTACACTATCTATTCTTCACATCATTTTGCATATCTCTATCCAATCTCCCCTCACTCCTATGCTCCAAGGAAGAAAGTGCTAACCTCTTCAACCTTTCCACACAAGTTACATCACAAGTTACGTCGTATACACCGCTCTAGTTTTATCAATTTCTTTCGTCACTTTCTCGAAAAAGTCAATCAGGTTCGTGAGAAATGAACTGCCCCCCAGATAGCCGTACTGTATGTAATCAGACAATGATTCTCCAAATGCTCATAAATTCTGCCCTTAACAATAACTTCCAAAGTTTGTCCACCACTGACATGCAGCTCTGGTCTATAATACCCAGGATTATCCCTGTCTCTCGGTTTCTTTTTGCACTACCGTACTTTCCCTTTTCTATTTTACAATTATGATTGATAATTTTTTAATTATATTTACTTCGATTTGTACTCCAGGGAGCGCGAAGTGCAGAGTCAAATATCACTGTGATGATTGTACGCTCTAGTATCAATTGTTTGGTGACAATAAAGTAAAGTAAGAAAATAAGTAAGTACGTAATCCCTTTCTTCAACAAAGTAATAACATTAGAGTCCCTCCAGTCTTCTGCTACTCCTCCTGTGTCCAATGAGGGCGCAAAGATTATCACCAAGAGGGAACATTCTCTGCCTTCGCTTCCCGTAGTAGCCAGGGTGTACCCCATTCGGCCTCGGGGCCTTTTGTCTTTCTTCAAAAGTTCGACAATATCCTTTTTCGTAACGTTTTATGCTGTTTTATGCTGTCCACACACAAGTCACGGTCCCTCTCAAAGGTGAATACTGATGAAACCTATTCATTAAGGAACTCCCCTACCTCCTCCGACACCAGGCACATGGTTCATCTTCTTTTACTCACTCTAGTCATCCTTCTGTTCTTCACCTAAGTGTAGAACGTCTTGGGGATTTCCTTAATCATACTCGCCAAGCTCTTCGCATTACCCCTTCTAGATCTCCTAAGTTCATTAGTCAGCTCCTTCCTGTCTGCTTCGTAACCCTCAAGAGTTCTGTCTGATATTTCCTTCAAAACTTTTTCTTGAACTTCTTCTTTCCTCTTGGTGGGATGCGTCACATCTCTTGTCAACCATGCTTCTTCTCCCTACCATCCATGTTCAACTGGGAGAACCCTACCCAGGAACCCATTAGTGTTCGCTACACAAATTCCACATTTCCTTGTTCATTTCCCTGATAAAACTAATTCCCAATTTCTACTCACAAGCTCATGTATTATAGCATCATAATTTCCTCTCCTTCAAAACAATCTGCTCTTGTCCCTCTCCAAGTGTATGGTAAATTAGGGAGTCGTGAATGTGATTAGGGAGGAGCAATCTGACACCTGGCCTGTTCCATTGGCTAGCACTAGATCCAGTAAGGCCCCTCTTCTAGTTAGCCTGTCCACATATTCAGGAATCCTTCATGAACAGACCTAACAAACTCTGCCCTGTCTAAATCTTTTGCATGTAAGCTAATGGAATCATTATTAGGGAAGTGCATGTTTTAGCAGCTTTCCAAAATCGACCTGCCGACCTACTCCTCGATGTTCCTGTTGGTGGTGTGCGCTGTACAATACTCCCATCAGATAGACTGCAACCCCTCCTATTTTGAATTCCACCCACGGAGACTCAATAAACGATCGCTCCACGACTTCCTCACTTTCTGTATCTGCGATACTATCCCTGATTGGCAATACCACTCCTTCATCTCTATTACCTCCCTCCCTGACCCTTTTCGAGATATCTGAACGTGGGAACATTCAGCAGCTTTTCCTGCCTTTGTGACAACCATATTTTGGTTTATATTTTGGATCGGGAACAAAATCGTTTCCTACAAGAATAAAAAGACAAATACATGTTATCATCGAATTATACCTCATACCCTTCCAATGCAAATAATTTTCCACACTTCACTGGGAATCAGTTCGGAATTTTCTTCCCTCCCAACGTTCGCTTATGGTGACAAGAACTTCCAATCTGACACATAACTGTCCATGAAAAGTCACAGAGAAAAGAATAAAGAATAAATGATAAAAGGAGAAAGTCTTTCTTAACGAATAGCCAAAATACAGAGGCGTCCAATCACCATGCCAATGGAACTGCAATGAAAGTTGATCAGATGACAGAGTGCACAGATGAGAGGTGGAATTAGTAGATGTTTTCAGAAGCTTACAGTCTGTAAATCATAGAACTCAACGACATGAGCAACTGCTTTGAGCGTCCTTTGGACTCGGACCCCAGGTTCCCTCTGATCCTCCACACTGCCAAGAATCTTACCATTAATATTATATTCTGTCATCACATTTGACCTACCAAACTGAACCACTTCCCACCTATCTGGATTGAACTCCATCTGTCACTTCTCAGCCCAGTTTTGCATCCTATCAATGTCCCGGTGTAACCTCTGACAATTCTCCACACTATCCACAACACCTCCAACTTCTGTGTCATCAGCAAACTTCCTAACTCATCCCTGCGTTTCCTCATCCAGGTCATTTATAAAAATCACGAAGAGTAAGGGTCCCAGAATAGATCCTTGAGGCACCCCACTGGTAACCGACATCCATGCAGAATATTACCCGTCTACAACCATTCTTTGCCTTCTGTGGGCAAGCCAGTCCTGGATCCACAAAGTGATGTCCCTTCGATCACATGCCGCCTTACTTTCTCTATAACCCTTGCATGGGGTACCTTATCAAATGCCTTGCTGAAATCCATTTTCACTATATCTGCTGCTCTTCATTCATCAATGCGTTTAGTCACATTCTCAAAAAAACTTCAATCAGGATCATAAGGCACGACCTACCCTTGACAAAGACATGTTAACTACTCCTAATGATATTATACCTCTCCAAATGTTCATAAATCCTGTCTCTCCGGATCTTCACAATCAGCTTATCAACCACTGAGATAAGACTCAATGGCCTGTAATTTCCTTGGTTATCGGAACTCCCTTTCTTGAATAAAGGAACAACATCTGCAAACCTCCATTCCTACAGAACCTCCCCCTTCCCCATTGATGATGCAAAGATCATCGCCAGAGGCTAAGCAATCTTCTCCCTCACCTCCTACAGTCGCATAGGGTACATTTCGTCCGGTACCGGCGACTTATCCAACTTGATGCTTTCTAAAAGCTCCAGTACATCCTCTTTCTTCATATCTACACGCTCAAGCTTTTCAGTCCGCTGCAAGTCATCACTACAATCACTAAGATCCTTTTCCATAGTGAATACTGAAGTAAAGTATTCATTGAGTACCTTTGCTATTTCCTCCAGTTCCATACACACTTCCCCATAGTCATATCTGATAGGTCCTATTCTATCACATCTAATCCTCTTTCTCTTCACATACTTGTAGAATGCCTTGGGGTTTTCCTTAATACTGCCCGCCAAGACCATGTCATCGCCCCTTCTATCTCTCCTAATTCCCTTCTTAAGCTCCTTCCTAGTAGCCTTACAATCTTCCAGATCTCTAACATTACCTAGATCACTGAACCTTTTGTAAGTTTTCTTTTCTTCTTGAATAGATTTATTTCTGCCTCTGTACACCACGGTTCCTGTTCTCTACCATAAATTCCCTGTCTCATTGTAACGTACCTGTACAGAGCTCAACACATATATCCCCTGAAGATTTGCTACATTTCTTCCGTACTTGTCCCTGAGAACATCTGTTTCCAATTTAAGTCTCCAATTTGTTTCCTGATAGCCCCTTACTACAATTAAATGTTTGCTAACTTGTCTGGTCCTATCTCTCTCCAATGCTATTGTAAAGAAGATAGAATTATGATCACTATCTCCAAAATGCTCTCCCACTGAGAGATCTGACACCTGACCAGATTCATTTCCCATACCAAACCAAGTACAGCCTCTCCTCTTGTAGGCTTATCTACATACTGTGTCAAGAAACCTTTCTGAACACACCTAACAAACTTCACCCCATCTAAGCCCCTCGCTCTAGGGAGATGCCAATCGATATTTGTAAAATTAAAATCTCCCATCACGACATCTCTGTTATTATTACACCTTTCCAGAATCTGTTTCCTTATCTGCTCCCCAATATTCCTGTTACTATTTGGCGGCCAATAAAAACACCCAGTTAAGTTATTGAACCCTTCCTGTTCCTAACCTCAACCCACAGAGACTGCGTAGAAAATCCCTCCATGGAGCCCACCTATTCTGCAGCTGTGACACTATCTCTGATCATCAGTGCCACGCCCCCACCTCTTCTGCCTCCCTCCCTGTCCTTTCTGAAACATCTAAAACCCGGCACTTGAAATAACCAATCCTGTCCCTGAGACATCCAAGTCTCTGTAATTGCCAACACATCATATCACCAAGTAATGATCCACGCTCTAAACTCATCCGCTTTGTTCACAACACTCCTTGCATTAAAGTAGACACAACTCAAGCCTCCGGTCTGAGCGCGTCCCTTCTGTGTCACCTGCCTATCCTCCCTCTCGCACTGTGTACAAGCTTTCTCTATTTGTGATCCAACCTCCTCTTCCCCAGTCTCTTCAGTTCGGTTCCCACCCCACCTGCAACAATCCTAGTTTAAAATCTCCCCAGTAGCCTTAGCAAACCTCCCCTCCAGGATACGTCTCAACTTCATAGAAAAACACAAATAAGATGGACGTCACGTGGGTGCGGGGCAAAATAGCTGCATGTTAGTGGAGCTCCGACGACCCAACATAAAATTCTATCAATTAGAGCATATTTATCCCGCCTTATTCGGATACAGCTTTTCTAGAGTTCAAACTGCTTTTTTTTTACTGAAAAATAACAACTTTGCGAGATAATTCGGGACGATGCCAAGACCTTCGAAGAGCGCTACAGCGAGCCACGTGGCTACAAATCAGGGCCCGCAGTCCGAAGATCAAGGCGCGCTAACAACACAGACGGACGAAGGCTCCAACATGGAGAAGTTACTGGTTGAGGTTAGTCGTATAAGTTCCATTCTGCTCGGGGTGGCTACTGATTTATCTACAATTAAAGAAACGACAACGGAGTTGAAGAACTCCGTCAATGCCACTCAAGAGAGGCTGACGGAAGCCGAGGGTCGCCTCTCCAGCGTGGAGGGCACCACTGTGCAACTGGTGGGTGCTAGCGAGCAGAATAATAAACGCTTGGTCCTGCTGTGGAAAAGTGTCGAGGAGCTTGAGAACAGGAGCGGACGGAACAACGTCAGGCTGGTCGGTCTAAAGGAGGGTGCGGAAACGGGCGGTCTGATTAAGTGTGTGCAAAGAATCATGTCCGACGGAGTTGGCATCGAACTGAAAGCAGAGTTTGAGATTGAGAGGGCGCACCGGGTCCCGGCTCAGAGGTCGGGCGAGGATCGCCCCACTCCTCCCTGGCTGGTCTTAATACGATTCTTGCCCTCTTCGGCCAGAGAGAAAGTGTTGCAAGCGGCCAAAGCAAAAAGAGGAGTTGAGTGGGAGGGGTACAAAATCACCTTCTTTCCGGATATGTCCAGAGAATTGGCTGAGAAACGGTGCGCATTTACTACGGCTCGGAAAATGCTGCAAAGAGTCAACGTGAGGTATACACTCGCTTATCCAGCAGTTCTACGATTCACGTGGAAAGGAAAGAACACGTTCTTCACTACTGCTGCAGAAGCAGTGAAATTCATTCAGGAAAAGTGCGGCGCTGGCACTGACTGAGAGACAGTAATAGGTGGAGATAACTTTTTAGGTACAACAGGATGGGTGGGGAGCTGGATAAAGCGGTCTGATCAGTGCGAGGCTTACCAGCTGACACGGTACTTCGCGGACCATATCATGTGTCTTTTTCTTTTCGGTTTCTTTGTAGAGTTTATTCTGCCTATTTGCTTTTATTTGTTAGTTAATCTTGCAGGAATATATTATCGCTATGTTTTTGGGTTATGTTGGTTGTTTAGTTGTTTGAAAGCGCAGCATTTGCAGTGTTTGTTGGTAATAATTGAGCATGGGGATAGAGTACATCAGGTTTTTCTTTGGATTTCTTTTGGAATTATTGCATTCCAGACTCAGTCATCCGGGAAAATGTATATTTTTGCACATGAGTGCATGAAGTTTAGGACATGAAAATGGTTAATTTCATATCATGTAACATTAATGGGTGTGGAAACCGAATCAATAGCAAAAAGGATATTATCATACCTCAAAGGTAAACAAATTGATGTTCCATTTGTCCAAGAAACACATTTTAAAGATGTTGAAGCACTGAAATTTAGAAGAGATTGGGTGGGCCAGGTATTCTTTCGTCATTTAATAGCAAACAAAATGGGACAATGATTTTAGTCAACAAAAAACTTAATTTTGTATTGCTTGGAGAATTTAACGGCAAGGAAGGCAGGATAACTTGTATAGATGCACTTATTAATGGGGCGAAGGTAGTACTTTGTAACATATATGCACCTAATAAGGAAGACCCAGACTTTCTTCTCAAGGTGAACGAAATTCTAGGCGCCAAGGAAGGAAAAAATAATTTTAGCAGGAGACTTTAACTGAGTAATGGACCCTGTTATTGATAAAAGCAAATTTCAGACTTCACCTTTACCTAGGGACAGGGCAGCCTTACATCAACGTGTTGAGGATATCGGTCTGGTGGATATATGGCGATTGGTGAATTCATCCGGAAAAGAATATATGTTTTTCTCTCATCGACATAAATCCTACTCTAGAAAAGATTTTTTTCTAATATCCAACTCTATTGTTGACCAGGTGATAGATTGTAAAATTGTCCCAATAGCATTATCAGACCATGCTCCGGTTGCAATTCAAATTGATTTAAATACCGAAAAGGGAAGGAGGGGTAGATGGCGAATGAATATTATGTTGTTCAAAAGATGAGGATTTCAGTGATAAACTGGCTGAGGATCTGACTTCGTTTTTTGAATTGAACGTAGGGAGCACAGTAAAGCTGTATGGGAGGCATCCAAGGCGTATATAAGAGGAAAATTAACAGCACAAGCATCTAAAAAGAAGAAAGAAAGTATGGAGCAAATAAAAAATCTGGAGGCAGACATAACCACATTGGAAAAGGTCTTATCAAGACAATATACCGATGACTTCTACAAAGATCTATGCAATTTCAAATTCCAGCTCAATAACATATATAACAAAGAAGCAGAATGTGCATTATTTAGATTAAAAACAAGTTTCTATGAAGGTGGTGACAAAGCTGGTAAGCTGCAGGCACGATATTTAAAGTAGCAGAAGACGAATAGTGTTATGCCTGTGATTAAGAATGGGGATACATTAGTGTCATCATCTAAAGAAATAAATGAAGTCTTTCAACAGTTCTATGAACATATATATGCATCACCGTTTAATCAGGACCAGGAGGAGCTGAATCAGTTTTTTGATAACATAAAATTGCCAACATTATCCCCACAACAAGCTGAGTCCTTGGATGCCCCAATTACTGAGGATGAGGTCAGATGAGCATTGCGGCTATGAAAGTGGGGAAATCTCCAGGTATGGATGGCTTCCCAGTTGAATATTATAAGAAATTTCTGGACACATTGACTCCTATTCTAACAAAAATCTATTCAGAAGCATTTAATTTGGAATCTTCACCTAATACATTTAATTTAGCATTAATATCGTTGATCCCAAAAAAAGATTAGGATGCAATAGATCCTTCCAGTTATAGGCCTATGAGCTTAATTAATGTGGACTGTAAGATACTGACTAAAATACTGACTAAAACATCGGCAGGAAATATACACGTTACACAATTGGTACCAGCAGGCCAACCTGCAGAGCACCAAGTAACATCAAAGGACATAAACATTCTGCATGTTGCTCGGGATTGGAAAATGGACGTGGCCTTGGAGAAAAAGCTTGTGTTTCCCTCAGACATTGTGGCCACAACACTGCGGCCAGGCATGGTCCTGTGGTCCACAAAAGCCAAGTTGGCATATGTTGTGGAATTGACAGTACCATGAGAAGATGGTGTTGAAGAAGCTTATGAGAGGAAAAAGACCAAGTACTCTGAACTGGCAACTGAAGCTGCTGGAAGACTAAGACTAAGATTTTCCCTGTAGATGTGGAATGAAGGGGATTCGTTGCTATATCTACGACCAGTCTACTCAAGAAGGTGGGGGTGAGGGATGTCTCCCTCCAACAAGCAATCAAGTCCTTCTCAACTGCAGCAGAAGAAAGCAGCAATTCGATTTGGATTAAAAGGAAAGACAACAACTGGGCTGCAAGATGAAGACAGGAGGGTACGGAACTGAGGGGTGTGTAACTGGGACGCCACGTAGCACCGTTGAGCCCCCTGGAGACGTCGTGGGCTTATCGATGAAACGTCAAAGAAGGAGGGTGCACACCCGATGACCCTGATGACGTAGCTACCCTCCTCGTCACCACTCCAACCCTACTGCCAACATCGAGAGTGCCGACTTTATCATTGGGATTGAAACATCAAGTCCTAATAGCTCTACTACTGGCTTCACGATTAGAGAAAGTATTGCCATCTATAATTAACACTGACTAGGTTGGCTTCATTAAAGGCAGATACTCAACTGACAATTTAAGGGGATTACTGCACTTAATATGGCTGAACTCCCCAAGTAGTATCCCAGTTGCTGCCATCTCCCGGGACGCTGAAAAGGCCTTTGACAGGGTTGAGTGGAGATTTTTAACCACGGCCTTGTCATTCTTTGGGTTTGACTCTATCTTTAAATCATGGTTTAGAATTTTGTATAAAAACCCTCAGGCTGCAGTTATTACAAATAGTACCATATCCCCATTTTTCAACATTTTACGGAGTACACGCCAAGGATACCCCCTCTCCCCACTGTTTTTTTACGATTTTTTGGAACAGTTGGAGGTCGTGATTAGAGCAGATCCAGATATTAGAGGGGTGAAGGGAGGCGGAAAGGAGCATAAGTTGATGTTATATGCTGGCGATATTTTATTGCTGATTAGTGACCCTCCTAATTCCTTACCCCCACTAATGAAAACAATTCAATTATATTCTGAAGTGTCTATTTATAAAATCAACTGTAGTACATCTGAGGCTATGCCAATGTCAAAATTGTGTTATTCAAATTCAGTATCTCAGTTTAATTTTAGATGGGTGCCAGTTGGAATGAAGTATCTAGGGGTCAAACTCAGTCAGAATTTGGATGAAATAATTACTTTAAATTATGATCCATTATTGAGTAGGATAAGAAATAATTTGGGTAAGTGGGGGGGTCACTGCGACTGTCACTCAGGGGTAAAGTTAATGTAGTTAAAATGGTCAGAGCACCTCAGTTTAACTATCTGTCTATGATGCTTCCTTTAAATATTTCAGATTTGATCTACAAGCAATGCGGCAAAATTATTAGTGACTTTCTATGGGATAAGAAGAAGCCCTGAATTAAAATTAGTAAGATGTGTATGTCCGGTGACATCGGTGGGCTCAGTCTACTTGACGTCAGGGCATATAAATTATCCTTTGAAATGACCAAGTTAGCTAAACGTTGGGACAGGGCAGATGTTGATTTAGATTGGCTAGTTATAGAACGGAGCTTGGCTGCACCACATTCTCCCCTTAACATTCTCTCACAACATGTGGAAAACAAGACTAATCTAAATCCTATACTATTTCACTCAAGGGGTGTGTGGAGTACAATTCATAAATCTTGTAAAATGTCACATTTAAATCAGTTATACTCCTCGCTCTGGAATAACCCTGTGATACGCATTGGGAAAAGAATGGTGTACTGGAAAGAATGGAAGATTAAAGATGTAAATACAGCAGGTGATCTCTGAGAGAATGGGATTTTTATGTCGTATGTGGATTTGCAGAGGAAATATAACATTGTAGATAAAAGGCGTTTCTGGAAGTATTTACAAATAAGACATTGCGTTAGTCGCATATTCATGAATGGTGGCCCACAAAGCAACCCTTTAAGTGAATTCTTTACACTACCACAGGAAGTTCATAAAGCATCAATCTGTGTTTTATAAAATGTTCAAGCACTCTGTGGGTGAACCATGTAACAATCTCAAAGCAGTATGGCAGAAGGATCTTGGAAGTGATATTGAAGATAATGAGTGGTCAAATATTTTATCAAATGTGGGTAGACATATTAGGGAAGCGAGAGGGAAATTTATTCGGTATAAGATAGTACACAGATATTATTGAACACCAACTAGACTCTACAAAATGGGGATTGTTGATAGTCATTTATGCTGGAAATGTAAAAATCAGGTGGGCACATATTTTCACATGATTTGGGAACGTTCCATTGGTCGTCCATTTTGGTGTAAAGTTCTTGATTTGTTGGGGAATTGGTCGGGTCCTACACTGCCCTTGTCCCCGCGGCTTTGTCTCCCGGGTGATAGGAGAATGAAACCTAATGTAAACAATGACAAATTTACTATTTTAAAGGCGGGTCTCATCACAGCTGCAAGAATTATATTACAAACTGGAAAAAAACCCAGATGTCCCACTGTGAGGGAATGGACTGAGGAAAGGGTTAAGATGTCATCATATGAACACATGTTGGGATGAATTAAGAGTGAGGGAAAGGTGCAAGTCGCGTGGGATCAATTTTGGTTGTATGTTGATTTAAACTTAAATTAGAAGATTTTTTTCTGTTTCTTAGTTTTATATGTTTTCCGGTCATGGGATGGCTGTGTAAATATTCTGTACTGCATCTGCTCTATGATATGCTGTGTTGCTTTGTAAAATAAGAATAAATAATAATAAAAATTTGAATTACAAAAAAACATAAATAAATCAACCAGCGGCGTATTATTGAGTCTCACTGAACCACTGCAAAGGAGAAACTTCCACTGAAATTCTGAAACATTTTCCATCGATATTCCAAGTATCATGTTTCACTACAGCACTCCCTTCGTTCCCGCCACTCTGTGTGAAATGCCAAACAGTTGCTTTGTCTGTCCACCATCACAGGCGCTTCAGCTCATCCGTGCAGCCAACACTTTAAATGCATTGTGGCAATTAATCATCACGGCGTTTTACTTTGACTTTATAAGCGTATAACATGTAACACGGGAAAGCTTTTAGCCCAGCAGTTTAACACAATAATCTGTGGATTATATTGATGATACTTTCCACTTCGGAGACGAGGGTGCAGCATAGCAGAAACATGAGGATGAATTTCCGAGTTATATTTGGTAAATAACAAGTGGATACGCCTCAGAGACTCGACTCAAATTCCTTCTCAGCTTTCCTTATAACTTTTCTGTATTCTCGCAATAATCAATTCGTTGTAAGCTAATCATTTTGTTCGTCTGTTGTCCTTTAATCGCTTCGTATTTCTGGTCAGATGCAGTCCTTCTCCCCTGAGCTATTCTCGCCTATGGCAACATTAAGACCACAATACTTCAGCCGCTTCGTCCCATTTTGATTTATGTTCGTTTATGTGCCCCCGATGCATTTGTATGTGGGGGTTGGAGTTTGCGGCTGTGTGGAAATGTGCAAATGTCAGTGACAGTGAACCTGTGAATCGGTCATAAATTGGTAAATTTTCAAATTGCTTAACTGTTGTCCCATGTACCGAGGTGCAGAGAACTAACTGATTTGCCGGTCATTCATGCAGATCAGTTCATCAGTGCATTGAGATAGCACCCCGAGCAGAATAAAGTGTTACAGTTACAGAGAAAGTGCAGTACATTTAGGCAGTAAGGTTCAAGGGCATAACGACGTAGATTGTCAGGTCAAGAGTCTATCTGATCAGAGTAGGGAAACATTAAGAGGTCGCATAACACCGAGACAGACGCTGTCTTTGAGCATGGTGGTATGTGCCTTTAAGGCTTTTGGATCTTCTGCCCGATGGGATGGGGGAGGAGAGAGAATTTCCGTGATGGATGAAGTCTTTGCCTATATTGGCTGCTTTGCCGAGGCAGCGACAGTGTACACAGAATCCATGGAGAGGAGTTGGCTTCCGTGATGTGCTCAGCTCTATGCGTAACTCTCTTTAGTTTATTTCGATTACCAGCAGAGCAGACACCATTCCCAGCCGTGCTGCATCCAGACACAATTCATCGATAAAAATTGCTGAGAGTCAAAGATAGAGCGCCAGTGAGCGCTCTTTGCCGTGACATCTACGTGGTTGGACCAGGATAGGTTGTTGGTGACGTCCACTTCACTGAACTTGAATCTCTCAACCCTCCCGATCTCAGCATCGTTTACATAGTTGCCCCGCCCATTTCCTGAAATCAAGATCCAATTCATTCGTGAGTTGAGATCTGCATGTATATATATTTCAGTGACTTTGCAGTCTTCCACAGTTCTTAAAGAGCAGCTTCGAAAGCCCTGAACAGGATTTGTGTCCGAAAGCCTTTGACTTTTGATTCTTCTTATCTGCTTCACCATGGCTGAATGGGTCCTGGTTCTTTCCGCGTTTGTGTCCTGTTTGTTCAGTAAGTAGAATACTTAATCCTTTAGACTGTCCTTTATGTCGTGTTTTTTACTTATAGGTTTTAAATAATTATTTGTTATTTTCGCCAGCTGCAAACGCGGAGATGACTTTGACACAGTCTCCGTCCGTATCGTCGTCTCCGGGTAGAACCGTGAAAATCACTTGTACCATGTCAGGGGGCAGCATCGGCAGCTACTACACGAGCTGGTACATGCAGAAACCCGGCAGCGCCCCAATTTTTGTGTGGTATGGAAGCTCCACGAGAGGATCGGGAATTCCAGATCGATTCACCGGTTCTACAGACTCATCGAGCAACCAAATGCATTTAACCATCACCAACGCTCAAAGGGAGGACGCCGCCGATTATTACTGTGGTGTCTGGGACGATAACAAGTACATACTCACCTTTGGGAGAGGAACCAAACTGAATTTCAACAGTAAGTAAATATTTTGTGGGGTCTAATCACCTTTTGATTTTGTTTGTTTTTATTTCGTTTGAACCTTGGAATAATATTTTCAATCCTGATGCTTCGATCCGGTTTACAGGACGCTTCTCATTGTATCTTTACAATACCGCAGGCAGAAAACTAGCACATCTGCATCCTGTTTGCTTGGTAGGGTTACTTAATTTAGCAGAAAGTATCTTCAAAACAATCTGAGTTCATTGCCATGACATTTTTAAAATAGCTTCGTGAATAGATGCTTCGTGCTGCTCGCAAGTGTTTCTTAAAAGTTTCCCAGGGAACAGGTGTATTAAAATATATCCCCAACAGTGAGGTTTTGCACTAGACAACCGAGTTGTAGTCGAGTTTAGAGCCCGCAGGTTCCTGTATAAATGATCTGAATACCAATCGTCTGGAATAATTTTTGTTAGTTTTTTATAATTTATTTCTGCTAATATTACTTTAGTTTGTGTGTATTGTGTTGTGTACCTTGGTCTCCTAAAGCGTTGTTATGTTTGACCGTATACATCTACACAGTTGACTGACGATACAATTTATCCTGAACCTGAAGCTTAATGGGGACCAGAGCCGAGCTGTGAATATTACCGAATTGCGATAGAGAACTTCTATTTCCTTAAGACGGTAAAACCTAGGAAAAGAATTCGACCCCATGAGTCTGCTACGTCATTTGATCATCGCTGGTATATTTTCTCTCAAGCTCATTCTCCTGACCTCTGCCCATAGCCTTTGATACCGTTGCTAATCAAGAGACTATAAACTCAGTTTTAAATTTCCCCAAAGACTTGGTCTCCACAGCATCCTTTGGGAATAAATTCTACAGATTCACCACTTTGCGGATAAATCAAATTCTCCTAATCTCTGTTCTAAAGGGCTATCCTTATATTCAAAGGATTTTCTCTCAGTTTTAGCCTCTCACACTGTCGGGAGCATCCTCCCACTTCCACTCAATCTAGCTCTTTCAGTATTCGGTAAGTTAAAATGAGACTTCATCCTCCCCCCCCCCCCACCCGCCCCAACCCCCCACCCCCCCCCCCCCCCCCCCCACGCCACCTTTCTTCTGAAATCTAGCTTGTACAGGCCCAGGGCCATCAAATGCTCCTAATACTTTAACTCTTTCATTGTCAGGATCCTTCTTCTCGTCCCTCTCCAATGCCAGCACGCACATCTTTTCTTAGATATTTGGCCGGAAACTGCTTACAATAGTCTAAATATGCTCTGGCTATTGTCTTTTAAAACATTAGCATTAAATCTTTGCTTTTATAGTCTGCTCATCTCGAAATAAATACTAAGCTTGGTATTGCCTGCAAGTTAACATTTTGGGAACCCTGCAGGATGACTTTCAGGTCCCCTTGTACCTCCGACTTCTTAATTCGGTCCCCATTTAGGAGTCTGTGCCTTTATTCCTTCTACCATCGTCCACGACCATACAATTTCCTACACTGTACTCCATCTGTCAATTCTTTGCCTATTCACCTGATCCGTCAAGATCATTCCGCAGACTCCTACTGCTTCAACACTGTCTACTCCTCCACCTATCTTTGCATCATCCGCAAACCTGGCCACAAATCCATAAATACCGTCTTTCAGATCATTACCATCCAGCATGAAACGTAGCAGACTCAACACCGATCCTTGCAGACCACCACTAGTCGCCGGTAGCCAACCAGAACAGATTATCCTCACGCTTTTCTCCTGGCAGTCAGCCAATACTCCGTCTATGCCTCTGATAGCTTATGCTCTTATCGTGTTAAGCAGCCTGATGTGTGACACTTTGTCAATGGTCTTCTGAAAATCCAAGTCAATAACATCCACTGATTCGTATTTGTCTATCCTGCCTGGTATTTTCTCAAGGAATCTCAGCAGATTTGTCAACTAAATTTCCCCTTAAGGGAACCATGCTGATCACGGCTCATTTTATCGGATGCCACCAAGTACCTAGAAATTCCGTCCTTACTAATGGATTCTAGCAATCTCAATGTGTTTAAATTTCGATTAAACATCAGTTTGTTTACTAAGAAATTAACTGACGTCAGACTAACTGGCCCATAATTTCTTGCATTTTGCATCCCTCTCTTCTCAGAGTGTGGAGTAATATTTGTGATTTTCCAGTACACCGGACCCATTGGCCCATTCTTGAAAGATCGTTACTAATGCCTCTCTAATCTATCCAGCTACCGCCTTCAGAATCCTGCAGTGTAGTCCATCTGGTTTGTCGACTTATCGAACTTCAGATCTTTCCGCCTCCCAAGCTCCTTCTCCCTTGTCATAGCAACTACTATCACTTATGTTTAACTTCCATTTATGTCTAATTTCGATCTTTGTTTGCTCAACTTGATCTTTTCACGTTACTTGCGCTCCTCTTGTTCTATACCTATTAACCTGAAGTCATCAAGATTCTGGTTCTCTGTTCTAACTTCTATCCAATTTGCCTTCAGCAAGACGCCACCCCAGAGCCCACCTCGGCCTCAACAGTGTGTTTAACCTTCTGCTCCTTCTCAGTGTAAATGTGATATCAAATTATCACTCAGCCCACTTGTTTTGTTTACATTTCAAACTCTCCAGACCCGCAGCCACTGGGTATCTAATTTTTGGATACCTGATCATTACTGTACTAAGTGACTTTTCCTTGAATAACAACTCTGAGATGTGAAACACTGGAAAATCGCTCCTTAGCATTTCTGACTTTTCGCCGCGTTTTCCTCTGAGATACTACTGTAAAACAATTTCTTTGTAAATTTTGTTCTGTAGTCTTGATAACTTATTGTGTGAATGGGTTCAACTTTTCAAATCATTGAAAAAAATGATTATGAATACATTGACTCAGATGTCCACATCTTCTGTATTTTATAGACCTCTGAGAGTTGCTATCGGGTTTTCCTTCAGTGTGTATCACCCCGGTCCAAACAACCCTTTCGGAATTAATTGTGGGACAAAAAACTAAAAAATCCAAGTATAAAACTTTAACTGGCATTATTTATTCCCATTACAATATTTCCATGATTTTTAGCCATTCACAATCTCTTCTTTACTGCGGCGAATTCTGGCATCTCCGAGAGGAAACAAAGGCACAGTATGTCAATCAAATCCACTGCCCCTTCTCTTGCTTTTTACGTGAATAGCTGCGACGACATTTCGGAGTTTTGCCACGCGCTTTGCCATATCTCTTTCGGGGTTTCTTATTGGTTCTGTGATTCATGTCTTTACGATTTAACACCATGGACCATGGCAATAATCTGTCACGATATTAACTATAGCACAGTTACATCAGATTGGATCTGGATATCATGGAATATATAAAGTATATCTTACGTATATTAGAGAGTATTTCACGAATAGAGGTTTCTGTCAGCGAAGCTTCTCCAGTCGGGTTTTCTTTTGCCATTCCATCGAAATTTGTTATTTTATTGCTTTGAATTTTGCTGTTATGAAAAACCCTCTCTTTCCTTTACTTTGTAGCTGTTTCTAATGTTCAGAATGTATATTGCCTTTGATGCGTTTATGGAAGATCAAAACGCCCGGGTTCTCATGCGTTCTGAATTTTATGGTTGTAAAATGGTTGAAAAAAGGCAAAGTTTGATTCCAATTTATATCAATTAATAACTCATTTCCCTGCACTTCTTTCTATTTACAGGTCCGCGAAAACCCGCCGTATCCGTCCTTCGACCGTCTGCGGAAGAAATTCGGGGACAGGGCACTGCCACCCTGGTGTGTTTAGTGAGCGGGTTTAATCCGGCCGCTGTGAATATCGAGTGGACTGTGGACGGCAGTACGAGAAGGAATGGCGTTGAGACCAGCCGGATCCAGCAGGACGCGGACAACACGTTCAGTACGAGCAGTTACCTGACACTGCCAGCCTCCGACTGGAGCTCACACGAGCTTTACTCCTGCGTGGTTAAACACGAGACTCAGGCAACCCCATTTCAAACAAACATCGCGCGATCCAGCTGTATGTAACACAATATGTTTAGACGCTGTTTCTTTAAAATAAAACAAATGAATTTCATGTACAGATGTTAAATTTTCGATTGTAGCTGACACATTTTTCAACCCGGAGAAAATAAACATTGCGTCCTGTTGGTCGTTCATAAATTGCATTCGTTCTGAAATTAACATCATCAATGTAATATTATCCCAAAGTAATTAAAATCTACCCGATCTACTGTGTCGGTTTTGCCTTGATCAATATGTCCGACAAGAGCATCATTTTTCAGAAGTTTGCATAGATAATGAAGATGATCAAACTTTGGCATTCGATGAAGTAAAATAGACAACGTCGCTTAAACGTTGTGCTAGCTATTGGGTAGGTTTTCCTCCTGAAGAAATCATATTAACTATGGCTACATCAGGACAAGTGGGGTAATTACTTCTCAGCGAAATTTATATACATAGTAAAAGAAACCCTGATACTGCCTTTATTTGAACATCGTAGGCATGTTCGATTTCCAGTTTTAGCATTGTATTCTTCATGGAAATGGTTTTTCTACAGCTGGTCATATTCAGGGAGACAAGGGCCTGTGAACCCTGTGTCAGCAGCGGCGCAGAGCAGAATAGCACTTATTAGAGTTCAAACTAATTCTTGCTCAAGTGTGATTTAGAACACCAGGCTTCATTCGAGGTGATTTCGGCTTACGATATCTGACAAACATTGAAAATGGTAGTCCAAAGCATTTGAAGTAAACTTCTAGTAAATAGTATGACGGTGGCTGTTTATCTAAAGCTACTTCGGGCTTCAAAACAGTAAAGCGCTGAAGACAGCGCACCGACATTTGTACATTAGTTTGTAGAATACATATAAAGATAGTTTTCTGTATGAAATGTAGAACACCGTGGCCATAGTATAGAGGTCGAGAGAACGGTATCCTAAACATAGGATAAATATGTCAAATAATTAACGTAAAAGATCATTTTCAGACGAATGAGAATATCGATTGTACTCACGTCTTTCTAACAGGTTATACAAGTTGCTTTATCTCGATAAGAAAAGAATAGCAAGAGCAAGTTTGCAACTAATCATTGAAATTCATACATGGGTTATTGAAACGGGGACATTAATATCACGTGGTCTTCATCAGTCACTCTGGACTGAGGCCGTTGGACTTGCCTTCTCTGAGTATGGAAGGCCTAAGGAGTTCCCTGTAACTTTACAGCTGCACAGACCAACCATTGCTCTGAGCAGGACATTTTTACACGGCCTGTAAACTGCGCAGTACTTTAAAATCACATTATATAAAAGTAAATTCCAGTATCGCACCAGAAAGTCTGTGTGAGCGGGGAAATTCCAGTTACTGCGCGGCAGTTGCGCGGTTGTACTTGGTGTGGCAGAGCATTCAGTGTTCTGATAGGACGATAAAATGACCAGAACTGCGCTGGGAGATTTTGTCAAAGGGCGTGGCTAACTTCAAACTATTAAAGTTTGAAAGCATTCATTCAACATTTCTGATTCTTTTCTGTCATTCAAATACGTTTAAAATCCTTAAAATATATTTAACAATTACTAAATCGCATAGTAATTAAATACTTAAACGATTTAAAACGAAAAAAATACACACGAATGGATAAAATGTAAGGATACCACCGCTTCATTTTTTTCGAACATCTTCACACTCCGCATTGAAGCAAATTACCTCTGGAATTTCTGCGTCTGGTACGAAGGCAAAATGAAAGAGTGCAGTAATTTCCACTCCATTACTGAATGCTTGGAGAGTCAGGAAGAGGAAGAGCTGCGGAATGCAGATGGAGCTCGGGCAGATGGATTGAATTCTGCCAGTAGCAATATGGGGAAATGTTGGCATTTCCATGTAAAAATTACAGACCATCCAAAAAAATGTTGTGGTTCGATGACCGGAATGTTTTTATTAACAATACATTCCAAGCTGTGGGTCAGCTCACAGATTTATCTGCGTAATGGAGAGGTGGTGTATACAGAGAAATATATGAATGATCGCGATTACTATTATTGAAAATAGTACACAGAAACGTTAACCATAGCACAGGCCTTTTGGCCCACGATGTTCTGCCCACCTCTTAATCTAATCCAAGATCAATCTAACCATTCCCTTCCACAGAGCCCTCTATTTTTCTTTCATCCATTGGCCTAAGAGTTTCTTAAATGTCCCTGATATATATTTGCCTCTACCACCACACTGGCAAGGCATTCCATGAACATACCACTCTGTGTAAAGAATATACCTCTGACATCCCTCTATATTTTCGTCCAATCACTTTAAAAGTCTGCCCTCTCGAAAATACCACTGCCACCCTAGGCAAAAGGCACTGGTTATCCTTTCTATCTTCTCCTCTTATCTTATGCATCCCTGTCAGGTCGTCTTTCAACCGGCTTCATTCCAAAGCGAAAAGCCCTAGTTCACTCAACCTATCCGGATAACACATGACCTCTAGTCCAAGCGGCATCGTGGTAAATCTCCTCTAAACCCTCTCTACAGCTTCCACGTCCGCTATTGACGCGCAGCAATTTTTGAGGGATCTATGCGAGTGGACCCCAGGATTTCTTTCTCATCTACACTGCTAAGAATCTTCTCTTTAACCTTTGATTTGGCTTTTCCAAAGTCCATTCTTTCCCATTCTTCCGCATTAAAAACCATCTACGGCAATCTTATCCACAGCACCAACAACCTTCTGTCATCTATCCCATCGCCCTGTACATAGACCATAGCTCTCCGTACCCTCCCATTCATATTCTTTTAATAGTTAAAACTTATTTTAAATATTGAACTCGAACTACATGCACTACTTCCACTGGCAACTCGTTCCACACTCTCACTAATCTATGTGACGAAGCTCCTCCTCATGTTCCCCCTAAACATTTCACCTTTCACCCTCAGACCATGACCTTTAATTCTAGACTCACCCAACCCGACTGTGAAAAGCCTGCTTACATTTACCTTATCTATTCCCCACATCATTTTGTATATCTCTATCCAATCTCCCCTCATTCTCCTATGCTCCAAGTAAGAAAGTGCTAACCTCTTCAACCTTTCCACATAATTTACGTCCTCAAGTCGAGAAATCATCCTTATAAATTTCCTCGGTATTCTTTCAATTTTGTTGACATCTTTGCTGAAAGTAGGAAGGTGTCCAGAGCAGCACACAATATAGGAACGCCTTATTAACATCCATGTACGTCATATACACCACTCTACTTTCATCAACTTCTTTAGTCACTCTCTCGAGAAAGTGTTCGTGAGACATGAAATGCTCCTCAAAAAGCTGTAGTGTATGTGATCAGACTATGCTTCCCCAACTGCTCATATGTCCTGCTTTTAAGAATCACTTCCAAAGTTTGACCACCACTGACATGCAGCTCTGGTCTATAATTCCCAGGATTATCCCTAATCCCTTTCTTCAAGAAAGTAACAGCATTTGAGACCCTCCAAACTTCTGCTACTCCTCCTGTGTCTAATGACGGTGCAAAGATTATCACCAAGAAGGATTATTCACTTCCCTCTCTTCCCGT
Source organism: Hemitrygon akajei (assembly GCF_048418815.1). NCBI lineage: Eukaryota > Metazoa > Chordata > Chondrichthyes > Myliobatiformes > Dasyatidae > Hemitrygon > Hemitrygon akajei. Next base: position 30,019,710 of record NC_133132.1, on the reverse strand, counting down.
AGTAAACAGGGTATACCCCATTCGGCCTCAGTGCCTTATGTCTTTTTTTTTCAAACGTTCGACAATATCCTATTTCTTAACGTCACATGTTCTAGCATGTCAGCCTGTTTTAGGCTGTCCACACACAAGTCAAGGTCCCTCTCAGTGGTGAATAATTCATTAATTAATTAAGCAACTCCCCTAACTCTTCCGACTCCAAGCACATAGTTCCTTTTCTTTTACTCACTCTAGTCATCCTTCTGTTCTTCACCTACGTGTAAAACGTCTTGGGGTTTTCCTTAATCATACTCACCAACCTCTTCTTATTCCCCCCTTCTAGCTCTCTTAAATTCATTATTCAGCTCCTTCCTGGCTACTTCGTAACACTCAAGAGCTATGTCTAATCTTTCCTTCAAAAACCTTTAGTGAAATTTTTTTAATCCTCTTGTTGGGATGCTTCACATCTCTTGTCAATCATGCCTCCTTCTCCCTACCATCCATGTTGATTTGGGAGAACCCTACCCAGCACCCCATTAGTGTTCCCTACACAACTTCCACATTTCCTTGTTCATTTCCCTGATAATATTAGTTCCCAATTTCTGCTCACAAGCTCATGTCCAATAGCATCATAATTCCCTCTCCTTCAAAACCACCTGCTCTTATCCCTCTCCAAGGCTATGGTAAATTAGGGAGTTGTGATTACCCACGAGCAACCAGACACCTGGCCTGTTCCATTGGCTAGCACCAGATCCAGTAAGGCCTCTCTTCTAGTTGTCCTGTCCACATATTCAGGAATCCTTCATTAACAGACCTAACAAATTCTGCCCTGTCTAAATCCTTTGCATGTAAGCTATGCCAATCATTATTAGGGAAGTGCGTGTTTTTGCAGCTTTCCAAAATCAGCCTGTCGACCTACTCCTCGAAGTTCCTGTTATGAAGTGTGAGCTGTAAGATACTCCCATTAGAGTGACTGCAACTCCTCCTATTTCTGAATTCCACCCACGGAGACTCAATAAACGATCTCTCCACGACATCCTCGCATTCTGTAGCTGCGATACTCTCCCTCATTGGCAATACCACTCCTCCATCTCTTTTACCTCCCTCCCTGACCCTTTTCGAAATATCTAAACCCGGGAACATCTGGCAGCTTTTCCTGCCTTTGTGACAAACATATTTTGAATTATATATTGGATCGTTGGAATGAGATCGTTTCCTCCAAGAATAAAAAGGCAAATACATGTTATCATCGTTTTTACCTCATGGCTTTCCAATGTCTTTCTTGTTTTTTGAGCAACGCATGCACACGTGACACCCAGGTGCGCGCATATTGGTTCATAGAGACACAAGCCATAGTTTGATTAAGTCTTGGAATGCGCAGTATTTCTACATTTTAGCAGACGAAGAATCTCACATTGTAATTTCTTTGGATTTGTCATTTCCGTGCACTTCTGCACTGAAAAATTGAGAAGAGTCATATCAATGGCTAACTTGGAAAATAAACCTTTATGGTATGGGTATAATGTCTTCCCTGATCTGGATTGCTATTTATTACTAGATTTCATTGTTTAATTGTTCGTCCACAGTTGATGTTGATTCATCGTTTCGGCGTTGTTAAGCCATTACCTGCAGTCATCAGATCGGCCATTATGTAATCGTTCGTATATTCATTCATTCATTCGTTGAAAGCATTTGTTAGAAGTCGAAGGAATTTCAATCAATATTTGAATCTGCCTTCAGTGAGGGCAGAATAATAGGTGATAACATGTTGACGTGAATAAAAAATTGATTGACTGACAAAAAACGAGGTGTTGACGTTAATGATCGAGTGTCTGGAATGATATATCTCAGAATCTGTGAAACAATTCAGGTCCTTCCAATTCGCCGATGACAAAAAGACAAATAGGCAATTACATAGTGAAGAGAAAGTCAAAAAGCTGGGAAGGGATATTGATAACCTAAGTGCGTGAGATTGTAACCTTCCAAGTTAAAGAAGGGTAAGGGCATTTAGATCACGATAGCATGTAATTCACAAAATGCTATTATTCAGGTGAAAGTAACTAAAAAGGCTGGGAACATGTTAAGGGAATTAAGTGCAAAATTGGGGGATGTTATGTTTCACGTGACGGGGCAATAAAGAACCAAATGTGGGCTGTGTACTGCATTCTTCTTACTTAAGAAATGATGTAAATGTGTTAGACGTTCAGAGGAAGCTAACAAGAACGACTTCATTGGTGGTTCGTTATCCTAGGAAAAACTATTGCATAGGCTTGACTTCTATTTACTGGAGTTCATCAGAGTTATGGGACTTGACTAAAATACAGCAGTCCTTAATAACAATACGTATGCTTTATAAACATTGTAGTCCGAAGCTCTACGGCTCGAAGGGCTCATGACAATAAGTCCGGCAACTGACGTCTTGGGGAACCCGAGAGTAACACGCCTGAACACGAGACAGACAGACCTGGGGAATCCGAGACTGGCTATTCATCTCCCAACAAGGTTGGTCGTCTCCAGATAGACCTGATAAACTGGAGAGAGACCTGAGGAACTCGAGATCGTCCTGGGGAATCCGAGACAGGGCTGGTAATCTCGAGATAGACATTGAATAAATTTGGGAAACATGAAATAAATCTGGGGAATATGGAATAAAACTCGGGAAAATTGAATAGTCCTCGGAAGCCTGGACGGCCATGGCAGACCCAGGAACACTTGCCGACAGTGGAAATCTTGAAGAAAGCCTTTAACATGGTCAAGGCAAGCTCTGAACGTGGACCTACAAAAATGAACCACTTCACATTTATCTGGGTTGACCACCATCTGCCACTTCTCAGCCCAGTTTTGCATCCTATCAATGTCCCGCTGTAACCTCTGACAGACCTCCACACTATCTACAACACGTCCAACCTTTGTGTCATCAGCAAACTTACTAACCCATCCCTCCACTTTCTCATCCAGGTCATTTATAAAATTCACGAAGAGTGGATTTCGCCTCCACATTTTTGTTTTCTTTAGTACCATTCCCTTAAACTCGAATAAACTGAACACTGACAGTATATGAAAGAGCACAGAACATTTCACAGAAAGCAGCTAGCTGGAAGTGCAAATACAAGTAAATAAGCATCGACCGACAGATGTTACAGAGGCATGCCTGCTAGACTGTTTGGATTGGGACTAAAATGTTAAAGGAAACGTCACATTCAGGAAGGACAGGAAGATGAGAAAATGCACAAGGATCCGTTGACAGTGAATGTTGAACACAAAGAAATGAAGATGGATGGCCAATTTTCTGGGCACGGAGAGAAAGAGGTGGTTTGAAAAATAATAAAGCAAAATTCTCCTCTGGTAGATGAATCCTGGAAAGATATTAAGGCCACGTGCATCCTACAACACAAAGGTTGTTTACCATAATTGCACGTTCATGATTATTGGGAATTATACTTCAAACTAAACTAATGGGCCAAAGTCTATGAGGTGCTCGTTAAATACTTTGAAATATTTTAGAATAACGTGTTCTAGCGCCAACCAAAGGACACTAAGAAGGAATTAGAGGCGGGGATTCCATTGGATTCAGCCGCAATTTTATTAATCGGAGGATCAGGCAGGAGGGACAGGGGCCCACTTCGTATCCTAAGTGTGACGTGTCAGAAGGATATTACTGAACAAGCAGGTTTTATTTTCATGCAGATCCATTTGATTCCTGGCCCCAGTCACCCTCAATGCCATGTGATTCCATACTTACATCAAGAAAAGTGACAATTCAAAATCGGAAATGATCTCCATTTTCAAGTGTCTACAGTGTAGCACACAGTGAATGTCACATTATATTAGTCCGTGTGTTATTTGCGCCAGTAGGTGGAAATGTTGCATCACTCGATACCCATACTTCCCTGTGAGAAAGGAAGAACCGGGCCCTGAACACATAAAATAGCAGCGACTGTGCTCTTCATCAATTTCCCAAACTGGGTTCACTGGAGTCAATACTCTGGAATGAATGTTATCTTTTTCAAACTGACATCATGCAAATATCAGGAAATATTAGCGAGAGAGCACAGGCGATAATTGCTGCAACTGACATTTGATGCCAGAGTTTATAGGATAATTTCTGTTTAATGCCAATCGTTAGACAGGACACGCTAATGCAAACATTCACTGCTCTCTGTGTTTTAAACAAAAATTACATAGAAACATACAAACTTAGAAAACCTACAGCACTATTCAGGCCCTTCGACCCACGGAGTTTTGCCGAGTACGTCCCTACCTTAGAAATTACTAGGCTTACCTATAGCCCTCTATTTTACTAAGCTCCATGTACCTATCTAAAAGACTCTTAAAAATCCACATCGTATCCGCCTCCACCACCGTTTCCGGCAGCCCATTCCACGTACTCACCACTCACTGAGTAAAAAACTTACCCCTGATATCTCCACTGACATCTCTCCTACAGAGGTCCTCCTCAGCATCTTAAACCTGTGTCCTTTTTTGGCAACCATTTAGCCAAATTTTACTATCCACACGATCAATGCCTATCATCATCTTGTACACCTCTAACAGGTCACCTTTCATCCACCTTCGCTCCAAAGAGAAAAGGTCAAGTTCACTCAACCTATTCTCATAAGGCATGCTCCCCAATCCAGGCAACATCCTTGTAAATCTCCTCTGCACCCTTTCTGTTGCTTCCACATCCTTCCTGCAGTGAGGCGACCAGAACTGAGCACAGTACTCCAAATGGGGTCTAACAAGGGTCCAATATATCTGCAACATTACCGCTCGACTCCTAAATTCAATTCCACGATTGATGAAGGCCAATACACCATATGCCTTCTTAACCACAGAGTCAACCTGCGCAGTTACTTTGAACGTCCTATGGACTCGGACACCAAGATCCCTCTGATACCCCACACTGCCAAGAGACTGACCATTAATACTATATTCTGCCATCACATTTGACTACCAAACTGAACCACTTCACACCGATCTGGATTGAACTCCAACTGCCACTTCTCAGCCCAGTTTTGCATCCTATCAATGTCCCACTGTAACCTCTAACAATTCTCCACACTATCCACAACACCTCCAATTTTCGTGTCATCAGCAAACTTACTAACAAATCCTTCCATTTCCTCATCCAGGTCATTTATAAAAATCACGAAGAGTAATGGTCCCAGAACAGATGCAAAGATCATCAACAGAGGCTAAGCAATCTCCTCCCTCGCCTCCTACAGTAGCACGGGGTACATTTCGTCGGGTCCCGGCGACTTATCCAAGTTGATGCTTTCCAAAAGCTCCAGCACATCCTCTTTCTTAATATCTACATGCTCAAGCTTTTCAGTCTGCTGCAAGTTATCACTACAATCACTAAGATCGTTTTCCAAAGTGAACACTGAAGAAAAAGTATTCATTAAGTACCTCTGTTATTTCCTCCGGTTCCATACACACTTTCCCACTGTCACATGTGATAGGTCCTATACTTACACGTCTTATACTCTTGCTCTTCACATACTTGTAGAATGCCTTTGGGTTTTCCTTAATTCTGCCCAACAAGACCTTCTGATGGCCCCTTCTGGCTCTCCTAATTTCCTTCTTAATAGCTTTGTAATCTTCTAGATCTCTAACATTACCTAGCTCACTGAACCTTTTTGTAAGTTTTCTTTTCTTCTTGACTAGATTTATTTCAGCCTTTGTACACCACGGTTCCTGTACCCTACCATAACTACCCTGTCTCATTGGAACGTACCTGTACAGAGCTCAACACACATGTCCCCTGAATATTTACCACATTTCTTCCTTACTTTTCCCTGAGAACACATGTTTCCAATTTGTCTCCAATTTCCCCCCTGATAGCCTCATAATTCTCCTTAATCCAATTAAACTTTTTTCTAACTTGTCTGGTCCTAACTCTCTCCAATGCTATTGTAAAGGAGATAGAATTATGATCACTGTCTCCAAAATGCTCTCCCACTGAGAGATCTGACACCTGACCAGGTTCATTTCCCACACCAAACCAAGTACAGCCTCTCCTCTTGTAGGCTTATCTGCATACTGTGTCAAGAAACCTTCCTGAACACACCTAACAAACTTCACCCCATCTAAACCCCTCGCTCTAGGGAGATGCCAATCGATATTTGGGAAATTAAAATCTCCCATCACGACATCTCTGTTATTATTACACTTTTCCAGGATCTGTTTCCTTACCTGCTCCTCGATATCCCTGTTACTATTGGGCGGCCAATAAAAACACCCAGTTAAGTTATTAAGCCCTTCCTGTTCCTAACCTCCACCCACAGAGACTGCGTAGAAAATCCCTCCATGGCGTCCACCTTTTCTGCAGCTTTGACACTATCTCTGATCAACAGTGTCACGCACCCACCTCTTCTGCCTCCCTCCCTGTCCTTTCTGAAACATCTAAAACCCGGCACTTGAAGTAACCAATCCTGTCCCTGAGCCATCCAAGTCCCGGTAACTGGCACCACATCATATCTCCAAGTACTGATCCACGTTCTAAGCTCATCCGCTTTGTTCACAACACTCCTTGCATTAAAATAGACACATCTCAAGCCTTCGGTTTGAGCGTATCCCTTCTTTGTCACCTGCCTATCCTCCCTCTCTCACTGTCTACAAGCTTTCTCTATTTCTGAGCTAACCTCATCTTTCCCAGTCTCTTCAGTTCGGTTCCCAACCCACAACAATTCTAGTTTAAACTCTCCCCAGTAGCCTTAGCAAACCTCCCCTCCAGGATACGTCTCAACTTCATATAAAAACACAAATAAGAGGGAGGTCACGTGGGTGCCGGGCAAGATGGCTGCATGTTAGTGGAGCTCCGACAACCCACCATAACATTCTATCAATTAGAGCATATTTATCCCGCCTTATTCGGATACAGCCGCTCTAGAGTTCAAATTGTTTGTTTACTGAAAAATAACAACTTTGCGTGATAATTCGGGACGATGCCAACATCTTGGAAGAGCGCAACATCGAACCACGTGGCTACAAGTCAGGGCCCGCAACCCGAAGCTCAAGGCACGCTAACGACACAGAAGGACCAAGGCTCCAACATGGAGAAGTTACTGGCTGAGGTTAGTCGTATAAATTCCATTCTGCTCGGGGTGGCTACTGATTTATCTACAATTAAAGAAACGACAACGGAGTTGAAGAACTCCATCAATGCCATTCAAGAGAGGCTGACGGAAGCCGAGGGTCGCCTCTCCAGCGTGGAGGACACCACTGTTTAACTGGTGGGTTCTAGCGAGCAGAATAATAAACGCTTGGACCTGCTGTGGAACCGTGTCGAGGAGCTTGAGAACAGGAGCAGACGGAACAACGTCAGGCTGGTCGGTCTAAAGAAGGGTGCGGAAACGGGCGGTCTGATTAAGTGTGTGCAAAGAATCATGTCCGACGGAGTTGGCATCGAACTGAAAGCAGAGTTTGAGATTGAGAGGGCGCACCGGGTCCCGGCTCCGAGGTCGGGCGAGGATCCCCCCGCCCCTAGGCTGGTCTTAATACGATTCTTGCTCTCTTCGGCCAGAGAGAAAGTGGAGCAAGCGGCCAAAGCAAAAAGAGGAGTTGAGTGGGACGGGTACAAAGTCTCCTTCTTTCCGGGTATGTCCAAAGAATCGGCTGAGAAACGGAGGGCATTTACTATGGCTCGGAAAATGCTGCAAAGAATCAACGTGAGATATACCCTCGCTTATCCAGCAGTTCTACGATTCACGTGGAAAGGTAAGAACACGTTCTTTACTACTGCTGCAGAAGCAGTGAAATTCATTCAGGAAAATTGTGCAGCTGTCATTGACTGACAGACGGTAATAGGTGGAGATATCTTTTTAGGTACAACAGGGTGGGTGGGGACATGGATAAAGCGGTCTGATTAGTGCGAGGCTTACTAGCTGGCACGGTACTTCGCGGACCATATCATGTGTCTTTTTATTTTCTGTTTCTTTGTAGAGTTTATTCTGCCTATTTGCTTTTATTTGTTAGTTCATCTGGCAGGAATATATTATCGCTATGTTTTAGGGTTATGTTGGTTGTTTAGTTGTTTGAAATCGCAGCATTTGCAGTGTTTGTTGGTAATAATTGAGCATGGGGATAGAGTACAGCAGGTTTTTCTTTGGAATTTTTTTTTTTGGAATTATTGCATTCCAGACCCAGTCATCCTGGAAAATGTTTTTTTTTTTTGCACATGTGTGCATGAAGTTTAGGACATGAAAATGGTTAATTTCATATCATGGAACATTAATGGGTGTGGAAACCGAATCAAGAGGAAAAACGATTTTATCATACCTTAAAGGAAAACAAATTGATGTTCCATTTGTCCAGGAAACACATTTTAAAGATGTTGATGCACTGAAATTTAGAAGAGATTGGGTGGGCCAGGTATTCTTACATCGTTTAATAGCAAACAAAATGGGGCAATGATTTTAATCAACAAAAAACTTAATTTTGTATTGGAAAAGGTCTTATCAAGACAATATACCGATGACTTATATAAATATCTGTGCAATTTGAAATTCCAGCGAAATAACATATATAACAAAGAAGCAGAATATGCATTATTTAGATTAAAAACAAGTTTCTATGAAAGTGGTGACAAAGCTGGTAAGCTGCTGGCACGATATTTAAAGCAGCAGAAGACGAATAGTGTTATACCTGTGATTAAGAAAGGGGATACATTAGTGTCATCATCAAAAGAAAGAAATGAAGTATTTCAACAGTTCTATGAACATATATATGCATCACCGTTTAATCATGACCAGGAGGAGCTGAATCAGTTTTTCGCTAACAGAAAATTGCCTACATTATCCCCACAACAAGCTGAGTCCTTGGATGCCCCAATTACTGAGGATGCGGTCGGACGGGCTATTGCAGCTATGAAAGTGGGGAAATCTCCAGGTATGGATGGCTTCCCAGTTGAATATTATTAGAAATTTCTGGACATATTGGCTCCTATTCTAACAAAAATCTATTCAGAAGCATTTAATTTGGAATCTTTACCTAATACATTTAATGAAGCATTAATTCGTTGATCCCAAAAAAAGACAGGGATGCAATAGACCCTTCCAATTATAGGCCTATAAGCTTAATTAATGTGGACTGTAAGATACTGACTAAAAAACTGGCTTCGCGATTAGAGAAAGTATTGCCATCTATAATTAACTCTGACCAGGTTGGCTTCATTAAAGGCAGATCCCCAACTGACAATTTAAGGAGATTACCGCACTTAACATGACTGAACACCCCAAGTAATATCCCAGTTACTGCCATCTCCCTGGACGCTGAAAAGGCCTTTGACAGGGTTGAGTGGAGATTTCTAACCACGGCCTTGTCATTCTTTGGGTTTGACTCTGTCTTTAATCATGGATTATAATTTTGTATAAAATCCCTAAGGCTGCAGTTATTACAAATGATATCATATCCCCATTTTTCAACATTTCACGGGGTACACGCCAAGGCTGCCCCCTCTCCCCACTGTTATTTACGATTTTCTTTTGGAACCGTTGGAGGTCGTTATTAGAGCAGATCCAGATATTATAGGGGTGAAGGGAGGCGGAAAGGAGCATAAGTTGATGCTATATGCTGACGATATTTTATTACTGATTAGTGACCCTGCTTATTCCTTACCCCCACTAATGAAAACAATTCAATTATATTCTGACGTGTCTAGTTATAAAATCAACTGTAGTAAATCTGAGGTTATGCCAATGTCAAAATTGTGTTATTCAAATTCAGTATCTCACTTTAATTTTAGATGGGTGCCAGTTGGAATGAAGTATCTAGGGGTCAAACACAGTCAGAATTTGGATGAAATAATTACTTTAAATTATAATCCATTATTGAGTAGGATAAGAAATAATCTGGCTAAGTGAGGGGTACTGCTACTGTCACTCTGGGATAAAGTCAATGTAGTTAAAATGGTCATAGCACCTCAGTTTAACTATCTTTCTATGATGCTTTCTTTAAATATTACAGATTTGATTGACAAGCAATACAACAAAATTATTATTGACTTTCTATGGGATAAGAAGAAGCTCAGAAATAAAATGAGTAAGATTTGTATGTCCAGTGACATGGGTGGGCTCAGTCTACCAGACGTCAGGACTTATCAATTATCCTTTGAAATGATCAAGTTAGCTAAACATTGGGACAGGGCAGATGTTGATTTAGATTGTGTAGTTATAGAACGGAGCTTGGCTGCACCACATTCTCCCATTAACATTCTCTCACAACATGTGGAAAACAAGACTAATCTAAATCCTATACTATTTCACTCAAGGGGTGTGTGGAGTACAATTCATAAACCTTGTAAACATTTCACATTTAAATCAGTTATACTCCTCGCTCTGGAATAACCCTGTGATACGCATTGGGAAAAGAATGGTGTACTGGAAAGAATGGAAGATTAAAGGTGTAAATACAGTAGGTGATCTCTGTGAGATTGGGATTTTTATGTTGTATGTGGATTTGCAGAGGAAATATAACTTTGCAGATAAAGGGCGTTTCTGGAAGTATTTACAAATAAGACATTGCATTAGTCGCATATTCATGAATGGTGGCCCACAAAGTAACCCTTTAAGTGAATACTTTACACTACCACAGGAAGTTCATAAAGCATCAATCAGTGTTTTATAAAGTGTTCAAGCACTCTGTGGGTGAACCGTGTAACAATCTCAAAGCAGTATGGCAGAAGGATCTTGGAAGTGATATTGAAGATAATGAGTGGTCAAATATTTTATCAAATGTGGGTAGACATATTAGAGAAGCGAGAGGGAAATTTATTCGGTATAAGATAGTACACAGATATTATTGAACACCAACTAGACTCTACAAAATGGGGATTGTTGATAATCATTTATGCTGGAAATGTAAAAATCAGGTGGGCACATATTTTCACATGATTTGGGAGCGTTCCATTGGTCGTCCATTTTGGTGTAAAGTACTTGATTTGTTGGGGAATTGGTCGGGTCCTACACTGCCCTTGTGCCCACGGCTTTGTCTCTTGGGTGATAGGACAATGATACCTAATGTAAACAATGACAAATTTACTATTTTAAAGGCGGGTCTCATCACAGCTGCAAGAATTATATTACAAACTGGAAAAAAACCCAGATGTCCCTCTGTGAGGGAATGGACTGAGGAAAGGGTTAAGATTTCATCATATGAACACATGTTGGGAAGAATTAACAGTGGGGGAAAGGTGCAAGACGCGTGGGATCAATTTTGGTTGTATGTTGATTTAAACTTAAATTAGAAGGTTTTTTTCTGTTTCGTAGTTTTATATGTTTTCCGGTCATGGGATGTCTGTATAAATATGCTGTACTGCATCTGCTCTATGATATGCTGTGTTGCTTTGTAAAATAAGAATAAATAATAATAAAAATTTGAATTACAAAAAAAGACAAATAAATCAACCTAAGACCAGCGGCGTATTATTGAGTCTCATTGAAACACTGTAAAGGAGAAAATTCCACTGAAATTCTGAAACATTTTCCATCGATATTCCAAGTATCATGGTTCACTACAGTACTCCCTTCGTTCCCGCCACTCTGTGTGAAATGCCAAACAGTTGCTTTGTCTGTCCACCATCACAGGCGCTTCAGATCATCCGTGCAGCCAACACTTTAAATGCATTGTGGCAATTTATCATCACGGCGTTTTACATTGACGTTATCAGCGTATAACATGTAACACGGGAAAGCTTTTACCCGAACAGTTTAACACAATATTCTGTGGATTATATTGATGATACTTTCCACTTCCGAGACGAGGGTGCAACATAGCAGAAACATAAGGGTGAATTTCCGAGTTATATTTGGTAAATAACAAGTGGATACGCCTCAGAGACTCGACTCAAATTCCTTCTCAGCTTTCCTTATAACATTTCTGTATTCTCGCAATAATCAATTCGTAATAAGCTAGTCTATTTGTTCGTCTGTTGTCAGTTAATTGCTTCGTATTTCTGGTCAGATGCAACCCTTCTCCCCTCAGCTATTCCCGCCTGTGGCAACCTCATACCGACAGCACTTCAGCCGCTTCGTCCCATTTTCATTTATATTGGTTTATGTGCCCCCGATGCATTTGTATGTTCGGGTTGGAGTTTGGGGCTGTGTGGAAATGTGCAAATGTCAGTGACAGTGAACCTGTGAAACGGTCATAAATTGGTAAATTTTCAAATTACTTAAATGTTGTCCCATGTACCGAGGTGCAGAGAACAAACTGATTTGCAGGTCATTCAGGCAGATCAGTTCATCAGTGCATTGAGATAGCACACGCGAGTAGAATAAAGTGTTTAAGTTTCAGAGAAACTGCATTATGGGTAGGCAGTAAGGTGCAAGGGCATCACGACGTAGATTGTGAGATCAAGAGTCTTTCTGATCGCAGTAGGGAAACATTAAGAGGTCACATAACAGCGAGACCAACGATGTCTTTGAACCTGGTGGTAACTGCCTTTAAGGCTTTTGGATCTTTTGCCCGATGGGATGGGGGAGGAGAGAGAATGTCCGTGATGGATGAAGTCTTTGCCTATATTGGCTGCTTTGCCGAGGCAGCGACAGTGTACACAGAATTCATCGAGAGGAGTTGGCTTCCGTGATGTGCTGAGCTCTATGCGCAACTCTCTTCAGTTTATTTCAATTACCAGCAGAGCAGACACCATACCCAGCCGTGCTGCATCCAGACACAATTCATCGATAAAAATTGCTGAGAGTCAAAGATAGAGCGCCAATGAGCGCTCTTTGCCGTGACATCAACGTGGTTGGACCAGGATAGGTTGTTGGTGACGTCCACTCCACTGAACTTGAATTTCCAAACCCTCTCGACCTCAGCATCTTTTACATAGTTGCCCCGCCCATTTCCTGAAATCAAGATCAATTTCATTCGTGAGTAGAGATCTGCATGAATATATATTTCAGTGACTTTGCAGTCTTCCACAGTTCTTAAGGAGCAGCTTCGAAAGCCCTGAACAGGACTTGTGTCCGAAAGCTTTTGACTTCTGATTCTTATCTGCTTCACCATGGCTGAATGGGTCCTGGTTCTTGCCGCGTTTGTGTCCTGTTTGTTCAGTAGGTAGAATACTTAATCCTTTATACTGTCCTTTATGTTGTGTTTTTTACTTAAGCGTTTTAAATAATTATTTGTTATTTTCGCCAGTTGCAAACGCGGAGATGACTTTGACTCAGTCTCCGTCCGTATCGGCGTCTCCGGGTAGAACCGTGAAAATCACTTGTACCATGTCAGGGGGCAGCATCAGCAGCTACGTCACGAGCTGGTACATGCAGAAACCCGGCAGCGCCCCAGTTTTTGTGTGGTATGGAAGCTCCACGAGAGGATCGGGAATTCCAGATCGATTCACCGGTTCCACAGACTCATCGAGCAACCAAATGCATTTAACTATCACCAACGTGCAATGGCAGGACGCCGCCGATTATTACTGTGGTGTCGGGTATAGTAGTAGCCCGTACACATTCACCTTTGGGAGAGGAACCAAACTGAATTTCAACAGTAAGTAAATATTTGTTGGGGTCTAATCACCTTTTGATTTTGTTTGGGGTTTTTTTCGTTTGAACCTTGGAATAATATTATCAATCCTGATGCTTCGATCTGATTTACAGTCCGCCTCTCATTGTATCTTTACAATACCGCAGGCAGAAAACGAGCGCATATGCATCCCTTTTGCTTGGTAGGGTTACTTAATTTAGCTGAAAAGTATCTTCAAAACAACCTGAGTTCATTGCCATGACATTTTTAAAATTGCTTCGTGAATAGATGCTTCGTGCTGCTTGCAAGTGTTTCTTAAAAGTTTCCCAGGGAACAGATGTATTAAAATATATTCCCAACAGTGAGGTTTTGCATTAGACAACCAAGTTGCAGTCGAGTTTAGAGCCCGCAAGTTCCTGTACAAATGATCTGAATACCAATCGTCTGGAATATATATTGTTAGTTTTTAAAAATTTATTTCTGCTAATATTACTTTATTTTTTGTGTATTGTGTTGTGCACCTTGGTCTCCTAAATCATTGTTATGTTTGACCGTCTACATGTACACAGTTGACTGACCTTACAATTTATCCTGAACCAAAAGCTTAATGAGGACAAGAGCCGAGCTGTGAATGTTACCGAATTGCGATAGAGAACTTCTATTTCCTTAAGACGGTAAAACCTAGGAACAGAATTCGACCCTATGAGTCTGCTGCGTCATTTGATCATCGCTGGTATATTTTCTCTCAATCTCATTCTCCTGACTTCTCTCCATAACCTTTGATGCCGTTGCTAATCCAGAGACAATAAACTCAGTTTTAAATTTACCCAAAGACTTGGTCTGCACAGCATCCTTTGGGAATAAATTCTACAGAATCAGCACTTTATGGATAAATCATATTCAGCTCATCTCTGTTCTAAAGGGCTACCCTTATATTCAAAGGATTTTCTCTCAGTTTTAGCCTCTCACACTATAGGGGGCATCCTCCCACTTCCACTCAATCTAGCTCTTTCAGTATTCGGTAAGTTAAAATGAGACTTCATCCTCCCCCCGCCCCACCCCCGCCAACTTTCTTTTGAAATCCAGCATGTACAGGCCCAGGGCCATCAAATGCTCCTTATACTTTAACTCTTTTATTGTCAGGATCTTTCCTCTGGTCCCTCTCCAATGCCAGTACGCACATCTTTTCTTAGATATGTGGCCCAAAAATGCTTACAATACTCTAAATCTGATCTGGCTATTGTCTTTTAAAACATTAGCATTAAATCTTTGCTTTTATATTCTGCTCATCTCGAAATAAATACTAAGCTTGGTTTTGCCTGAAAGTTAACATTTTGGGAATCCTGCAGGATGACTTTCAGGTCTCCTTGTACGTCCGACTTCTTAATGCGGTTTCCGTTTAGAAGTCTGTACCTTTATTCCTTCTACCATAGTCCACGACCATACGATTTCGCACACTGTACTCCATCTGTCAATTCTTTGCCCGTTCACCTGATCCGTCAAGATCATTCTGCAGACTCCTACTGCCTCAACACTGTCTACCCATCCACCTGTCTTTGCATCATCCGCAAACCTGGCCACTAATCCATAAATCCCGTCGTTCAGATCATTAACGTCTAGCATGAAACGTAGCAGACTCAACACCCATCCTTGCACAACACCACTAGTCACCGGTAGCCAACCAGAAAAGATTATCCTCACGCTTTTCTCCTGCCAGTCAGCCAATGCTCCATCTATGCCTGTGATACCACGTACTCTTATCGTGTTAAGCAGCCTGATGTGTGACACTTTGTCAATGGTCTTCTGAAAATCCAAGTCAACAACATCCACTGACTCTTATTTGTCTATCCTGCCTGGTATTTTTTAAAGGAATCTCAACAGATTTGTCAACTAAATTTCCCCTTAAGGGAACCATGCTGATCACGGCTGATTTAGTCGTATGCCACCAAGTACCTAGAAATTTCGTCCTTACTAATGGATTCTCGCAATCCCAATATATTTAAATTTCGATTAAACATCAGTATGTTTACTAGGAAATTGACTGACGTCAGGCTAACTGGTCCATAATATCCTGCATTTTGCGTCCATTTCTTCTCTGAATGTGGAGTAATATTTGTGAGTTTCTAGTCCTGCGGACCCATGGGCCCATTATTGAAATATCGTTACTAATGCCTCTCTAATCTATCCAGCTACCGCCTGCAGAATCCTGGAGTGTAGTCCATCTAGTTTGTCGACTTATCTAACTTCAATTCTTTCAGCCTCCGAAGCTCCTTCTCCTTCGTCATAGCAACTACTATCACTTATGTTTAATTTCCTACGAAATACTACCGTTAAACGATTTCTTTGTAAATTCTGTTCTGTAGTCTCTATATCTTATTGTGTGAATGGGTTCAACTTTTCAAATTAATGAAAAAGTGATTATAAGAACCTTGACCCAGCTATCCACATCTTCTGGATTTCATAGAACTCTGAGAGTTGTTATCGGCTTTTTCTTCAGTGTGTATTACCCCGGTCCAAACAACTCTTTCGGAATTAATTGAGTGACTAAAAACTAGAAATTCCAAGTATAAAACCTTAACTGGTATTATTTATTCCCATTAAAATATTTCCATTATTTTTAGCCATTCACAATCCCTCCTTTATTGAGGCAAATTGCGGCATCTCCGAGGAGAGACAAAGGCACAGTATGTCACTCAAATCCACTGCCTCATCTTTTTACGTGAATAGCTGCGACGACATTTTGGAGTTTTACCTCGCTCTTTGCCAAATCTCTTTCGGGGTTTGCTATTGGTTCTGTTTTTCATGTCTTTACGATTTTAACACCATGGACCATGGCAATAATCTGTCACAATATTAACTATAGAATAGTTACATCAGATTAGAACGGGGTATTATGGGATATATAAAGTATATCTTATGTATATTGGAGAGTATTTCACGAATGGATGGGTTCTGTCCGCCATTGTTCAGAAGCCTCTCCAGTCGGATTTTGTTTTACCATTCCATCGATTTTTTTCATCTTATTGCTTTGAATTTTGCTGTTATGTAAAACATCTCTTTCCTTTACTTTGCAGCTACTTCTAATGTTCATGATGTATATTTCGCTTGATGCGTTTGTGGAAGATCAAAATACATTAATGAGATTCAGTTGTGCCCGGGTTCTCATGCGTTCCCACTTTTATGGTTGTAAAATCGTTGAAAAAAGACAAAGTTTGATTCCAATTTATATCAATTAATAACTCACTTCCCTGCACTTCTTTCTATTTACAGGTCCACGAAAACCCGCCGTATCCGTCCTCCGACCGTCTGCGGAAGAAATTCTGGGACAGGGCACCGCAACACTGGTGTGTTTAGTGAGCGGGTTTAATCCGGCCGCTGTGAATATCGAGTGGACTGTGGACGGCAGTACGAGAAGGAATGGCGTTGAGACCAGCCGGATCCAGCAGGACGCGGACAACACGTTCAGTGCGAGCAGTTACCTGACTCTGCCAGCCTCAGACTGGAACTCACACGAGCTTTACTCCTGCGTGGTTAAACACGAGTCTCAGTCAACCCCATTTCAAACAAACATCGCGCGATCCAGCTGTATGTAATACAATATGTTTAGAGGCTGGTTCTTTAAAATAAAACAAACGAATTTCATTACGGATGTTAAATTTTTGATTGTAGCTGACACATTTTTCAACTGCGAGAAAACAGGCATTCCGCCTTGCTGGACGTTCTTAAATAGCATTTGTTCTGAAATTGATATCGTCCATGTAATTTTATCCCGAAGTAATTAAAATCTATGCGATCTCCTGTGGTGTTTTTGCCTTGATCAATATGTCCGACAAGAGCATTATTTTTCAAACGTTTGCATAGATAGTGAAGATGATCAAACTTTGGCATTCCATGAAATAAAATAGACAACGTCGCTTACACGTTGTGCTAGTTTTTTGGTATATTTTCTTTCTGAAGAAATCATAATCACTGTGGCTACATCTGGACAAGTGGTGTAATTACTTGTCAGCGAAATTTCCATACATAGTAAAAGAAATCCTGATACTGCCTTTATTTGAAAATCGTGGGTATATTCGATTTCCAATTTTAGCATTGTATTATTCATGGAAATGGTTTTACTACAGCTGGTCATGTCAGGCAGACAAGGGCTTCTGTACTCTGTGTCAGCACCGGCGAAGAGCAGAGTAGCACTTATTAAAGTGCATACTAATGACATATTTGCTCAAGTATCCTTCAAAACTACAGTTTTCCTTCCAGGCGATTTCGGCTTACGATACCTAACAAACATTGCAAATGGTAGTCCAAAGCATTTCTAGTAAATACAGTCTGACGGTGGCTGTTTATCTGAAGCTATTTCGGGATTCAAAACAGTGAACCGCCGAAGATAGCGCACCGACATTTGTACATTAGTTTGTAGAATATATATAATGATAGCTTTCTGTGTGTAATGTAGAATACCGTGGCCATAGTATACAGGTCGAGAGAACTGTATCCTAAACATAAGATAAATATGTTCAATAAATAACGAAAATATCATTTTCAGGCGAATGAGAATACGAATTGCACTCACGTCTTTCTAATTGGTTATACAAGTTGTTTTATCTCGATAAGAAAAGAATAGCCAGAGCAAGTTTGCAGCTCATCATTGAAATTCATACATGGGTTATTGAAACAGGGACATTAATATCACGTGGTCTTCATCACTCACTCTGGACTGAGGCCGTTGGACTTGCCTTCTCTGAATATGGAAGGCCTAAGGAGTTCCCTGTGGCTTTACAGCTGCACAGACCAACCATTGCTCGGAGCAGGACATTTTTACGCGGCCTGTAAACTGCGCAGTACTTTAAAATCACATTATATAAAAGTAAATTCCAGTATCGCACCAGAAAGTCTGTGTGAGCGGGGGCATTCCAGTTCCTGCGCGGCAGGTGCGGTTGTACTTGGTGTGGCAGACCATTCAGTGTTGTGATAGGACGATAAAATGACCAAAACTGCACTGGGAGATTTTGGTCAAAGGGCATGGCTCACTTCAATCTATCAAAGTTTGGAAATATTCATTCAACATTTCAGATTCTTTTCTGTCATTCAGGCACGTTTAAAATCCTTAAAATATATTTGACAATTTCTAAATCAAGTAGTAATTTAATACCTAAACGATTTAAAGCGATAAATCACACGAATGTATAAAATGTAAGAATTCCACCGCTTCATTTTTTTCGAACATCTTCACAATCCGCATTGAAGCAAATTACCCCTGGAATTTCTATGTCTGGTCCGAAGAGAATCGGGAAGTGGAAGAGCTTGGAAATGCAGATTGATTGAATTCTGCCAGTAGCAATATCGAGAAGTGTTGACATTTATATGTAAAAATGACAGCCGATCCAAGAAATGTTGGGGTTGGATGGCAGGAATATTTTTATTAGCAATACATTTCATCCCGTGGATCAGCTCACAGATTTATCTGCCCGCATAACGGAGAGGTGGTGTACACAGAGAAATATGTGAATGATCGCGGTTACTATTATTGAAAAGCGCATACAGAATCGTTAAGCATAGCACAGGCCTTTTGGCCCACGATGTTGTGCCCACCTTTTAACCTAATCCAAGATCAATCTAATCATTCCCTCCAACCATTCCCTCACACATAGCCCTCCATTTTTTTTCATCCATTGGCCTAAGAGTTTCTTAAATGTTAATATATTTGCCTCTACCACCACACCTGGCAAGGCATTCCACGAACACACCGTTGTGTGTAAAGAATTTACCTCTGACATCCCTCTACATTTTCGTCCAATCACTTTAAAAGTATGTCCTCTCGAAAATGCCATTGTCGCCCTAGGGAAAAGGCGCTGGCTTTCGACTCTGTCTATTCCTCTAATCTTTTGCATCCCTGTCACGTCGTCTTTCAACCTCCTTCATTCCAAAGCGAAAAGCCCTAGCTCGTTCAACCTATCCTGATTAGACATGACCACTAATCCAAGCGGCATCATGGTCAATCTCCTCTAAACCTTCTCTAAAGTTTCCACTCTCCTTCCTATAATGACCAGAATCAGACACCATAATGCAGGTGTGTTCTAACCGGAATTTTATGGAAATACAACATTCGCTGTCGGCCTTTGAACTCGATCACTGACTAATGAAGGCGACATGCCTTCTAAACAACCTTATTGACATGTGCGGCAATATTTGAGCGATCTATGCGCGTGGACCCCAAGATCCATTTATCCTCTGCACTGCTAAAATTCTTCCCTTTAACCTTTTACTCTGCCTTCGATTTCACTCTTCCAAGGTCCACTACTTCACATTTTACACCATTGAAAACCATTTGACACTTAACAGCACAGCTACGCATCCTATCAACGTCCCGTTGTAAGCTACAGCAATCTTATCCACAACACCAACAGTCCTCTGTCATCTGTCTGATCGACCTGAACATAGACCACAGTCTTCAATACCCCTCCCACCCATATTCTTTTAATCTTTAAAACTCCTTTTAAATATTGAAATCGAATCTGCATGCACTATTTCCACTGGCGACACGTTCCACGCTCCCACTATTCTCCGAGTGATGAAGCTCTCCTTCATGTTCCCCTTAAACATTTCACCTTTCACCCTCAGCCCATGACCTTTAATTCAAGTCTCACCCAACCTTAATGTGAAAAGCTTGCTTACATTTACTCCATCTGGTCCTCACATAATTTTGCATATCTCTATCCAATCTTCCCTCGTTCTCCTGTGCTCCAAGGAAAACAGTGCTAACCTCTTCAACCTTTCCACATAACTTACGTCCTCAAGTCGGGAAATAAACCTTATAAATTTCCATGTACTCCTTCAATTTTATTGACATCTTTGCTGAAGGTAGGGGGGTGCCCAGAGCAGCACACAATATAGGAACGTCTTACTAACATCCATGTACGTCACATCCACCGCTCTACTTTTATCAATTTCTTTAGTCACTTTCACGAAAAAGTTAATCAGGTTCGTGAGACATGTACTGTCCCTCAAAAACTTGTGCTGTATGTAATCAGACAATGCTTCTCCAAATGCTTATAAATCCTGCCTTTAAGACTCACTTCCAAAGTTTGACCATCGCTGACATTCAGCTCCAGTCTATAATTCCCAGGATTATCCTTAATCCCTTTCTTTAACAAAGTAATAACATTTGAGACCTCATTCAGCCTCGGAGCCTTATGTCTTTTTTCAAAAGCTCAAGAATATCCTCTTCCTTAACGTCACACGTTCTAGCATGTCAGCCTGTTTTAGGCTGTCCACACACATGTCAAGGTCCCTCTTCTTGGTGAATACTGAAGATAACTATTCATTAAGTAACTCACCTACCTCCTCCGACTCCAAGCACATGGTTCCTCTTCTTTTACCCACTCTAGTCATCCTTCTGTTCTTCACCTACGTGTAGAACGTCTTGGGGTTTTCCTTAATCATACTCGCCAAACCCTTCTCATTCCCACTTCATATCTCCTAAATTCATTATTCATCTTCTTCCTGGCTACTTCGTAACCCTCAAGAATTTTGTCTGATCATTGCTTCATAAGCCTTTAGTGAACGTCTTTTATCCTCTTGGTGGGATACTTCACATCTCTTGCCAACCATGCTTCCTTCTCCCTACCATCTATCTTCAATTGGGAGAACCCTACCCAGAACCCTATCAGTGTTTCGTACACAACTTTCACATTTCCTTGTTCATTTCCCTGATCACATTAATTCCCAATTTCTGCTCACAAGCTCATGGCTAATAGCATCATAATTCCCTCTCCTTCAAAACCATCTGCTCTTACCCCTCTCCAAAGCTATGGTAAATTAGGGAGTTGTGATCACCCACGAGCAATCTTACAGCCTGTTCCACTGGCTAGCACTAGATCCCGCAAGGACTCTCTTCTTGTTGGCCTGTCTACATACTCAAGAGTCCTTCTTGAACAGACCTAACAAATTCTGCCGTCTAAATCTTTTGCATGTAAGCTGTGCCAATCATTATTAAGGAAGTGCGTGTTTTTGCAGCTTTCCAAAATCGACCTGTCGACCTACTCTTCGATGATCCTGTTGGGGGATGTGCGCTGTAGAATACTCCCAATAGAGTGACTGCAAACCCTCCTATTTCTGAATTCCACCCACAATGACTCAGTAAACGATCTCTCCACGACATCCTCACTTTCTGTAGCGGTGATACCCTACCTGATTAGCAATACCACTCCTCCAACTCCTTTTCCTCCCTCCTTGACGCTTTTCGAAATATCTAAACCTGGGAACGTCCAGCATCTTTACCTACCTTTGTGTCAACCATGTTTTGGATTATATTCTGGATCTGGAATGAGATCGTTTCCTCCAAAAATAAAAAGGCAAATACATGTTATCATCGTTTTTGACCTCATAGCTTTCCAATATCTTTCTCGTTTTTTGAGCAACGCATTTGGTTCATAGAGACACAGGCCGTAATTTGATTAAGAGTCTTGGAATGCGCAGTATTTCTACATTTTAGCAGACGAAGAATGTCCTGTTGCAACTTCTTCAGACTTGTCACTTCCGTGCACTCCTGCATTGAAACATTGATGGCGAACTTGGAAAGTAAACCTCTATTTCATAGGTATAATGTCTTCCCTGATCTGGATTGCTATTTATAACTTGATCACATTGCTTCACAGTTGATGTTGATTACTAGTTTCGGTGTTGTTAAGCCATTAGCTGTCGTCAGCAGCTCGGTCATTATATAATCGCAGTATATTCATTCATTCGTTGAAAGCACTTGTTCGAAGTCGCTGGAATTTCAATCACTATTTGAATCTGCCTTGAGTGTGGGCAGAATAATAGGTGATAACATGTTGGCACGGATAGAAAATTGATTGACTGACAAAAAACGAAGTGCAGACATAAATGGCCAAGTCTCTGGAATGATATATCTCAGAATTGTGAAACTATTCAGGTCCTTCCACTTCGCAGATGACAAATGACAAAAAGATAATTACATTGTGAAGAGAAAGTCAAAAAGCTAGGGAGGGATATTGATTATCTAAGTGGGTGAGCTAAAATCTGGCAAAGCAAAAAGAGCAAAATAGAAAGTGACAGAGCTGGCATGAAAAATGCTTCAACAGCATATTTTCGAAACCGTTGGAAATTGTAACCTTCCAAGTAGAAGAGGGGTAAGGGCATTTAGATCATGATAGTATGTAATTCACAAAATGCTATCATTCAGGTGCAAGTAACTAAAAAGGCTGGGGAAATGGTAAGGGAATTAAGTGCAATATTTGGGGGCATTATGCTTCACGTGACAGGGCAATAACGAACCAAATGTGGGCTGGGTACTGCATTAGTCTTACTGAAGAAATTATGTTAATGATTTAGAAGTTCAGAGGAAGCTTACAAGAACGACTTCGTTGGTGGCTCGTTATCCTAGAAGAAAGTATTGTATAGGCTTGACTTCTGTCAACTGGAGTTCATCAGATTTATGGAACTTGACTAAAATCTAGTAGTCCTTAATAACAATACCAATGCTTCATAAACCTTGTAGTCCGAAGCTCTACGGCTCGAAGGGCTCATGACAATACCTCCCTCTCTAGGTCTGGCACTTGACGACTTGGGGAACTCGAGAGTAACACGACTGAACACGAGACCGACAGACCTGGGGAATCCGAGACAGGCGGTTCATCTCCCAACAAGTTTGGTCGTCTCGAGATAGACCTGATAAAATGGAGACAGACCTGAGGAACTCGAGACAGTCCTGGGGAATCCGAGACAGGGCTGGTCATCTCGAGATAGACATTAAATAAATTTGGCAAACATGAAATAAATCTCGGGAATATGGAATAAAACTCGGGAAATGTCAATAGTCCTCGGAAGCCTGGAGAGCCATGGGAGACCCAGGAACCCTTGACGACACTGAAATTCTTGATAAAAGCCTTTAACGAGGTCAAGGCAAGCTTTAAACGTGGACTTAGGACTTGGTCTCCAGAAACTCGAAATGAAGTCTCGAGACACTCGGAAGCCGACTGAAGTTGGGACGCCACTTTACAAGTTCCGCTGGACCCATCATATCGCTGCGTTTTTTTTTTGTCACAGTGCAGACTGAACGCAAGTGCGGAGAAAAGACAGGCTGCCATATGGAGTCAGTGACCTGGCTTTATACATAAGAGTTCCAACTAATCACCGGCGGCTCGGTAGAGCGACGCCGAGAGAAGTAGCATTCTGAAAGCTAGGGCCAGCAAAAGTGATAATCGGAAGACTGCTTAAACAATCACAGTACGCGGAAACCGCGTGCCTGTCAAACTAAACTTAACAAGTTTAAACAGAAAACACAAGGGTTTATCGCGTCTCGTTAAGAGAACAATTCATAAATAATGGCTGTTTAGAAAATCTGGAACCCACGCTCTAAGGCTTCCTGCACAGGCACGAAAAAATCATAACATCCGTTGTTAGGCAGGAATCCTTGATCGCTCTACTCAAATTATGCACCATCATCGACAATTTTAACCCGAGTACTTATATGCCGTGTGTCCCAGTGGATAAGGCATCGGTCTAGTGATCTGAAGGTCAATGGTTCGAGCTTCAGCTGAGACAACGTGCTGTGTCCTTGAGCAAAGCACTTATCAACACCTTGGCAACACCGTTGCCAATCTGCTTGGAAAACATCGGTGGCGTGGAGAGGGAAAGGCATGCAGCTTGGGTAACTGCCAGTCTCCCATACAACCCTGCCCAGGCCTGGAAAGCTTCCAAGGCGCAAATCCATGGTCTCACGAGACTAACGGATGGCTATTAAAGTATGCACCGTCATTCGACAATTTAAAACCGAGCATTCATCTTTCCTTCTCGCTCCGCCATTAGTCTCATTCCTGCAAATCAAGACCCTATATCTGCCTTTAGTTTTGTTTATGTACTTACCAAAACACTCCAGTAGTAATTTCTCAGGAAAGTAAGAAAATCTTCATTCTTGCTTAATTAAAACGGGCAGCATAATATCATACAATGCAAATAATTTTCCACACTTCACTGCGAATCAATTAGGATTGTTCTTCCCTCCCAGCGTTCGCTAATGCTGACAAGTGATTCCATTTTGATATATAAATATCCATGGAAATTCACAGGGAAAAGAATAAATGATAAAAGCTTTCTTAATGAATAGCCAAAATAGAGAGGTGTCCAATCACCATGCCAGTGGAACTGCAATGAAAGTTAATAAGATGACAGTGAATAGACGAGAGGTGAAATTAGTAGCTTACAGTGTGGCAATCATAGAAGTCTCAAATAACTCTACAGCATCAGCAGCTGCTTTGTGCATCCTATGGACTCGGACCCCAAGATCCCTATGATACTCCACACTGCTAAGAATTTTACCATTAATACTATATTCTGCCATCATATTTGACCTAACAAAATGAACCACTTCACATTTATCTGGGTTGAATTCCATCTGCTACTTATCAGCCCAGTTTTGCATCCTATCAATGTCCCGCTGTAACCTCTGACAGCCCTGCACACTATTCACAACACCTCCAACCTTTGTGTCATCAGCATACTTACTAAACTATCCCTTCACTTCCTCATCCAGGTCATTTATAAAAATCACGAAGGATATGGGTCCCAGAACAGATCCCTGAGGCACCCCACTGGCGACCGACCTCCATGCAGAATATGACCCGTCTACAAGCACTCTTTGCCTTCTGTGGGCAAGCCAGTTCTGGATCAACAAAACAAAACCCATGCCTCTTTACTTTCTCAATTAGCCTTGCATGGTGTACCTTATCAAATGCCTTGCTGAAATCCATATACACTAAATCTACTGCTCTTCCTTCATCAATGTGTTTATTCACATCCTCAAAACATTCAATCTGGCTCGTAAGGCACGACCTGCCCTTGACAAAACCATGCTGACTACTCCTATTCATATTATGCCTCTCCAAATGTTTATAAATCCTGACGGAGTCCTGACGAAGAGTCTCGATCCGAAACGTTGACTGCTTCTTTCAATGGATGCTCCCCGACCTGCTGAGTTCATCCAGCTTTTTTGAACGTCTTGATTTGACCACAGCATCTGCAGTGTACTTTGTGTCTATAAATCCTGCCTGTCAGGATCTTCTCCAACACTAACCAACCTCTGAGGTAAGACTCAGTGGTCTATAATTTCCTGAGCTATCTCTACTCCCTTTCTTGAATAAAGGAACAAAATTGGTAACCCTCCAGTCCTCCGGAAACTCTCCCATCCTCGTTGATGATGCAAAGATCATCGCCAGAGGCTCAGCAATCTCCTCCCTCCCCTCGCACAGTAGCCTGGGGTACATCTCATCCGGTCTCGGTGGCTTATATAACTTGATGCTTTCCAAAAGCTCCAACACATCCTCTTTCTTAATATCTACATGCTCAAGCTTTTCAGTCCGCTGAAAGTCATCACTACAATCACTGAGATCTGAAGATACACCTTCCATAACCTCGGATTAGACGAATACTTGGTTGATTGCTGTAGCTGATTGCTGAAGCTCTGCTTCTCAATCCGCGGCACCAAAGCCTACAACCGTTTCAAGTATATATTATTCCAAACTACCACTGAAACGGTTTCGATTACATTTGTTTTAAGTCTTTCCTATCCAGAACAATTTGTCCATATCTATTTTTGGTTCTGTTTCGTACAAGGACTGTCACAAGAAATGCCAACAATAGTACTGTATCACATGTTTCTGAAACGCGTAAAATGCCCTACAAATCAACAGAGGAATTGAGTTGAATCGCTAAGGTCGTGTTTCTGTGATTTAGGGATCACAGGAAGCACAAAGGAGCTATATAATTGTAACTCCGTTTTGCAGACAGTTGGAAATGCTCCAAACCTGCCTTCTAATCACATCCTGAACTTCTGGCAGGATATTACGAAGTTACCCCCTCCTATTGGTTCTATTAATTGGCTACCATGTGGCAAGCCTCCAAGTCGTTGACCTGTTACCTTGTAACCTCTGTCCATACCAGTAATGCTCAACCTACATTCTTTCATAGGTCTAATTGGGCATCGCCACACAATAACCAAGCCTTGTCTTAAAAACGCTAAAGAGCAAACATTAGTGGTCACTTTATTAGGTACGCCTCCACATCGGTTCCTTAATGCAACTATCTAATCATATAACAGCAGCTTAATGAACATGCAGACAAGAGCATGTGCGGTTGTTCAGACCAAACATCCGAATCTGGAAGGAAAGTGTTCTAAATTATTTTGAGCGTTGAATGAGTCTTTGTACCAGACGGGGTGGCTTGAGTATCTTAGAAATTGCGGGCTTCTTGCGATTTCCACGCATAAAGTGCCTCATGAGTTTAGGTACGTGGTCTTCTGATGCTACAGCCTATTCGCATCGAGGTTCGATGTGTTGTGAGTTCAGAGATGCTCTTCTGCACAGGTGTAACGCGTGGTTAATTGAGCTACAGTCGCCTTCCTGTCAGCTAAATCCAGTTTGGCCATTCTCAATTTTTTTTTGTTTGTTTTAGTATCATTCTCTTAAACTCGAATAGAATGACCACTGATTGTATATGAAAGAGCACAGAACATTTCACAGAAAGCAGCTAGCTGAAAGCACAAATACAAGTAAATAAGCATGAACGGACAGATATTACCAAGGCTTGCCTGCTGGACTATTTGGATTGGGACTAGAATGTTAAAGATAACGTCACATTCAGAAAGGACAGGAAAATGAGAAAATGCACAAGGATTCGTTGATAGTGAATGTTCAACACATAGAAATGAAGATAGATGGACTATTTTCAGGGCACGGAGAGGAAGAGGTGGCTTGAAAAATAATAAAGCAAAATCCTCCTGTGGTTGTTGAATCTTGGCAACATATCAGGGCAACGTGCATCCGACGAAACAAAGGCTGTTTACCATAATTGCACTTTCATGAATTATATTTGGAATTATACTTCACACTAAGCAAATGGGCCAAAATCTGTGAGATGCTCGTTAAATATCTTGGAATATTTTCGAATAACGTGTTCTAGCCCCACCAAAGGACACTAAGAAGCAATTAGAGGCGGAGATTTCATTGGAATCATCCGCAATTTTATTAATAGGAGCATCTGACAGGAGAGCCGAGGGGCCGACTTCGTATACTAAATGTGACGTGTCAGAAGGATATTACTGAACAAACAGGTTTTATTTTCATGAAGATCCATTTGATTCCTGGCCCCAGTCACCCTCAATGCCATGTGATTTCATACTTGTATCAAGAGAAGTGACAATTCAAAATCGGAAATGATCTCCATATTCAAGTGCCTACATTCATACTGAATGTCACATTATATTGGTTCGTGTGTCATTCGCGCCAGTAGGTGGAAGTGTTGCATCACATCATACCCATACTTGCTTGTGAGAAAGAAGGAACCGAGCTCTGGACGCATAAAATAGCAGCGACTGTGCTCTGCATCAATTTCCCAAAATGGGTTTATTGGAGTCACAACTCCAGAATGAATGCTATCTTTTTCAAAGTGACATCATGCAAATATCGGGAAATATTACTGAGAGAACACTGGCGATAATTGCAGCAACAGACATTTGGCGCTAGAGTTTATAGGGTAATCGCTGCTTAATGCCGAACATTAGACAGGACATGCTAATGCAATCCTTTACAGCTGTCTGTGTTTTAAATAAAATTTACATAGAAACACGGAACCATAGAAACATAGAAAACCTACAGCACAATACAGGCCCTTCGGTTTTCAAATTTGTGCTAAACACGTCCCTACCTTAGAAACTACTAGGATTGCATTTAACCTCTATTTTACTAAGCTCCATGTACCTATCAAAAAACCTCTTAAAAGGTCCTGTCGTATCCGCGTCCACCACCGTTGCCGGCAGCCCATTCCACGTACTCGCCACTCTCTGAGTAAAAATCTTACCCCTGACATCTCCTCTGTACCTACTCCCCAGCACATTAAACCTCTGTCCTCTTGTGGCAACCATTTCAGCCCTGGGAAAAAGCCTCTGACTATCCACACGCTCAATGCCTCTCATCATCTTGTACACCTCCATCAGTACACCTCTCAGTCTCCTTCGCTGCAAGGAGAAAAGGCCGAGTCCACTAAACCTGTTCTCATAAGGCATGCTCCCCATTCCAGGTAAAATCGTTGCAAATCTCCTTTGCACCCTTTCTATGGCTTCCACGTCCTTCCTATAGCGACGCGACCAGAACTGAGCACAGTATTCCAACTGGGATTTGACCAGGGTCCAATATAGCTGCATCATTACCCCTCGGCTCCTAAATTCAATTCCACGATTGATGAAGGCCAATACACCATAACCACAGAGTCAACCTGAACAACTGCTTTGAGCGTCCTATGGACTCGGACCCCAAGATACCTCTGATCCTCCATACTGCCAAGAGTCTTACCATTAATACTATATTCTGTCATCATATTTGACATAGCACAATGAGCCACTTCACACTTATCTGGGTTGAACTCCATCTGCCACTTCTCAGCCCAATTTTGCATCCTATCAATATCCTGTTGTATCCTCGGACAGCCCTCCACACTATCCACAACATGTCCAACCTCTGTGTCATCACAAAGTTACTAACCCATCCCTCCACTTCCTCATCCAGGTCATTTATAAAAATCACGAAAAGTAAGGATCCCAGAACAGATCCTTGAGGCACTCCACTGGTGACCGAACTCCATGCAGAATATGACCCGAATACAACAACTCTTTGCCTTCTGTGGGCAAGCCAGTTCTGGATCCACAAAGCACTGTTCTCTTGGATCACATGCCTCCTTACTTTCTCAAGTCAAGTCAAGTCAAGTCACTTTTATTGTCATTTCGACCATAACTGTTGGTACAGTGCATAGTAAAAATGAGACAACGTTTTTCAGGACTATGGTGTTACATAACACAGTACAAAAAAAACTAGACTGAACTACGTAATAAAAAAACAACACAGAGAAAGCTACACTAGACTACAGACCTACACAGAACAGCATAAGGTGCAGAAAAACAGTGCAGGCATTACAATAAACAATAAACAGGATAGGCAATAAGCAAGGTTTCAGGCCAGACTTCGGGTATTGAGGAGTCTGATAGCTTGGGGGAAGAAACTATTACATAGTCTGGTCGTGAGAGCCCGAATGCTTCGGAGACTTTTCCCAGGCGGCAGGAGGGAGAAGAGATTGTATGAGGGGTGCATGGGGTCCTTCATAATGCTGTTTCCTTTGCGGATGCAGCGTGTAGTGTAAATGTCCGTGATGGAGAGAAGAGAGACCCCGATGATCTTCTCAGCTGACCTCACTATCCGCTGCAGGGTCTTGCAATCCGAGATGGTGCAATTTCCGAACCAGGCAGTGATGCAGCTGCTCAGGATGCTCTCAATACAACCTCTGTAGAATGTGATGAGGATGGGGGGTGGGAGATGGACTTTCCTCAGCCTTCGCAGAAAGTAGAGACGCTGCTGGGCTTTCTCTGCTATGGAACTGGTGTTGAGGGACCAGGTGAGATTCTCCGTCGCCACAAGAAATTTGGTGCTCTTTACGATCTCTACCGAGGAGCCGTCAATGTTCAGCGGGGAGTGTTCGCTCTGTGCCCTCCTGAAGTCAACAACTATCTCTTTTGTTTTGTTCACATTAAGAGACAGGTTGTTGGCTCTGCACCAGTCTGTTAGCCGTTTTACCTCCTCTCTGTAAGCTGACTCATCGTTCTTGCTGATGAGACCCACCAGGGTCGTGTCATCGGCGAACTTCATGATATGGTTCGAGCTGTGTGTTGCAGCACAGTCGTGGGTCAGCAGAGTGAACAGCAGTGGACTGAGCACGCAACCCTGGGGAGCCCCCGTGCTCAGTGTGATGGTGTTGCAGATAATAGGGGACTTCCGGTGGCTGTAATGGAGTAGGTTGCAGTAGCTACGTGCTCCGAAATTATTCGCTTACTTTGCTGTTTAAACCTACCTCGTGAGAGCACCATGAGTAGAAAACACTCTAAAAAAGAGGTTACTTTAGAGACTTTGACTGAAATGTTTCAACAAATGTCAGAGAGACTCGAAAAATTGGATAAACTGGATGACTTGGAATCCAAATTTGACTTTTTACAGAATCCCTTCGACCTGGTTAAATCTGAACTGAAAACGCTTAATCGGAAACTTGGAAGTATACAGCAGACTGTGAATGACCATGAAATTCGTATTAAGCTACATGAAGAATCTCAACCGGTGTTGCAGAAGGATATCGAAGGTCACAAGAAAATTTCTAAGGAACAACTTAAAAAATACGACGCGCTACTGAAGAAACTTACAGATTTGGAGACCAGGAACAGAAGGTGCAATATCAGAATTCTTGGGCTTACTGAAAAACTGGAGGGTAATCAACCTACCGATTTTTGTGCTCAAATGCTGAAAGATTTATTCCCTGATATATTATCGGGACTATCAAAATTTGAGCGCCTTCACCGAGTTACCCCGCCTAATTGGGATTTTGCCATACCTCGCTCAATTATCTTTCGCTTTTATGACTGTCAGATTAAAGAACGGATCCTCCGTGAATCAAGGAAGAAACGCATATTACAATTTCGTGATCAACAGTTTCGGATCGTTCAAGATTATCCACCGGAAGTTTTAAGAGCTAGACAGGCTTTCAAAGAGGTCATGTCTGATCTTTTTAAGCTTGGCTGTCGCCTTTGTCTCAGAGATCGGTGTAAACTCAAGGTTACTACTTCTGATAATAAGGTTTCTTGGTTTACGAAGCCTGAAGAAGCTAAGAAATCTTTGCATAGTCTCCAGACTTAAATTCAACCTTGAATATTTCTCTTTATGCCAAATGATTTAATTTCAGGTGTTCAATCAAGTAATTGGCGCTATGTTGATAACAAGGTTTCTTGGTTTACGAAGCCTTAATCATTTGTTTGATTAAGTAATTGGCGCCTTGTTATCTTTCAAACTATGCAAAATATGCAGGCAGACCGCATCCGTTTCCGCCATTACACGGGTTCTCTAATGTTACTTTTTTGCATCTCTTTTTAAACAATACGTTATATTCTTTCAATGTTATTGTAACGTTCTCGCTCGGGTGTGAAATAACGCCGAGGTAAACGTCGAGATAAACCAGAATCAATGCAAACGAGACCGCAGTAAGATTAACCATTTACTGTTCACTCTTCACATTAACGCATGGTGAAAACTGTTGAAAAACAATACAAGATTGGTACAGTGTTTGTTCCCTTCTAAATATCACATTTACATTGTGAATACTTGCAAAGGTAAAACTACAATAACTACATTACATTAAAGTGCAGCATACAGTCAGAATCTAGCTGCTCCATTGGCTGCTTTAGATACACTTCAATACAAACTATCCCGACTCTTTAACTGACGAAAAGGTAAACCTTACCGACCGTCGTTACTTTTAACAGAATCGGCGTTAACATTTTAACTCAAAATACCGATTATCTAATGACTTACAGCGTTGCTTTCACTGTGTCTTTGGTGCATAGAGAGACCCTAGTCAGCGTTATGGTCGCACATGTGAGTGACCCCAGCCCTTGCGTGAATCTCAAACCGGTAATTCCCCACAAGACGCGGCGAACCCGGATGTGACGTCATCGCAGCCGCGATGTATTACAGACAAATCAATTGACTTAAACAATCCTAACTTTAACTAAAAAAATGCTAACAAATTACTATGCGAAAATATTATAAACTAAATAACTGCCATAAAGGCAGCACACTCCCCGCTTGGCCTTCGTAAGGTCACAATGAACATAATACGAACTTCAGTCTCTAAATCAGTCATTAGGTAGAAGTAGAATGACTTCTGTAACAGGCCTTTGGTAAATTTTCCCATCGCCTTGGTCGGTAGTTTTCAATTCAACCTCCCTGACATGTCCATCCCTACTAGGGAATGTGGCAGTGATTCTGGCCATTGGCCAGCAGTTGCCGGCGATTTGCTTGTCCTTGAGCAGGACTAAATCTCCAACTTGAAGGTCCCTTCTCCATTGCTTTGTGTACAGGTCCTTATCGGAGAAGTCCCCTGGTGGAGGGGCAGCTCCTGCCTTCGGCGTAAGGAGCATTGATGGCGACAGTATGAAGGGGTTTTCCGGTTCAGGAGACACGGGTAGGAGTGGTCGTGCATTCATAATGGCTGTGACCTCTGCCATTGGTGTGCCCAGTACCTCGTGGGTCGATCGGATGCTTTGCTGCATCTCAGGTCTCCTTTTCGTGGTTTTTTGCAAGGGCGTGAACCGCTTGACTGCCTGCTCTTTGTTGTTTGGCAAGCACTGGCGTGATTCTCTGAAAGGTAGTGGGGCGACCCCACTATTTGCTTTGTCTCTGAAGACCTTGGTGTCCTCCGTTTTTAAGATGGTGGCGTCTTGAGCCGATGGAGCGAGTTTATTATCATGCTCCTTTTGAGCAAAGACAGACTGACCGAGCGTCTCGTCAGTTACTTTGCGCTTGTTAAAGCCTTGTGGTGCTTCCTGGACGCACATGGAACTTGTGCGGGGTTGAAGAATCATATGGCGGCTACTCTCTAGCACATTGGTCTTGAGTGTGTTAGCCGTTGATTTGTGTTCGTTGCCAGGGCACACCTCTCCTATCACCACCCAGCCCAGATCCAGGCGTTGGGCAAAGGGGGCGTCGTGTGGTCCATTGACCTGCTGCCTAACCTTGTGTACCCGGAGAACATCCCTCCCTAATAGCAGGAGTATTTCTGCTTCTGGATCCAGTTCTGGGATGTGTTTGGCGATGTGGTGGAGATGTGGTTGGTGTAGCACCGCACTTGGCGTCGGGATCTCAGTGCGGTTATTCAAGATTTTCTCGCACTCTACGAGTGGGGGGAGACAGATGAGGACTTTACCATCCAGGGACTCGATCTGGAAGCCTTCGGCCCTCCTTCCGTAAGTTTTCATGTTGCCTGAGCAAGTTCTAAGGTAGTATGGGAACTGCTCACTCTCGATGTTGAACAAGTTAAAGAACTTTGGACTGACTAGCGAGCGGTTGCTCTGATCGTCCAGAATTACGTAGGCTTTGATGGCCTTGTCTTTGGCTCCCTTAGGGTACACCTTAGTGAGACAGATCTTTGAACAAGAACGGCTTGCCTGAGCTTGACCGCAAACTTCCGTACAGCTCGAGCTGACAACAGTTGTCCTGGAGTGAGCTTCTCCCTCCCCGCCGTCCTGTTGTGGGGGTGAAGGAGCGTTGTCGGTTTGCGGTGACGGGCCAGGATGCATGGCCCAGTCGTGATTAGTGCTATCACAATCCAGGCACTTCACGGCGATCGTACACTCTCTCGCACAGTGAGAGGTCGAGGAACAGCATCTAAAGCATATCCCTTTCTCCTCGAGGAGGGCCTTCTTCTCTTCGAGGGGTTTTTCCCTAAACGTTCTGCATCTTTTGAGGGGGTGGGGTTTGTTATGCAATGGACAATTCTTGCTAGAGTCGTTGTTAGTTGTAAGGACTTCAGTCTTAAGCGCTGAGACTGGTTTAGTAATGTTGGAATTATTCGAAGTGGATTTATCTGGCTTGGTGTAAATTGTACTGCTTCCTGGACCTATGAGGCTAGGATCGTTTCGCTTCTTCGCCTCCTTGCACACGAACCTGGTGAAATACTCGAAGGGAGGGAATTGACCTTCGTGTTCTTCCTTGTAATCTGAGGCAACGGACAACCACCTGTCCTGCAGCCCAAATGGAAGTTTGTCCACGAGTTGTCTAATCCCGGTTGGAGTGTCTAGGTATACTAGACCAGCTGAGTGGCCATCTTCTTTGGCGCCTTGAATCTCCATGAGTAAATCTCCAAATTCTCTTAGCTTGGTGTGGTCCTTGGCTGACACCTTAGGAAAATTTCCCAAACGTTGGCATAGCGCCGCCTCAATAATTTCGGGGGCTCCGTAGCCCTCCTGAAGTCTCTCCCATGCTTTCTTCAATGCTAGCTCGGGTTTGTTGATGTACACTGAACGCATGCGTCTCACCTGTTCGCATGATTCTTTTCCCAGCCATTTTGCCATAAGATCCAACTCCTGGGTTGCTCTGAGCTGGAATCCGTCGATAGCGTTGGTGAAAGTGGAGTACCATGCACGGTAATTTTCAGGTTTATCGTCGAACTGGTATAGTCCTGAAGTGACGAGATCCCGTCGTGCGAAATACCGTGCTGCGGATTCGTCTGCAGGTGGCGTGCGGGCTGAGGGAACATGTCCACAGGTACATGACTGAGGGCGTACATCTGTTATGGGATTTGCTGGTCTGGACTCAGTCTTTGCCTCTCTTCTCCCCAAATCCGGTAAGTTCGGTGTCGAGAAGTACTTGTCGTGAGCCCTTGCATTCCTGGGTTCGTCGCGGAGTTGCGAGGGTAAATTATCTTCCTCGGATGGACGTGATGCCGTCGGGCCTCTCCAAGACTCCTCGTGAAGTGGGACGTTATCGAATAAGTAAGGAGAGGAAGAAAGAGTCTTCCATTCCATTTGAGATTGGACATAGTCCCTTGTACGTTCCAATCCGATCTTTTCTGAGGTAGATTTTCCGTCCTTCGGATCATGCATTTCTTCAGCGTCTTCTATTAACTCTGCTTCCACCTCGGCAGCTGCTGCTTCTCGTTCTAGCTTCAGCGCTTCTAACCGTGCCTCTACCCTTTTCCTTTCCAATTCGTTTTCGGCTTCTCTGGCAGCCGCTTCGGCTTCTCTGGCAGCCTTTTCCTTCTGGTTTTCGGCTTCTCTGGCAGCCGCTTCGGCTTCTCTGGCAGCCTTTTCCTTCTGGTTTTCGGCTTCTCTGGCAGCCGCTTTCATCTTTACTTCTAATTCTTCTTTGGCAAAGCGCGCTCGCACCTTGGCGGCTTCTGCTTTCGCTCTTGCTTGGGTGGCCTTACTTGATGCCCTACTGCCCCTATCGCAGGATGACGATGACTTTGACAACGACTTGATGCTGGATCGGGTTGACATGGCTGCACTTTAAACACCTGATAATGCCGCTTTTTCACTGTAACGTTCTCGCTCGGGTGTGAAATAACGCCGAGGTAAACGTCGAGATAAACCAGAATCAATGCAAACGAGACCGCAGTAAGATTAACCATTTACTGTTCACTCTTCACATTAACGCATGGTGAAAACTGTTGAAAAACAATACAAGATTGGTACAGTGTTTGTTCCCTTCTAAATATCACATTTACATTGTGAATACTTGCAAAGGTAAAACTACAATAACTACATTACATTAAAGTGCAGCATACAGTCAGAATCTAGCTGCTCCATTGGCTGCTTTAGATACACTTCAATACAAACTATCCCGACTCTTTAACTGACGAAAAGGTAAACCTTACCGACCGTCGTTACTTTTAACAGAATCGGCGTTAACATTTTAACTCAAAATACCGATTATCTAATGACTTACAGCGTTGCTTTCACTGTGTCTTTGGTGCATAGAGAGACCCTAGTCAGCGTTATGGTCGCACATGTGAGTGACCCCAGCCCTTGCGTGAATCTCAAACCGGTAATTCCCCACAAGACGCGGCGAACCCGGATGTGACGTCATCGCAGCCGCGATGTATTACAGACAAATCAATTGACTTAAACAATCCTAACTTTAACTAAAAAAATGCTAACAAATTACTATGCGAAAATATTATAAACTAAATAACTGCCATAAAGGCAGCACACTCCCCGCTTGGCCTTCGTAAGGTCACAATGAACATAATACGAACTTCAGTCTCTAAATCAGTCATTAGGTAGAAGTAGAATGACTTCTGTAACAGGCCTTTGGTAAATT
Organism: Hemitrygon akajei; assembly: GCF_048418815.1. Lineage (NCBI taxonomy): Eukaryota > Metazoa > Chordata > Chondrichthyes > Myliobatiformes > Dasyatidae > Hemitrygon > Hemitrygon akajei. Next base: position 29,983,561 of record NC_133132.1, on the reverse strand, counting down.
TTCCCATCGCCTTGGTCGGTAGTTTTCAATTCAACCTCCCTGACATGTCCATCCCTACTAGGGAATGTGGCAGTGATTCTGGCCATTGGCCAGCAGTTGCCGGCGATTTGCTTGTCCTTGAGCAGGACTAAATCTCCAACTTGAAGGTCCCTTCTCCATTGCTTTGTGTACAGGTCCTTATCGGAGAAGTCCCCTGGTGGAGGGGCAGCTCCTGCCTTCGGCGTAAGGAGCATTGATGGCGACAGTATGAAGGGGTTTTCCGGTTCAGGAGACACGGGTAGGAGTGGTCGTGCATTCATAATGGCTGTGACCTCTGCCATTGGTGTGCCCAGTACCTCGTGGGTCGATCGGATGCTTTGCTGCATCTCAGGTCTCCTTTTCGTGGTTTTTTGCAAGGGCGTGAACCGCTTGACTGCCTGCTCTTTGTTGTTTGGCAAGCACTGGCGTGATTCTCTGAAAGGTAGTGGGGCGACCCCACTATTTGCTTTGTCTCTGAAGACCTTGGTGTCCTCCGTTTTTAAGATGGTGGCGTCTTGAGCCGATGGAGCGAGTTTATTATCATGCTCCTTTTGAGCAAAGACAGACTGACCGAGCGTCTCGTCAGTTACTTTGCGCTTGTTAAAGCCTTGTGGTGCTTCCTGGACGCACATGGAACTTGTGCGGGGTTGAAGAATCATATGGCGGCTACTCTCTAGCACATTGGTCTTGAGTGTGTTAGCCGTTGATTTGTGTTCGTTGCCAGGGCACACCTCTCCTATCACCACCCAGCCCAGATCCAGGCGTTGGGCAAAGGGGGCGTCGTGTGGTCCATTGACCTGCTGCCTAACCTTGTGTACCCGGAGAACATCCCTCCCTAATAGCAGGAGTATTTCTGCTTCTGGATCCAGTTCTGGGATGTGTTTGGCGATGTGGTGGAGATGTGGTTGGTGTAGCACCGCACTTGGCGTCGGGATCTCAGTGCGGTTATTCAAGATTTTCTCGCACTCTACGAGTGGGGGGAGACAGATGAGGACTTTACCATCCAGGGACTCGATCTGGAAGCCTTCGGCCCTCCTTCCGTAAGTTTTCATGTTGCCTGAGCAAGTTCTAAGGTAGTATGGGAACTGCTCACTCTCGATGTTGAACAAGTTAAAGAACTTTGGACTGACTAGCGAGCGGTTGCTCTGATCGTCCAGAATTACGTAGGCTTTGATGGCCTTGTCTTTGGCTCCCTTAGGGTACACCTTAGTGAGACAGATCTTTGAACAAGAACGGCTTGCCTGAGCTTGACCGCAAACTTCCGTACAGCTCGAGCTGACAACAGTTGTCCTGGAGTGAGCTTCTCCCTCCCCGCCGTCCTGTTGTGGGGGTGAAGGAGCGTTGTCGGTTTGCGGTGACGGGCCAGGATGCATGGCCCAGTCGTGATTAGTGCTATCACAATCCAGGCACTTCACGGCGATCGTACACTCTCTCGCACAGTGAGAGGTCGAGGAACAGCATCTAAAGCATATCCCTTTCTCCTCGAGGAGGGCCTTCTTCTCTTCGAGGGGTTTTTCCCTAAACGTTCTGCATCTTTTGAGGGGGTGGGGTTTGTTATGCAATGGACAATTCTTGCTAGAGTCGTTGTTAGTTGTAAGGACTTCAGTCTTAAGCGCTGAGACTGGTTTAGTAATGTTGGAATTATTCGAAGTGGATTTATCTGGCTTGGTGTAAATTGTACTGCTTCCTGGACCTATGAGGCTAGGATCGTTTCGCTTCTTCGCCTCCTTGCACACGAACCTGGTGAAATACTCGAAGGGAGGGAATTGACCTTCGTGTTCTTCCTTGTAATCTGAGGCAACGGACAACCACCTGTCCTGCAGCCCAAATGGAAGTTTGTCCACGAGTTGTCTAATCCCGGTTGGAGTGTCTAGGTATACTAGACCAGCTGAGTGGCCATCTTCTTTGGCGCCTTGAATCTCCATGAGTAAATCTCCAAATTCTCTTAGCTTGGTGTGGTCCTTGGCTGACACCTTAGGAAAATTTCCCAAACGTTGGCATAGCGCCGCCTCAATAATTTCGGGGGCTCCGTAGCCCTCCTGAAGTCTCTCCCATGCTTTCTTCAATGCTAGCTCGGGTTTGTTGATGTACACTGAACGCATGCGTCTCACCTGTTCGCATGATTCTTTTCCCAGCCATTTTGCCATAAGATCCAACTCCTGGGTTGCTCTGAGCTGGAATCCGTCGATAGCGTTGGTGAAAGTGGAGTACCATGCACGGTAATTTTCAGGTTTATCGTCGAACTGGTATAGTCCTGAAGTGACGAGATCCCGTCGTGCGAAATACCGTGCTGCGGATTCGTCTGCAGGTGGCGTGCGGGCTGAGGGAACATGTCCACAGGTACATGACTGAGGGCGTACATCTGTTATGGGATTTGCTGGTCTGGACTCAGTCTTTGCCTCTCTTCTCCCCAAATCCGGTAAGTTCGGTGTCGAGAAGTACTTGTCGTGAGCCCTTGCATTCCTGGGTTCGTCGCGGAGTTGCGAGGGTAAATTATCTTCCTCGGATGGACGTGATGCCGTCGGGCCTCTCCAAGACTCCTCGTGAAGTGGGACGTTATCGAATAAGTAAGGAGAGGAAGAAAGAGTCTTCCATTCCATTTGAGATTGGACATAGTCCCTTGTACGTTCCAATCCGATCTTTTCTGAGGTAGATTTTCCGTCCTTCGGATCATGCATTTCTTCAGCGTCTTCTATTAACTCTGCTTCCACCTCGGCAGCTGCTGCTTCTCGTTCTAGCTTCAGCGCTTCTAACCGTGCCTCTACCCTTTTCCTTTCCAATTCGTTTTCGGCTTCTCTGGCAGCCGCTTCGGCTTCTCTGGCAGCCTTTTCCTTCTGGTTTTCGGCTTCTCTGGCAGCCGCTTCGGCTTCTCTGGCAGCCTTTTCCTTCTGGTTTTCGGCTTCTCTGGCAGCCGCTTTCATCTTTACTTCTAATTCTTCTTTGGCAAAGCGCGCTCGCACCTTGGCGGCTTCTGCTTTCGCTCTTGCTTGGGTGGCCTTACTTGATGCCCTACTGCCCCTATCGCAGGATGACGATGACTTTGACAACGACTTGATGCTGGATCGGGTTGACATGGCTGCACTTTAAACACCTGATAATGCCGCTTTTTCACTGTAACGTTCTCGCTCGGGTGTGAAATAACGCCGAGGTAAACGTCGAGATAAACCAGAATCAATGCAAACGAGACCGCAGTAAGATTAACCATTTACTGTTCACTCTTCACATTAACGCATGGTGAAAACTGTTGAAAAACAATACAAGATTGGTACAGTGTTTGTTCCCTTCTAAATATCACATTTACATTGTGAATACTTGCAAAGGTAAAACTACAATAACTACATTACATTAAAGTGCAGCATACAGTCAGAATCTAGCTGCTCCATTGGCTGCTTTAGATACACTTCAATACAAACTATCCCGACTCTTTAACTGACGAAAAGGTAAACCTTACCGACCGTCGTTACTTTTAACAGAATCGGCGTTAACATTTTAACTCAAAATACCGATTATCTAATGACTTACAGCGTTGCTTTCACTGTGTCTTTGGTGCATAGAGAGACCCTAGTCAGCGTTATGGTCGCACATGTGAGTGACCCCAGCCCTTGCGTGAATCTCAAACCGGTAATTCCCCACAAGACGCGGCGAACCCGGATGTGACGTCATCGCAGCCGCGATGTATTACAGACAAATCAATTGACTTAAACAATCCTAACTTTAACTAAAAAAATGCTAACAAATTACTATGCGAAAATATTATAAACTAAATAACTGCCATAAAGGCAGCACACTCCCCGCTTGGCCTTCGTAAGGTCACAATGAACATAATACGAACTTCAGTCTCTAAATCAGTCATTAGGTAGAAGTAGAATGACTTCTGTAACAGGCCTTTGGTAAATTTTCCCATCGCCTTGGTCGGTAGTTTTCAATTCAACCTCCCTGACATGTCCATCCCTACTAGGGAATGTGGCAGTGATTCTGGCCATTGGCCAGCAGTTGCCGGCGATTTGCTTGTCCTTGAGCAGGACTAAATCTCCAACTTGAAGGTCCCTTCTCCATTGCTTTGTGTACAGGTCCTTATCGGAGAAGTCCCCTGGTGGAGGGGCAGCTCCTGCCTTCGGCGTAAGGAGCATTGATGGCGACAGTATGAAGGGGTTTTCCGGTTCAGGAGACACGGGTAGGAGTGGTCGTGCATTCATAATGGCTGTGACCTCTGCCATTGGTGTGCCCAGTACCTCGTGGGTCGATCGGATGCTTTGCTGCATCTCAGGTCTCCTTTTCGTGGTTTTTTGCAAGGGCGTGAACCGCTTGACTGCCTGCTCTTTGTTGTTTGGCAAGCACTGGCGTGATTCTCTGAAAGGTAGTGGGGCGACCCCACTATTTGCTTTGTCTCTGAAGACCTTGGTGTCCTCCGTTTTTAAGATGGTGGCGTCTTGAGCCGATGGAGCGAGTTTATTATCATGCTCCTTTTGAGCAAAGACAGACTGACCGAGCGTCTCGTCAGTTACTTTGCGCTTGTTAAAGCCTTGTGGTGCTTCCTGGACGCACATGGAACTTGTGCGGGGTTGAAGAATCATATGGCGGCTACTCTCTAGCACATTGGTCTTGAGTGTGTTAGCCGTTGATTTGTGTTCGTTGCCAGGGCACACCTCTCCTATCACCACCCAGCCCAGATCCAGGCGTTGGGCAAAGGGGGCGTCGTGTGGTCCATTGACCTGCTGCCTAACCTTGTGTACCCGGAGAACATCCCTCCCTAATAGCAGGAGTATTTCTGCTTCTGGATCCAGTTCTGGGATGTGTTTGGCGATGTGGTGGAGATGTGGTTGGTGTAGCACCGCACTTGGCGTCGGGATCTCAGTGCGGTTATTCAAGATTTTCTCGCACTCTACGAGTGGGGGGAGACAGATGAGGACTTTACCATCCAGGGACTCGATCTGGAAGCCTTCGGCCCTCCTTCCGTAAGTTTTCATGTTGCCTGAGCAAGTTCTAAGGTAGTATGGGAACTGCTCACTCTCGATGTTGAACAAGTTAAAGAACTTTGGACTGACTAGCGAGCGGTTGCTCTGATCGTCCAGAATTACGTAGGCTTTGATGGCCTTGTCTTTGGCTCCCTTAGGGTACACCTTAGTGAGACAGATCTTTGAACAAGAACGGCTTGCCTGAGCTTGACCGCAAACTTCCGTACAGCTCGAGCTGACAACAGTTGTCCTGGAGTGAGCTTCTCCCTCCCCGCCGTCCTGTTGTGGGGGTGAAGGAGCGTTGTCGGTTTGCGGTGACGGGCCAGGATGCATGGCCCAGTCGTGATTAGTGCTATCACAATCCAGGCACTTCACGGCGATCGTACACTCTCTCGCACAGTGAGAGGTCGAGGAACAGCATCTAAAGCATATCCCTTTCTCCTCGAGGAGGGCCTTCTTCTCTTCGAGGGGTTTTTCCCTAAACGTTCTGCATCTTTTGAGGGGGTGGGGTTTGTTATGCAATGGACAATTCTTGCTAGAGTCGTTGTTAGTTGTAAGGACTTCAGTCTTAAGCGCTGAGACTGGTTTAGTAATGTTGGAATTATTCGAAGTGGATTTATCTGGCTTGGTGTAAATTGTACTGCTTCCTGGACCTATGAGGCTAGGATCGTTTCGCTTCTTCGCCTCCTTGCACACGAACCTGGTGAAATACTCGAAGGGAGGGAATTGACCTTCGTGTTCTTCCTTGTAATCTGAGGCAACGGACAACCACCTGTCCTGCAGCCCAAATGGAAGTTTGTCCACGAGTTGTCTAATCCCGGTTGGAGTGTCTAGGTATACTAGACCAGCTGAGTGGCCATCTTCTTTGGCGCCTTGAATCTCCATGAGTAAATCTCCAAATTCTCTTAGCTTGGTGTGGTCCTTGGCTGACACCTTAGGAAAATTTCCCAAACGTTGGCATAGCGCCGCCTCAATAATTTCGGGGGCTCCGTAGCCCTCCTGAAGTCTCTCCCATGCTTTCTTCAATGCTAGCTCGGGTTTGTTGATGTACACTGAACGCATGCGTCTCACCTGTTCGCATGATTCTTTTCCCAGCCATTTTGCCATAAGATCCAACTCCTGGGTTGCTCTGAGCTGGAATCCGTCGATAGCGTTGGTGAAAGTGGAGTACCATGCACGGTAATTTTCAGGTTTATCGTCGAACTGGTATAGTCCTGAAGTGACGAGATCCCGTCGTGCGAAATACCGTGCTGCGGATTCGTCTGCAGGTGGCGTGCGGGCTGAGGGAACATGTCCACAGGTACATGACTGAGGGCGTACATCTGTTATGGGATTTGCTGGTCTGGACTCAGTCTTTGCCTCTCTTCTCCCCAAATCCGGTAAGTTCGGTGTCGAGAAGTACTTGTCGTGAGCCCTTGCATTCCTGGGTTCGTCGCGGAGTTGCGAGGGTAAATTATCTTCCTCGGATGGACGTGATGCCGTCGGGCCTCTCCAAGACTCCTCGTGAAGTGGGACGTTATCGAATAAGTAAGGAGAGGAAGAAAGAGTCTTCCATTCCATTTGAGATTGGACATAGTCCCTTGTACGTTCCAATCCGATCTTTTCTGAGGTAGATTTTCCGTCCTTCGGATCATGCATTTCTTCAGCGTCTTCTATTAACTCTGCTTCCACCTCGGCAGCTGCTGCTTCTCGTTCTAGCTTCAGCGCTTCTAACCGTGCCTCTACCCTTTTCCTTTCCAATTCGTTTTCGGCTTCTCTGGCAGCCGCTTCGGCTTCTCTGGCAGCCTTTTCCTTCTGGTTTTCGGCTTCTCTGGCAGCCGCTTCGGCTTCTCTGGCAGCCTTTTCCTTCTGGTTTTCGGCTTCTCTGGCAGCCGCTTTCATCTTTACTTCTAATTCTTCTTTGGCAAAGCGCGCTCGCACCTTGGCGGCTTCTGCTTTCGCTCTTGCTTGGGTGGCCTTACTTGATGCCCTACTGCCCCTATCGCAGGATGACGATGACTTTGACAACGACTTGATGCTGGATCGGGTTGACATGGCTGCACTTTAAACACCTGATAATGCCGCTTTTTCACTGTAACGTTCTCGCTCGGGTGTGAAATAACGCCGAGGTAAACGTCGAGATAAACCAGAATCAATGCAAACGAGACCGCAGTAAGATTAACCATTTACTGTTCACTCTTCACATTAACGCATGGTGAAAACTGTTGAAAAACAATACAAGATTGGTACAGTGTTTGTTCCCTTCTAAATATCACATTTACATTGTGAATACTTGCAAAGGTAAAACTACAATAACTACATTACATTAAAGTGCAGCATACAGTCAGAATCTAGCTGCTCCATTGGCTGCTTTAGATACACTTCAATACAAACTATCCCGACTCTTTAACTGACGAAAAGGTAAACCTTACCGACCGTCGTTACTTTTAACAGAATCGGCGTTAACATTTTAACTCAAAATACCGATTATCTAATGACTTACAGCGTTGCTTTCACTGTGTCTTTGGTGCATAGAGAGACCCTAGTCAGCGTTATGGTCGCACATGTGAGTGACCCCAGCCCTTGCGTGAATCTCAAACCGGTAATTCCCCACAAGACGCGGCGAACCCGGATGTGACGTCATCGCAGCCGCGATGTATTACAGACAAATCAATTGACTTAAACAATCCTAACTTTAACTAAAAAAATGCTAACAAATTACTATGCGAAAATATTATAAACTAAATAACTGCCATAAAGGCAGCACACTCCCCGCTTGGCCTTCGTAAGGTCACAATGAACATAATACGAACTTCAGTCTCTAAATCAGTCATTAGGTAGAAGTAGAATGACTTCTGTAACAGGCCTTTGGTAAATTTTCCCATCGCCTTGGTCGGTAGTTTTCAATTCAACCTCCCTGACATGTCCATCCCTACTAGGGAATGTGGCAGTGATTCTGGCCATTGGCCAGCAGTTGCCGGCGATTTGCTTGTCCTTGAGCAGGACTAAATCTCCAACTTGAAGGTCCCTTCTCCATTGCTTTGTGTACAGGTCCTTATCGGAGAAGTCCCCTGGTGGAGGGGCAGCTCCTGCCTTCGGCGTAAGGAGCATTGATGGCGACAGTATGAAGGGGTTTTCCGGTTCAGGAGACACGGGTAGGAGTGGTCGTGCATTCATAATGGCTGTGACCTCTGCCATTGGTGTGCCCAGTACCTCGTGGGTCGATCGGATGCTTTGCTGCATCTCAGGTCTCCTTTTCGTGGTTTTTTGCAAGGGCGTGAACCGCTTGACTGCCTGCTCTTTGTTGTTTGGCAAGCACTGGCGTGATTCTCTGAAAGGTAGTGGGGCGACCCCACTATTTGCTTTGTCTCTGAAGACCTTGGTGTCCTCCGTTTTTAAGATGGTGGCGTCTTGAGCCGATGGAGCGAGTTTATTATCATGCTCCTTTTGAGCAAAGACAGACTGACCGAGCGTCTCGTCAGTTACTTTGCGCTTGTTAAAGCCTTGTGGTGCTTCCTGGACGCACATGGAACTTGTGCGGGGTTGAAGAATCATATGGCGGCTACTCTCTAGCACATTGGTCTTGAGTGTGTTAGCCGTTGATTTGTGTTCGTTGCCAGGGCACACCTCTCCTATCACCACCCAGCCCAGATCCAGGCGTTGGGCAAAGGGGGCGTCGTGTGGTCCATTGACCTGCTGCCTAACCTTGTGTACCCGGAGAACATCCCTCCCTAATAGCAGGAGTATTTCTGCTTCTGGATCCAGTTCTGGGATGTGTTTGGCGATGTGGTGGAGATGTGGTTGGTGTAGCACCGCACTTGGCGTCGGGATCTCAGTGCGGTTATTCAAGATTTTCTCGCACTCTACGAGTGGGGGGAGACAGATGAGGACTTTACCATCCAGGGACTCGATCTGGAAGCCTTCGGCCCTCCTTCCGTAAGTTTTCATGTTGCCTGAGCAAGTTCTAAGGTAGTATGGGAACTGCTCACTCTCGATGTTGAACAAGTTAAAGAACTTTGGACTGACTAGCGAGCGGTTGCTCTGATCGTCCAGAATTACGTAGGCTTTGATGGCCTTGTCTTTGGCTCCCTTAGGGTACACCTTAGTGAGACAGATCTTTGAACAAGAACGGCTTGCCTGAGCTTGACCGCAAACTTCCGTACAGCTCGAGCTGACAACAGTTGTCCTGGAGTGAGCTTCTCCCTCCCCGCCGTCCTGTTGTGGGGGTGAAGGAGCGTTGTCGGTTTGCGGTGACGGGCCAGGATGCATGGCCCAGTCGTGATTAGTGCTATCACAATCCAGGCACTTCACGGCGATCGTACACTCTCTCGCACAGTGAGAGGTCGAGGAACAGCATCTAAAGCATATCCCTTTCTCCTCGAGGAGGGCCTTCTTCTCTTCGAGGGGTTTTTCCCTAAACGTTCTGCATCTTTTGAGGGGGTGGGGTTTGTTATGCAATGGACAATTCTTGCTAGAGTCGTTGTTAGTTGTAAGGACTTCAGTCTTAAGCGCTGAGACTGGTTTAGTAATGTTGGAATTATTCGAAGTGGATTTATCTGGCTTGGTGTAAATTGTACTGCTTCCTGGACCTATGAGGCTAGGATCGTTTCGCTTCTTCGCCTCCTTGCACACGAACCTGGTGAAATACTCGAAGGGAGGGAATTGACCTTCGTGTTCTTCCTTGTAATCTGAGGCAACGGACAACCACCTGTCCTGCAGCCCAAATGGAAGTTTGTCCACGAGTTGTCTAATCCCGGTTGGAGTGTCTAGGTATACTAGACCAGCTGAGTGGCCATCTTCTTTGGCGCCTTGAATCTCCATGAGTAAATCTCCAAATTCTCTTAGCTTGGTGTGGTCCTTGGCTGACACCTTAGGAAAATTTCCCAAACGTTGGCATAGCGCCGCCTCAATAATTTCGGGGGCTCCGTAGCCCTCCTGAAGTCTCTCCCATGCTTTCTTCAATGCTAGCTCGGGTTTGTTGATGTACACTGAACGCATGCGTCTCACCTGTTCGCATGATTCTTTTCCCAGCCATTTTGCCATAAGATCCAACTCCTGGGTTGCTCTGAGCTGGAATCCGTCGATAGCGTTGGTGAAAGTGGAGTACCATGCACGGTAATTTTCAGGTTTATCGTCGAACTGGTATAGTCCTGAAGTGACGAGATCCCGTCGTGCGAAATACCGTGCTGCGGATTCGTCTGCAGGTGGCGTGCGGGCTGAGGGAACATGTCCACAGGTACATGACTGAGGGCGTACATCTGTTATGGGATTTGCTGGTCTGGACTCAGTCTTTGCCTCTCTTCTCCCCAAATCCGGTAAGTTCGGTGTCGAGAAGTACTTGTCGTGAGCCCTTGCATTCCTGGGTTCGTCGCGGAGTTGCGAGGGTAAATTATCTTCCTCGGATGGACGTGATGCCGTCGGGCCTCTCCAAGACTCCTCGTGAAGTGGGACGTTATCGAATAAGTAAGGAGAGGAAGAAAGAGTCTTCCATTCCATTTGAGATTGGACATAGTCCCTTGTACGTTCCAATCCGATCTTTTCTGAGGTAGATTTTCCGTCCTTCGGATCATGCATTTCTTCAGCGTCTTCTATTAACTCTGCTTCCACCTCGGCAGCTGCTGCTTCTCGTTCTAGCTTCAGCGCTTCTAACCGTGCCTCTACCCTTTTCCTTTCCAATTCGTTTTCGGCTTCTCTGGCAGCCGCTTCGGCTTCTCTGGCAGCCTTTTCCTTCTGGTTTTCGGCTTCTCTGGCAGCCGCTTCGGCTTCTCTGGCAGCCTTTTCCTTCTGGTTTTCGGCTTCTCTGGCAGCCGCTTTCATCTTTACTTCTAATTCTTCTTTGGCAAAGCGCGCTCGCACCTTGGCGGCTTCTGCTTTCGCTCTTGCTTGGGTGGCCTTACTTGATGCCCTACTGCCCCTATCGCAGGATGACGATGACTTTGACAACGACTTGATGCTGGATCGGGTTGACATGGCTGCACTTTAAACACCTGATAATGCCGCTTTTTCACTGTAACGTTCTCGCTCGGGTGTGAAATAACGCCGAGGTAAACGTCGAGATAAACCAGAATCAATGCAAACGAGACCGCAGTAAGATTAACCATTTACTGTTCACTCTTCACATTAACGCATGGTGAAAACTGTTGAAAAACAATACAAGATTGGTACAGTGTTTGTTCCCTTCTAAATATCACATTTACATTGTGAATACTTGCAAAGGTAAAACTACAATAACTACATTACATTAAAGTGCAGCATACAGTCAGAATCTAGCTGCTCCATTGGCTGCTTTAGATACACTTCAATACAAACTATCCCGACTCTTTAACTGACGAAAAGGTAAACCTTACCGACCGTCGTTACTTTTAACAGAATCGGCGTTAACATTTTAACTCAAAATACCGATTATCTAATGACTTACAGCGTTGCTTTCACTGTGTCTTTGGTGCATAGAGAGACCCTAGTCAGCGTTATGGTCGCACATGTGAGTGACCCCAGCCCTTGCGTGAATCTCAAACCGGTAATTCCCCACAAGACGCGGCGAACCCGGATGTGACGTCATCGCAGCCGCGATGTATTACAGACAAATCAATTGACTTAAACAATCCTAACTTTAACTAAAAAAATGCTAACAAATTACTATGCGAAAATATTATAAACTAAATAACTGCCATAAAGGCAGCACACTCCCCGCTTGGCCTTCGTAAGGTCACAATGAACATAATACGAACTTCAGTCTCTAAATCAGTCATTAGGTAGAAGTAGAATGACTTCTGTAACAGGCCTTTGGTAAATTTTCCCATCGCCTTGGTCGGTAGTTTTCAATTCAACCTCCCTGACATGTCCATCCCTACTAGGGAATGTGGCAGTGATTCTGGCCATTGGCCAGCAGTTGCCGGCGATTTGCTTGTCCTTGAGCAGGACTAAATCTCCAACTTGAAGGTCCCTTCTCCATTGCTTTGTGTACAGGTCCTTATCGGAGAAGTCCCCTGGTGGAGGGGCAGCTCCTGCCTTCGGCGTAAGGAGCATTGATGGCGACAGTATGAAGGGGTTTTCCGGTTCAGGAGACACGGGTAGGAGTGGTCGTGCATTCATAATGGCTGTGACCTCTGCCATTGGTGTGCCCAGTACCTCGTGGGTCGATCGGATGCTTTGCTGCATCTCAGGTCTCCTTTTCGTGGTTTTTTGCAAGGGCGTGAACCGCTTGACTGCCTGCTCTTTGTTGTTTGGCAAGCACTGGCGTGATTCTCTGAAAGGTAGTGGGGCGACCCCACTATTTGCTTTGTCTCTGAAGACCTTGGTGTCCTCCGTTTTTAAGATGGTGGCGTCTTGAGCCGATGGAGCGAGTTTATTATCATGCTCCTTTTGAGCAAAGACAGACTGACCGAGCGTCTCGTCAGTTACTTTGCGCTTGTTAAAGCCTTGTGGTGCTTCCTGGACGCACATGGAACTTGTGCGGGGTTGAAGAATCATATGGCGGCTACTCTCTAGCACATTGGTCTTGAGTGTGTTAGCCGTTGATTTGTGTTCGTTGCCAGGGCACACCTCTCCTATCACCACCCAGCCCAGATCCAGGCGTTGGGCAAAGGGGGCGTCGTGTGGTCCATTGACCTGCTGCCTAACCTTGTGTACCCGGAGAACATCCCTCCCTAATAGCAGGAGTATTTCTGCTTCTGGATCCAGTTCTGGGATGTGTTTGGCGATGTGGTGGAGATGTGGTTGGTGTAGCACCGCACTTGGCGTCGGGATCTCAGTGCGGTTATTCAAGATTTTCTCGCACTCTACGAGTGGGGGGAGACAGATGAGGACTTTACCATCCAGGGACTCGATCTGGAAGCCTTCGGCCCTCCTTCCGTAAGTTTTCATGTTGCCTGAGCAAGTTCTAAGGTAGTATGGGAACTGCTCACTCTCGATGTTGAACAAGTTAAAGAACTTTGGACTGACTAGCGAGCGGTTGCTCTGATCGTCCAGAATTACGTAGGCTTTGATGGCCTTGTCTTTGGCTCCCTTAGGGTACACCTTAGTGAGACAGATCTTTGAACAAGAACGGCTTGCCTGAGCTTGACCGCAAACTTCCGTACAGCTCGAGCTGACAACAGTTGTCCTGGAGTGAGCTTCTCCCTCCCCGCCGTCCTGTTGTGGGGGTGAAGGAGCGTTGTCGGTTTGCGGTGACGGGCCAGGATGCATGGCCCAGTCGTGATTAGTGCTATCACAATCCAGGCACTTCACGGCGATCGTACACTCTCTCGCACAGTGAGAGGTCGAGGAACAGCATCTAAAGCATATCCCTTTCTCCTCGAGGAGGGCCTTCTTCTCTTCGAGGGGTTTTTCCCTAAACGTTCTGCATCTTTTGAGGGGGTGGGGTTTGTTATGCAATGGACAATTCTTGCTAGAGTCGTTGTTAGTTGTAAGGACTTCAGTCTTAAGCGCTGAGACTGGTTTAGTAATGTTGGAATTATTCGAAGTGGATTTATCTGGCTTGGTGTAAATTGTACTGCTTCCTGGACCTATGAGGCTAGGATCGTTTCGCTTCTTCGCCTCCTTGCACACGAACCTGGTGAAATACTCGAAGGGAGGGAATTGACCTTCGTGTTCTTCCTTGTAATCTGAGGCAACGGACAACCACCTGTCCTGCAGCCCAAATGGAAGTTTGTCCACGAGTTGTCTAATCCCGGTTGGAGTGTCTAGGTATACTAGACCAGCTGAGTGGCCATCTTCTTTGGCGCCTTGAATCTCCATGAGTAAATCTCCAAATTCTCTTAGCTTGGTGTGGTCCTTGGCTGACACCTTAGGAAAATTTCCCAAACGTTGGCATAGCGCCGCCTCAATAATTTCGGGGGCTCCGTAGCCCTCCTGAAGTCTCTCCCATGCTTTCTTCAATGCTAGCTCGGGTTTGTTGATGTACACTGAACGCATGCGTCTCACCTGTTCGCATGATTCTTTTCCCAGCCATTTTGCCATAAGATCCAACTCCTGGGTTGCTCTGAGCTGGAATCCGTCGATAGCGTTGGTGAAAGTGGAGTACCATGCACGGTAATTTTCAGGTTTATCGTCGAACTGGTATAGTCCTGAAGTGACGAGATCCCGTCGTGCGAAATACCGTGCTGCGGATTCGTCTGCAGGTGGCGTGCGGGCTGAGGGAACATGTCCACAGGTACATGACTGAGGGCGTACATCTGTTATGGGATTTGCTGGTCTGGACTCAGTCTTTGCCTCTCTTCTCCCCAAATCCGGTAAGTTCGGTGTCGAGAAGTACTTGTCGTGAGCCCTTGCATTCCTGGGTTCGTCGCGGAGTTGCGAGGGTAAATTATCTTCCTCGGATGGACGTGATGCCGTCGGGCCTCTCCAAGACTCCTCGTGAAGTGGGACGTTATCGAATAAGTAAGGAGAGGAAGAAAGAGTCTTCCATTCCATTTGAGATTGGACATAGTCCCTTGTACGTTCCAATCCGATCTTTTCTGAGGTAGATTTTCCGTCCTTCGGATCATGCATTTCTTCAGCGTCTTCTATTAACTCTGCTTCCACCTCGGCAGCTGCTGCTTCTCGTTCTAGCTTCAGCGCTTCTAACCGTGCCTCTACCCTTTTCCTTTCCAATTCGTTTTCGGCTTCTCTGGCAGCCGCTTCGGCTTCTCTGGCAGCCTTTTCCTTCTGGTTTTCGGCTTCTCTGGCAGCCGCTTCGGCTTCTCTGGCAGCCTTTTCCTTCTGGTTTTCGGCTTCTCTGGCAGCCGCTTTCATCTTTACTTCTAATTCTTCTTTGGCAAAGCGCGCTCGCACCTTGGCGGCTTCTGCTTTCGCTCTTGCTTGGGTGGCCTTACTTGATGCCCTACTGCCCCTATCGCAGGATGACGATGACTTTGACAACGACTTGATGCTGGATCGGGTTGACATGGCTGCACTTTAAACACCTGATAATGCCGCTTTTTCACTGTAACGTTCTCGCTCGGGTGTGAAATAACGCCGAGGTAAACGTCGAGATAAACCAGAATCAATGCAAACGAGACCGCAGTAAGATTAACCATTTACTGTTCACTCTTCACATTAACGCATGGTGAAAACTGTTGAAAAACAATACAAGATTGGTACAGTGTTTGTTCCCTTCTAAATATCACATTTACATTGTGAATACTTGCAAAGGTAAAACTACAATAACTACATTACATTAAAGTGCAGCATACAGTCAGAATCTAGCTGCTCCATTGGCTGCTTTAGATACACTTCAATACAAACTATCCCGACTCTTTAACTGACGAAAAGGTAAACCTTACCGACCGTCGTTACTTTTAACAGAATCGGCGTTAACATTTTAACTCAAAATACCGATTATCTAATGACTTACAGCGTTGCTTTCACTGTGTCTTTGGTGCATAGAGAGACCCTAGTCAGCGTTATGGTCGCACATGTGAGTGACCCCAGCCCTTGCGTGAATCTCAAACCGGTAATTCCCCACAAGACGCGGCGAACCCGGATGTGACGTCATCGCAGCCGCGATGTATTACAGACAAATCAATTGACTTAAACAATCCTAACTTTAACTAAAAAAATGCTAACAAATTACTATGCGAAAATATTATAAACTAAATAACTGCCATAAAGGCAGCACACTCCCCGCTTGGCCTTCGTAAGGTCACAATGAACATAATACGAACTTCAGTCTCTAAATCAGTCATTAGGTAGAAGTAGAATGACTTCTGTAACAGGCCTTTGGTAAATTTTCCCATCGCCT
Source organism: Hemitrygon akajei (assembly GCF_048418815.1). Lineage (NCBI taxonomy): Eukaryota > Metazoa > Chordata > Chondrichthyes > Myliobatiformes > Dasyatidae > Hemitrygon > Hemitrygon akajei. The sequence continues at coordinate 29,967,889 of NC_133132.1, read as the reverse complement.
TGGTCGGTAGTTTTCAATTCAACCTCCCTGACATGTCCATCCCTACTAGGGAATGTGGCAGTGATTCTGGCCATTGGCCAGCAGTTGCCGGCGATTTGCTTGTCCTTGAGCAGGACTAAATCTCCAACTTGAAGGTCCCTTCTCCATTGCTTTGTGTACAGGTCCTTATCGGAGAAGTCCCCTGGTGGAGGGGCAGCTCCTGCCTTCGGCGTAAGGAGCATTGATGGCGACAGTATGAAGGGGTTTTCCGGTTCAGGAGACACGGGTAGGAGTGGTCGTGCATTCATAATGGCTGTGACCTCTGCCATTGGTGTGCCCAGTACCTCGTGGGTCGATCGGATGCTTTGCTGCATCTCAGGTCTCCTTTTCGTGGTTTTTTGCAAGGGCGTGAACCGCTTGACTGCCTGCTCTTTGTTGTTTGGCAAGCACTGGCGTGATTCTCTGAAAGGTAGTGGGGCGACCCCACTATTTGCTTTGTCTCTGAAGACCTTGGTGTCCTCCGTTTTTAAGATGGTGGCGTCTTGAGCCGATGGAGCGAGTTTATTATCATGCTCCTTTTGAGCAAAGACAGACTGACCGAGCGTCTCGTCAGTTACTTTGCGCTTGTTAAAGCCTTGTGGTGCTTCCTGGACGCACATGGAACTTGTGCGGGGTTGAAGAATCATATGGCGGCTACTCTCTAGCACATTGGTCTTGAGTGTGTTAGCCGTTGATTTGTGTTCGTTGCCAGGGCACACCTCTCCTATCACCACCCAGCCCAGATCCAGGCGTTGGGCAAAGGGGGCGTCGTGTGGTCCATTGACCTGCTGCCTAACCTTGTGTACCCGGAGAACATCCCTCCCTAATAGCAGGAGTATTTCTGCTTCTGGATCCAGTTCTGGGATGTGTTTGGCGATGTGGTGGAGATGTGGTTGGTGTAGCACCGCACTTGGCGTCGGGATCTCAGTGCGGTTATTCAAGATTTTCTCGCACTCTACGAGTGGGGGGAGACAGATGAGGACTTTACCATCCAGGGACTCGATCTGGAAGCCTTCGGCCCTCCTTCCGTAAGTTTTCATGTTGCCTGAGCAAGTTCTAAGGTAGTATGGGAACTGCTCACTCTCGATGTTGAACAAGTTAAAGAACTTTGGACTGACTAGCGAGCGGTTGCTCTGATCGTCCAGAATTACGTAGGCTTTGATGGCCTTGTCTTTGGCTCCCTTAGGGTACACCTTAGTGAGACAGATCTTTGAACAAGAACGGCTTGCCTGAGCTTGACCGCAAACTTCCGTACAGCTCGAGCTGACAACAGTTGTCCTGGAGTGAGCTTCTCCCTCCCCGCCGTCCTGTTGTGGGGGTGAAGGAGCGTTGTCGGTTTGCGGTGACGGGCCAGGATGCATGGCCCAGTCGTGATTAGTGCTATCACAATCCAGGCACTTCACGGCGATCGTACACTCTCTCGCACAGTGAGAGGTCGAGGAACAGCATCTAAAGCATATCCCTTTCTCCTCGAGGAGGGCCTTCTTCTCTTCGAGGGGTTTTTCCCTAAACGTTCTGCATCTTTTGAGGGGGTGGGGTTTGTTATGCAATGGACAATTCTTGCTAGAGTCGTTGTTAGTTGTAAGGACTTCAGTCTTAAGCGCTGAGACTGGTTTAGTAATGTTGGAATTATTCGAAGTGGATTTATCTGGCTTGGTGTAAATTGTACTGCTTCCTGGACCTATGAGGCTAGGATCGTTTCGCTTCTTCGCCTCCTTGCACACGAACCTGGTGAAATACTCGAAGGGAGGGAATTGACCTTCGTGTTCTTCCTTGTAATCTGAGGCAACGGACAACCACCTGTCCTGCAGCCCAAATGGAAGTTTGTCCACGAGTTGTCTAATCCCGGTTGGAGTGTCTAGGTATACTAGACCAGCTGAGTGGCCATCTTCTTTGGCGCCTTGAATCTCCATGAGTAAATCTCCAAATTCTCTTAGCTTGGTGTGGTCCTTGGCTGACACCTTAGGAAAATTTCCCAAACGTTGGCATAGCGCCGCCTCAATAATTTCGGGGGCTCCGTAGCCCTCCTGAAGTCTCTCCCATGCTTTCTTCAATGCTAGCTCGGGTTTGTTGATGTACACTGAACGCATGCGTCTCACCTGTTCGCATGATTCTTTTCCCAGCCATTTTGCCATAAGATCCAACTCCTGGGTTGCTCTGAGCTGGAATCCGTCGATAGCGTTGGTGAAAGTGGAGTACCATGCACGGTAATTTTCAGGTTTATCGTCGAACTGGTATAGTCCTGAAGTGACGAGATCCCGTCGTGCGAAATACCGTGCTGCGGATTCGTCTGCAGGTGGCGTGCGGGCTGAGGGAACATGTCCACAGGTACATGACTGAGGGCGTACATCTGTTATGGGATTTGCTGGTCTGGACTCAGTCTTTGCCTCTCTTCTCCCCAAATCCGGTAAGTTCGGTGTCGAGAAGTACTTGTCGTGAGCCCTTGCATTCCTGGGTTCGTCGCGGAGTTGCGAGGGTAAATTATCTTCCTCGGATGGACGTGATGCCGTCGGGCCTCTCCAAGACTCCTCGTGAAGTGGGACGTTATCGAATAAGTAAGGAGAGGAAGAAAGAGTCTTCCATTCCATTTGAGATTGGACATAGTCCCTTGTACGTTCCAATCCGATCTTTTCTGAGGTAGATTTTCCGTCCTTCGGATCATGCATTTCTTCAGCGTCTTCTATTAACTCTGCTTCCACCTCGGCAGCTGCTGCTTCTCGTTCTAGCTTCAGCGCTTCTAACCGTGCCTCTACCCTTTTCCTTTCCAATTCGTTTTCGGCTTCTCTGGCAGCCGCTTCGGCTTCTCTGGCAGCCTTTTCCTTCTGGTTTTCGGCTTCTCTGGCAGCCGCTTCGGCTTCTCTGGCAGCCTTTTCCTTCTGGTTTTCGGCTTCTCTGGCAGCCGCTTTCATCTTTACTTCTAATTCTTCTTTGGCAAAGCGCGCTCGCACCTTGGCGGCTTCTGCTTTCGCTCTTGCTTGGGTGGCCTTACTTGATGCCCTACTGCCCCTATCGCAGGATGACGATGACTTTGACAACGACTTGATGCTGGATCGGGTTGACATGGCTGCACTTTAAACACCTGATAATGCCGCTTTTTCACTGTAACGTTCTCGCTCGGGTGTGAAATAACGCCGAGGTAAACGTCGAGATAAACCAGAATCAATGCAAACGAGACCGCAGTAAGATTAACCATTTACTGTTCACTCTTCACATTAACGCATGGTGAAAACTGTTGAAAAACAATACAAGATTGGTACAGTGTTTGTTCCCTTCTAAATATCACATTTACATTGTGAATACTTGCAAAGGTAAAACTACAATAACTACATTACATTAAAGTGCAGCATACAGTCAGAATCTAGCTGCTCCATTGGCTGCTTTAGATACACTTCAATACAAACTATCCCGACTCTTTAACTGACGAAAAGGTAAACCTTACCGACCGTCGTTACTTTTAACAGAATCGGCGTTAACATTTTAACTCAAAATACCGATTATCTAATGACTTACAGCGTTGCTTTCACTGTGTCTTTGGTGCATAGAGAGACCCTAGTCAGCGTTATGGTCGCACATGTGAGTGACCCCAGCCCTTGCGTGAATCTCAAACCGGTAATTCCCCACAAGACGCGGCGAACCCGGATGTGACGTCATCGCAGCCGCGATGTATTACAGACAAATCAATTGACTTAAACAATCCTAACTTTAACTAAAAAAATGCTAACAAATTACTATGCGAAAATATTATAAACTAAATAACTGCCATAAAGGCAGCACAGTTATGTTGATTTTACCTTCTTTTTAGTAATTTGACTGAAAGTAATAATGTAGGGTGTACATGTAGTAATTGCTGAGGAATGAAACTATAGGGTGTTTTGCTTTACTTTAAATTCACTCAGATTTTTCCTATTTTTTGATTATTTATATACCTTTCAGTCTTTTACTGTTTTTCAATAGTATACAATATTCTATATTTCTTATTGCTGGGTTTTGGTTTTTTCATTATTTTACCATTTTGTCATTTTGGGTTTTTTTCTCCCTTGAATGCCTTAAATTAGGCATGTAGGAAGCTATCTAAACGGCTTCCCTTTCTAATTATTTTTATTTGTTTCTTTATTCCTTTTTTTTGCACCCGCAAGCAAATGTTGTTTTCGTTATTGGCTTTTACTAATATTTGATTTTATTGTCTTTCTTTTTTACCGAAACTAATACTTATATTTTCCCATGTTTTTTATTTCGTAAATAGAGAAGTTATTTACTTTGATATTTTGTTTTTGTATGTACATATTTACTATCGTTTATTCAGCACAGCTATACATATATATTTTCTGGAGCCACCGGAGTTTTGGGTTGGGAACGCGAGATTTAGTCCTCAGCCTCCCTTGGCTGATTTCTCTCTTTCGGGGGAGGAGGGGGGAAATGGGTTCTTCCAGAAAGCTGATTGGATGTTTTTACTGTTTTATTTATTCGCTATCTACATGTCTGTGATTACCTTTTATACATTACTAAAGGATACTTGATGGATTTTTTATTAATATACTCAGTTTTAATGTGAAAGGTCTAAGTAACCCTGTTAAACGAAATAAGATTTTCTCTTATATCCGGAAACTTAAAACTCGTATAATCTTTCTTCAAGAAACCTATATTAGTAAAGATGATATTTCACGTTCTTTCAAAGGATGGAACGGTATAAATTTTCACTCAACCTCCCAATCTAGATCGAGAGGCGTCTCTATCCTGTTTGATCAGAATGTATCCTTTATTTAACATAATGTAATTTCTGCTACAAATGGCCGTTTTGTTATTGTTTCGGGTAGTCTTGAGAATAAACTAATGGTATTTGCGAAAGTATACGCTCGAATACAGATGACTCCCTGTTCTTTGAACGTTTTTTTCTCTTTTCAAATACTGATTTGAATCGGTATTCCTTAGTGATGGGTGGAGATTTTAATTTTTAGCTTGACCCTATATTAGATCGCTCTTCAAGTAAAACCCCAGTCACTAATAAATCAGTCCTACTTTTTAAATCCTTTCTATTTCAATGTGGTATTCTCGACGTGTGGCGCTTTTTGCACCCTCAAGAAAAGGAATATTCATATTTCTCTCAGGTTCATCATACGTACTCTCGGATTGACTAATTTGTTATAGATAGAAACCTGCTTCCACTGGTACGATCCTGTGATTATACGGAGATTGCTTTGTCTGATCATGCACCTGTGCTTCTGGCTTTAAGATTACCTGTTCATTCTGTATCAAATAGAAGTTGGCGTTTTAATTTATCATTGTTAACTGATAAAAATTTTCTAAAGCTCTTGGAAAATCATATTACTTTTTTCTTTAAAGAAAATTTTAAAGGAGATACTGCTGGTACTATAGTCTGGGATACTTTTAAAGCATATATTCGTGGACAAATTATCTCTTACTCTGCCTATATAAAGAAAAAAGCTGACAAAGAAAGGACTGACTGAGCAGCGATATTAAAAGATCTTGATCGAAAGTATGCCCTATCTCCAGATCCAAGTATATATAATAAGCGGATTGAAATCCAATCCAAGTATAATCTTCTGCTGACTTACCAAATTGAACCACAGCTGTTGAGAGATAAAACTCAATTTTACATTCACGGGGATAGAACAGGTAGCTTATTAGCCAATCACTTAAAATCTTTTACAGTTAATCGTCAAATCACAGAAATTTTTAAAGATAATGATACTAAGATATCCGACCATTCTGAAATTAACAACGTATTTAAAGACTTTTACCTTAAGTTGTATCAGTCTGACTCTTCTTCAGATGATACCTATATGAATGCTTTTTTCAGTAATATCAACAATCCTACATTGCCTGCTGATAGCCTAATACAGTTAGATCAGCCTTTTTCTAATGAAGAAGTGGCTGAGGCTATACGTGCTTTTCATTCTGGTAAGAGCCCAGGACCTGATGGCTTTCCTGGGGAGTTATATAAAACTTTCACTAAGTTACTTACACCTTATTTATCCTCTGTTTTATCAGAGTCCTTTAAATCAGGTTAACTCCCTCAATCTTTTTATGAAGCTTTTATTTCTCTTATTTAAAAAAAATAAAAATTCAGCTGAATGTTCTTCATACAGAACGATTTCTTTATTAAATGTTGATGCAAATATTTTTTCAAAAATCTTAGCTCGAAGACTTGAAAATATTTTACCATCTATTATATCACATGACCAGACAGGATTTATTAAAAAGCGTTACTCACATTTTAATATACGTTGGTTATTGAATGTGATATATTCACCTTCCAAAAAAAATCAGAGTGTATATTATCCTTAGATGCAGAAAATGCCTTCGATAAGATTGAGTGGAATTAGCTTTTTAAGACCTTAGAAAAGTTTAATTTTGGGCCTAATTTTATTCGTTGGGTTAAATTAATTTACTTGTCTCCTACCGTTCAGGTTATTACTAACTGTCAAATATCTAAGCCCTTTAAATTACAGCGGGGAACTAGACAAGGTTTCCCTCTTAGTCCTTAACTTTTTGCTTTAGCTATAGAACCCTTAGCAATAGCATTTCAAGAATCTAAGGACATTTCTGGTATACTAAGGGAGGTATGACTCATAAAATGTCGTTATACGCTGATGATATTTTACTTTTTAGCTCTAACACTGAAACTTCTTTACCTTCGGTTCTTTCTTTAATTTCCCAGTTTAGTTATTTTTCAGGATATAAGCTGAACTTACATAAAAGTGAGCTATTTCCTTTAAATGACCTAATGTCATCAAATGCCAAATTTCCGTTCCAAGTTGTTACAAGTCAATTTACATATCTATGTATAACAATTACTAAAAACTTCAAGAATTTATTTAAAGAAAACTTAAACCCTTTATTGAATTATGTGAAAAAGACGCTTTCTAAATGGTCTGCTCTTTCTTTATCCCTAATTGGCCGAATTAATTCGAGTAAAATGAAGATTCTTCCTAAATTTTTATATCTTTTTCAGGCATTACCTATTTTTATGCCTAAGACCTACTTTGATTCTTTAGATTCAATTTTAACACCTTATATTTGGAATAATAAACAAACTCGTTTAAGTAAGGTTTACCTACAAAGAAATAAAGATTAGCCCTACCCAATTTTCGGTTTTACTATTGGGCTGCCAATATAAGGAATATTACTTTTTGGTCCTATTATATTTATCGTAAAGATTGCCCATCATGGGTCTCCTTAGAAGTAAAAAATTCCTCTATTGTCTCTGTTCTTGGATCATACTCTTCTTTTTCAGCAAATAAAACAACAGATAACATAATTGTTAAGCAAAGTTTAAGGATCTGGTCTCAATTTGGAAAATGTTTTGGTTTAGCGAATTTTTCATTATCATCTCCCATTCTCCTTAATTATTTTTTTAATCCCTTCCATGACTGACAAAGTCTTTAAGGATTGGGATGAACTAGGTATTCCGTTTTTTTGGGACCTGTTTATCTCAGTGTCTTTTGCTTCATTTGACCAATTGTCAACTAAATTTGCACTGCCAAAATCACATTTTTACAGATACCTTCAAATTGGAGATTCCTTACGTTCCCAATTAACTACTTTTCCTATAGGTCCTGATAAAAATTTACTGGACGATATTTTAAATTTTAAAACCTTTTGTTAACGGCTCTATTACTGCTATCTATAACTTTTTGATTGATTCTAGACATGTCTATTTAGATTTTTTTTAAAAAGCTAGGGAGGATGACCTAAATTTCCAGATTTGTGATGAAAGATGGAATAAAATTCTTTCACGGGTTAATAAATCATCTTTCTGTGCTCGTCATTCTCTATTACAATTTAAAGTAGTTCATAAAGCTTACATTTCTAAACAGAAGTTGTCCACTTTTTATCCGAACATTTCTCCACTTTGTAATAAATGCAACACTGCTGATGCCTCTTTAATTCATATGTTTTGGTTTTGTCCTAAAATTGAAAAATTTTGGCGGAAAGTATTCCATACCTTCTCACAACTTTTTAGGGTCCAATTTGACCCAAATCCCCTTCCCGCCTTGTTTGGTATTATTGCAAATGAAGACATAACTTTAAATACTCCTAACCTACAGGTTTTAGTTTTTACCTCTCTTTTAGCAAGGAGAGCAATCTTGCTTAAATGGAAGGAGTCTACCCCTCCTACACATCTTCAATGGCTACGTGATATTACGTCTTATTTAAATTCAGAGAAGATTCGCTGCTCAGTCTTAAGTTCGAAACAATCTTTTTATGATATCTGGGGACCTTTCCTAAATTACTTTTCCAATTTACAAAGCTTAACAGTGCACAGACTTTTATGTATATTTCTATCTTCTCTTCTTAAGCGAATATTTTTTTCTAATTATCCATTATCATCCATCAGCTTTTTTCTTTGGTAGTTGGTAGAGGGTTGACTTTTTATATAAAAATATTATTTTATGATGTATGACCTATCTTTACATTTTTGATTACGGAGTGGTATACCTTTATGTGATGTGCTATAACAATTTTGATCCATTTTATTACAATATATGAATGTATACACTTTATGTTGAGATGTATCTACGTGTTGCACTCTGTAAATCTTGTTTTTTCTTCTGAATAAAAGTACTGAGAAAAAAAAGAGAAAAAGATAATAAGCCTTATCATATCAAAATGCCTTGCTTAAATCCATATACGCTACACCAACAGCTCTTCTTTCATCAATATGTTTAGTCACATCCTCAAAAAATGCAGTCAGGCTCGTCAGGCACGATTTGCAATTTACAAAGCCATGCTGCCTACTTCTAATCATCTTATACCTCTTTAAATGTTCATAAATCCTGCCTGTCAGGATTTTCTCCATCAACTTACCAACCACTGAGGTAAGACTCCCTAGTCTATAATTTCCTCGGCTATCTCTACTTACTTTCTTGAATAAAGCAACAACATCCACAACCGTCCAATCCACGAGAACCTCTTCCGTCCCCATTGATGATGCAAAGATCATCGCCAGGGTTTCAGCAATCTTCTGCCTCGCCTCCCAAATTATTCTGGGGTACATTTTGTCCAGTCCAGGCAACTTATCCTACTTGATTGCTTTCCAAAAGCTCCAGCACACCCTCTTCCTTAATATCTACATGCTCAAGCTTTTCGGTCTGTTGCAAGTCATCACTACAATCATTAAGATCCTTTTCCATAGTGAATACTGAAGTAAAGTATTCATTAAGTACCTTTGCTATTTCCTCCGGTTCCATACACACTTCTCCACAGTCATATCTGATAGTTCCTATTCTTTCACGTCATATCCTCTTGGTCTTCACATACTTGTAGAATGCCTTGGGTTTTTCCTTAATTCTGCCCGCCAAGACCTTCTCATGGCCCCTTTTGGCTCTCCTAATTTACTTCGTAAGCTCCTTCCTAGTAGCCATGTAATCTTCTAGAGCTCTAAAATTACCAAGCTCTCTGGACATTTTATAAGCATTTCATTTCTTCTTGACTAAATTTATTACAGCCTTTGTACACCAGGGTTCCTGTAGCCAACGATAAATTCCTGTCTCATTGGAACGTACCTATACAGAGCTTTACACAAATATCCGCTGAATATTTGCCAAATTTCTTCCGTATTTTTCCCTGAGAACACCTGTTTCCAAATTAAGCCTCCAATTTCCTCCCTGATAGCCTCATATTTCCCCTTACTCCAATTAAACGCTTGTCTAACTTCTCTGTTCCTATCCCTCTCCAATGCTATTGTAAAGGAGACAGAATTATGATCACTGTCTCCAAAATGCTCTCCCACTGAGAGATCTGACACCTTACCAGGTTCATTTCCCAATACCAAATCAAGTACAGCCTCTCCTCTTGTAGGCTTATCTATACCTGTGTCAATAAACCTTCCTGAACACACATAACAAACTCCACCCCATCTAAACCACTCGCTCTAGGGAGATGCCAATCGATATTACGGGAAAAAATTCTCCCATCACGCCAACTCTTATTGTTACACCTTGCCAGGATCTGTTTCCCTATCTGTCCTTGATATCCCTGTTACTATAGATATACCCAGTATATATATATAGATATACCCAGTAAAGTTATTCACCCCTTCCTGTTCCTAACATCTACCCACAGAGACTCCGTAGACAATCTCTCCATGAAGTCCACCTTTTCTGCAGCTGTGGCACTATCTCTGATCAACAGTGCCACACACCCACCTCTTTTGCCTCGCTCCCTGTCCTTTCTGAAACATATAAAATCCGGCACTTGAAGTAACCAATCCTGTCCCTGAGCCATCCAAGTCTCTGTAATGGCCACCACGTCATATCTGAAAGTACTGATCCACGCTCTAAGTTCATCCATTTTGTTCACAACGCTCCTTGCATTAAAATAGTGACATCTCAAGCCTTCGGTCTGAGCGCGTCCCTTCTCTATCACCTGCCTATCCTCCCTCGGGCACTGTCTACAACCTTTCTCTATTTGTGAGTTAACCTCCTCTTCCCCAATCTCTTCAGTTCGGTTCCCACCCCCCAACAACTCCAGTTTAAACTCTTCCCAGTACCTTTAGCAAACCTCCCCGCCAGGATACGTCTCAACTTCTTTTTAAAAAACACAAATAAATCAACCTAAAACCAGTGGCGTACTACTGAGTCTCACTGAAACACTGCAAAGGAGAAACTTCCGCTGAAAATCTGAAACATTTTCCATCGATATTCCAAGTATCATCTTGCACTACAGAACTCCCTTCGTTCCCGCCACCCTGAGTGAAACGCCAAACAGTTGCATTGTCTGTCCACCATCACAAGCGCTTCAGCTCATCTGTGCAGCCAACACTTTAAATGCATTGTGGCAAATAATAATCAAGGCGTTCTACATTGACGTCAAAAGTGCAACACGGGAAAGCTTTTACCCGAACAGTTTAACACAATATTCTGTGGATTATATTGATGATACGTTCCACTTCGGAGACGAGGATGCAGCATACAGAAACATGAGGATGAATTTCCGAGTTATATTTGGTAAATAACAAGTGCAAACACCTCAGAGACTCTACTCAAATTCCTTCTCAGCTTTCCTTATAACATTTCTGTATTCTCGCAATAATCAATTCGGTGTAAGCTGGTCTTTCTGTTCACCGGTTGTCAGTTAATCGCTTCGTATTTCTGGTCAGATGCAGTCCTTCTCCCCTGAGCTATTCCCGCCTATGGCAACCTCATAACCACAGTACTTCAGCCGCTTCTTCCCATTTTGATACACTGTTGGCTTATGTGTCCCCTGTGCATTTCGATGTTGGGGAGGGAGTTTGGAGCCGTGTGGAAATGTGCAAATGTCAGTGACAGAGAACCTGTGAATCGGTCATAAATTGGTAAATTTTCAAATTGCTTAATTGTTGTCACATGTACAGAGGTGCAGAGAACAAACTGTTTCGCAGGTCATTCATGCAGATCAGTTCATCGGTGCATTGAGATAGCACAAGCGAGCAGAATAAAGTGTTACAGTTACAGAGAAAATGCAGTACAGGACGGCAGTAAGGTGCAAGGGCATAACGACATAGATTGTGAGGTCAAGAGTCTACCTGATGACAGTAGGGAAACATTCAGTGATCGCATAACACCGAGCCAGACGCTGTCCTTGAGCCTGGTGGTATGTGCCTTTAAGGCTTTTGGATCCTTTGCCCGGTGGGATGGGGGAGAAGAGCGAATGTCCGTGATGGTTGACGTCTTTGCCTATATTGGCTGCTTTGCCGAGGCAGCGACAGTGTACACAGAATCCATGGAGAGGACTTGCCTTCCGTGATGTGCTGAGCTCTATGCGCAACTCTCTTTAGTTTATTTCAATTACCAGTAGAGCAGACACCATACCCAGCCGTGCTGCATCCAGACACAATTCATCGATAAAAATTGCTGAGAGTCAAAGTTAAAGCGCTAGTGAGCTCTCTTTGCCGTGACATCTATATGGTTGGACCAGGATAGGTTGTTGGTGACGTCCACTCCACTGAACTTGAATTTCTCAACCCTTTCGACCTCAGCATCGTTTACATAGCTGCCCCGCCCATTTCCTGAAATCAAAATTCAATTCATTCCTGAGTAGAGATCTGCTTGAATATATATTTCAGTGACATTGAAGTCTTCCACAGTTCTTAAGGAGCAGCTTCGATAGCCCTGAACAGGACTTGTGTCCGAAAGCCTTTGACTTCTGATTCTTCTTATCAGCTTCACCATGGCTGAATGATAGATAGATAGATAGATAGATAAATAGATAGATAGATAGATACTTTATTCATCCCCATGGGGAAATTCAACCTTTTTTCCAATGTCCCATACACTTGTTGTAGCAAAACTAATTACATACAATACTTAACTCAGTAAAAATATGATATGCATCTAAATCACTATCTCAAAAAGCATTAATAATAACTTTTTAAAAAGTTCTTATGTCCTGGCGGTTGAATTGTAAAGCCTAATGGCATTGGGGAGTATTGACCTCTTCATCCTGTCTGAGGAGCATTGCATCGATAGTAACCTGTCGCTGAAACTGCTTCTCTGTCTCTGGATGGTGCTATGTAGAGGATGTTCAGGGTTTTCCATAATTGACCGTAGCCTACTCAGCGCCCTTCGCTCAGCTACCGATGTTAAACTCTCCATTACTTTGCCCACGACAGAGCCCGCCTTCCTTACCAGCTTATTAAGACGTGAGGCGTCCCTCTTCTTAATGCTTCCTCCCCAACACGCCACCACAAAGAAGAGGGCGCTCTCCACAACTGACCTATAGAACATCTTCAGCATCTCACTACAGACATTGAATGACGCCAACCTTCTTAGGAAGTACAGTCGACTCTGTGCCTTCCTGCATAAGGCATCTGTGTTGGCAGTCCAGTCTAGCTTCTCGTCTAACTGTACTCCCAGATACTTATAGGTCTTAACCTGCTCCACACATTCTCCATTAATGATCACTGGCTCCATATGAGGCCTAGATCTCCTAAAGTCCACCACCATCTCCTTGGTCTTGGTGATATTGAGACGCAGGTAGTTTGAGTTGCACCATATCACAAAGTCCTGTATCAGTTTCCTATACTCCTCCTCCTGTCCATTCCTGACGCACCCCACTATGGCCGTGTCATCAGCGAACTTCTGCACATGGCAGGACTCCGAGTTATATTGGAAGTCTGATGTGTACAGGGTGAACAGGACCGGAGAGAGTACGGTTCCCTGCGGCGCTCCTGTGCTGCTGACCACCGTGTCAGACCTACAGGAATGGGTCCTGGTTCTTGCCGCGTTTGTGTCCTGTTTGTTCAGTAAGTAGAATACTTAATCCTTTATACTGTCCTTTATGTTGTCTTTTTTATTTAACTGGTATTAAATAATTATTTGTTACTTTCCCCAGCTGCAAACGCGGAGATGACTTTGACTCCTCAGTCTCCGTCCGTATCGGCGACTCCGGGTAGAACCGTGAAAATCACTTGTACCATGTCAGGGGGTAGAATCGGCAGCTACTACGCGAACTGGTACATGCAGAAACCCGGCGGCCCCCAGTTTTTGTGTTGTATGGAAGCTCCTCGAGAGGATCGGGAATTCCGGATCGATTCACCGGTTCCACAGACTCATCGAGCAACCAAATGCATTTAACCATCACCAACGTGCAATGGCAGGACGCCGCCGATTATCACTGTGGTGTCTGGGACGATAACAAGTACTCTAATGAATGTACCAGAGCTCTGAGGGGCCGAAGGGTGCGGGACCAGCCCCCTCCTTCCGGAGAATCGCAAGATCGCTATTAATTCGGGTCTTGGACCCAGGAAATGAGAGACAATGCAACGGATTTGACTATTGTTCTTAGAGGCACCTGTGTGAATTGCAACTCTATAGTACTTGCCAGCTATCAGGGACATGGATACCCTCGGGCAATGTGGGGTGGGGATTGTATCACCCTACCTTGATTGACATTTACAAATCTGCCAGCCATGATAAAACGGAGACTGCAGGAGGTGGTACTCCAGCGTCGCACCAGACGGAGACACCATCGCTCAGCGCTCCCGTAAGAACGGGAAGCTACTCGGGAGCAACGTGTGATTTGAATCCCCTAGCTAGGGAATCGAGTGGCTAATAACCCCGAAAAGGATTCCGAACTGACAACGGGGAACTCACGTTCCCGATTCCACGATTTGAGTCCAACAGGCTGGCAAGTTTATTTTCTTTCTCCAACCCGTGAACACCCAGCGGTCTCTCAAACGGCTAAAAACCTTCATGAACTGGCGAGAGTTTTTATATTTCCATCGGACAATAGTTTTACCCCTAGACAAACGATAGAGCTACTTCGAATTGTTGACTATTACTATACCCGTGCTTTAGATTGAGTATTGACGACGTATATTATCTGAATGTTTGTATTAACCTTACTTTTGTTCCCCTTTATAAATAAAAACGTTTAAAAATGGTACCATCAGACTTCAGCGGACCTCTCTATCTTTGCTGGTAAGTGACCCAGTTATGGGGTTCATAACAACGTGGGGCTCGTCTCGAGATTTGATACCAAATTGGGAGGTCAGTGAATTGGGTTTGTAAGTCAAAAAATTTGGATCTGGTACGCGGGTAGCCAGACGGGAAACCAGCAAAGATGTACGTGGATAAATTTATGAAAGACCCGACTCTGGGGGCGCTAGAGGCGGCTACAAAATTAGACTTGGTAAATCTGGCGAAGGGGTTAAGCATCACAGAGGTGAGGTCATCAATGAAAAAGCGGGAAGTGCGAAGGGTCATAACTCAGTATTACATTGGGAAGAAGGTGTTTGCAGCTGAGGAGTTGGAAAATATCCCTGAAAAGGTACTAGCGAGTGGGACGGATCAGTTAGAGTTGGAGAAATTAAGGTTGGAACATGAATTTAAAATAAAGCAGCTGGAAGCAGCTGAGAAGGAGAAAGAACGGGCTGAGAGAGAGAAAGAACGGGCTGAGCAAGAGAAAGAAAGGGCCGACAAACAAAGGGAGCAGGCGTTCCACATAAAGGTGAAATGGGACCAGGAGCTCCAACTAAAGGGGTTAGAGGTGAAAAAAGAGCAGGACCAAGCTGAGAGGCAAAGACAGCATGAAATTCAGCTAAAAGAGCTAGAAGCAGCCGAGAAAGAGAAGGAACGGGCCGAAAGAGAGCAGGACCGAGCTGAAAAGCAAAGAGAGTATGAGAAGAAAGAGAAACAGAGGGAACATGACTTAGAGATGGAGAAGTTAAGGAAAGAGCGAAGAGATCCAGGGTTAGATCGAGAGGAGAGGGTTAATGTTAGTCGGGAGTTGAGGGTAGTACCTCCATTCGAAGAGTCGGATGTTGATAGTTATTTCTTACTTTTTGAAAAGGTGGCAGTAAATCAGAAGTGGCCCAAAGAGCAGTGGGTGGCGTTGTTACAAAGTCTGTTAAAGGGGAAGGCACAACGAGCATATGCGGCATTGTCCGTCGGTGAGGGGGAAGCGGAGAATTATGCCAAAGTAAAGGAGGCCATTCTCCGGAGTTACGAGCTAGTACCTGAAGCTTATAGACAAAGATTCAGAAATTTACGAAAAGGGTGGAATCAAACGTATACCGAGCTAGCCCATGAAAGGGGTGTGCTCTTGGACCGTTGGTGCACCGCGGAACAGGTGGACGGGGATTATGGGCGTATCAGGGAGTTATTTTTGATTGAGGAATTAAAAGGGTGTGTTCCGGAGGAGATCCGGATGTATTTGAATGAGAAGCCGAATAAGTCCATCTCGGAAATTGCTAGGTTCGCAGATGAATATGCCCTAACCCACAAGACAAAGTTTCCCTCGAATAAAAGTACCCCGAGAGACCGTGGGAACGACCGAGAAAGTCCGCCGGCTGAGGCAGAGGTCCCGCCGGGAGCTAGTGGTAAGGTTGAGGGGGAAAGGCCAGGCGGCCCGAGATTTCCGGGCTTGACCTGTTTTAATTGTGGGTAGGGAGGACATATTGCATCTAGGTGCTTTGCTCCGAGAAAGGAGCCAGAAAAAGGGAAAGCAGCGTTCCCTATCGGGTGTGCAGTGGTAATCAGAAAATCGGCAAGAGGGTCCCGGGTAAGCAGAGAGCGCGAGGGGTCTCAGATTTATCTGTCACACGGAACCGTGTCTGTGAGGGAGGGGGACCCACCAATTCCCGTACGGATTTGGAAAGACACGGGGGCGGAGCTATCATTAATTAGCCGTAACGTATTACAATTCGGACCTCAGACGGACGAGGTAGCCCTGAGAGGAATAGGAAAATGGACAGAAATGGTGTCCTTACATAGGGTCATTTTGGATTGTGAGCTGGTGTATGGATCAGTTGAAATAGGGGTGCCAGCAGCCTGTCGAGATCGGCAGCTGAGAACGGGAGCAGTTTAAAATTGGCCAGTTTTGATTTGGCTGAGACGTCTTTACCGACCCTGTGCCACGAGGGTTTAGAGGGTGGTAAAACGAGGAATAGTAACGTGAAAGGGGGTAAGGGAGAGGAGATAGATCTTCCCTTAGCGAAGAGAAAGGTCCTAGAGGTAGGAAATAAAGATGAGAAACAGATAAAGCTGTTAAAAGGTCCAGAGTTGGACATGGATGATCTGTCGGGGGTGGCAGCCCTGTTTGAAGAAGTTGAGAGTTATCAAGGTGTTCCCGATAATGAGATGAAGGCAGTCCTAGATGAAAAGGATGCCACTACCTTGGAAAGGTCTGCTGGGTTGGCAGATGAGGTTGTTTCAGCTCGCGGGGTTGAGTTTACTCCGGAAGGGAGTTGCCCAGAGAGGAACTGGGAGGATCAGGGGAATTTAGAATTTGAAAAGGGTACGGGTATTGAAAGCCTGGAAGAGGCAGATGTCCCGTTTGAGTGTGTCCAAGATGTGGATGCACGTGGTACTGAACCTAGTAATGGAGCTCAGAAAAAGTCTGAGGTTTTTGATTCAGTTGAAAAGGAATGCAGTCCCTGTGGGTCAGATGGACTGGGTTCAGTGAAGACAGGGTTAACCCTGGTAATTGGGGGAAGGGAGGGTTCCCAGGTGTTTGTACACGAAGGGGTGGTGAACCTTAAAGTGGAACTCGACCATGGGGGGATAAACATTATTATTGAAGGGAATGGAAAGTTTGTAGTTCCCAAATCGAATGAAAAAATTTTAAACCCGGCAGCTCGCTTACAGAGTAAGTCGAGAGCTGCCAGGGCCCCACACGCTATTGTTATTCAAGGATGTGGAGTGAACAGGCAGCACTTGACAGGCTGTCTGGAAAAAGCGGGATCGCTTGCAGATCTTAAATTGGAAACTAATAGCATGACGGGTCCTGAAGAGAAAAATAGCAACGTGCTTAAAACTAAAGAATTGGGTAGGAATGAATTAGGTCTGGGAACCGGTGTTGATACGAGAACTCCTATGAATAAGGCGGACGGGAGTTTACACTGCCAAACTACTCGAGTTCCTCCCGTTGAAACTCACCGAAAAAAAGGTGATGGTTAATGGGGGCGCCATTTTAAATAGGAAAACTGGCTGTACGGGATTTTGACAAAGCATGTGAATAACAAAGACAACCCCCTTGGAACCTGCCTGTCAAGTTGAAATCTGATGCTACCAGCCTTTAGTCAGGTACAAGAGAAACAAAAAAATATTAAAGGAAGTGCCACTGTACTCGTTACCTGTTTAGATGCTGAATTAAATGTATGACTGTATAGCTCTGTAGTGACACGGAAAGCTTGTGTATTGTGTTAGATTCTAAAACCCTGTAAGACTCTGTACCACTTCGTTTTCACCGCTGGTGAAAACGCTTTGAAGAAAGGGGGTGTTATGAATGTACCACAGCTCTGAGGGGCCGAAGGGTGCGGGACCAGCCCCCTCCTTCCGGAGAATCGCAAGATCGCTATTAATTCGGGTCTTGGACCCAGGAAATGAGAGACAATGCAACGGATTTGACCATTGTTCTTAGAGGCACCTGTGTGAATTGCAACTCTAAAGTACGTGCCAGCTATCAGGGACATGCACACCCTCGGGCAATGTGGGGTGGGGATTGTATCACCCTACCTTGATTGACATTTACAAATCTGCCAGCCATGATAAAACGGAGACTGCAGGAGGCGGTACTCCAGCGACGCACCAGACGGAGACACCATCGCTCAGCGCTCCCGTAAGAACGGGAAGCTGCTCGGGAGCCACGTGTGATTTGGTTCCTCTAGCTAGGGAATCGAGTGGCTAATAACCCCGAAAAGGATTCCGAACTGACAACGGGGAACTCACGTTCCCGATTCCACGATTTGAGTCCAACAGGCTGGCAAGTTTATTTTCTCTCTCCAACCCGTGAACACCCAGCGGTCCCTCAAACGGCTAAAAGCCTTCATGAACTGGCGAGAGTTTTTATATTTCCATCGGACAATTGTTTTACCCCTAGACAAACGATAGAGCTACTTCGAATTGTTGATTATTACTATACCCGTGCTTTAGATTGAGTAGTGACGACGTATGTTATCTGAATGTTTGTATTAACCTTACTTTTGTGCCCCTTTATAAATAAAAACGTTTAAAAATGGTACCATCAGACTTCAGCGGACCTCTCTATCTTTGTTGGTAAGTGACCCAGTTATGGGGTTCATAACAGTACATACTCACCTTTGGGAGAGGAACCAAACTGAATTTCAACAGTAAGTAAATATTTGTTGGGGTCTAATCAGCTTTTGATTTTGTTGGGTTTTTTTTTCATTTGAACCTTGGAATAATATTATCAATCCTGATGCTTCACTCCGGTTTACAGGACGCCTCTCATTGTATCTTTACAATACCGCAGGCAGAAAACTAGCACATATGCATCCTGTTTGCCTGGTAGGGTTACTTAATTTAGCTGAAAAGTATCTTCAAAACAACCTGAGTTCATTGCCATGACATTTTTTAAATAGCTTCGTGAATAGATGATTCGTGCTGTTAGCGAGTATTTCCTAGGAGTTGCCCAGGGAACAGGAGTACCTGCAGGATGACTTCCAAGTCTCCTTGCACCTCCGACTTCTTAATTCGGTCCCCGTTTAGATGAAGTCTGTACCTTTATTCCTTCTACCATCGTCCACGACCATACAATTTCCTATATTGTACTCCATCTGTCACATCTTTGCCCATTCACCTGATCCGTCAAGATCATTCTGCAGACTCCTACTGCCTCAACACTGTCTACTCCTCCACCTGTCTTTGCATCATCCGCAAACGTGGCCATAAATCCATAAATCCGTCGTTCAGATCATTACCTTCCAGCATGAAACGTAGCAGACTCAACACCGATCCTTGCAGAACACCACTAGTCACCGGTAGCCAACCAGAAAAGATTATCCTCACGCTTTTCTCCTGCCAGTCAGCCAATGCTCCATCTATGTCTGTGATATGTTATGCTCTCATCGTGTTAAACAGCCTGACGTGTGACACTTTGTCAATGGTATTCTGAAAATTCAAGTCAGCAACATCCACTGACTCTTATTTGTCTATCCTGCCTGGTATTTTCTCAAGGAATCGCAACAGATTTGTCAGCAAAATTTTCCCTTAAGGGAACCATGCTGATCACGGCTTATTTTATCGTATGCCACCAAGTACCTAGAAATTTCGTCCTTACAAATGGATTCTAGCAATCTCAATATCTTTAAATTTCGATTAAACATCGGTATGTTTACTAGGAAATTGACTGGCGCCAGACTAACTGTTCCATAATTTCCTGCATTTTGCGTTCCTCTCTTCTCAGAGTGTGGAGTAATATTTGTGATTTTCCAGTCCAGCGGACCCATGGGCCCATTCTTGAAAGCTCGTTACTAATGCCTCTCTAATCTATCCAGCAACCGCCTTCAGAATCCTGGAGTGTAATCCATCTAGTAAAGTTTATCGACTTATCTAACTTCAGATCTTTCAGCCTCCCAAGCTCCTTCTTCTTCGTCATAGCAACTGCTATCACTTGTGTTTAATATCCATTAACGCCTAATTTCGATCTTTGTATGCTCAACTTGATCTTTTCACGTTACTTCAGTTCCTCTTGTTCTATACCTATTAACCTGAAGTCATCAAGATTCTGGTGCTCCGTTCTAACTTCTACCCAATTTGTCTTCAGCAAGACGCCGCCCCAGAGCCCACCTCGGCCTCACCGGTGTGTTTGACCTTCTGCAACGTCTCAGTGTAAATGCCTCAGCTTTGATATCAAATTATCACTCGCCCCAACTGTTTTGTTTACATTTCAATCTCTCTCGGCCCGCAGGCCACTGAGTATCTTATTTTTGGATACCAAGATCATTAAAGTACTAAGTGATCTATCCTTAAATAACATCTCTCAGGTCTGAAACACTGTAAATTGGCTCTTTAGCTTGTCTGACTTATCGGCGCGTTTTCCTCCGAGATACCACCGTAAACAGATTTCCTTCTAAATTCTGTTCTGTAGTCTTGCTATCTTATTGTGTGAATTTTTTCAACTTTTCAAATTAATAAAAAGAAACGGTTATAAAAGCCTTGACCCAGATATCCACATCTTCTGGATTTCATAGACTTCTGAGAGTTGTTATCGGGTTTTCCTTCAGTGTGTATTAGCCCGGTCCAAACAACCCTTTCGGAATTAATTGAGGGACTAAAAACTTTAACTGGTATTATTTATTCCCATTAAAATATTTCCATGATTTTTAGCCATTCACAATCCCTCCTTTACTGCGGCGAATTGCGGCATCTCCGAGGAGAGACAAAGGCACAGTATGTCATTCAAATCCACTGCCTCATCTCTTGCTTTTTACGTGAATAGCTGCGACGACGTTTTGGAGTTTTGCCACGCGCTTTGCCATATCTCTTTCGGAGTTTTTTATTGGTTCTAAGCATAGCACAGCTCCATCAGATTGGATCGGGATATCATGGGATTATATAAAGTGTATCTTCTGTATATTGGAGAGTATTTCAAGAATAGAGGGGTTCTGTCAGCGACTGGAGAAGCCACTCTAGTCGGATTTTCTTTTGCCATTCCATCAAAATTTGTTATTTTATCACTTTGAATCTTGCTGTTATGAAAATCCCTCTCTTTCCTTTACTTTGTAGCTATTTCTAATGTTCATGATGTATATTGGCTTTGTTGCGTTTGTTGAAGATCAAAATGCTTAATGAAATACAGTTGTGATCGGATTCTGATGCGTTCTGACTTTTCTGGTTGTAAAATCGTTAAAACAAAGACAAACTTTGATTCCAATTTACATCAATTAATAATTCATTTCCCTGCTCTTCTTTCTATTTACAGGTCCGCGAAAACCCGCCGTATCCGTCCTCCGACCGTCTGCGGAAGAAGTTCATGGACAAGGCACCGCCACTCTTGTGTGTTTAGTGAGCGGGTTTAATCCGGTCGCTGTGAATATCGAGTGGACTGTGGACGGCAGTACGAGAAGGAATGGCGTTGAGACCAGCCGGATCCAGCAGGACGCGGACAACACGTTCAGTGCGAGCAGTTACCTGACTCTGCCAGCCTCAGACTGGAACTCACACGAGCTTTACTCCTGCGTGGTTAAACACGAGTCTCAGGCAACCCCATTTCAAACAAACATGGTGCGATCCAGCTGTATGTAATACAAATTGTTTAGAAGCTGCTTCTTTAAAATAGAACAAAAGAATTTCATGAACAGATGTTAAATTTTTGATTGTAGCTGAAACATTTTTCAACCGGGAGAAAACAGGCATTGCGTCCTGCTGGACGTTCTTAAATAGCATTCGTTCTGAAATTGATATCGTACATGTAATTGTATCCAAAAGTAATTAAAATCTACCCGATCTACTGTGGCGTTTTTGCCGTCTTCAATATGTCCGACAAAAGCATCATTTTTCAAATGTTTGCATAGATAATGAAGATGATCAAACTTTGGCATTCCATTAAATAGAACAGATAACGTCGCTTACACGTTGTGCTAGTTATTGGGTATATTTTGCTCCTGAAGAAATCATAATCACTATGGCTACATCAGGACAAGTGGTGTAATTACTTGTCAGCGAAATTTACATACATAGTAAAAGAAATCCTGATACTGCCTTTATTTGAACATCGTAGGCATATTCGATTTCCAGTTTTCGCATTGCATTATTCATGGAAATGGTTTTTCTACAGCTGGTCATATTCAGGGAGACAAGGGCTTGTGTACCCTGTGTAAGCAGCGGCGCAGAGCAGAGTAGCACTTATTAAAGTGCATACAAATGACATATTTTCTCAAGTGTCCTTCAAAACTACAGGTTTCCTTCGAGGTGATTTCGGCTTACGATACCTAACATACATTGAAAATGGTAGTCCAAAGTATTTCTAGTAAATACAGTCCTATTAAAAAGTAAATATGACCAGCTGTAGAAAAACCATTTCCATGAATAATACAATGCTAAAAGTGGAAATCGAATATGCCTACGATGTTCAAATAAAGGCAGTATCAGGATTTCTTTTACTATGTATGTAAATTTCGCTGACAAGTAATTACACCACTTGTCCTGATGTAGCCATAGTGGTTGTTAATCTAAAGCTATTTCGGGATTCAAAACAGTGAAGCACTGAAGACAGCGCACCGACATTTGTACATTAGTTTGTAGAATATATATAATGATAACTTTCTTTATGAAATGTTGAACAGCGTGGCCATAGTATAGAGGTCGAGAGAACGATATCCTAAACATAAGATAAATATGTTCAATAAATAACGAAAAGATCATTTTCAGGCGAATGAGAATACGAATTGTACTCACGTCTTTCTAATTGGTTATACAAGTTGCTTTATCTCGATAAGAAAAGAATAGCAAGAGCAAGTTTGCAGCTCATCATTGAAATTCAAATATGGGTTATTGAAACTGGGACATTAATATCACGTATCACGTATCTTCATCAGTCACTCTGGACTGAGGCCGTTGGACATGCCTTCTTGAGTATGGAAGGCCTAAGGAGTTCCCTGTAACTTTACAGCTCCCATCTATCTAATACTCCCATTAGATAGACTGCAACCCCTCCTATTTCTGAATTCCACCCACGGAGACTCAATAAACGATCTCTCCACGACTTCATCACTTTCTGTATCTGCGATACTATCCCTGATTGGCAAAACCACTCCTCCATCTCTATTACCTCCCTCCCTGACCCTTTTCGAGATATCTGAACGTGGGAACATCCAGCAGCTTTTCCTGCCTTTGTGACAACCATATTTAGGTTTATATTTTGGATCGGGAACGACATCGTTTCCTACAAGAATAAAAAGACAAATACATGTAATCATCGAATTTTACCTCATACCTTTCCAATGCAAATAATTTTCCACACTTCACTGGGAATCAGTTGGGAATTTTCTTCCCTCCCAACGTTCGATTATGGTGACAAGAACTTCCAATCTGACTGATAACTGCCCATGAAAAGTCACAGAGTAATGAATAAATGATAAAAGGAGAAAGTCTTTCGTAACGAATAGCCAAAATACAGAGGCATCCAATCACCATGCCAATGGAACTGCAATGAAAGTTGATCAGATGACAGAGTGCACAGATGAGAGGTGGAATTAGTAGATGTTTTCAGAAGCTTACAGTCTGTAAATCATAGAACTCTACGACATGAGCAACTGCTTTGAGCGTCCTTTCGACTCGGACCCCAGGTTCCCTCTGATCCTCCACACTGCCAAGAATCTTACCATTAATATTATATTCTGTCATCACATTTGACCTACCAAACTGAACCACTTCACACCTATCTGGATTGAACTCCATCTGTCACTTATCAGCCCAGTTTTGCATCCTATCAATGTCCCGGTGTAACCTCTGACAATTCTCCACACTATCCACAACACCTCCAACTTCTGTGTCATCAGCAAACTTCCTAACCCATTCCTCCGTTTCCTCATCCAGGTCATTTATAAAATTCACGAAGAGTAAGGGTCGCAGAACAGATCCTTGAGGCACTCCACTGGTAACCGACATCCATGCAGAATATTACCCGACTACAACCACTCTTTGCCTTCTGTGGGCAAGCCAGTCCTGGATCCACAAAGTGATGTCCCCTTCGATCACATGCCGCCTTACTTTCTCTATAACCCTTGCATGGGGTACCTTATCAAATGCCTTCCTGAAATCCATTTTCACTATATCTGCTGCACTTCATTCATCAATGCGTTTAGTCACATTCTCAAAAAAAAATCAATCAGGATCATAAGGCACTACCTGCCCTTGACAAAGACATGCTAACTACTCCTAATAATATTATACCTCTCCAAATGTTTATAAATCCTGTCTCTCCGGATCTTCACAATCAGCTTATCAACCACTGAGGTAAGACTCAATGGCCTGTAATTTCCATGGTTATCGGAACTCCCTTTCTTGAATAAAGGAACAACATCCGCAAACCTCCATTCCTACAGAACTTCCCCCTTCCCCATTGATGATGCAAAGATCATCGCCAGAGGCTAAGCAATCTTCTCCCTCACCTCCTACAGTAGCATGGGGTACATTTCGTCCGGACCGGGCGACTTATCCAACTTGATGCTTTCCAAAAGCTCCAGTACATCCTCTTTCTTAATATCTACATGCTCAAGCTTTTCAGTCTGCTGCAAGTCATCACTGCAATCACCGAGATCCTTTTCTATAGTGAATACTGAAGTAAAGTATTCATTAAGTACCTCTGCTATTTCATTTGGTTCCATACACACTTCCCCACAGTCATATCTGATAGGTCCTATTCTTTCACGTCTAATCCTCTTTCCACATACTTGTAGAATGCCTTGGGGTTTTCCTTAATACTGCCCGCGAAGACCTTGTCATCGCCCCTTCTATCTCTCCTAATTCCCTTATTAAGCTCCTTCCTAGTAGCCTTTTAATCTTCCAGATCTCTAACATTACCTTGCTCTCTGAACCTTTTGTAAGTTTTCTTTTCTTCTTGAATAGATTTATTTCAGCCTCTGTACACCACGGTTCCTGTACTCTACCATAAATTCCCTGTCTCATTGTAACGTACCTGTACAGAGCTCAACACATATATCCCCTGACGATTTGCTACATTTCTTCCGCACTTGTCCCTGAGAACATCTGTTTCCAATTTGAGTCTCCAATTTCTTACCTGATAGCCTCATAATTCCCCTTACTCCAATTAAATGTTTTCTAACTTGTCTGGTCCTATCTCTCTCCAATGCTATTGTAAAGAAGATGGGAACTATGATCACTATCTCCAAAATGCCCTCCCGCTGAGAGATTTGACACCTGACCAGGTTCATTTCCCATACCAAACCAAGTACAGCCTCTCCTCTTGTAGGCTTATCTACATACTGAATGAAGAAACCTTTCTGAACAAACCTAACAAACTTCAACCCATCTACGCCCCTCGCTCTAGGGAGATGCCAATAGATATTTGTAAAATTAAAATCTCCCATCACGACATCTCTGTTATTATTACACCTTTCCAGAATCTGTTTCCTTATCTGCTCCTTGATATTCCTGTTACTATTGGGCGGCCAATAAAAACACCCAGTTAGGTTATTGAACCCTTCCTGTTCCTAACCTCCACCCACAGAGACTGCGTAGAAAATCCCTCCATGGTGCCCACCTATTCTGCAGCTGTGACACTGTCTCTGATCAACAGTGCCACGCCCACACCTCTTCTGCCTCCCTCCCTGTCCTTTCTGAAACATCTAAAACCCGGCACTTGAAATAACCAATCCTGTCCCTGAGACATCCAAGTCTCTGTAATTGCCAACACATCATATCACCAAGTAATGATCCACGCTCCAAACTCAACCGCTTTGTTCACAACTCTCCTTGCATTAAAGTAGACACAACTCAAGCCTCCGGTCTGAGCGCGTCCCTTCTGTGTCACCTGCCTATCCTCCCTCTCGCACTGTGTGCAAGCTTTCTCTATTTGTGATCCAACATCCTCTTCCCCAGTCTCTTCAGTTCGGTTCCCACCCCACCCCCAACAATCCTAGTTTAAAATCTCCCCAGTAGCCTTAGCAAACCTCCCCTCCAGGATACGTCTCAACTTCATAGAAAAACACAAATAAGATGGACGTCACGTGGGTGCCGGGCAAAATAGCTGCTTGTTAGTGGAGCTCCGACGACCTAACATAAAATTCTATCAATTAGAGCATATTTATCTCGCCTTATTCGGATACAGCTTTTCTAGAGTTCAAACTGCTTTTTTACTGAAAAATAACAACTTTGCGAGATAATTCGGGACGATGCCAAGACCTTCGAAGAGCGCTACAGCGAGCCACGTGGCTACAAGACAGGGCCCGCAATCCAGAGATCAAGGCAGGCTAACGATACAGACGAACTAAGGCTCCAACATGGAGAATTTACAAGTTGAGGTTAGTCGGATAAGTTCCATTCTGCTCGGGGTGGCTACTGATTTATCTACAATTAAAGAAACGACAACGGAGTTGAAGAACTCCGTCAATGCCATTCAACAGAGGCTGACGGAAGCCGAGGTCGCCTCTCCAGCGTGGAGGACACCACTGTGCAGCTGGTGGGTGCTAGCGAGCAGAATAATAAACGCTTGGACCTGCTGTGGAACCGTGTCGAGGAGCTTGAGAACAGGAGCAGACGGAACAACGTCAGGCTGGTCGGTCTAAAGGAGGGTGCGGAAACGGGCGGTCTGATTAAGTGTGTGCAAAGAATCATGTCAGAGGGATGTGGCATCGAACTGAAAGCAGAGTTTGAGATTGAGAGGGCGCACCGGGTCCCGGCTCCGAGGTCGGGCGAGGATCGCCCCTCCCCCCAGGTTGGTCTTAATACGATTCTTGCGCTCTTCGGCCAGAGAGAAAGTGCTGCAAGCGGCCATAGCAAAAAGAGGAGTTGAGTGGGAGGGATACAAAGTCTCCTTCTTTCCGGATATGTCCAGCGAATTGGCTGAGAAACGGAGCGCATTTACTACTGCTCGGAAAATGCTGCAAAGAGTCAACGTGAGGTATACACTCGCTTTTCCAGCAGTTCTACGATTCACGTGGAAAGTAAAGAACACGTTCTTTATTACTGCTGCAGAAGCAGTGAAATTCATTCAGGGAAAGTGCGGCGCTGCCACTGACTGAGAGACAGTAATAGGTGGAGATAACTTTTTAGGTACAACAGGATGGGTGGGGAGCCGGATAAAGCGGTCTGATTAGTGCTAGGCTTACTAGCTGGCACGGTACTTCGCGGACCATATCATGTGTCTTTTTCTTTTCCGTTTCTTGTAGAGTTTATCCTGCCTACTTGCTTTTATTTGTTAGTTAATCTGGCAGGAATATATTATCGCTATGTTTTTGGGTTATGTTGGTTGTTTAGTTGTTCGAAAGCGCAGCATTTGCAGTGGATTAAAAATCTGGAGGCAGAAATAACCACATTGGAAACGGTCTTATCAAGACAATATACCGATGACTTATACAAAGATCTGTGCAATTTGAAATTCAAGCTAAATAACATACATAACAAAGAAGCAGAATATGCATTATTTAGATTAAAAACAAGTTTCTATGAAGGTGGTGACAAAGCTGGTAAGCTGCTGGCACGATACTTAAAGCAGCAGAAGACGGATAGTGTTATACCTGTGATTAAGAAAGGGGATACATTAGTGTCATCATCAAAAGAAATAAACGAAGTCTTTCAACAGTTCTATGATCATATATATGCATCACCGTTTAATCATGACCAGGAGGAGCTGAATCAGTTTTTTGCTAACATAAAATTGCCTACATTATCCCCACATCAAGCTGAGTCCTTGGATGCCCCAATTACTGAGGATGAGGTCAGACGGGCTATTGCAGCTATGAAAATGGGGAAATCTCCAGGTATGGATGGCTTCCCAGTTGAATATTATTAGAAATTTCTAGACATATTGGCTCCTATTCTAACAAAAATCTATTCAGAAGCATTTAATTTGGAATCTTTACCTAATACATTTAATGAAGCATTAATTCGTTGATCCCAAAAAAAGACAGGGATGCAATAGACCCTTCCAATTATAGGCCTATAAGCTTAATTAATGTGGACTGTAAGATACTGACTAAAATACTGGCTTCGCGATTAGAGAAAGTTTTGCCATCTATAATTAACTCTGACCAGGTTGGCTTCATTAAAGGCAGATCCCCAACTGACAATTTAAGGAGATTACCGCACTTAACATGGCTGAACTCCCCAAGTAGTATCCCAGTTACTGCCATCTCCCTGGACGCTGAAAAGGCCTTTGACAGGGTTGATTGGAGATTTTGAACCACTGTCTTGTCATTCTTTGGGTTTGACTCTGTCTTTAATCATGGATTAGAATTTTGTATAAAAACACAAAGGTTGCACTTATTACAAATGGTATCATATCCCCATTTTTCAACATTTCACGGGGTACACTCCAAGGCTGCCCCCTCTCCCCCTGTTATTTACGAATTTTTTTTTTTGGAACCGTTGTAGGTCGTGATTAGAGCAGATCCAGATATTAGAGGGGTGAAGGGAGGCGGAAAGGAGCATAAGTTGATGCTATATGCTGACGATATTTTATTACAGATTAGTGACTCTCCTTATTCCTTACCCCCACTAATGAAAACAATTCAATTATGTTCTGAAGTGACTGGTTATAAAATCAACTGTAGTAAATTTGAGGCTATGCCAATGTCAAAATTGTGTTATTCAAATTCAGTATCTCACTTTAATTTTAGATGGGTGCCAGTTGGAATGATGCATCTAGGGGTCAAACTCAGTCAGAATTTGGATGAAGTAATTACTTTAAATTCTGATCCATTATTGAGTAGGATAAGAAATAATCTGGCTAAGTGGGGTGTACTCCGACTGTCACTCTGGGATAAAGTCAATGTAGTTAAAATGGTCAGAGCACCTCAGTTTAACTATCTTTCTATGATGCTTCCTTTAAATATTTCAGATTTGATCGACAAGCAATACAACAAAATTATTATTGACTTTCTATGGGATAAGAAGAAGCCCAGAATTAAAATGAGTAAGATGTGTATGTCCAGTGACATGGGTGGGCTCAGTCTACCAGACGTCAGGGCATATAAATTAGCCTTTGAAATGACCAAGATAGCTAAACTTTGGGACAGGCAGATGTTGATTTAGATTGTGTAGTTATAGAACGGAGCTTGGCTGCACCACATTCTCCCCTTAACATTCTCTCACAACATGTGGAAAACAACACTAATCTAAATCCTATACTATTTCACTCAAGGGGTGTGTGGAGTACAATTCATAAATCTTGTAAAAATGTCACATTTAAATCAGTTATACTCCTCGCTCTGGAATGACCCTGTGAAACGCATTGGGAAAAGAATGGTGTACTGGAAAGAATGGAAGGTTAAAGGTGTAAATACAGTAGGTGATCTCTGTGAGATTGGGATTTTTATGTCGTATTTGGATTTGCAGAGGAAATATAACTTTGTAGATAAAGGGAATTTCTGGAAGTATTTACAAATAAGACATTCCGTTAGTAGCATATTCAACAATGGTGGCCCACAAAGTAACCCTTTAACTGAATACCTTACACTACCACAGGAAGTTCATAAAGCATCAGTGTTATATAAAATGTTCAGGCACTCTGTGGGTGAACCGTGTAACAATCTTAAAGCAGTATGGCAGAAGGATCTTGGAAGTGATATTGAAGATAATGAGTGGTCAAATATTTTATCAAATGTGGGTAGACATATTGGGGAAGCGAGAGGGAAATTTATTCAGTATACGATAGTACACAGATATTATTGGACACCAACTAAACTCTACAAAATGGGGATTGTTGATCATCGTTTATGCTGGAAATGTGAAAATGAGGTGGGCACATGTTTTCACATGATTTGGGAGTGTTCCATGGTTCGTCCATGTTGGTGTAAAGTTCTTGATTTGTTGGGGAATTGGTCGGGTCCTACACTGCCCTTGTGCCCACGGCTTTGTCTCCTGGGTGATAGGAGAATGATACCTAATGTAAACCATGACAAATTTACTATTTTAAAGGCGGGTCTCATCACAGCTGCAAGAATTATATTGCAAAACTGGAAAAAAACCAGATGTCCCACTGTGAGGGAATGGACTGAGGGAATGGTTAAGATTTGATCATATGAACACATGTTGGGAAGAATTAACAGTGAGGGAAAAGTGCAAGATGCGTAGGATCAATTTTGGTTGTAATTTAAACTTAAATTAGAAGATTTTTTTCTGTTTCGTAATTTTATATGTTTTCCTGCCATGGGATGTCTGTATAAATATGCTGTACTGTATCTGCTCTATGATATTCTGTGCTGCTCTGTAAACTAAGAATAAATACTAATAAAAATTTGAATTACAAAAAGAACACAAATAAATCGACCTAAGATATGGGACGTATTATTGAGTCTCACTGAAACACTGCAAAGGAGAAACTTCCACTGAAAATCTGTAACATTTTCCATCGATATTCCAAGTATGTTTCACTACAGAACTCCCTTCGTACCCGCCACCCTCAGTGAAACGCTAAACAGTTGCATCGTCTGTCCACCATCACAAGCGCTTCAGCTCATCCGTGCAGCCAACACTTTAAATGCATTGTGGCAATTAATCGTAAAGGCGTTTTACATCGACGTCAAAAGTGTATAACATGCAACACGGGAAAGCTTTTACCGGAACAGTTTAACACAATATTCTGTGGATTATATTGATGAAACATGAGGATGAATTTCCGAGTTATACTTTGGGGCTGCGTGGAAATGTGCAAATGTCAGTGACAGTGAATAGGTCATAAATTGGTAAATTTTCAAATTGCTTAAATGTTGTCACATGTACAGAGGTGCAGAGAACAAACTGTTTCATAGGCCATTCATGCCGATCAGTTCATCAGTGCATTGAGATAGCACAAGCGCGCAGAATAAAGTGTTACAGTTACAGAGAAAGTGCAGTACAGGTAGGCAGTAAGGTGCAAGGGCATAAAGACGTAGATGGGATGGGGAGGAGAGAGAATGTCCGTGATGGATGAGGTCTTTGCCTATATTGGCTGTTTTGCCGAGACAGCAACAGTGTACACAGAATCCATCGAGAGGAGTTGGCTTCCGTGATGTGCTGAGCTCTATGCGCAACTCTTTAGTTTATTTCAATTACCAGCAGAGCAGACACCATACCCAGCCGTGCTGCATCCAGACACAATTCATCGTTAAAAATTGATGAGAGTCAAAGTTAGAGCCCCGGTTAGCGCACTTTGCCGTGACATCTACGTGGTTGGACCAGGATAGGTTGTTGGTGAACTTGAATTTCTTAACCCTCCCGATCTCAGCATCGTTTACATAGTTGACCCGCCCATTTCCTGAAATCAAGATCCAGTGCATTCGTGAGTAGAGATCTGATGAATATATATTTCAGTGGCTTTGCAGTCTTCCACAGTTCTTAAGGAGCAGCTTCGAAAGCCCTGAACAGGACTTGTGTCCGAAAGCCTTTGACTTCTGATTCTTATCAGCTTCACCATGGCTGAATGGGTCCTGGTTCTTGCGGCGTTTGTGTCCTGTTTGTTCAGTAAGTAGAATACTTACTCCTTTATACTGTCCTTTATGTCGTGTTTTTTACTTAAGGGTTTTTAATAATTATTTGTTACTTTCCCCAGCTGCAAACGCGGAGATGACTTTGACTCCTCAGTCTCCGTCCGTATCGGCGACTCCGGGTAGAACCGTGAAAATCACCTGTACCATGTCAGGGGGCAGCATCAGCAGCTACTACGCGAGCTGGTACATGCAGAAACCCGGCAGCGCCCCAGTTTTTGTGTTGTATGGAAGCTCCACGAGAGGATCGGGAATTCCAGATCGATTCACCGGTTCCACAGACTCATCGAGCAACCAAATGCATTTAACCATCACCAACGCTCAAAGGGAGGACGCCGCCGATTATTACTGTGGTGTCTGGTATAGTAGTAGCCCGTACACATTCACCTTTGGGAGAGGAACCAAACTGAATTTCAACAGTAAGTAAATATTTGTTGGGATCTAATCACCTTTTGATTTTGTTTGGTTTCTTTTTTCGTTTGACCCTTGGAATAATATTATCAATCCTGATGCTTCGATCTGATTTACAGTCCGCCTCTCATTGTATCTTTACAATACCGCAGGCAGAAAACTAGCGCATATGCATCCTGTTTGCTTGGTAGGGTTACTTAATTTAGCAGAAAAGTATCTGCAAAACAACCTAAGTTCATTGCCATGACTTTTTTAAAATAGCTTCGTGAATAGATGCTTCGTGCTGTTACCGAGTGTATCTTAAAAGTGTCCCAGGGAACAGATGTATTAAAATATATTCACAACAGTGAGGTTTTGCATTAGACAACCGAGGTGAAGTCGTGTTTAGAGCCCACAAATTATTGTATAAATGATCTGAATGCCAATCGGCTGGAATATATTTTGTTAGTTTCTTAAAATTTATTTCTGCTAATATTACTTTATTTTGTGTGTATTGTGTTGTGCACCTTGGTCTCCTAAAACGTTGTTATGTTTGACCGTGTACATGTAAACAGTTGACTGACGATACAATTTATCCAGAACCTGAAGCTTAATGGGGACCAGAGCCGAGCTGTGAATGTTACCGAATTGCGATAGAGAATTTTTATTTCCTTAAGACGGTAAAATATAGGAACAGAATTAGCGAATTCGACCCCATGAATCTGCTCCGTCATTAGATCATCGCTGGTATATTTTTCTCTCAAGATCATTCTCCTGACTTCTATCCATAACCTTTGACGTCGTTACTAATCAAGAGACTATAAAACTCAGTTTTAAATTTACCCAAAGACTTGGTCTCCACAGCATCCTTTGGGAATAAATTCTACAGATTCACCACTTTACAGACAAATCAAATTCTCCTCATGTCAGTTCTAAAGGGCTATCCTTGTATTCAAAGGATTTTCTCTCAGGTCTACTCTATCGCACTAAAGGGGGCATCCTCCCACTTCCACTCAATCTAGCTCTTTCAGTATTCGGTAGGTTAAAATGAGACTTCATCCTCCACACCCCCCCCAACCCAAACCCCACCATTCCTCTGAAATCCAGCGTGTACAGGCCCAGGGCCATCAAATGCTCCTTATACTTTAACTCATTCATTGTCGCGATCTTTACTGTAAAACCTCCTCTGGTCCCTCTCCAATGCCAGCACATCCTTTCTTTGATATGTGGCCCCAAAACTACTCACAATACTCTAAATCTGCTCTGGCTATTGTCTTTTAAAACCTTAGCATTACATCCTTGCTTTTATATTCTATTCATCTCGAAATAAATACTGCTTGGTATTCGTGCTGTTAGCGAGTGCTTCCTAGGAATTGCCCAAGGAACAGGTGTACCTGCAGGATGACTTCCAAGTCTCCTTGCTCCTCCGACTTCTTAATTCGATCTCCGTTTAGAAGAAGTCTGTACCTTTATTCCTTCTACCATTGTCCACGACCATACAATTTCCTACACTGTACTCCATCTGTCACATCTTTGCCCATTCACCTGATCCGTCAAAATCATTCTGCAGACTCCTACTGCCTCAACACTGTCTACTCCTCCACCTGTCATTGCATCATCCGCAAACCTGGCCACTAATCCATAAATCCCGTCGTTCAGATCATTACCTTCCAGCATGAAACGTAGCAGACTCAACACCGATCCTTGCAGAACACCACTAGTCACCGGTAGCCAACCAGAAAAGATTATCCTCACGCTTTTCTCCTGCCAGTCAGCCAATGCTCCATCTATGCCTGTGATACCACGTACTCTTATCGTGTTCAGCAGCCTGATGTGTGACACTTTGTCAATGGTCTTCAGAAAATCCAAGTCAATAACATCCACTGACTCTTATTTGTCTATCCTGCCTGGTATTTTCTCAAGGAATCTCAACAGATTTGTCAACTAAATTACCCCTTAAGGGAACCATGCTGATCACGGCTGATTTTATCGTATGCCACCAAGTACCTAGAAATTTCGTCCTTACTAATGGATTCTAGCAAACTCAATATATTTAAATTTCGATTAAACATCAGCATGTTTACTAGGAAATTAACTGACGTCAGGCTAACTGGCCCATAATATCATGCATTTTGCGTCCATTTCTTCTCAGAATGTGGAGTAATATTTGTCAGTTTCCAGTCCTGCGGACCCATTGGCCCATTCTTGAAAGATTGTTACTAATGCCTCTCTAATCTATCCAGCTACCGCCTTCAGAATCCTGGAGTGTAGTCCATCTGGTTTATCGACTTATCTAACTTCAGATCTTTCAGCCTCCCAAGCTCCTTCTTCTTCGTCATAGCAACTACTATCACTTATGTTTAATTTCCATTAATGCTTAATTTCGATCTTTGTTTCCTCAACTAGATCTTTTCACGTTACTTCAGCTCCTCTTGTTCTATACCTATTAACCTGAAGTCATCAAGATTCTGGTGCTCCGTTCTAACTTCTATCCAATTTGCCTTCAGCACGACGCCACCCCAGAGCCCACCTCGGCCTCTCCAATGTGTTTGACCTTCTGCACCGTTTCAGTGTAAATGTCTCAGCTTTGATATCAAATTATCACTCAACCCACCTGTTTTGTTTACATTTCAAACTCTCCAGCCCCGCAGGCCACTGAGCATCTATCTTTTGGATACCTGATCATTACCGTACTAAGTGATCTCTCCATGAATAACAACTCTGAGGTCAGAAACTCTGGAAAATCTCTCTTTAGCTTTGTGCCTTGTCGCTGCGTTTTCCTACGGGATACTACCGTAAAACGATTTCTTTATAAATTCTGTTTTGTAGTCTTGATATCTTATTGTGTGAATGGGTTCAACTTTTCAAATTAATGAAAAAACTGATTATAAAAACAATGACCCAGATATCCACATCTTCTGGATTTCAAAGACCTCTGAGTGTTGTTATCGGGCTTTTCTTCAGTGTGTATCACCCCGGTCCAAACAACACTTTCGGAATTAATTGAGGGACTAAAAACTAGAAAATCCAAGTATAAAACCTTAACTGGTATTATTTACTCCCATTAAAATACTTCCATGATTTTTAGCCATTCACAATCCCTCCTTTACTGCGGCGAATTGCGGCATCTCCGAGAAGAGACAAAGGAACAGTATGTCACTCAAATCCACTGCCTCATCTCTTGCTTTTTACGTGAATAGCTGCGACATTTCGGAGTTTTGCCACGCGCTTTGTCATATCCCTTTCAGGGTTTCGTATTGGTTCTGTGATTCATGTCTTTACGGAGTTTAACATCATGGAACATGCCAATAATCTGTCACGAAAGTTTGATTCCAATTTATATCAATTAATAATTCATTTCCCTGCACTTCTTTCTATTTACAGGTCCGCGAAAACCCGCCGTATCCGTCCTCCGACCGTCTGCGGAAGAAGTTCAGGGACAAGGCACCGCCACTCTGGTGTGTTTAGTGAGCGGGTTTAATCCGGCCGCTGTGAATATCGAGTGGACTGTGGACGGCAGTACGAGAAGGAATGGTGTTGAAACCAGCCGGATCCAGCAGGACGCGGACAACACGTTCAGTGCGAGCAGTTACCTGACTCTGCCAGCCTCAGACTGGAACTCACACGAGCTTTACTCCTGCGTGGTTAAACACGAGACTCAGGCAACCCCATTTCAAACAAACATCGCGCGATCCAGCTGTATGTAATACAAAATGTTTAGACGCTGTTTCTTTAAAATAAAACAAACGAATTTCATGTACAGATGTTAAATTTTTGATTGTAGCTGACACATTTCGCAACCGGGAGAAAACATGTATTGTGTCCTACTGGACGTTCTTAAATAGCATTCGTTCTGAAATTAATATCATCCATGTAATTTTATCCCGAAGTAATTAAAATCTACCCAATCTACTGTGGCGTTTTTGCCTTGTTCAATATGTCCGACAAGAGCATTATTTTTCAACAGTTTGCATAGATAGTGAAGATGATCAAACTTTGACATTCGATGAAATAAAATTGACAACGTCGCTTGCACGTTGTGCTAGCTATTGGGTAGGTTTTTCTCCCGAAGAAACCATAATCACTATGACTACATCAGGACAAGTGGTGTAATTACTTGTCAGCGAAATTTACATACATAGTAAAAGAAATACTGATACTGCCTTTATTTGAACATCGTAGGCATATTCGATTTCCAGTTTTAGCATTGTATTCTTCTTGGATATGGTTTTTCTACAGCTCGTCATATTCGGGGAGACAAGGGCTTCTGTACCCTGTGTAAGCAGCAGCGCAGAGCAGAATAGCACTTACTAGAGTTCAAACTAACGAAATTCTTGCTCAAGTGTCCTTCAGAACTACAGGTTTCATTCGAGGTGATTTGGGCTTACGATACCTAACAAACATTGAAAATGGTAGTCCAAAGCATTTCTAGTAAATACAGTGAGACGGTGGTTGATTATCTGAAGCTATTTCGGGATTCAAAACAGTGAAGCACTGAAGATATCGCACCGACATTTGTACATTAGTTTGTACAATATATATAATGATAGCTTTCTGTGTGTAATGTGGAACACCGTGGCCATAGTATAGAGGTCGAGAGAACGGTATCGTAAAAATAAGATAAATATGTCCAATAAATAGCGTAAAAGCTCATTTTCAGGCGAATGAGAATACGGATTGGACTCACGTCACTCTAATTGGTTATACAAGTTGCATTATCTCGATAAGAAAAGAATAGCAAGAGCAAGTTTGCAACTAATCATTGAAATTTATACCTGGGTTATTGAAACGGGGACATTAATATCACGTGGTCTTCATCAGTCACTCTGGACTGAAGCCGTTGGACTTCCCTTCTCTGAATATGGAAGGCCTAAGGAGTTCCCTGTGGCTTTACAGCTGCACAGACCAACCATTGCTCTGAGCAGGACATTTTTACACGGCC
The DNA here is from genome assembly GCF_048418815.1 of Hemitrygon akajei. Lineage (NCBI taxonomy): Eukaryota > Metazoa > Chordata > Chondrichthyes > Myliobatiformes > Dasyatidae > Hemitrygon > Hemitrygon akajei. The sequence continues at coordinate 29,931,146 of NC_133132.1, read as the reverse complement.
TGTAAACTGCGCAGTACTTTAAAACCACATTATATAAAAGTAAATTCCAGTATCGCACCAGAAAGTCTGTGTGCGCGGGGGCATTCCAGTTACTGCGCGGCAGGTGCACGGTTGTACTTGGTGTGGCAGACCATTCAGTGTTGTGATAGGACGATAAAATGACCAGAACTGCGCTGGGATATTTTGGCAAAGGGCGTGGCTCACTTCAAACTATACAGAGAAAGATATGAATGATCGCGGTTAGTATGATTTAAAAGCGTATACAGAAACGTTAACCATAGCACAGACCTTTTGGCCCAGGATCTTTTGCCCACATTTTAACTTAATCCAAGATCAATCTAACCATTCCCTTCCACAGAGCCCTCCAGTTTTTTATTCATCCATTGGCCTAAGATTTCTTAAATGTCCCTGATATATATTTGCCTCTACCACCACACTGGCAAGGCATTCCACGAACATACCACTCTGTGTAAAGAATATACCTCTGACACCCTCTATATTTTCGTCCAATCAGTTTAAAAGTCTGCCCTCTCGAATATACCGCTGCCACCCTAGGCAAAAGGCACTGGTTATCCATTCTATCTACTCCTCTTATCTTATGCATCCCTATCAGGTCGTCTTTCAACCGGCTTCATTCCAAAGCGAAAAGCTCTAGTTCATTCAACCTATCCTGATCAGACATGTTCTCTAATCCAAGCAGCATCATGGTAAATCTCCTCTAAACCCTCTCTACAGCTTCCACGTCCTTCCTATTCTGACCAGAATCAAACACCACAATGTAGGTGTGGTCTAACCAGAATTTTATGGAAATACAACATTAGCCGGCGGCCCTTGAACTCGATCCCTCGACTAATGCAGGCTATATGCCTTCTAAACAACCCTATTGACATGCGCGGCTATTTTTGAGGGATCTATGTGAGTGGACCCCAGGATCCCTTTGTCCTCTACACTGCTAAGAATCTTCTCTTTAACCTTGTACTCCGCCTTTGTTTTCGCTATTCCAAAGTCCATTATTTCACATTCTTCCGCATTGAAAGCCATCTGATACTTGACAGCCCAGCTACGCTTCCCATCAATGATCCCATTGTAAACTACGACAATCTTAACCACAGCACCAACAGCCTTGTGTCAACTGTCCCATCGCCCTATCCTTAGACCATAGCTCTCCATACCCCTCCCACCCATATTCTTTTGATATTTAAAACTTGTATTAAACATTGAACTCGAATCGCATGCACTACTTCCACTGGCATCTCGTTCCACACTCTCACTACTCTCTGTGAAGAAGCTCCTCCTCATGTTTCCCCTAAACATTTCACCTTTCACCCTCAGCCCCTGACCTTTAATTCTAGTCTCGCCCAACCCGAGTGTGAAAAGCCTGCTTACATTTACCCTATCTATTCCCCACATCATTTTGCATATCTCTATCCAATCTCCACTCATTCTCTTATGCTCCAAGTAAGAAAGTGCCAACCTCTTCAACCTTTCCACATAACTTAGGTCCTCAGGTCAAGAAATCATCCTTATAAATTTCCTCGGTACTCTTTCAATTTTGTTGACATCTTCGCTGAAAGTAGGAAGGTATCCAGAGCAGCACACAATATAGGAACGCCTTACTAACATCCATGTACAGACGTCTGACAGACAGACAGACATACTTTATTGATCCCGTGGGAAATTGGGTTTCGTTACAGTCGCACCAACCAAGAATAGTGTAGAAATATAGCAATATAAAACCATAAATAATTAAATAATAATAAATAAATTATGCAAAGTGGAAATAAGTCCAGGACCAGCCTATTGGCTCGTGGTGTCTGATACTCCAAGGGAGGAGTTGTAAAGTTTGATGGCCACAGGCAGGAATGACTTCCTATGACGCTCAGTGTTGCATCTCGGTGGAATGAGTCTCTGGCTGAATGTACTCCTGTCCCTAACCAGTACATTATGGAGTGGATGGGAGACATTGTCCAAGATGCCATGCAACTTGGACAGCATCCTCTTTTCAGACACCACCGTCAGAGAGTCCAGTTCCAACACCATCACCCCCCCCCCCCGAACTTCACTGGCCTTACGAATGAGTTTGTTGATTCTGTTGGTGTCTGCTACCTTCAGCCTGCTGTCCCAGCACACAACAGCAAACGTGATATGTACGTCATATTATGTATATGTACATATATGTACGCTCTACTTTTATTAACTTCTATAGTCACTTTCTCGAAAAAGTCAATCAGGTTCGTGAGACAGGAACTGCCCCTCAAAAAGCTGTACTGTATGTAATCAGGCTATGCTTCTGCAAATGCACATAAATTCTGCCTTTAAGAATCAGTTCCAAAGTTTCACCACCACTGACATGAAGCTCCGGTCTATAATTCCCAGGATTATCCCTAATCCATTTCTAAAACAAAGTAATAATATTTGAGACCCTCCAACCTTCTGCTACTCCTCCTGTGTATAATAACAGCGAAAAGATTATCACCAAGAGGGAACATTCTCTTCCCTCGCTTCCCGTAGTAACCAGGGTATACCCCATTCGGCCCCGGAGCTTTATGTCGTTTTTCAAAAGTCCGACAATATCCTATTTCTTAACGTCACATGTTCTAGCATGTCAGCCTGTTTTAGGCTGGCCACACACAAGTCAAGGTCCTTCTCAGTGGTGAACACTGAAGACATTAATTCATTAAGGAACTCCCCTACCTCCTCCGACTCCAAGCACATAGTTCCTTTTCTTTTACTCACTCTAGTCATCCTTCTGTTCTTCACCTACGTGTAGAACGTCTTGAGGTTTCCCTTAATCTTACTCGCCAAGCTCTTCTCATTCCCCTCCTCTAGCTCTCTTAAATTCATTATTCAGCTCCTTCCTGGCTGCTTCGTAACACTCAAGAGTTCTATCTAATCTTTCCTTCAAAAACCGTTAGTCAACTTCTTTTATCCTCTGGGTGGGATGCTTCACATCTCTTGTCAACCATGCTTCCTTCTCCCTACCATCCATGTTCTACTGGAAGATGCTACCCAGAACCCCACTAGTGTTCCCTACACAACATTCACATTTCCTTGTTCATTTCCCTGATAACATTAATTCCCAATTTCTGCTCACAAGCTCATGTATTATAGCATCATAATTCCCTCACCTTCAAAACCATCTGCTCTTATCCCTCTCCAAGGGATTGGTAAATTAGAGAGTTGTGATCACCCACGAGCAATCTGAAACCTGGCCTCTTCCATTGGCTAGCACTCGATCCAGTAAGGCCTCTCTTCTAGTTTGCCTGTCCACATATTCAAAAACCCTTCATTAACAGACCTAACAAATTCTGCTCTGTCTAAATTCTTTTGCATGTAAGCTATGCCGATCATTATTAGGGAAATACGTGTTTTTGCAGCTTTCCAAAATCGACCTGCCGACCTACTCTTCGATGTTCCTGTTGAGAGGTGTGCGCTGTACAATTCTCCCAATAGAGTACACACAAAGTATACTGCAGATGCTGTGGACAAATCAACACATACAAACAGGCTGAATGGACTCAGCAGGTCGGGCAACATCCGTTGAAATGAGCAGTCAACGTTTCGGGCCGAGACCCTTCGTAAGGACTCAATAGAGTGACTGCAACCCTTCCTATTTCGGGAATGCGAATGGTTCCTCCAAGAATAAAAAGGCAAATACATGTTATCATCGTTCTTCACCTCATGGTTTTCCAATATCTTTCTTGATTTTCGAGCAACACGGGTGCGCGCTAATTGTTTCATAGAGACACAGGCCGTAGTTTGGTTAAGAGTCTTGGAATGCGCAGTATCTCTACGTTTTAGCAGACGAGGATTCTCCTGTTGTAACTTCTTCAGACATGTCATTTCCGCGCACTCCTGCGCTGAAACATTGATAAGAGTCACATCAATGGCTAACGTGCAAAATAAACCTTTATGGTAGAGGTGTAATATCTTCCCTGATCTAGGTTGCTATTTATTACTAGATTTCATTGGTTAATTGTTCGGTCACAGCTGATGATTAATCGTTTCTGCGTTGCTAAGCCATTACCTGTCTTCATCGGATGGACCATTATATAATCGCTTGTATATTCATTCATTCGTTGAAAGCACTTGTTAGAAGTCGAAGGAATTTCAATCAATATTTGAATCTGCCTTCAACGAGGGCAGAATAATAAGTGATAAAATGTTGTCATGGATAGAAAATTGATTGACTGACAAAAAATGAAGTTCAAACATTAATGGCCGAGTCTCTGGAATGATATATCTCACAATCTGTGAAACAATTCAGATCCTTCCACTTCGCTGATGACAAAAACACAAATAGGTAATTACATTGTGAAGTGAAAGTCAAAAGGCTAGGGAGGGATATTGATAATCTCGTGGGTGAGCTAAGATCCGGCAAAGCAAAAAGAGGAAAAAGAGGAAAAAAGAGGAAAAGAGGGAAATAGAGTGACTGAGCTGGCATGAAAAATGCTTCAACAGCATATTTTCCAAACATTTGGAGATTGTAACTCCCAAGTTGAAGAGGGGTAAAGGCATTTAGATCACGGTAGTATGTAATTCACAAAATGCTATTATTCAGGTGCAAGTAACTAAAAAGGCTGGGAACATGTTAAAGGAATTATGTGCAAAATTTGGGGGTGTTATGCTTCATGTGACAGGGCAATAAAGAACAAAATGTGGACTGTGTACTGAATTCTTCTTACTTAAAAATTATCTAAATGTGTTAGAAGTTCAGAGGAAGCTTACAAGAACGATTTCGTTGGTGGTTCGGTATCCTAGGATTAACTGTGCATAGGCTCGACTTCTATCGACTGGAGTTCATCAGAGTTATGGGACTTGACTAAAATCTAGTAGTCCTTAGTAACAATACGTATGCTTCATAAACCTTGTAGTCTGAAGCTCTACGGCTCGAAGGGCTCATGACAATAAGTCCGGCACCTGACGTCTTGGGGAACCCGAGAGTAACACGTCTGAACACGAGACAGACAGATCTGGGGAATCCGAGACAGGCGATTCATCTCCCAACAAGGTTGGTCGTCTCGAGATAGACCTGATAAACTGGAGACAGACCTGACGAACTCCAGATACTCTTGGAGATCCCGAGACAGGACTGGTCATCTCGAGATAGACATTGAATAAATTTGGGAAATATGAAATAAATCTGGGGAATATAGAATAAAACTCGGGAAAATCGAATAGTCCTCGGAAGCCTGGAGGGCCATGGCCGACCCAGGAACCTTTAACAACACTAAAATTCTTGATAAAAGCCTTTAATGTGGTCTAGGCAAGCTCTAAACGTGGACTCGGAATTTGGTCTCCATAAATTCGGAATGAAGGCTCGAGACACTCGGAAACCGAAGGAACTGCGGACGCCACTTTACAAGTTCCATTGGACCCTTATATCGCTGCGTTTTTTTTTTGTCACCGTGCAGACTGAACGCAAGTCCGGAGAAAAGACAGGCTGCCATATGGAGTCAGCGATCTTGCCTTATTCATAAGAGTTCCAACTGACAATCGGCGGCTCGGCAAAGTGACACCGAGAGAACTAACATTCTCAAAGCTAGGGACAGCGAAATTAAAAATTGGAAGACTGCTTAAATAATTACAGTACCCGGAAACCCCATGTCAATCAAAATAAACTTTAATAAGTTTAAACAGAAAACGCAAGGGTTTAACGAGTCTCGTTAAGAGAACTATTCACAAATAAAGACTATTTAGAAAATTTGGTGCCCAATGCTCTAAGACTTCCTACACAGGTGCGAAGAACTCAAAACATCCGTTGTTAGGCGGGAATCCTTTATCGCCTTACTCAAAGTATGCACCATCATTCGACAGTTTTAAACCGAGCGTTCGTCTTCTCTTCTCGCTTCGGCATTAGTCTCATTGCTGCAAATTCATACTAATATCACCTTAAATGGAATGTTTAGAGCTATGTCTGTCTTTTGTTTTGTTTATGTACTTACCAAAACACTCTAGTCGTTATCTCTCAGAAAAGTAAGAAAATCTTCATTCTTGCTTAATTAAAACGGGCAACATAATATCATACGATGCAAATAATTTCCCACACTTCGTTCAGAATCAGTTAGTATTTTTCTTCCCTGCCAGCATTGCGCTATGATGACAAGTGCTTCCATTTTGACATTTAACTATGCATGAAAAGTCACGGGGAAAAGAATAAAGATTAAATGATAAAAGGAGAAAATCTTTCTTAACGAATAGCCAAAATAGAGAGGCGTCCAATCACCATGCCAATGGAACTGCAATGAAAGTTGATCAGATGACAGAGTGCATAGATGAGAGGCGGAATTAGTAGGTGTTTTCAAAAGCTTACAATCTGGAAATCATAGAAGTCTCAAAGAATTCAACGGCATGAGCAACTGCTTTGAGCATCCTTTGAACACGGACTCCAAGATCCCTCCGATACTCCACACTGCCAAGAGTATTAACATTAATACTATATTCTGCCATCACATTTCACCTACCAAAATGAACCACTTCACATTTATCTGGGTTGGACTCCAGCTGCCACAATTATAGCACGGAAACAGGCCACCTCGGCCCTTCTAGTCTGTGCCGATGCTTACACTATTGGTTGTATTAATTGGCTACTACGTGACAAGCCTCCAATTCGTTGATCTGTTACCTTATAACCTTTGTCCATACCAGTAATGCACAATCTACATTCTTTCATACGTCTAATTGGACCGCGCCACACAATTACCAAGCGTTGTCTTAAAAAATTCAAAGAGCTAGCATTAGTGGTCACTTTATTAGGTACGCCTGCAGGTTCCTCAATGCAAATATCTAATCAGTCAGTAATATAGCAGAAGCTTAATGAACATGCAGACAAGAGCAGCAGGTGTTGTTCGGACCAAACATCCGAAAGTGGATGAAAAGTGATCTAAATTATTTTGAACGTGGAATGAGTGTTTGTGCCAGAGTATCTTAGAAATTGTGGGTTCCCTGCGATTTTCACCCAATAAAGTGCCTCATGAGTTTATGTTCGTGGTCTTCTCCTCCTACAGCCTATTCACTTCGAGGTTCGACGTGTTGTGCGTTCAGAGATGCTCTTCTGCACAGAACTGGTGTAACGCGTGGTTAATTGAGCTACTGTCGCCTTCCTGTCAGCTTCATCCAGTTTGGCCATTCTCCTTAGAGCTCGCTCTTTAATTTTTTTTTTTTGTTTGCTTTAGTATCATTCTCTTAAACTCGAATAAAATGACCACTGACTGTATATGAAAGAGTACAGAACATTTCACAAACAGCAGCTATCTGAAAGTGAATAAGCATTGACCGACAGATATTACCGAGGTATGCCTGCTGGACTATTTGGATTGGGACTAGAATGTTAAAGGTAACGTCACATTCAGGAAGGACGGGAAGATGAGAAAATGCACAAGGATTCGTTCATAGTGAATGCTGAACACAAAGAAATGAAGGTGGATGGCCTATTTTCAGGGCACGGAGAGGAAGAGGTGGTCTGAAAAATAATAAAGCAAAATTCTCCTCTGGTATATGAATCCAGGCAAGATATTAGGGCAATGTGCATCCGACGAAACAAAGGTTGTTTGCCATAATTGCACGTTCATGATTATTGGGAATTATACTTCAAACTAAACGAATGGGGTGTGAGGTGCTCGTTAAATATTTTGGAATATTTTAGAATAACGTGTTCTTGCGCCAACCAAAGGACACGAAGAAGGAATTAGAGGCGGAGATTCCATTGGATTCAGTCGCAATTCTATTTATCGGAAGATCAGGCAGGAGGCCGAGGGGCCTACTTCGTATCCTAAGTGTGACATGTCAGAAGGATAGTACTGAACAAGCAGGTTTTATTTTCATGAAGGTCCATTTGATTCCTGGCCCCAGTCACCCTCAATGCCAGGTGATTCTATGCTTGCGTCAAGAGAATTGACCATTCAAAATCGCAAATGGTCTCTATATTCAGGTGTCTACAGTGTAGCCCATAGTGAATGTAACATTATATTGGTTCGTGTGTCATTTACGCCAGTAGGTGGAAATGTTGCATCACTTGATACCTATACTTGCTTGTGAGAAAGAAGGAACCGGGCCCTAAACTCATAGAATAACAGCGACTGTGCTCTGCATCAATTTCCCAAACTTGGTTCATTGGAGTCATTACTCCAGAATGAATGTTATCTTTTTCAAACTGATATCATGTAAATATCGGGAAATATTACCGAGAGAACATGGGCGATAATTATTGCAACAGACATTTGGCTTTGGACTTGGAATCCTTTCCTGCTGTCTATGTTTTAAATAAAATTTGCATAGAAACATAGAAAACCTACAGCACAATACGGTCCCTTCGCCCAACAAAGTTGTGTCGAACACGTTTCTACCTTAGAAATTACTAGGCTTACCAATAACCCTCTATCTTACTAAGCTCCATGTACCTATCTAAAAGTTTATTAGAAGACCCTGTCGTATCCGCCTTAACCACCGTTGCCGGCAGCCCATTCCACCTACTCACCACTTTCTGAGTAAAAGACTTACCCCTGACATCTCCTCTGTACTACCCCTCAGCACCTTAAACCTCTGTCCACCTGTGGCAACCATTTCAGTCCTGGGAAAAAGCCTCTGACTATCCACATGATCAATGCCTCGCATCATCTTATACACCTCTATCAGGTCACCTGTCATCCTCCGTCGCTCCAAGGAGAAAAGGCCGAGTTCACTCAACCTATTCTCATAAGTCATGCTCCCCAATCCTGGCAACATCCTTGTAAATCTCCTCTGAACCCTTTCAATGGCTTCCACATCCTTCCTGTAGTGAGGCGACCAGAACTGAGCACAGTACTCCAAGTGGGGTCTGAATAGAGTCCTATGTAGCTGCAACATTACCTCTCGGCTCGTCAATTCATTTCAACGATTGATGAATGCCAATACACCATACGCCTTCTTAACCACTGAGTCAATCTGTGCAGCTGCTTTGAGCGTCCTATGGACTCGGACCCCAGGACCCCAGGATCCGTCTGATACTCCACACTGCCAAGAGTCTTACCATTAATACTATATTCTGCCATCATATTTGACCTACCAAAATGAAGCACTTCACACTTATCTGGGTTGAACTCCATCTGCCACTTCTCAGCCTAGGTTTTCATCCTATTTATTTCCCGCTGTAACCTCTGACAGCCCTCCACACTATCCACAACACCTGCCTCTCAGGATCTTCTCCACCAACTTACCAACCACTGAGGTAAGACTCACTGGTCTATAATATCCTGGGCTATCTTTACTCCCTTTCGTGAATAAAGGAACAACATTCGCAACACTACAATCCTCCGAAACCTCTCCCGTCCCCGTTGATGATGCAAAGATCATCGCCAGAAGCTCAGCAATCTCCTCCTTCGCCTCCCATAGTAGTCTGGGGTACATTTCGTCCGGTCCCGGCGTCTTATCCAACTCGATGCTTTCCAAAACCTCCAGCACATCCTCTTTCTTAATAGCTACCTGTTCAAGCTTTTCAGTCCGCTGCAAGTCATCACTACAATCACTAAGATCCTTTTCTATAGTGAATACTGAAGTAAATTATTCATTAAGTACCTTCGGTTCCAAACACACTTTCCCATTGTCACATTTGATAGTTTCTATTCTTTTACATCTTATCCTCTTGCTCTTCACATATTTGTAGAATGCCTTGGGGCTTTCCTTAATTCTGCCACCAAGGCGTTCTCATGGCCCCTTCTGGCTCTCCTAATTTCCATCTTAAGCTCTTTTCTAGTAGCCTTATATTCTTCTAGATGTCGATGTTTACCTAGCTCTCTGAAAATTTTGTAAGCTTTTCTTTTCTTGACTAGATTTATTAAAGGCTTTGTACACCACGGTTCCTGTACCCTACCATAACTTCCCTGTCTCATTGAAACGTACCTACATAGAGCTCTACACAAATATCCCCTGAATGTTTGCCACATTTCTTCCGTACATTTCCCTGAGAACATCTGTTTCCAATTCAAGCCTCCCATTTCCTGCCTTATAGCCTCATAATTCCCTTACTCCAATTAAACGCTATTCTAACGTGTCTGTTCCTATCTCTCTCCTACCTCTCTCTGGAGGTAGAATTATGATCACTATCTCCAAAATGCTCTCCCACTGAGAGATCTGACACCTGACCAGGTTAATTTCCCAATACCAAATCAAGTACAGCCTCTCCTCTTCTAGGCCTATCTACATACTGTGTCAGGAAACCTTCCTGAACACACAGAACAAACTCCACCCCATCTAAACTCCTCGCTCTAGGGAGATGCCAATCGATATTTGGGAAATTAAAATCTCCCATCACGACAACTCTGTTATTATTACACCTTCACAGGATCTGTTTCCCTATCTGCTCCTCGATATCCCTATTACTATTAGGCGGCCTATAAACATGACCAGTAAAGTTATTGACCCCTTCCTGTTCCTAACGTCCACCCACAGAGACTCCGTAGACAATCCCTCCATGGCGTCCACCTTTTCTGCAGCTGTGACACTATCTCTGATCAACAGTGCCACGCAACCACCTCTTTTACCTCCCTCCCTGTCCTTGCTGAAACATCCGGCACTTGAAGTAGCCAATCCTGTCCCTGAGCCATCCAAGACTCTGCAATGGCCACTACGTCATATCTGCTAGTACTGATCCACGCTCTAAGCTCATCCGCTTTGTTCACAACACTCCTTGCGTTAAAATAGACACATCTCAAGCCTTCGGTCTGAGCGCTTCCCTTCTCTATCACCTGCCTAACCTCCCTCTGGCACTGTCTACAAGCTTTCTCTATTTGTGAGCTAACCTCCTCTTCCCCAACCTCTTCAGTTCGGTTCCCACCCCACAACAACAATAGTTTAAACTCTCCCCAGTAGCCTTAGCAAACCTCCCCGTCTCAACTTCATAGAAAAACAGAAACAAATCAGCCTGAAACCAACGGCGTATTATTGAGTCTCACTGAAACACTGCAAAGGAGAAACTTCCGCTGAAAATCTGAAACATTTTCCAACGATATTCCAAGTATCATGTTTCACTACAGAACTCCCTTCGTTCCCGGCACCCTGAGTGAAACGCTAAACAGTTGCATTGTCTGTCCACCATCACAAGCGCTTCAGCTCATCCGTGCAGCCAACACTTTAAATGCATTGTGGCAATTAATCATCACGGCGTTTTACATTGACGTTATCAGCGTATAACATGTAACACGGGAAAACTTTTACCCGAACAGTTTAACACAATATTCTGTGGATTATATTGATGATACTTTCCACTTCCGAGACGGGGGTGCAGAATAGCAGAAACATGAGGGTGAATTTCCGAGTTATATTTGGTAAATAACAAGTGGATACGCCTCAGAGACTCAACTCAAATTCCTTCTCAGCTTTCCTTATAATATTTCTGTTTACTCGCAATTATCAATTCGTTGTAAACTCGTCTTTCTGTTCGCCTGTTATCTCCTAATCGCTTCGTATTTCTGGTCAGATGCAGCCCTTTCCCCTGAGCTATTCCCGCCTATGGCAACCTCAAACCTACAGTACTTCAGCCGCTTCGTCCCATTTTGATACATTGATGGTTTATATGCCCCTGTGAAATCGTATGTGGGGGTTGGAGTTTGGGGCTGTGTGGAAATGTGGCAAATGTCAGTGACAGTGAACCTGTGAATCAGTAAATTGGTAAATTTTCAAATTGCTTAATTGTTGTCCCATGTACCGAGGTGCAGAGAACAAACTGTTTTGCAGGTCATTCATGCAGATCAGTTCATCAGTTCATTGAAATAGCACAAGCGAGCAGGATAAAGTGTTACAGTTACAGAGAAAGTGCAGGACAGGTAGGCAGTAAGGTGCAAGGGCATAACGACGTAGATTGTCAGGTCAAGAGTCTATCTGATCACAGTAGGGAAACATTAAGAGGTCACATAACACCGAGGCAGAGACTGTCTTTCAGCATGGTGGTAAGTGTCTTTAAGGCTTTTGGATCTTCTGCCCGATGGGATGGGGGAGGAGAGAGAATGTCCGCGATGGTTGACGTCTTTGCCTATATTGGCTGCTTTGCCGAGGCAGCGACAGTGTACACAGAATTCATCGAGAGGAGTTGGCTTCCGTGATGTGCTGAGCTCTATGCGCAACTCTCTTTAGTTTATTTCAATTACCAGCAGAGCAGACACCATACCCAGCCGTGCTGCATCCAGACGCAATTCATCGATAAAAATTGCTGAGAGTCAAAGATAGAGCGCCAATGAGCGCTCTTTGCCGTGACATCTACGTGGTTGGACCAGGTTATTGGTGACGTCCACTCTACTGAACTTGAATTTCACAACCCTCTGGACCTCAGCATCGTTTACGTAGTTGCCCCACCCATTTCCTGAATCAGGATCCAATTCATTCGTGAGTAGAGATCTGCATGAATATATATTTCAGTGACTTTGCAGTCTTCCACAGTTCTTAAGGAGCAGCTTCGAAAGCCCTGAACAGGACTTGTGTCCGAAAGCCTTTGACTTCTGATTCTTCTTATCAGCTTCACCATGACTAAATGGGTCCTGGTTCTTTCCGCGTTTGTGTCCTGTTTGTTCAGTAGGTAGAATACTTAATCCTTTATACTGTCCTTTATGTTGTGTTTTTACTTAACGGTTATTAAATAATTATTTATTATTTTCGCCAGCTGCAAACTCGGAGATGACTTTGACAGTCTCTGTCCGTATCGGCGACTCCGGGTAGAACCGTGAACATCACTTGTACCATGTCAGGGGGCAGCATCGGCAGCTACTACACGAGCTGGTACATGCAGAAACCCGGCAGCGCCCCAGTTTTTGTGTGGTATGGAAGCACCACGAGATGATCGGGAATTCCAGATCGATTCACGGGTTCCACAGACTCATCGAGCAACCAAATGCATTTAACCATCGCCAACGTGCAATGGCAGGACGCCGCCGATTATTACTGTGGTGTCGCGGATGGTAGCACGTTCATATTCACCTTAGGGAGAGGAACCAAACTGAATTTCGACAGTAAGTAAATATGTGTTGGGGTCTAATCAGCTTTTGATTTTTTTTTCGTTTGAACCTTGGAATAATATTATCAATCCTGATGCTTCGATCTGATTTACAGTCCACCTCTCATTGTATCTTTACAATACCTCAGGCAGAAAACTAGCGCATATGCACCCCTTTTGCTTGGTAGGGTCGCTTCATTTAGCTGAAAAGTATCTTCAAAACAACCTAAGTTCATTGCCATAACATTTTTAAAATAGCTTCGTGATTCGTGATGATTCGTGCTTTTAGCGAGTGTTTCTTAGGAGTTGCCCAAGGAACAGATGTACCTGCAGGATGACTTCCATGTCTCCTTGCTCCTCCGACTTCTTAATTCGGTCTCCGTTTAGAAGATGTCTGTACCTCTCTAATCTATCCAGATACCGCCTACAGAATCCTGGAGTGGAGTCCATCTACTTTGTCGACTTATCCAACTTCAGATCTTTCAGCATCCCAAGCTCCTTCTCCTTCGTCATAGCAACTACTATCACTTATATTTAATTTCCATTTATGCATAATTTCAATCTTCGTTTGCTCAACTAGATCTTTTCGCGTTACTTCAGCTCCTCTTGTTCTATACCTATTAACCTGAAGTCATCAAGATTCTGGTGCTCCGTTCTAACTTCTACCCAATTTGTCTTCAGCAAAACGCCGCCCCAGAGCCCACCTCGGCCTCACCGGTGTGCCTGGCCTTCTGCAACGTCTCAGTGTGAATGTCTCAGCTTTGATATCAAATTATCACTCGGCCCACCTGTTTTGTTTACATTTCAAACTCTCTAGGCCCGCAGGCCACTGAGTATCTACTTTTGGATACCTGATCATTACCGTACTAAGTGATTTCTCCTTGAATAACATTTCTCAGGTCTGAAACACGGTAAATTTGCTCTTTAGCTTTTCTGACTTGTCGCGTTTTCCTCCGAGATACTACTGTAAAACGATTTCTTTGTAAATTCTGTTTTGTAGTCTTGATATCTTATTGTGTGAATGGGTTCAACTTTTCAAATTAATGAAAAGAAATGGTTATAAAAACCTTGAACCAGATATCCACATCTTCTGGATTTCATAGACCTCTGAGAGTTTTTATCAGGTTTTCCTTCAGTGTGTATCATCCCGGTCCAAACAACCCTTTCGGAATTAATTGTGGGACTAAAAACTAAAAAATCCAAGTATAAAACTTTAACGTATTATCTATTCCCATTAAAATATTTCTATTATTTTTAGCCATTCATAATCCCTCCTTTACTGCGGCGAATTGCAGCATCTCCGAGGAGAGACAAAGGCACAGTCTGTCACTCAAATCCACTGCCTCATCTCTTGCTTTTTACGTGAATAGCTGCAACGACATTTCGGAGTTTTGCCACGCGCTTTGCCATATCTCTTTCGGGGTTTGTTATTGGTTCTGTCATTCATGTCTTTACGATTTAACACCATGGAACATGCCAATAATCTGTCATGAAATTAAGTATTGCATAGCTACATCAGATTGGATCGGGGTATCATGGGATTATATAAAGTGTATCTTATGTATATTGGAGAGTATTTCACGAATAAAGGGGTTCAGTCAGCGATTGTTCAGAAGCCTCTCCAGTCGGATTTTCTTTTGCCATTCCATCGAAATTTGTTATTTTATTGCTTTGAATTTTGCTGTTATGAAAATCCCTCTCTTTCCTTTGCTTTGTAGCTATTTCTAATGTTCATGATGTATATTGGCTTTGTTGCGTTTGTTGAAGATCAAAATGCACTAATGAAATACAGGTGATCGGGTTCTCATGCGTTCTGACTTTTATGGCTGTAAAATCGTTGAAAAAAAGGCAAGGTTTGATTACAGTTTACATTAATTAATAATTCATTTCCCTGCACTTCTTTCTATTTACAGGTCCGCGAAAATCCGTCCTCCGACCGTCTGCGGAAGAAATTCGGGGACAGGGCACCGCCTCCCTGGTGTGTTTAGTGAGCGGGTTTAATCCGGCCGCTGTGAATATCGAGTGGACAGTGGGCGGCAGTACGAGAAGGAATGGCGTTGAAACCAGCCGGATCCAGCAGGATGCGGACAACACGTTCAGTGCGAGCAGTTACCTGACTCTGCCAGCCTCAGACTGGAACTCACACGAGCTTTACTCCTGCGTGGTTAAACACGAGACTCAAGCAACCCCATTTCAAACATCGCGCGATCCAGCTGTATGTAATACAATATGTTTAGACACTGTTTCTTTAAAATGAAACAAATGAATTTCATGCACAGATGTTAAATTTTCGATTGTCGCTGACACATTTTTCAACCGGGAGAAAAAAGGTATTGCGTCCCGCTGGACGTTGTTAAACAGCATTCGTTCTGAAATTGATATCGTCCATGTAATTTTATCACGAAGTAATTAAAATCTACCCGATCTACTGTGGCGTTTTTGCCTTGATCAATATGTCCGACAAGAGCATCATTTTTCAAACGTTTGCGTAGATAGTGAAGATGATCAAACTTTGGCATTCCATAAAATAAAATAGACAGCGTCGCTTAAACGTTGTGCTAGTTATTAGGTATATTTTCTTCCTGAAGAAATCATAATCACATTGGCTACATCAGGTCAAGTGGTGTAATTACTTGTCAGCGAAATTTACATACATAGTAAAAGAAATCCTGATACTGTCTTTATTTGAACATCGTGGGTATATTCGATTTCCAATTTTAGCATTGTATTATTCATGGAAATGGTTTTTTCTACAGCTGGTCATGTCATGCAGACAAGGGCTTGTGTACCTTGTGTCAACAGCGGCGCAAAGCAGAGTAGCACTTATTAAAGTGCATACTGATGACAAATTTGCCCACGTATCCTTCAAAACTTCAGGTTTCCTTCGAGGTGATTTCGGCTTACGATACCTAACAAACATTGCAAATGGTAGTCCAAAGCATTTCTAGTAAATACAGTCTGACGGTGGTTGATTATCTAAAGCTATATCGGGCTTCAAAACAGTGAAGCGCCGAGGATAGCGCATCGACATTTGTACATTAGTTTGTAGAATATATATATAATGATAGCCTTCTCTATGTAATGTAGAACACCGTGGCCATAGTATAGAGTTCGAGAGAACTGTACCGTAAAATAAGATAAATATGTTCAATAGATAAAGAAAAGATCATTTTCTGGCGAATGAGAATACGGATTGTACTCACGTCTTTCTAATTGGTTATACAAGTTGTTTTATCTCGATAAGAAAAGAATAGATAGATAGATAGATAGATAGATAGATACTTTATTCATCCCCATGGGGAAATTCAACATTTTTTCCAATGTCCCATACACTTGTTGTAGCAAAAACTCATTACATACAATACTTAACTCAGTAATAATATGATATGCATCTAAATCACTAATTCAAAAGCATTAATAATAGCTTTAAAAAAAAAAAAAAGTTCTTAAGTCCTGGCAGTTGAATTGTAAAGCCTAATGGCATTGGGGAGTATTGACCTCTTCATCCTGTCTGAGGAGCATTGCATCGACAGTAACCTGTCGCTGAAACTGCTTCTCTGTCTTCTCTGTCTCTGGATGGTGCTATGTAGAGGATGTTCAGGGTTTTCCATAATTGACCGTAGCCTACTCAGCGCCCTTCGCTCAGCTACCGATGTTAAACTCTCCAGTACTTTGCCCACGACAGAGCCCGCCTTCCTTATCAGCTTATTAAGACGTGAGGCGTCCTTCTTCTTAATGCTTCCTCCCCAACACGCCACCACAAAGAAGAGGGCGCTCTCAACAACTGACCTATAGAACATCATCAGCATCTCACTGCAGACATTGAATGACGCCAACCTTCTAAGGAAGTACAGTCGACTCTGTGCCTTCCTGCACAAGGCATCTGTGTTGGCAGTCCAGTCTAGCTTCTCGTCCAACTGTACTCCCAGATACTTGTAGGTCTTAACCTGCTCCACACATTCTCCATTAATGATCACTGGCTCCATATGAGGCCTAGATCTCCTAAAGTCCACCACCATCTCCTTGGTCTTGGTGACATTGAGACGCAGGTAGTTTGAGTTGCACCATATCACAAAGTCCTGTATCAGTTTCCTATACTCCTCCTCCTGTCCATTCCTGACACAAGAGCAAGTTTGCAGCTCATCATTGAAATTCATACATGGGTTATTGAAACTGGGACATTAATATCACGTGGTCTTCATCAGTCACTCTGGACGGAGGACGTTGGACTATCCTTCTCTGAATATGGAAGGCCTAAGGAGTTCCCTGTAACTTTACAGCTGCACAGACCAACCATTGCTTTGAGCGGGACATGTTTACACCGGCTGCAAACTGCGCAGTACTTTAAAATCACATTATATAAAAGTAAATTCCAGTATCGCACCAGAAAGTCTGTGTGCGCGGGGGCATTCCAGTTACTGCGCGGCAGGTGCACGGTTGTACTTGGTGTGGCAGAGCATTCAGTGTTGTGATAGGACGATAAAATGACCAGAACTGCACTGGGATATTTTGGCAAAGGGCGTGGCTCACTTCAAACTATTAAAGTTTGGAAGCATTCATTAAACATTTCTGATTCTTTTCTGGCATTCATAC
The DNA here is from genome assembly GCF_048418815.1 of Hemitrygon akajei. NCBI lineage: Eukaryota > Metazoa > Chordata > Chondrichthyes > Myliobatiformes > Dasyatidae > Hemitrygon > Hemitrygon akajei. Next base: position 29,913,595 of record NC_133132.1, on the reverse strand, counting down.
ACGTTTATAATCCGTAAAATGGGAAATTTTGTCAAAGGCCATAGCTCACTCACATTTTCTGACATTGAGATACGTTTAAAATCTTAAAATACATTTAATGATTATTAAATCAAATACTAATTAAATACCTAAACGATTTGTAACGAAAGTACACACGAATGGATAAAATGTAATGCATCCGCCGCTTCCTTCTTTTCGAACATCTTCACAATCCGCATTGAAGCAAATTACCTCTGGAATTTCTGCGTCCGGTCCGAAGGCAAAGTGAAAGAGTGCAGTGAGTTCCACTCCATTGCTGAATACTTGGAGAGTCGGGAAGTGGAAGTGGAAGAATGTAGATGGAGATCGGGCAGATGGATTGAATTCCACCAGTAACAATATCGAAAAATGTTGGCATTTGCATGTAAATATAACAGTTGATCCAAAAGAAATGTTGTGGCTCGATGACAGGGATGTTTTTATTAACAATACATTCCAAGCTGTGGATCAGCTCACAGATTGAGCTGCCCGCATAACGGAGAGGTGGTGTATACAGAGAAATATGTGAATGATCGCGGTTAGCATTATTGAAAATCGCATACAGAAGCGTTAACCATAGTACAGGCATTTTGGACCACGATGTTGTACCCAACTTTTAATCTAATCCAAGATCAATCTAACCATTCCCTTCCACAGAGCCCTCCATTTTTCTTTCATCCATTGGTCTAAGAGTTTCTTAAATGTCCCTGATATATATTTTCCTCTACCACCACACTGGCAAGGCATTCCACGAACATACCACTCTGTGTAAAAAATATACCTCTGACACCCTCCATATTTTCGTCCAATCACTTTAAAAGTCTGCCCTCTCGAATATACCACTGCCACCCTAGGCAAAAGGCACTGGTTATCCTTTCTATCTACTCTTCTTATCTTATGCATCCCTGTCAGGTCGTCTTTCAACCGGCTTCATTCCAAAGCGAAAAGCCCTAGCTCGCTCAGCCTATCCTGGTAAGACATGTTCTCTAACCCGAGCGGCATCATGGTAAATCTCCTCTAAACCCTCTCTACAGCTTCCACGTCCTCCCTATTCTGACCAGAATCAAACACAACAATGTCAGTGTAGTCCAAACAGAATTTTATGGAAATACATTAGCCGGCGGCTCTTGAACTCGATCCCTCGACTAATGCAGGCTAAATGCCTTCTAAATAACCTTATTGACGAGCGGCAATTTTTGAGAGATCTGTGCGAGTGGACCCCAGGATCCCTTTGTCCTCTACACTGTAAGAATCTTCTCCTTAACCTTATATTCTCTCTTTGATTTCGCTCTTCCAAAGTCCATTATTTCACATTCTTCCACATTGAAAACCATGTGATACATAACACCCCAGCTACGCATCCCATCAATGATCCCGTTGTAAACTACGACAATCTTATCCACAGAACCAACAGACCTGTGTCAACTATCCCATTGCCCTGTACATAGACCATAGCTCTCCGTACCCCTCCCATCCATATTCTCTTAATATTTCAAACTTATTTTAAATATTGAACTTACACCGCATGCTCTACTTCCACTGGCAACTCGTTCCACACTCTCGCTACTCTCTGAGATGAAGTTTGTCTTCATGTTCCCCCTAAACATTTCACCTTTCACCCTCAGCCCATGACCTTTACTTCTAGTCTCAGCCAACCCTGGTGTGAAAAGCCTGCTTACATTTACACTATTTATTCTCCACATCATTTTGCATATCTCTATCCAATCTCTACTCATTCTCCTATGCTCCAAGGAAGAAAGTGCTAACCTCTTCAACCTTCCCACACAAGTTACATCACAAGTTACGTCGTATACACCGCTCTACTTTTATCAATTTCCTTAGTCACTTTCTCGAAAAAGTCAATCAGGTTTGTAAGAAATGAACTGCCCCCCAGATAGCTGTACTGTATGTAATCAGACTGTTCTTCTCCAAATGCTCATAAATTCTGCTTTTAAGAATCACATACAAAGTTTGTCCACCACTGACAGGCAGCTCTGGTCTATAATTCCCAGGATTATCCCTGTCTCTCGGTTTCTTTTTGCACTACTTTACTTTCCCTTTTCTATTTTATAATTATGATTGATAATGTAATTTTTTTTATTATATTTACTTCAATTTGTACTCCAGGGAGCGCGAAGTGCAGAGTCAAATATCACTGTTATGATTGTACGCTCTAGTATTAATTGTTTGGTGACAATAAAGTAAAGTAAGAAAATAAGTAAGTACGTAATCCCTTTCTTCAACAAAGTAATAACATTTGAGTCCCTCCAGTCTTCTGCTACTCCTCCTGTGTCCAATGAGGGCGCAAAGATTATCACCAAGAGGGAACATTCTCTGCCTTCGCTTCCCGTAGCAACCAGGGTGTAACCCATTCGGCCTCGCGGCCTTTTGTCTTTTTTAAAAAGTTCGACAATATCCTATTTCTTAACGTTTTATGCTGTTTAAGGCTGTCCACACACAAGTCACGGTCTCTCTCAGAGGTGAATACTGAAGAAAACTATTCATTAAGGAACTCCCCTACCTCCTCCGACACCAGGCACATGGTTCCTCTTCTTTTACTCACTCTAGTCATCCTTCTGTTCTTCACCTAAGTGTAGAACGTCTTGGAGATTTCCTTAATCATACTCGCCAAGCTCTTCGCATTACCCCTTCTAGATCTCCCAAGTTCATTAGTCAGCTCCTTCCTGTCTGCTTCGTAACCCTCAAGAGTTCTGTCTGATATTTCCTTCAAAACTCTTTATTGAACTTCTTCTTTCCTCTTGGTTGGATGCTTCACATCTCTTGCCAACCATGCTTCCTTCTCCCTACCATCCATGTTCAACTGGGAGAACCCTACCCAGAACCCCATTAGTGTTCGCTACACAACTTCCACATTTCCTTGTTCATTTCCCTGATAAAACTAATTCCCAATTTCTACTCACAAGCTCATGTATTATAGCATCATAATTTCCTCTCCTTCAAAACAATCTGCTCTTGTCCCTCTCCAAGTGTATGGTAAATTAGAGAGTCGTGAATTTGATTAGGGAGGAGCAATCTGACACCTGCCCTGTTCCATTGGCGAGCGCTAGATCCAGTAAGGCCTCTCTTCTAGTTAGCCTGTCCACATATTCAGGAATCCTTCATTAACAGACCTAACAAACTCCGCCCTGTCTAAATCTTTTGCATGTAAGCTAACGGAATCATTATTAGGGAAGTGCGTGTTTTAGCAGCTTTCCAAAATCGACCTGCCGACCTACTCCTCGATGTTCCTGTTGGTGGTGTGCGCTGTACAATACTCCCATTAGATAGACTGCAACTCCTCCTATTTCTGAATTCCACCCACGGCGACTCAATAAACGATCTCTCCACGACTTCCTCACTTTCTGTATCTGCGATACTATCCCTGATTAGGAATACCACTCCTCCATCTCTATTACCTCCCTCCCTGACCCTTTTCGAGTTATTTGAACGTGGGAACATCCAGCAGCTTTTCCTGCCTTTGTGACAACCATATTTTGGTTTATATTTTGGATCGGGAACGACATCGTTTCCTACAAGAATAAAAAGACAAATACATGTTATCATCGTATTTTACCTCATACCTTTCCAATGCAAATAATTTTCCACACTTCACTGGGAATCAGTTGGGAATTTTCTTCCCTCCCAACGTTCGCTTATGGTGACAAGAACTTCCAATCTCACTGATAACTGTCCATGAAAAGTCAAAGAGAAAAGTATAAAGAATAAATGATCAAAGGAGAAAGACTTTCTTAACGAATAGCCAAAATACATAGGCGTCCAATCACCATGCCAATGGAACTGCAATGAAAGTTGATCAGATGACAGAGTGCACAGATGAGAGGTGGAATTAGTAGATGTTTTCAGAAGCTTACAGTCTGTAAATCATAGAACTCTACGACATGAGCAACTGCGTTGAGCGTCCTTTGGACTCGGACCCCAGGTTCCCTCTAATCCTCCACACTGCCAAGAATCTTACCATTAATATTATATTCTGTCATCACATTTGACCTACCAAACTGAACCACTTCACACCTTTCTGGATAGAACTCCATCTGTCACTTCTCAGCCCAGTTTTGCATCCTATCAATGTCCCGGTGTAACCTCTGACAATTCTCCACACTATCCACAACACCTCCAACTTCTGTGTCATCAGCAAACTTCCTATCCCATCCCTCCGATTCCTCATCCAGGTCATTTATAAAAATAACGAAGAGTAAGGGTCCCAGAACAGATCCTTGAGGCACTCCACTGGTAACCGACATCCATGCAGAATATTACCCGTCTACAACCACTCTTTGCCTTCTGTGGGCAAGCCAGTCCTGGATCCACAAAGTGATGTCCCCTTCGATCACATGCCGCCTTACTTTCTCTATAACCCTTGCATAGGGTACCTTATCAAATGCCTTGCTGAAATCCATTTTCACTATATCTGCTGCTCTTCATTCATCAATGCGTTTAGTCACATTCTCAAAAAAATAATCAATCAGGATCATAAGGCACGACCTGCCCTTGACAAAGACATGCTAACTACTCCTAATAATATTATACCTCTCCAAATGTTTTTAAATCCTGTCTCTCCGGATCTTCACAATCAGCTTATCAACCACTGAGGTAAGACTCAATGGCCTGTAATTTCCATGGTTATCGGAACTCTCTTTCTTGAATAAAGGAACAACATCCGCAAACCTCCATTCCTACAGAACCTCCCCCTTGCCTACTGATGATGCAAAGATCATCGCCAGACGCTAAGCAATCTTCTCCCTCACCTCCTACAGTAGCATGGGGTACATTTCGTCCGGATCGGGCGACTGATCCAACTTGATGCTTTCCAAAAGCTCCAGTACATCCTCTTTCTTAATATCTACATGCTCAAGCTTTTCAGTCTGCTGCAAGTCATCACTGCAATCACCGAGATCCTTTTCTATACTGAATACTGAAGTAAAGTAGTCATTAAGTACCTTTGCTATTTCATTTAGTTCCATACACACTTCCCCATAGTCATATCTGATAGGTCCTATTCTTTCACGTCTCATCCTCTTTCCTCATACTTGTAGAATGCCTTGGGGTTTTCCTTAATACTGTCCGCCAAGACCTCCTCATGGCCCCTTCTATTTCTCCTAATTCCCTTCTTAAGCTCCTTCCTAGTAGCCTTACAATCTTCCAGATCTCTAACATTACCTAGCTCACTGAACCTTTTGTAAGTTTTCTTTTCTTCTTGAATAGATTTATTTCAGCCTCTGTACACCACGGTTCCTGTACTCTACCATAAATTCCCTGTCTCATTGTAACGTACCTGTACAGAGCTCAACACATATATCCCCTGAAGATTTGCTACATTTCTTCCGTACTTGTCCCTGAGAACATCTGTTTCCAATTTAAGTCTCCAATTTCTTCCCTGATAGCCTCATAATTCCCCTTACTCCAATTAAATGTTTTCTAACTTGTCTGGTCCTATCTCTCTCCAATGCTATTGTAAAAAAGATAGGAACTATGATCACTATCTCCAAAATGCCCTCCCGCTGAGAGATTTGACACCTGACCAGGTTCATTTCCCATACCAAACCAAGTACAGCCTCTCCTCTTGTAGGCTTATCTACATACTGAATGAAGAAACCTTTCTGAACAAACCTAACAAACTTCAACCCATCTAAGCCCCTCGCTCTAGGGAGATGCCAATCCATATTTGTAAAATTAAAATCTCCCATCACGACATCTCTGTTATTATTACACCTTTCCAGAATCTGTTTCCTTATCTGCTCCTCGATATTCCTGTTACTATTGGGCGGCCAATAAAAACACCCAGTTAAGTTATTAAGCCCTTCCTGTTCCTAACCTCCACCCACAGAGACTGCGTAGAAAATCCCTCCATGGTGCCCGCCTATTCTGCAGCTGTGACACTGTCTCTGATCAACAGTGCCACGCCCCCACCTCTTCTGCCTCCCTCCCTGTCCTTTCTGAAACATCTAAAACCCGGCACTTGAAATAACCAATCCTGTCCCTGAGACATCCAAGTCTCTGTAATTGCCAACACATCATATCTCCAAGTACCAATCCACGCTCTAAACTCATCTGCTTTGTTCACAACTCTCCTTGCATTAAAGTAGACACAACTCAAGCCTCCGGTCTGAGCGCGTCCCTTCTGTGTCACCTGCCTATCCTCCCTCTCGCACTGTGTACAAGCTTTCTCTATTTGTGATCCAACATCCTCTTCCCCAGTCTCTTCAGTTCGGTTCCCACCCCACCCCCAACAATCCTAGTTTAAAATCTCCCCAGTAGCCTTAGCAAACCTCCCCTCCAGGATACGTCTCAACTTCATAGAAAGACACAAATAACATGGACGTCACGTGGGTGCGGGGCAAAATAGCTGCATGTTAGTGGAGCTCCGACGACCCAACATAAAATTCTATCAATTAGAGCATATTTATCCCGCCTTCTTCGGATACAGCTTTTCTAGAGTTCAAACTGCTTTTGTACTGAAAAATAGCAACTTTGCGAGATAATTCGGGACGATGCCAAGACCTTCGAAGAGCGCTACAGCGAGCCACGTGGCTACAAGACAGGGCCCGCAATCCGAAGATCAAGGCAGGCTAACGACACAGACGGACTAAGGCTCCAACATGGAGAATTTACTGGTTTAGGTTAGTCGTATAAGTTCCATTCTGCTCGGGGTGGCTACTGATTTATCTACAATTATTAAAGAAACGACAACGGAGTTGAAGAACTTCGTCAATGACATTCAAGAGAGGCTGACGGAAGCCGAGGTCGCCTCTCCAGCGTGGAGGACACCACTGTGCAGCTGGTGGGTGCTAGCGAGCAGAATAATAAACGCTTGGACCTGCTGTGGAACCGTGTCGAGGAGCTTGAGAACAGGAGCGGACGGAACAACGTCAGGCTGGTCGGTCTAAAGGAGGGTGCGGAAACGGGCGGTCTGATTAAGTGTGTGCAAAGAATCATGTCGGAGGGATTTGGCATCGAACTGAAAGCAGAGTTTGAGATTGAGAGGGCGCACCGGGTCCCGGCTCCGAGTTCGGGCGAGGATCGCCCCCTCCCCCCAGGTTGGTCTTAATACGATTCTTGCGCTCTTCGGCCAGAGAGAAAGTGCTGCAAGCGGCCATAGCAAAAAGAGGAGTTGAGTGGGAGGGATACAAAGTCTCCTTCTTTCCGGATATGTCCAGCGAATTGGCTGAGAAACGGAGCGCATTTACTACTGCTCGGAAAATGCTGCAAAGAGTCAACGTGAGGTATACACTCGCTTATCCAGCAGTTCTACGATTCACGTGGAAAGGAAAGAACACGTTCTTTACTACTGCTGCAGAAGCAGTGAAATTCATTCAGGGAAGGTACGGCGCTGCCACTGACTGAGAGACAGTAATAGGTGGAGATAACTTTTTAGGTACAACAGGGTGGGTGGGGACATGGATAAAGCGGTCTGATTAGTGCTAGGCTTACTAGCTGGCACGGTACTTCGCGGACCATATCATGTGTCTTTTTCTTTTCCGATTCTTGTAGAGTTTATCCTGCCTATTTGCTTTTATTTGTTAGTTAATCTGGCAGGAATATATTATCGCTATGTTTTTAGGTTCTGTTGGTTGTTTAGTTGTTCGAAAGCGCAGCATTTGCAGTGGATAAAAAATCTGGAGGCAGAAATAACCACATTGGAAACGGTCTTATCAAGACAATATACCGATGACTTATACAAAGATCTGTGCAATTTGAAATTCCAGCTAAATAACATACATAACAAAGAAGCAGAATATGCATTATTTAGATTAAAAACAAGTTTCTATGAAGGTGGTGACAAAGCTGGTAAGCTGCTGGCACGATATTTAAAGCAGCAGAAGACGAATAGTGTTATACCTGTGATTAAGAAAGGGGACACATTAGTGTCATCATCAAAAGAAATAAACGAAGTCTTTCAACAGTTCTATGAACATATATATGCATCACCGTTTAATCATGACCAGGAGGAGCTGAATCAGTTCTTTGCTAACATAAAATTGCCTACATTATCCCCACAACAAGCTGAGTCCTTGGATGCCCCAATTACTGAGGATGAGGTCGGACGGGCTATTGCAGCTATGAAAGTGGGGAAATCTCCAGGTATGGATGGCTTCCCAGTTGAATATTATAAGAAATTTCTGGACGCATTGACTCCTATTCTAACAAAAATCTATTCAGAAGCATTTAATTTGAAATCTTCACCTAATACATTTAATGAAGCATTAATATCGTTGATCCCAAAAAAAGACAGGGATGCAATAGACCCTTCCAATTATAGGCCTATAAGCTTAATTAATGTGGACTGTAAGATACTGACTAAAATACTGGCTTCGCGATTAGAGAAAGTATTACCATCTATAATTAACTCTGACCAGGTTGGCTTCATTAAAGGCAGATCCCCAACTGACAATTTAAGGAGATTACCGCACTTAACATGGCTGAACTCCCCAAGTAGTATCCCAGTTACTGCCATCTCCCTGGACGCTGAAAAGGCCTTTGACAGGGTTGAGTGGAGATTTTGAACCACTGTCTTGTCATTCTTTGGGTTTGACTCTGTCTTTAATCATGGATTAGAATTTTGTATAAAAACACAAAGGCTGCAGTTATTACAAATGGCATCATATCCCCATTTTTCAACATTTCACGGGGTACACTCCAAGGCTGCCCCCTCTCCCCACTGTTATTTACGATTTATTTTTTGGAACCGTTGTAGGTCGTGATTAGAGCAGATCCAGATATTAGAGGGGTGAAGGGAGGCGGAAAGGAGCATAAGTTGATGCTATATGCTGACGATATTTTATTACTGATTAGTGACTCTCCTTATTCCTTACCCCCACTAATGAAAACAATTCAATTATATTCTGAAGTGTCTGGTTATAAAATCAACTGTAGTAAATTTGAGGCTATGCCAATGTCAAAATTGTGTTATTCAAATTCAGTATCTCACTTTAATTTTAGATGGGTGCCAGTTGGAATGATGCATCTCGGGGTCAAACTCAGTCAGAATTTGGATGAAGCAATTACTTTAAATTCTAATCCATTATTGAGTAGGATAAGAAATAATCTGGCTAAGTGGGGTGTACTGCGACTGTCACTCTGGGATAAAGTCAATGTAGATAAAATGGTCAGAGCACCTCAGTTTAACTATCTTTCCATGATGCTTCCTTTAAATATTTCAGATTTGATCGACAAGCAATACAACAAAATTATTATTGACTTTCTATGGGATAAGAAGAAGCCCAGAATTAAAATGAGTAAGATGTGTTTGTCCAGTGACATGGGTGGGCTCAGTCTACCAGACGTTAGGGCATATAAATTATCCTTTGAAATGACCAAGTTAGCTAAACTTTGGGACAGGCAGATGTTGATTTAGATTGTGTAGTTATAGAACGGAGCTTGGCTGCACCACATTCTCCCCTTAACATTCTCTCACAACATGTGGAAAATAACACTAATCTAAATGCTATACTATTTCACGCAAGGGGTGTGTGGAGTACAATTCATAAATCTTGTAAAAATGTCACATTTAAATCAGTTATACTCCTCGCTCTGGAATGACCCTGTGAATCGCATTGGGAAAAGAATGGTGTACTAGAAAGAATGGAAGATTAAAGGTGAAAATACAGTAGGTGATCTCTGTGAGATTGGGATTTTTATGTCGTATGTGGATTTGCAGAGGAAATATAACTTTGTAGCTAAAGGGAATTTCTGGAAGTATTTACAAATAAGACATTGCGTTAGCAGCATATTCAACAATGGTGGCCCACAAAGTAACCCTTTAACTGAATACTTTACACTACCACAGGAAGTTCATAAAGCATCAGTGTTATATAAAATGTTCAGGCACTCTGTGGGTGAACCGTGTAACAATCTTAAAGCAGTATGGCAGAAGGATCTTGGAAGTGATATTGAAAATAATGAGTGGTCAAATATTTTATCAAATGTGGGTAGACATATTAGGGAAGCGAGAGGGAAATTGATTCAGTATACGATAGTACACATATATTATTGGACACCAACTAAACTCTACAAAATGGGGATTGTTGATAATCGTTTATGCTGGAAATGTAAAAATGAGGTGAGCACATGTTTTCACATGATTTGGGGGTGTTCCATGGTTCGTCCATGTTGGTGTAAAGTTCTTGATTTGTTGCGGAATTGGTCGGGTCCTACACTGCCCTTGTGCCCACGGCTTTGTCTCTTGGGTGATAGGACAATGATACATAATGTAAACCGTGACAAATTTACTATTTTAAAGGCGGGTCTCATCACAGCTGCAAGAATTATATTGCAAAACTGGAAAAAAACCAGATGTCCCACTGTGAGGGAATGAACTTAGGGAATGGTTAAGATTTGATCATATGAACACATGTTGGGAAGAATTAACAGTGAGGGAAAAGTGCAAGATGCGTAGGATCAATTTTGGTTGTATGTTAATTTAAACTTAAATTAAAAGATTTTTTTCTGTTTCGTAATTTTATATGTTTTCCTGTCATGGGATGTCTGTATAAATATGCTGTACTGTATCTGCTCTATGATATGCTGTGCTGCTTTGTAAACTAAGAATAAATAATAATAAAAATTTGAATTACAAAAAGAACACAAATAAATCGACCTAAGATAAGGGGCGTATTATTGAGTCTCACGGAAGCACTGCAAAGGAGAAACTTCCGCTGAAAATCTGAAACATTTTCCATCGATATTCCAAGTATCATGTTTCACTACAGAACTCCCTTCGTTCCCGCCACCCTGAGTGAAACGCTAAACAGTTGCATCGTCTGTCCACCATCACAAGCGCTTCAGCTCATCTGTGCAGCCAACACTTTAAATGCATTGTGGCAATTAATCGTAAAGGCGTTTTACATCGACGTCAAAAGCGTATAACATGTAACACGGGAAAGCTTTTACCCCAGCAGTTTAACACAATATTCTGTGGATTATATTGATGAAACATGAGGATGAATTTCCGAGTTATACTTTGGGTCTGCGTGGAAATGTGCAAATGTCAGTGACAGTGAATAGGTCATAAATTGGTAAATTTTCAAATTGCTTAAATGTTGTCACATGTACAGAGGTGCAGAGAACAAACTGTTTCATAGGCCATTCATGCCGATCAGTTCATCAGTGCATTGAGATAGCACAAGCGAGCAGAATAAAGTGTTACAGTTACAGAGAAAGTGCAGTACAGTTAGGCAGTAAGGTGCAAGGGCATAACGACATAGAATGTGAGGTCAAGAGTCTATCTGATCGCAGTAAGGAAACATTTAGTGGTCACGTAACACCGAGACAGACGCTGTCTTTGAGCTTGGTGGTAAGTGCCTTTAAAGCTTTTGGATCTTCTGCCCGATGGGATGGGGAGGAGAGAGAATGTCCGTGATGGATGAGGTCTTTGCCTATATTGGCTGTTTTGCCGAGACAGCAACAGGGTACACAGGATCCATGGAGAGGAGTTGGCTTCCATGATGTGCTGAGCTCTAAGCGCAACTCTTTAGTTTATTTCAATTACCAGCAGAGCAGACACCATGCCCAGCCGTCCTGCATCCAGACACAATTCATCGATAGAAATTGCTGAGAGTCAAAGATAGAGCGCCAGTGAGCGCTCTTTGCCGTGACATCTACGTGGTTGGACCAGGATAGGTTGTTGGTGACGTCCACTCCACTGAACTTGAATTTCTCAACACTCCCGATCTCAGCATCGTTTACATAGTTGCCCCGCCCATTTCCTGAAATCAAGATCCAATGCATTCGTGAGTAGAGATCTGATGAATATATATTTCAGTGGCTTTGCAGTCTTCCACAGTTCTTAAGGAGCAGCTTCGAAAGCCCTGAACAGAACTTGTGTCCGAAAGCCTTTGACTTCTGATTCTTCTTATCAGCTTCACCATGACTAAATGGGTCCTGGTTCTTGCCGCGTTTGTGTCCTGTTTGTTCAGTAAGTAGAATACTTACTCCTTTATACTGTCCTTTATGTCGTTTTTTTTTACTTAAGGGTTTTAAATAATTATTTGTTACTTTCCCCAGCTGCAAACGCGGAGATGACTTTGACTCCTCAGTCTCCGTCCGTATCGGCGACTCCGGGTAGAACCGTGAAAATCACTTGTACCATGTCAGGGGGCAGCATCGGCAGCTACTACGAGAGCTGGTACATGCAGAAACCGGGCAGCGCCCCAGTTTTTGTGTGGTATGGAAGCTCCACGAGAGGATCGGGAATTCCAGATCGATTCACGGGTTCCACAGACTCATCGAGCAACCAAATGCATTTAACCATCACCAACGCTCAAAGGGAGGACGCCGCCGATTATTACTGTGGTGTCCGGTATAAGAGTAGCCCGTACACATTCACCTTTGGGAGAGGAACCAAACTGAATTTCAACAGTAAGTGAATATTTGTTGGGGTCTAATCACCTTTTGTTTTCGTTTGGGTTTTTACTTCGTTTGAACCTTGGAATAATATTATCAATCCCGATGCTTCGATCTGATTTACAGTCGCCTCTCATTGTATCTTTACAATACCGCAGGCAGAAAACTAACACATATGCATCCTGTTTGCTTGGTCGGGTTACTTAATTTAGCTGAAAAGTATCTGCAAAACAACCTGAGTTCATTGCCATGACATTTTTAAAATAGCTTCGTGAATAGATGCTTCGTGCTGTTACCGAGAGTATCTTAAAAGTGTCCCAGGGAACAGATGCATTAAAATATATTCACAACAGTGAGGTTTTGCATTAGACAACCGAGGTGAAGTAGTGTTTAGAGCCCACAAATTATTGTATAAATGATCTGAATGCCAATCGGCTGGAATATATTTTGTTCGTTTCTTAAAATTTATTTCTGCTAATATTACTTTATTTTGTGTGTATTGTGTTGTGCACCTTGGTCTCCTAAAACGTTGTTATGTTTGACCGTGTACATGTAAACAGTTGACTGACGATACAATTTATCCTGAACCTGAAGCTTAATGGGGACCAGAGCCGAGCTGTGAGTGTTACCGAACTGCGATAGAGAACTTTTATTTCCTTAAGACGGTAAAATATAGGAACAGAATTAGCGAATTCGGCCCCATGAATCTGCTCCGTCATTTGATCATCGCTGGTATATTTTTCTCTCAAGATCATTCTCCTGACTTCTCTCCATAACCTTTGACGTCGTTGCTAATCAAGAGACTATAAAACTCAGTTTTAATTTTACCCAAAGACTTGGTCTCCACAACATCCTTTGGGAATAAATTCTACAGGTTCACCACTTTACGGATAAATCAAATTCTCCTCATGTCTGTTCTAAAGGGCTATCCTTGTATTCAAAGGATTTTCTCTCTGGTCTACCCTCTCGCACTAAAGGGGGCATCCTCCCACTTCCACTCAATCTAGCTCTTTCAGTATTCGGTAGGTTAAAATGAGACTTCAACCTCCACACCTCCCCCCCAACCCAACCCCCACCATTCTTCTGAAATCCAGCGTGTACAGGCCCAGGGCCATCAAATGCTCCTTATACTTTAACTCTTTCATTGTCCCGATCTTTCCTGTAAAACCTCCTCTGGTCCCTCTCCAATGCCAGCACATCCTTTCTTTGATATGTGGCCCAAAACTGCTCACAATACTCTAAATCTGCTCTGGCTATTGTCTTTTAAAACCTCAGCATTACATCCTTGCTTTTATATTCTACTCATCTCGAAATAAATACTGTGCTTGGTATTCGTGCTGTTAGCGAGTGTTTCCTAGGAATTGCCCAAGGAACAGGTGTACCTGCAGGATGACTTCCATGTCTCCTTGCTCCTCCGACTTCTTAATTCGATCTCCGTTTAGAAGAAGTCTGTACCTTTATTCCTTCTACCATTGTCCATGACCATAGAATTTCCTACACTTTACTCCATCTGTCACATCTTTGCCCATTCACCTGATCCCTCAAGATCATTCTGCAGACTCCTACTGCCTCAACACTGTCTACTCCTCCACCTGTCTTTGCATCATCCGCAAACCTGGCCACTAATCCATAAATCCCGTCGTTCAGATCATTACCTTCCAGCATGAAACGTAGCAGACTCAACACCGATCCTTGCAGAACACCACTGGTCACCGGTAGCCAACCAGAAAAGATTATCCTCACGCTTTTCTCCTGCCAGTCAGCCAATGCTCCGTCTATGCCTGTGATAGTTTATGCTCTTATCGTGTTAAGCAGCCTGATGTGTGACACTTTGTCAATGGTCTTCAGAAAATCCAAGTCAATAACATCCACTGACTCTTATTTGTCTATCCTGCCTGGTATTTTCTCAAGGAATCTCAACAGATTTGTCAACTAAATTACCCCTTAAGGGAAACATGCTGATCACGGCTGATTTTATCGTATGCCACCAAGTACCTAGAAATTTCGTCCTTACTAATGGATTCTAGCAAACTCAATATATTTAAATTTCGATTAAACATCAGCATGTTTACTAGGAAATTAACTGACGTCAGGCTAACTGGCCCATAATATCCTGCATTTTGCGTCCATTTCTTCTCAGAATGTGGGGTAATATTTGTGAGTTTTCAGTCCTGCGGACCCATTGGCCCATTCTTGAAAGATCGTTACTAATGCCTCCCTAATCTATCCAGCTACCGCCTTCAGAATCCTGGAGTGTAGTCCATTTGGTTTATCGTCTTATCTAACTTCAGATCTTTCAGCATCCCAAGCTCCTTCTCTTTCGTCATAGCAACTACTATCACTTATGTTTAATTTCCATTAATGCTTAATTTCGATCTTTGTTTCCTCAATTTGATCTTTTCACGTTACTTCTGCTCCTCTTGTTCTATACCTATTAACCTGAAGTCATCAAGATTCTGGTGCTCCGTTCTAACTTCTACCCAATTTGCCTTCAGCACGACGCCACCCCAGAGCCCGCCTCGGCCTCTCCAATGTGTTTGACCTTCTGCACCGTTTCAGTGTAAATGTCTCAGCTTTGATATCAAATTATCACTCAGCCCACCTGTTTTGTTTACATTTCAAACTCTCCAGACCCGCAGGCCACTGAGCATCTATCTTTTGGATACCTGATCATTACCGTACTAAGTGATCTCTCCATGAATAACAACTCTGAGGTCAGAAACTCTGGAAAATCGCTCTTTAGCTTTGTGCCTTGTCGGTGCGTTTTCCTACGAGATACTACCGTAAAACGATTTCTTTATAAATTCTGTTTTGTAGTCTTGATATCTTATTGTGTGAATGGGTTCAACTTTTCAAATTAATGAAAAAACTGATTATAAAAACAATGACCCAGATATCCACATCTTCTGGATTTCGTAGACCTCTGAGAGTTGTTATCGGGCTTTTATTCAGTGTGTATCACCCCGGTCCAAACAACACTTTCGGAATTAATTGAGGGACTAAAAACTAGAAAATCCAAGTATAAAACCTTAACTGGTATTATTTACTCCCATTAAAATACTTCCATGATTTTTAGCCATTCACAATCCCTCCTTTACTGCGGTGAATTGCGGCATCTCCGAGAAGAGACAAAGGCACAGTATGTCACTCAAATCCACTGCCTCATCTCTTGTTTTTTACGTGAATAGCTGCGGCGACATTTCGGAGTTTTGCCACGCGCTTTGCCATATCTCTTTCAGGGTTTCTTATTGGTTCTGTGATTCATGTCTTTACGAGTTTAACATCATGGAACATGCCAATAATCTGTCACGAAAGTTTGATTCCAATTTATATCAATTAATAATTCATTTCCCTGCAATTCTTTCTATTTACAGGTCCGCGAAAACCCGCCGTATCCGTCCTCCGACCGTCTGCGGAAGAAGTTCATGGACAAGGCACCGCCACCCTGGTGTGTTTAGTGAGCGGGTTTAATCCGGCCGCTGTGAATATCGAGTGGACTGTGGACGGCAGTACGAGAAGGAATGGCGTTGAAACCAGCCGGATCCAGCAGGACGCGGACAACACGTTCAGTGCGAGCAGTTACCTGACTCTGCCAGCCTCAGACTGGAACTCACACGAGCTTTACTCCTGCGTGGTTAAACACGAGACTCAGGCAACCCCATTTCAAACAAACATCGCGCGATCCAGCTGTATGTAATACAAAATGTTTAGACGCTCTTTCTTTAAAATAAAACAAACGAATTTCATGTACAGATGTTAAATTTTTGATTGTAGCTGACACATTTCGCAACCGGGAGAAAAAATGTATTGCGTCCTACTGGACGTTCTTAAATAGCATTCGTTCTGAAATTAATATCATCCATGTAATTTTATCCCGAAGTAATTAAAATCTACCCAATCTACTGTGGCGTTTTTGCCTTGTTCAATATGTCCGACAAGAGCATTATTTTTCAACAGTTTGCATAGATAGTGAAGATGATCAAACTTTGACATTCGATGAAATAAAATAGACAACTTCGCTTGCACGTTGTGCTAGCTATTGGGTAGGTTTTCCTCCCGAAGAAATCATAATCACTATGACTACATCAGGACAAGTGGTGTAATTACTTGTCAGCGAAATGTACATACATAGCAAAAGAAATACTGATACTGCCTTTATTTGAACATCGTAGGCATATTCGATTTCCAGTTTTAGCATTGTATTCTTCTTGGATATGGTTTTTCTACAGCTCGTCATATTCGGGGAGACAAGGGCTTCTGTACCCTGTGTAAGCAGCAGCGCAGAGCAGAATAGCATTTACTAGAGTTCAAACTAACGACATTCTTGCTCAAGTGTCCTTCAGAACTACAGGTTTCATTCGAGGTGATGTGGGCTTACGATACCTAACAAACATTGCAAATGGTAGTCCAAAGCATTTCTAGTAAATACAGTGAGACGGTGGTTGATTATCTAAAGCTATATCGGGCTTCAAAACAGTGAAGCGCCGAGGATAGCGCAACGACATTTGTACATTAGTTTGTACAATATATATAATGATAGCTTTCTGTGTGTAATGTAGAACACCGTGGCCATAGTATAGAAGTCGAGAGAACGGTATCGTAAAAATAAGATAAATATTTCCAATAAATAACGTAAAAGCTCATTTTCAGGCGAATGAGAATACGGATTATAGTCACGTCACTCTAATTGGTTATACAAGTTGTTTTATCTCGATAAGAAAAGAATAGCAAGAGCAAGTTTGCAGCTCATCATTGAAATTCATACATGGGTTATTGAAACGGGGACATTAATATCACGTGGTCTTCATCAGTCACTCTGGACTGAAGCCGTTGTACTTGCCTTCTCTGAATATGGAAGGCCTAAGGAGTTCCCTGTGGCTTTCCAGCTGCACAGGCCAACCATTGCACTGAGCAGGACATTTTTACACGGCCTGTAAACTGCGCAGTACTTTAAAACCACATTATATAAAAGTAAATTCCAGTATCGCAACAGAAAGTCTGTGGGCGCGGGGGCATTCCAGTTACTGCGCGGCAGATGCACGGTTGTACTTGGTGTGGCAGACCATTCAGTGTTGTGATAGGACGATAAAATGACCAGAACTGCGCTGGGATATTCTGGCAAAGGGCGTGGCTCACTTTAAACTATACAGAGAAAGAAATGAATGATCGCGGTTAGTATGATTAAAAAGCGTATACCGAAACGTTAACCATAGCACAGACCTTTTGGCCCACGATCTTTTGCCCACATTTTAACTTAATCCAAGATCAATCTAACCATTTCCTTCCACAGAGCCCTCCAGTTTTTTATTCATCCATTGGCCTAAGAGCTTCTTAAATGTCCCTGATATATATTTGCCTCTACCACCACACTGGCAAGGCATTCCACGAACATACCACTCTGTGTAAAGAATATACCTCTGACACCCTCTATATTTTCGTCCAATCACTTTAAAAGTCTGCCCTCTCGAATATACCACTGCCACCCTAGGCAAAAGGCACTGGTTATCCTTTCTATCTACTCTTCTTATCTTATGCATCCCTGTCAGGTCGTCTTTCAACCGGCTTCATTCCAAAGCGAAAAGCCCTAGTTCATTCAACCTGTCCTGATCAGACATGTTCTCTAATCCAAGCAGCATCATGGTAAATCTCCTCTAAACCCTCTCTACAGCTTCCACGTGCTTCCTGTTCTGACCAGAATCAAACACAACAATGTAGGTGTGATCTAACCAGAATTTTATGGAAATACAACATTAGCCGGCGGCCCTTAAGCTCGATCCCTCGACTAATGCAGGCTATATGCCTTCTAAACAACCCTATTGACATGCGCGGCCATTTTTGAGGGATCTATGTAAGTGGACCCCAGGATCCCTTTGTCCTCTACACTGCGAAGAATCTTCTCTTTAACCTTGTACTCCGCCTTTGTTTTCGCTCTTCCAAAGTCCATTATTTCACATTCTTCCGCATTGAAAGCCATCTGATACTTGACAGCCCAGCTACGCATCCCATCAATGATCCCATTGTAAACTACGACAATCTTAACCACAGCACCAACAGCCTTGTGTCAACTGTCCCATCGCCCTATCCTTAGACCATAGCTCTCCATACCCCTCCCATCCATATTCTTTTGATATTTAAAACTTGTATTAAACATTGAACTCGAATCGCATGCACTACTTCCACTGGCATCTCGTTCCACACTCTCACTACTCTCTGTGAAGAAGCTCCTCTTCATGTTTCCCCTAAACATTTCACCTTTCACCCTCAGCCCCTGACCTTTAATTCTAGTCTCACCCAACCAGAGTGTGAAAAGCCTGCTGACATTTATCCTATCTATTCCCCACATCATTTTGCATATCTCTATCCAATCTCTACTCATTCTCTTATGCTCCAAGTAAGAAAGTGCCAACCTCTTCAACCTTTCCACATAACTTAGGTCCTCAGGTCAAGAAATCATCCTTATAAATTTCCTCGGTCCTCTTTCAATTTTGTTGACATCTTCGCTGAAAGTAGGAAGGTATCCAGAGCAGCACACAATATAGGAACGCCTTACTAACATCCATGTACAGACGTCCGACAGACAGACAGACATACTTTATTGATCCCGAGGGAAATTGGGTTTCGTTACAGTCGCACCAACCAAGAATAGTGTAGAAATATAACAATATAAAACCATAAATAATTAAATAATAATAAATAAATTATGCCAAATGGAAATAAGTCCAGTACCAGCCTATTGGCTCGGGGTGTCTGACACTCCGAGGGAGGAGTTGTAAAGTTTGATGGCCACAGGCAGGAATGACTTCCTATGACGCTCAGTGTTGCATCTCGGTGGAATGAGTCTCTGGCTGAATGTACTCCTGTCCCTAACCAGTACATTATGGAGTGGATGGGAGACATTGTCCAAGATGGCATGCAACTTGGACAGCATCCTCTTTTCAGACACCACCGTCAGAGAGTCCAGTTCCAACACCACCACACCCCCCCCCCCGAACTTCACTGGCCTTACGAATGAGTTTGTTGATTCTGTTGGTGTCTGCTACCTTCAGCCTGCTGTCCCAGCACACAACAGCAAACATGATATGTACGTCATATACACCGCTCTACTTTTATTAACTTCTATAGTCACTTTCTCGAAAAAGTCAATCAGGTTCGTGAGACAGGAACTGCCCCTCAAAAAGCTGTACTGTATGTAATCAGGCTATGCTTCTGCAAATGCACATACATTCTGCCTTTAAGAATCAGTTCCAAAGTTTGACCACCACTGACAAGAGGCTCCGGTCTATAATTCCCAGGATTATCCCTAATCCATTTCTAAAACAAAGTAATAATATTTGAGACCCTCCAACCTTCTGCTACTCCTCCTGTGTATAATAACAGCGAAAAGATTATCACCAAGAGGGAACTCCGTAGTAACCAGGGTATACCCCATTCGGCCCCGGAGCTTTATGTCGTTTTTCAAAAGTCCGACAATATCCTATTTCTTAACGTCACATGTTCTAGCATGTCAGCCTGTTTTAGGCTGGCCACAAACAAGTCAAGGTCCTTCTCAGTGGTGAACACTGAAGACATTCATTCATTAAGGAACTCCCCTACCTCCTCCGACTCCAAGTACATAGTTCCTTTTCTTTTACTCACTCTAGTCATCCTTCTGTTCTTCACCTACGTGTAGAACGTCTTGAGGTTTCCCTTAATCATACTCGCCAAGCTCTTCTCATTCCCCTCCTCTAGCTCTCTTAAATTCATTATTCAGCTCCTTCCTGGCTGCTTCGTAACACTCAAGAGTTCTATCTAATCTTTCCTTCAAAAACCTTTAGTGAACTTCTTTTATCCTCTGGGTCGGATGCTTCACATCTCTTGTCAACCATGCTTCCTTCTCCCTACCATCCATGTTCTACTGGAAGATGCTACCCAGAACCCCACTAGTGTTCCCTACACAACATTCACATTTCCTTGTTCATTTCCCTGATAACATTAATTCCCAATTTCTGCTCACAATCTCATGTATTGTTACATCATAATTCCCTCACCTTCAAAACCATCTGCTCTTATCCCTCTCCATGGGATTGGTAAATTAGAGAGTTGTGATCACCCACGAGCAATCTGAAACCTGGCCTCTTCCATTGGCTAGCACTCGATCCAGTAAGGCCTCTCTTCTAGTTTGCCTGTCCACATATTCAAAAATCCTTCATTAACAGACCTAACAAATTCTGCTCGGTCTAAATTCTTTTGCATGTAAGCTATGACGATCATTATTAGGGAAATACGTGTATTTGCAGCTTTCCAAAATCGACCTGCCGACCTACTCTTCGATGTTCCTGTTGAGAGGTGTGCGCTGTACAATACTACCAATAGAGTACACACAAAGTATACTGCAGATGCTGTGGTCAAATCAACACATACAAACAGGCTGAATGGACTCAGCAGCTCGGGCAACATCCGTTGAAATGAGCAGTCAACGTTTCGGGCCGAGACCCTTCGTAAGGACTCAATAGAGTGACTGCAACCCTTCCTATTTCGGGAATGCGAATGGTTCCTCCAAGAATAAAAAGGCAAATACATGTTATCATCGTTCTTCACCTCATGGTTTTCCAATATCTTTCTTGATTTTCGAGCAACACGGGTGCGCGCTAATTGTTTCATAGAGACACAGGCCGTAGTTTGGTTAAGAGTCTTGGAATGCGCAGTATCTCTACGTTTTAGCAGACGAGGATTCTCCTGTTGTAACTTCTTCAGACATGTCATTTCCGCGCACTCCTGCGCTGAAACATTGATAAGAGTCACATCAATGGCTAACGTGGAAAATAAACCTTTATGGTAGAGGTGTAATATCTTCCCTGATCTAGGTTGCCATTTATTACTAGATTTCATTGGTTAATTGTTCGGTCACAGCTGATGATTAATCGTTTCTGCGTTGCTAAGCCATTACCTGTCTTCATCGGATGGACCATTATATAATCGCTTGTATATTCATTCATTCGTTGAAAGCACTTGTTAGAAGTCGAAGGAATTTCAATCAATATTTGAATCTGCCTTGAACGAGGGCAGAATAATAAGTGATAAAATGTTGTCATGGATAGAAAATTGATTGACTGACAAAAAATGAAGTTCAAACATTAATGGCCGAGTCTCTGGAATGATATATCTCACAATCTGTGAAACAATTCAGATCCTTCCACTTCGCTGATGACAAAAACACAAATAGGTAATTACATTGTGAAGAGAAAGTCAAAAGGCTAGGGAGGGATATTGATAATCTCGTGGGTGAGCTAAGATCCGGCAAAGCAAAAAGAGGAAAAAGAGGAAAAAAGAGGAAAAGAGGGAAATAGAGTGACTGAGCTGGCATGAAAAATGCTTCAACAGCATATTTTCCAAACATTTGGAGATTGGAACTTCCAAGTTGAAGAGGGGTAAGGGCATTTAGATCACGGTAGTATGTAATTCACAAAATGCTATTATTCAGGTGCAAGTAACTAAAAAGGCTGGGAACATGTTAAAGGAATTATGTGCAAAATTTGGGGGTGTTATGCTTCATGTGACAGGGCAATAAAGAACAAAATGTGGACTGTGTACTGAATTCTTCTTACTTAAAAATTATCTAAATGTGTTAGAAGTTCAGAGGAAGCTTACAAGAACGATTTCGTTGGTGGTTCGGTATCCTAGGATTAACTGTGCATAGGCTCGACTTCTATCGACTGGAGTTCATCAGAGTTATGGGACTTGACTAAAATCTAGTAGTCCTTAGTAACAATACGTATGCTTCATAAACCTTGTAGTCTGAAGCTCTACGGCTCGAAGGGCTCATGAAAATAAGTCCGGCACCTGACGTCTTGGGGAACCCGAGAGTAACACGTCTGAACACGAGACAGACAGATCTGGGGAATACGAGACTGGCGATTCATCTCCCAACAAGGTTGGTCGTCTCGAGATAGACCTGATAAACTGGAGACAGACCTGACGAACTCCAGATACTCTTGGGGATCCCGAGACAGGACTGGTCATCTCGAGATAGACATTGAATAAATTTGGGAAATATGAAATAAATCTGGGGAATATAGAATAAAGCTCGGGAAAATCGAATAGTACTCGGAAGCCTGGAGGGCCATGGCAGACCCAGGAACCTTTAACAACACTAAAATTCTCGATAAAAGCCTTTAATGTGGTCTAGGCAAGCTCTAAACGTGGACTCGGAATTTGGTCTCCATAAACTCGGAATGAAGGCTCGAGACAGTCGGAAACCGAAGGAACTCCGGACGCCACTTTACAAGTTCCATTGGACCCTTATATCGCTGCGTTTTTTTTTTTGTCACCGTGCAGACTGAACGCAAGTGCCGAGAAAAGACAGGCTGCCATATGGAGTCAGCGATCTTGCCTTATTCATAAGAGTTCCAACTGACAATCGGCGGCTCGGCAAAGCGACACCGAGAGAACTAATATTCTCAAAGCTAGGGCCAGCGAAATTAAAAATTGGAAGACTGCTTAAATAATTACAGTACCCGGAAACCCCATGTCAATCAAAATAAACTTTAATAAGTTTAAACAGAAAACGCAAGGGTTTAACGAGTCTCGTTAAGAGAACTATTCACAAATAAAGGCTATTTAGAAAATTTGGTGCCCAATGCTCTAAGACTTCCTACACAGGTGCGAAGAACTCAAAACATCCGTTGTGAGGCGGGAATCCTTTATCGCCTTACTCAAAGTATGCACCATCATTCGACAGTTTTAAACCGAGCGTTCGTCTTCTCTTCTCGCTTCGGCATTAGTCTCATTGCTGCAAATTCATACTAATATCACCTTAAATGGAATGTTTAGAGCTATGTCTGTCTTTTGTTTTATTTATGTACTTACCAAAACACTCTAGTCGTTATCTCTCAGAAAAGTAAGAAAATCTTCATTCTTGCTTAATTAAAACGGGCAACATAATATCATACGATGCAAATAATTTCCCACACTTCGTTCAGAATCAGTTAGTATTTTTCTTCCCTGCCAGCATTGCGCTATGATGACAAGTGCTTCCATTTTGACATTTAACTATCCATGAAAAGTCACGGGGAAAAGAATACAGATTAAATGATAAAAGGAGAAAATATTTCTTAACGAATAGCCAAAATAGAGAGGCGTCCAATCACCATGCCAATGGAACTGCAATGAAAGTTGATCAGATGACAGAGTGCATAGATGAGAGGCGGAATTAGTAGGTGTTTTCAAAAGCTTACAATCTGGAAATCATAGAAGTCTCAAAGAACTCAACGGCATGAGCAACTGCTTTGAGCATCCTTTGAACTCGGACTCCAAGATCCCTCCGATACTCCACACTGCCAAGAGTATTAACATTAATACTATATTCTGCCATCACATTTGACCTACCAAAATGAACCACTTCACATTTATCTGGGTTGGACTCCAGCTGCCACAATTACAGCACGGAAACAGGCCACCTCGGCCCTTCTAGTCTGTGCCGATGCTTACACTATTGGTTGTATTAATTGGCTACTACGTGACAAGCCTCCAATTCGTTGATCTGTTACTTTATAACCTTTGTCCATACCAGTAATGCACAATCTACATTCTTTCATACGTCTAATTGGACCGCGCCACACAATTACCAAGCGTTGTCTTAAAAAATTCAAAGAGCTAGCATTGGTGGTCACTTTATTAGGTACGCCTGCAGGTTCCTCAATGCAAATATCTAATCAGTCAGTAATATAGCAGAAGCTTAATGAACATGCAGACAAGAGCAGCAGGTATTGTTCGGACCAAACATCCGAAAGTGGATGAAAAGTGATCTAAATTATTTTGAACGTGGAATGAGTGTTTGTGCCAGAGTATCTTAGAAATTGTGGGTTCCCTGCGATTTTCACCCAATAAAGTGCCTCATGAGTTTATGTTCGTGGTCTTCTCCTCCTACAGCCTATTCACTTCGAGGTTCGACGTGTTGTGCGTTCAGAGATGCTCTTCTGCACAGAACTGGTGTAACGCGTGGTTAATTGAGCTACTGTCGCCTTCCTGTCAGCTTCATCCAGTTTGGCCATTCTCCTTAGAGCTCGCTCTTTAATTTTTTTTTGTTTGCTTTAGTATCATTCTCTTAAACTCGAATAAAATGACCACTGACTGTATATGAAAGAGTACAGAACATTTCACAAACAGCAGCTATCTGAAAGTGAATAAGCATTGACCGACAGATATTACCGAGGTATGCCTGCTGGACTATTTGGATTGGGACTAGAATGTTAAAGGTAACGTCACATTCAGGAAGGACGGGAAGATGAGAAAATGCACAAGGATTCGTTCATAGTGAATGCTGAACACAAAGAAATGAAGGTGGATGGCCTATTTTCAGGGCACGGAGAGGAAGAGGTGGTCTGAAAAATAATAAAGCAAAATTCTCCTCTGTTATATGAATCCAGGCAAGATATTAGGGCAATGTGCATCCGACGAAACAAAGGTTGTTTGCCATAATTGCACGTTCATGATTATTGGGAATTATACTTCAAACTAAACGAATGGGGTGTGAGGTGCTCGTTAAATATTTTGGAATATTTTAGAATAACGTGTTCTTGCGCCAACCAAAGGACACGAAGAAGGAATTAGAGGCGGAGATTCCATTGGATTCAGTCGCAATTCTATTTATCGGAAGATCAGGCAGGAGGCCGAGGGGCCTACTTCGTATCCTAAGTGTGACATGTCAGAAGGATAGTACTGAACAAGCAGGTTTTATTTTCATGAAGGTCCATTTGATTCCTGGCCCCAGTCACCCTCAATGCCAGGTGATTCTATGCTTGCGTCAAGAGAATTGACCATTCAAAATCGCAAATGGTCTCTATATTCAGGTGTCTACAGTGTAGCCCATAGTGAATGTAACATTATATTGGTTCGTGTGTCATTTACGCCAGTAGGTGGAAATGTTGCATCACTTGATACCTATACTTGCTTGTGAGAAAGAAGGAACCGGGCCCTAAACTCATAGAATAACAGCGACTGTGCTCTGCATCAATTTCCCAAACTTGGTTCATTGGAGTCATTACTCCAGAATGAATGTTATCTTTTTCAAACTGATATCATGTAAATATCGGGAAATATTACCGAGAGAACATGGGCGATAATTATTGCAACAGACATTTGGCTTTGGACTTGGAATCCTTTCCTGCTGTCTATGTTTTAAATAAAATTTGCATAGAAACATAGAAAACCTACAGCACAATACGGTCCCTTCGCCCAACAAAGTTGTGTCGAACACGTTTCTACCTTAGAAATTACTAGGCTTACCAATAACCCTCTATCTTACTAAGCTCCATGTACCTATCTAAAAGTTTATTAGAAGACCCTGTCGTATCCGCCTTAACCACCGTTGCCGGCAGCCCATTCCACCTACTCACCACTTTCTGAGTAAAAGACTTACCCCTGACATCTCCTCTGTACTACCCCTCAGCACCTTAAACCTCTGTCCACCTGTGGCAACCATTTCAGTCCTGGGAAAAAGCCTCTGACTATCCACATGATCAATGCCTCGCATCATCTTATACACCTCTATCAGGTCACCTGTCATCCTCCGTCGCTCCAAGGAGAAAAGGCCGAGTTCACTCAACCTATTCTCATAAGTCATGCTCCCCAATCCTGGCAACATCCTTGTAAATCTCCTCTGAACCCTTTCAATGGCTTCCACATCCTTCCTGTAGTGAGGCGACCAGAACTGAGCACAGTACTCCAAGTGGGGTCTGAATAGAGTCCTATGTAGCTGCAACATTACCTCTCGGCTCGTCAATTCATTTCAACGATTGATGAATGCCAATACACCATACGCCTTCTTAACCACAGAGTCAATCTGTGCAGCTGCTTTGAGCGTCCTATGGACTCGGACCCCAGGACCCCAGGATCCGTCTGATACTCCACACTGCCAAGAGTCTTACCATTAATACTATATTCTGCCATCATATTTGACCTACCAAAATGAAGCACTTCACACTTATCTGGGTTGAACTCCATCTGCCACTTCTCAGCCTAGGTTTTCATCCTATTTATTTCCCGCTGTAACCTCTGACAGCCCTCCACACTATCCACAACACCTGCCTCTCAGGATCTTCTCCACCAACTTACCAACCACTGAGGTAAGACTCACTGGTCTATAATATCCTGGGCTATCTTTACTCCCTTTCGTGAATAAAGGAACAACATTCGCAACACTACAATCCTCCGAAACCTCTCCCGTCCCCGTTGATGATGCAAAGATCATCGCCAGAAGCTCAGCAATCTCCTCCTTCGCCTCCCATAGTAGTCTGGGGTACATTTCGTCCGGTCCCGGCGTCTTATCCAACTCGATGCTTTCCAAAACCTCCAGCACATCCTCTTTCTTAATAGCTACCTGTTCAAGCTTTTCAGTCCGCTGCAAGTCATCACTACAATCACTAAGATCCTTTTCTATAGTGAATACTGAAGTAAATTATTCATTAAGTACCTTCGGTTCCAAACACACTTTCCCATTGTCACATTTGATAGTTTCTATTCTTTTACATCTTATCCTCTTGCTCTTCACATATTTGTAGAATGCCTTGGGGCTTTCCTTAATTCTGCCACCAAGGCGTTCTCATGGCCCCTTCTGGCTCTCCTAATTTCCATCTTAAGCTCTTTTCTAGTAGCCTTATATTCTTCTAGATGTCGATGTTTACCTAGCTCTCTGAAAATTTTGTAAGCTTTTCTTTTCTTGACTAGATTTATTAAAGGCTTTGTACACCACGGTTCCTGTACCCTACCATAACTTCCCTGTCTCATTGAAACGTACCTACATAGAGCTCTACACAAATATCCCCTGAATGTTTGCCACATTTCTTCCGTACATTTCCCTGAGAACATCTGTTTCCAATTCAAGCCTCCCATTTCCTGCCTTATAGCCTCATAATTCCCTTACTCCAATTAAACGCTATTCTAACGTGTCTGTTCCTATCTCTCTCCAATGCTATTGTAAAGGAGGTAGAATTATGATCACTATCTCCAAAATGCTCTCCCACTGAGAGATCTGACACCTGACCAGGTTAATTTCCCAATACCAAATCAAGTACAGCCTCTCCTCTTCTAGGCCTATCTACATACTGTGTCAAGAAACCTTCCTGAACACACAGAACAAACTCCACCCCATCTAAACTCCTCGCTCTAGGGAGATGCCAATCGATATTTGGGAAATTAAAATCTCCCATCACGACAACTCTGTTATTATTACACCTTCACAGGATCTGTTTCCCTATCTGCTCCTCGATATCCCTATTACTATTAGGCGGCCTATAAACATGACCAGTAAAGTTATTGACCCCTTCCTGTTCCTAACGTCCACCCACAGAGACTCCGTAGACAATCCCTCCATGGCGTCCACCTTTTCTGCAGCTGTGACACTATCTCTGATCAACAGTGCCACGCAACCACCTCTTTTACCTCCCTCCCTGTCCTTGCTGAAACATCCGGCACTTGAAGTAGCCAATCCTGTCCCTGAGCCATCCAAGACTCTGCAATGGCCACTACGTCATATCTGCAAGTACTGATCCACGCTCTAAGCTCATCCGCTTTGTTCACAACACTCCTTGCGTTAAAATAGACACATCTCAAGCCTTCGGTCTGAGCGCTTCCCTTCTCTATCACCTGCCTAACCTCCCTCTGGCACTGTCTACAAGCTTTCTCTATTTGTGAGCTAACCTCCTCTTCCCCAACCTCTTCAGTTCGGTTCCCACCCCACAACAACAATAGTTTAAACTCTCCCCAGTAGCCTTAGCAAACCTCCCCGTCTCAACTTCATAGAAAAACAGAAACAAATCAGCCTGAAACCAACGGCGTATTATTGAGTCTCACTGAAACACTGCAAAGGAGAAACTTCCGCTGAAAATCTGAAACATTTTCCAACGATATTCCAAGTATCATGTTTCACTACAGAACTCCCTTCGTTCCCGGCACCCTGAGTGAAACGCTAAACAGTTGCATTGTCTGTCCACCATCACAAGCGCTTCAGCTCATCCGTGCAGCCAACACTTTAAATGCATTGTGGCAATTAATCATCACGGCGTTTTACATTGACGTTATCAGTGTATAACATGTAACACGGGAAAACTTTTACCCGAACAGTTTAACACAATATTCTGTGGATTATATTGATGATACTTTCCACTTCCGAGACGGGATGTGCAGAATAGCAGAAACATGAGGGTGAATTTCCGAGTTATATTTGGTAAATAACAAGTGGATACGCCTCAGAGACTCAACTCAAATTCCTTCTCAGCTTTCCTTATAATATTTCTGTTTAGTCGCAATTATCAATTCGTTGTAAACTCGTCTTTCTGTTCGCCTGTTATCTCCTAATCGCTTCGTATTTCTGGTCAGATATACCCCTTTCCCCTGAGCTATTCCCGCCTATGGCAACCTCAAACCTACAGTACTTCAGCCGCTTCGTCCCATTTTGATACATTGATGGTTTATATGCCCCCTGTGAAATCGTATGTGGGGGTTGGAGTTTGGGGCTGTGTGGAAATGTGGCAAATGTCAGTGACAGTGAACCTGTGAATCAGTAAATTGGTAAATTTTCAAATTGCTTAATTGTTGTCCCATGTACCGAGATGCAGAGAACAAACTGTTTTGCAGGTCATTCATGCAGATCAGTTCATCAGTGCATTGAAATAGCACAAGCGAGCAGGATAAAGTGTTACAGTTACAGAGAAAGTGCAGGACAGGTAGGCAGTAAGGTGCAAGGGCATAACGACGTAGATTGTCAGGTCAAGTGTCTATCTGATCACAGTAGGTAAACATTAAGAGGTCACATAACACCGAGACAGAGACTGTCTTTCAGCATGGTGGTAAGTGTCTTTAAGGCTTTTGGATCTTCTGCCCGATGGGATGGGGGAGGAGAGAGAATGTCCGCGATGGTTGACGTCTTTGCCTATATTGGCTGCTTTGCCGAGGCAGCGACAGTGTACACAGAATTCATCGAGAGGAGTTGGCTTCCGTGATGTGCTGAGCTCTATGCGCAACTCTCTTTAGTTTATTTCAATTACCAGCAGAGCAGACACCATACCCAGCCGTGCTGCATCCAGACACAATTCATCGATAAAAATTGCTGAGAGTCAAAAATAGAGCGCCAATGAGCGCTCTTTGCAGTGACATCTACGTGGTTGGACGAGGTTATTGGTGACGTCCACTCTACTGAACTTGAATTTCACAACCCTCTGGACCTCAGCATCGTTTACGTAGTTGCCCCGCCCATTTCCTGAATCAGGATCCAATTCATTCGTGAGTAGAGATCTGCATGAATATATATTTCAGTGACTTCGCAGTCTTCCACAGTTCTTAAGGAGCAGCTTCGAAAGCCCTGAACAGGACTTGTGTCCGAAAGCCTTTGACTTCTGATTCTTCTTATCAGCTTCACCATGACTAAATGGGTCCTGGTTCTTTCCGCGTTTGTTTCCTGTTTGTTCAGTAGGTAGAATACTTAATCCTTTATACTGTCCTTTATGTTGTGTTTTTACTTAACGGCTATTAAATAATTATTTATTATTTTCGCCAGCTGCAAACTCGGAGATGACTTTGACTCAGTCTCCGTCCGTATCGGCGACTCCGGGTAGAACCGTGAACATCACTTGTACCATGTCAGGGGGCAGCATCGGCAGCTACTACACGAGCTGGTACATGCAGAAACCCGGCAGCGCCGCAGTTTTTGTGTGGTATGGAAGCACCACGAGATGATCGGGAATTCCAGATCGATTCACGGGTTCCACAGACTCATCGAGCAACCAAATGCATTTAACCATCGTCAACGTGCAATGGCAGGACGCCGCCGATTATTACTGTGGTGTCGCGGACGGTAGCACGTTCATATTCACCTTAGGGAGAGGAACCAAACTGAATTTCGACAGTAAGTAAATATGTGTTGGGGTCTAATCACCTTTTGATTTTTTTTTCGTTTGAACCTTGGAATAATATTATCAATCCTGATGCTTCGATCTGATTTACAGTCCACCTCTCATTGTATCTTTACAATACCTCAGGCAGAAAACTAGCGCATATGCACCCCTTTTGCTTGGTAGGGTCGCTTCATTTAGCTGAAAAGTATCTTCAAAACAACCTAAGTTCATTGCCATAACATTTTTAAAATAGCTTCGTGATTCGTGATGATTCGTGCTTTTAGCGAGTGTTTCTTAGTAGTTGCCCAAGGAACAGATGTACCTGCAGGATGACTTCCATGTCTCCTTGCTCCTCCGACTTCTTAATTCGGTCTCCGTTTAGAAGATGTCTGTACCTCTCTAATCTATCCAGATATCGCCTACAGAATCCTGGAGTGGAGTCCATCTAGTTTGTCGACTTATCCAACTTCAGATCTTTCTGCATCCCAAGCTCCTTCTCCTTCGTCATAGCAACTACTATCACTTATATTTAATTTCCATTTATGCCTAATTTCAATCTTTGTTTGCTCAACTAGATCTTTTCGCGTTACTTCAGCTCCTCTTGTTCTATACCTATTAACCTGAAGTCATCAAGATTCTGGTGCTCCGTTCTAACTTCTACCCAATTTGTCTTCAGCAAAACGCCGCCCCAGAGCCCACCTCGGCCTCACCGGTGTGCCTGGCCTTCTGCAACGTCTCAGTGTGAATGTCTCAGCTTTGATATCAAATTATCACTCGGCCCACCTGTTTTGTTTACATTTCAAACTCTCTAGGCCCGCAGGCCACTGAGTATCTACTTTTGGATACCTGATCATTACCGTACTAAGTGATTTCTCCTTGAATAACATTTCTCAGGTCTGAAACACGGTAAATTTGCTCTTTAGCTTTTCTGACTTGTCCCGTTTTCCTCCGAGATACTACTGTAAAACGATTTCTTTGTAAATTCTGTTTTGTAGTCTTGATACCTTATTGTGTGAATGGGTTCAACTTTTCAAATTAATGAAAAGAAATGGTTATAAAAACCTTAAACCAGATATCCACATCTTCTGGATTTCATAGACCTCTGAGAGTTTTTATCGGGTTTTCCTTCAGTGTGTATCACCCCGGTCCAAACAACCCTTTCGGAATTAATTGTGGGACTAAAAACTAAAAAATCCAAGTATAAAACTTTAACGTATTATCTATTCCCATTAAAATATTTCCATTATTTTTAGCCATTCATAATCCCTCCTTTACTGCGGCGAATTGCAGCATCTCCGAGGAGAGACAAAGGCACAGTCTGTCACTCAAATCCACTGCCTCATCTCTTGCTTTTTACGTGAATAGCTGCAACGACATTTCGGAGTTTTGCCACGCGCTTTGCCATATCTCTTTCGGGGTTTGTTATTGGTTCTGTGATTCATGTCTTTACGATTTAACACCATGGAACATGCCAATAATCTGTCATGAAATTAAGTATTGCATAGCTACATCAGATTGGATCGGGGTATCATGGGATTATATAAAGTGTATCTTATGTATATTGGAGAGTATTTCACGAATAAAGGGGTTCAGTCAGCGATTGTTCAGAAGCCTCTCCAGTCGGATTTTCTTTTGCCATTCCATCGAAATTTGTTATTTTATTGCTTTGAATTTTGCTGTTATGAAAATCCCTCTCTTTCCTTTGCTTTGTAGCTATTTCTAATGTTCATGATGTATATTGGCTTTGTTGCGTTTGTTGAAGATCAAAATGCACTAATGAAACACAGTTGTGATCGGGTTCTCATACGTTCTGACTTTTATGGCTGTAAAATCGTTGAAAAAAGGCAAAGTTTGATTCCAGTTTACATCAATTAATAATTCATTTCCCTGCACTTCTTTCTATTTACAGGTCCGCGAAAATCCGCCGTATCCGTCCTCCGACCGTCTGCGGAAGAAATTCGGGGACAGGGCACCGCCTCCCTGGTGTGTTTAGTGAACGGGTTTAATCCGGCCGCTGTGAATATCGAGTGGACAGTGGACGGCAGTACGAGAAGGAATGGCGTTGAAACCAGCCGGATCCAGCAGGACGCGGACAACACGTTCAGTGCGAGCAGTTACCTAACTCTGCCAGCCTCCGACTGGAACTCACACGAGCTTTACTCCTGCGTGGTTAAACACGAGACTCAAGCAACCCCATTTCAAACATCGCGCGATCCAGCTGTATGTAATACAATATGTTTAGACACTGTTTCTTTAAAATGAAACAAATGAATTTCATGCACAGATGTTAAATTTTCGATTGTCGCTGACACATTTTTCAACCGGGAGAAAACAGGCATTGCGTCCCGCTGGACGTTGTTAAACAGCATTCGTTC
Organism: Hemitrygon akajei; assembly: GCF_048418815.1. Classification (NCBI taxonomy): domain Eukaryota; kingdom Metazoa; phylum Chordata; class Chondrichthyes; order Myliobatiformes; family Dasyatidae; genus Hemitrygon; species Hemitrygon akajei. The sequence continues at coordinate 29,880,975 of NC_133132.1, read as the reverse complement.
TGAAATTGATATCGTCCATGTAATTTTATCACGAAGTAATTAAAATCTACCCGATCTACTATGGCGTTTTTGCCTTGATCAATATGTCCGACAAGAGCATCATTTTTCAAACGATTGCGTAGATAGTGAAGATGATCAAACTTTGGCATTCCATAAAATAAAATAGACAGCGTCGCTTACACGTTGTGCTAGTTATTGGGTATATTTTCTCCCTGAAGAAATCATAATCACATTGGCTACATCAGGTCAAGTGGTGTAATTACTTGTCAGCGAAATTTACATACATAGTAAAAGAAATCCTGATACTGCCTTTATTTGAACATCGTGGGTATATTCGATTTCCAATTTTAGCATTGTATTATTCATGGAAATGGTTTTTTCTACAGCTGGTCACGTCATGCAGACAAGGGCTTGTGTACCTTGTGTCAGCAGCGGCGCAAAGCAGAGTAGCACTTATTAAAGTGCATACTGATGACAAATTTGCCCACGTATCCTTCAAAACTTCAGGTTTCCTTCGAGGTGATTTCGGCTTACAATACCTAACAAACATTGCAAATGGTAGTCCAAAGCATTTCTAGTAAATACAGTCTGACGGTGGTTGATTATCTAAAGCTATATCGGGCTTCAAAACAGTGAAGCGCGGAGGATAGCGCACCGACATTTGTACATTAGTTTGTAGAATATATATAATGATAGCTTTCTCTGTGTAATGTAAAACACCGTGGCCATAGTATAGAGTTCGAGAGAACTGTACCGTAAAATAAGATAAATATGTTCAATAGATAAAGAAAAGGTCATTTTCTGGCGAATGAGAATACGGATTGTACTCACGTCTTTCTAATTGGTTATACAAGTTGTTTTATCTCGATAAGAAAAGAATAGCAAGAGCAAGTTTACAGCTCATCATTGAAATTCATACATGGGTTATTGAAACTGGGACATTCATATCACGTGGTCTTCATCTGTCACTCTGGACTGAGGCCGTTGGACATGCCTTCTCTGAGTATGGAAGGCCTAAGGAGCTCCCTGTAACTTTACAGCTGCACAGACCAACCATTGCTTTGAGCGGGACATGTTTACACCGGCTGCAAACTGCGCAGTACTTTAAAATCACATTATATAAAAGTAAATTCCAGTATCGCACCAGAAAGTCTGTGTCCGCGGGGTCAATTCAGTTCCTGCGCGGCAGGTGCACGGTTGTACTTGGTGTGGCAGAGCATTCAGTGTTGTGATAGGACCATAAAATGACCAGAACTGCACTGGGATATTTTGGCAAAGGGCGTGGCTCACTTCAAACTATTAAAGTTTGGAAGCATTCATTAAACACTTCTGATTCTTTTCTGGCATTCATACACGTTTATAATCCGTAAAATGGGAAATTTTGTCAAAGGCCATAGCTCACTCACATTTTCTGACATTGAGATACGTTTAAAATCTTAAAATACATTTAATGATTATTAAATCAAATACTAATTAAATACCTAAACGATTTGTAACGAAAGTACACACGAATGGATAAAATGTAATGCATCCGCCGCTTCCTTCTTTTCGAACATCTTCACAATCCGCATTGAAGCAAATTACCTCTGGAATTTCTGCGTCCGGTCCGAAGGCAAAGTGAAAGAGTGCAGTGAGTTCCACTCCATTGCTGAATACTTGGAGAGTCGGGAAGTGGAAGTTGAAGAATGTAGATGGAGATCGGGCAGATGGATTGAATTCCACCAGTAACAATATCGAAAAATGTTGGCATTTGCATGTAAATATAACAGTTGATCCAAAAGAAATGTTGTGGCTCGATGACAGGGATGTTTTTATTAACAATACATTCCAAGCTGTGGATCAGCTCACAGATTGAGCTGCCCGCATAACGGAGAGGTGGTGTATACAGAGAAATATGTGAATAATCGCGGTTAGCATTATTGAAAATCGCATACAGAAACGTTAACCATAGTACAGGCATTTTGGACCACGATGTTGTACCCAACTTTTAATCTAATCCAAGATCAATCTAACCATCCCTTCCACAGAGCCCTCCATTTTTCTTTCATCCATTGGTCTAAGAGTTTCTTAAATGTCCCTGATATATATTTGCCTCTACCACCACACTGGCATTCCACGAACATACCACTCTGTGTAAAAAATATACCTCTGACACCCTCCATATTTTCGTCCAATCACTTTAAAAGTCTGCCCTCTCTAATATACCACTGCCACCCTAGGCAAAAGGCACTGGTTATCCTTTCTATCTACTCTTCTTATCTTATGCATCCCTGTCAGGTCGTCTTTCAACCGGCTTCATTCCAAAACGAAAAGCCCTAGCTCGCTCAGCCTATCCTGATAAGACATGTTCTCTAACCCGAGCGGCATCATGGAAAATCTCCTCTAAACCCTCTCTACAGCTTCCACGTCCTCCCTATTCTGACCAGAATCAAACACAACAATGTCAGTGTAGTCCAAACAGAATTTTATGGAAATACATTATCCGGCGGCCCTTGAACTCGATCCCTCGACTAATGCAGGCTAAATGCCTTCTAAATAACCTTATTGACGAGCGGCAATTTTTGAGAGATCTGTGCGAGTGGACCCCAGGATCCCTTTGTCCTCTACACTGTAAGAATCTTCTCCTTAAACTTATATTCTCTCTTTGATTTCGCTCTTCCAAAGTCCATTATTTCACATTCTTCCGCATTGAAAACCATGTGATACATAACACCCCAGCTACGCATCCCATCAATGATCCCGTTGTAAACTACGACAATCTTATCCACAGAACCAACAGACCTGTGTCAACTATCCCATTGCCCTGTACATAGACCATACCTCACCGTACCCCTCCCATCCATATTCTCTTAATATTTCAAACTTATTTTAAATATTGAACTTACACCGCATGCTCTACTTCCACTGGCAACTCGTTCCACACTCTCGCTACTCTCTGAGATGAAGTTTGTCTTCATGTTCCCCCTAAACATTTCACCTTTCACCCTCAGCCCATGACCTTTACTTCTAGTCTCAGCCAACCCTGGTGTGAAAAGCCTGCTTACATTTACACTATCTATTCTCCACATCATTTTGCATATCTCTATCCAATCTCTACTCATTCTCCTATGCTCCAAGGAAGAAAGTGCTAACCTCTTCAATCTTTCCACACAAGTTACATCACAAGTTACGTCGTATACACCGCTCTACTTTTATCAATTTCCTTAGTCACTTTCTCGAAAAAGTCAATCAGGTTTGTGAGAAATGAACTGCCCCCCAGATAGCTGTACTGTATGTAATCAGACTGTTCTTCTCCAAATGCTCATAAATTCTGCTTTTAAGAATCACATACAAAGTTTGTCCACCACTGACATGCAGCTCTGGTCTATAATTCCCAGGATTATCCCTGTCTCTCGGTTTCTTTTTGCACTACTTTACTTTCCCTTTTCTATTTTATAATTATGATTGATAATGTAATTTTTTTATTATATTTACTTCAATTTGTACTCCAGGGAGCGCGAAGTGCAGAGTCAAATAAACACTGTGATGATTGTACGCTCTAGTATTAATTGTTTGGTGACAATAAAGTAAAGTAAGAAAATAAGTAAGTACGTAATCCCTTTCTTCAACAAAGTAATAACATTTGAGTCCCTCCAGTCTTCTGCTACTCCTCCTGTGTCCAATGAGGGCGCAAAGATTATCACCAAGAGGGAACATTCTCTGCCTTCGCTTCCCGTAGCAACCAGGGTGTAACCCATTCGGCCTCGGGGCCTTTTGTCTTTTTTAAAAAGTTCGACAATATCCTATTTCTTAACGTTTTATGCTGTTTAAGGCTGCCACACACAAGTCACGGTCTCTCTCAGAGGTGAATACTGAAGAAAACTATTCATTAAGGAACTCCCCTACCTCCTCCGACACCAGGCACATGGTTCCTCTTCTTTTACTCACTCTAGTCATCCTTCTGTTCTTCACCTAAGTGTAGAACGTCTTGGAGATTTCCTTAATCATACTCGCCAAGCTCTTCGCATTACCCCTTCTAGATCTCCCAAGTTCATTAGTCAGCTCCTTCCTGTCTGCTTCGTAACCCTCAAGAGTTCTGTCTGATATTTCCTTCAAAACTCTTTATTGAACTTCTTCTTTCCTCTTGGTGGGATGCTTCACATCTCTTGCCAACCATGCTTCCTTCTCCCTACCATCCATGTTCAACTGGGAGAACCCTACCCAGAACCCCATTAGTGTTCGCTACACAACTTCCACATTTCCTTGTTCATTTCCCTGATAAAACTAATTCCCAATTTCTACTCACAAGCTCATGCATTATAGCATCATAATTTCCTCTCCTTCAAAACAAACTGCTCTTGTCCCTCTCCAAGTGTATGGTAAATTAGAGAGTCGTGAATGTGATTAGGGAGGAGCAATCTGACACCTGCCCTGTTCCATTGGCGAGCGCTAGATCCAGTAAGGCCTCTCTTCTAGTTAGCCTGTCCACATATTCAGGAATCCTTCATTAACAGACCTAACAAACTCTGCCCTGTCTAAATCTTTTGCATGTAAGCTAATGGAATCATTATTAGGGAAGTGCGTGTTTTAGCAGCTTTCCAAAATCGACCTGCCGACCTACTCCTCGATGTTCCTGTTGGTGGTGTGCGCTGTACAATACTCCCATTAGATAGACTGCAACTCCTCCTATTTCTGAATTCCACCCACGGCGACTCAATAAACGATCTCTCCACGACTTCCTCACTTTCTGTATCTGCGATACTATCCCTGATTAGCAATACCACTCCTCCATCTCTATTACCTCCCTCCCTGACCCTTTTCGAGTTATTTGAACGTGGGAACATCCAGCAGCTTTTCCTGCCTTTGTGACAACCATATTTTGGTTTATATTTTGGATCGGGAACGACATCGTTTCCTACAAGAATAAAAAGACAAATACATGTTATCATCGAATTTTACCTCATACCTTTCCAATGCAAATAATTTTCCACACTTCACTGGGAATCAGTTGGGAATTTTCTTCCCTCCCAACGTTCGCTTATGTTGACAAGAACTTCCAATCTCACTGATAACTGTCCATGAAAAGTCAAAGAGAAAAGTATAAAGAATAAATGATCAAAGGAGAAAGACTTTCTTAACGAATAGCCAAAATACATAGGCGTCCAATCACCATGCCAATGGAACTGCAATGAAAGTTGATCAGATGACAGAGTGCACAGATGAGAGGTGGAATTAGTAGATGTTTTCAGAAGCTTACAGTCTGTAAATCATAGAAGTCTACGACATGAGCAACTGCTTTGAGCGTCCTTTGGACTCGGACCCCAGGTTCCCTCTAATCCTCCACACTGCCAAGAATCTTACCATTAATATTATATTCTGTCATCGCATTTGACCTACCAAACTGAACCACTTCACACCTTTCTGGATAGAACTCCATCTGTCACTTCTCAGCCCAGTTTTGCATCCTATCAATGTCCCGGTGTAACCTCTGACAATTCTCCACACTATCCACAACACCTCCAACTTCTGTGTCATCAGCAAACTTCCTATCCCATCCCTCCGATTCCTCATCCAGGTCATTTATAAAAATCACGAAGAGTAAGGGTCCCAGAACAGATCCTTGAGGCACTCCACTGGTAGCCGACATCCATGCAGAATATTACCCGTCTACAACCACTCTTTGCCTTCTGTGGGCAAGCCAGTCCTGGATCCACAAAGTGATGTCCCCTTCGATCACATGCCGCCTTACTTTCTCTATAACCCTTGCATAGGGTACCTTATCAAATGCCTTGCTGAAATCCATTTTCACTATATCTGCTGCTCTTCATTCATCAATGCGTTTAGTCACATTCTCAAAAAAATAATCAATCAAGATCATAAGGCACGACCTGCCCTTGACAAAGACATGCTAACTACTCCTAATAATATTATACCTCTCCAAATGTTTTTAAATCCTGTCTCTCCGGATCTTCACAATCAGCTTATCAACCACTGAGGTAAGACTCAATGGCCTGTAATTTCCATGGTTATCGGAACTCTCTTTCTTGAATAAAAGAACAACATCCGCAAACCTCCATTCCTACAGAACCTCCCCCTTGCCTACTGATGATGCAAAGATCATCGCCAGACGCTAAGCAATCTTCTCCCTCACCTCCTACAGTAGCATGGGTTACATTTCGTCCGGATCAGGCGACTGATCCAACTTGATGCTTTCCAAAAGCTCCAGTACATCCTCTTTCTTAATATCTACATGCTCAAGCTTTTCAGTCTGCTGCAAGTCATCATTGCAATCACCGAGATCCTTTTCTATAGTGAATACTGAAGTAAAGTAGTCATTAAGTACTTTGCTATTTCATTTAGTTCCATACACACTTCCCCATAGTCATATCTGATAGGTCCTATTCTTTCACGTCTCATCCTCTTTCCTCATACTTGTAGAATGACTTGGGGTTTTCCTTAATACTGCCCGCCAAGACCTCCTCATGGCCCCTTCTATCTCTCCTAATTCCCTTCTTAAGCTCCTTCCTAGTAGCCTTACAATCTTCCAGATCTCTAACATTACCTAGCTCACTGAACCTTTTGTAAGTTTTCTTTTCTTCTTGAATAGATTTATTTCAGCCTCTGTACACCACGGTTCCTGTACTCTACCATAAATTCCCTGTCTCATTGTACAGATCTCAACACATATATCCCCTGAAGATTTGCTACATTTCTTCCGTACTTGTCCCTGAGAACATCTGTTTCCAATTTAAGTCTCCAATTTCTTCCCTGATAGCCTCATAATTCCCCTTACTCCAATTAAATGTTTTCTAACTTGTCTGGTCCTATCTCTCTCCAATGCTATTGTAAAGAAGATAGGAACTATGATCACTATCTCCAAAATGCCCTCCCGCTGAGAGATTTGACACCTGACCAGGTTCATTTCCCATACCAAACCAAGTACAGCCTCTCCTCTTGTAGGCTTATCTACATACTGAATGAAGAAACCTTTCTGAACAAACCTAACAAACTTCAACCCATCTAAGCCCCTCGCTCTAGGGAGATGCCAATCCATATTTGTAAAATTAAAATCTCCCATCACGACATCTCTGTTATTATTACACCTTTCCAGAATCTGTTTCCTTATCTGCTCCTCGATATTCCTGTTACTATTGGGCGGCCAATAAAAACACCCAGTTAAGTTATTGAGCCCTTCCTGTTCCTAACCTCCACCCATAGAGACTGCGTAGAAAATCCCTCCATGGTGCCCGCCTATTCTGCAGCAGTGACACTGTCTCTGATCAACAGTGCCACGCCCCCACCTCTTCTGCCTCCCTCCCTGTCCTTTCTGAAACATCTAAAACCCGGCACTTGAAATAACCAATCCTGTCCCTGAGACATCCAAGTCTCTGTAATTGCCAACACATCATATCTCCAAGTACCAATCCACGCTCTAAACTCATCTGCTTTGTTCACAACTCTCCTTGCATTAAAGTAGACACAACTCAAGCCTCCGGTCTGAGCGCGTCCCTTCTGTGTCACCTGCCTATCCTCCCTCTCGCACTGTGTACAAGCTTTCTCTATTTGTGATCCAACATCCTCTTCCCCAGTCTCTTCAGTTCGGTTCCCACCCCACCCCCAACAATCCTAGTTTAAAATCTCCCCAGTAGCCGTAGCAAACCTCCCCTCCAGGATACGTCTCAACTTCATAGAAAGACACAAATAACATGGACGTCACGTGGGTGCGGGGCAAAATAGCTGCATGTTAGTGGAGCTCCGACGACCCAACATAAAATTCTATCAATTAGAGCATATTTATCCCGCCTTCTTCGGATACAGCTTTTCTAGAGTTCAAACTGCTTTTGTACTGAAAAATAACAACTTTGCGAGATAATTCGGGACGATGCCAAGACCTTCGAAGAGCGCTACAGCGAGCCACGTGGCTACAAGACAGGGTCCGCAATCCGAAGATCAAGGCAGGCTAACGACACAGACGGACTAAGGCTCCAACATGGAGAATTTACTGGTTTAGGTTAGTCGTATAAGTTCCATTCTGCTCGGGGTGGCTACTGATTTATCTACAATTATTAAAGAAACGACAACGGAGTTGAAGAACTTCGTCAATGACATTCAAGAGAGGCTGACGGAAGCCGAGGTCGCCTCTCCAGCGTGGAGGACACCACTGTGCAGCTGGTGGGTGCCTGCGAGCAGAATAATAAACGCTTGGACCTGCTGTGGAACCGTGTCGAGGAGCTTGAGAACAGGAGCGGACGGAACAACGTCAGGCTGGTCGGTCTAAAGGAGGGTGCGGAAATGGGCGGTCTGATTAAGTGTGTGCAAAGAATCATGTCGGAGGGATTTGGCATCGAACTGAAAGCAGAGTTTGAGATTGAGAGGGCGCATCGGGTCCCGGCTCCGAGTTCGGGCGAGGATCGCCCCCTCCCCCCAGGTTGGTCTTAATACGATTCTTGCGCTCTTCGGCCAGAGAGAAAGTGCTGCAAGCGGCCATAGCAAAAAGAGGAGTTGAGTGGGAGGGGTACAAAGTCTCCTTCTTTCCGGATATGTCCAGCGAATTGGCTGAGAAACGGAGGGCATTTACTACTGCTCGGAAAATGCTGCAAAGAGTCAACGTGAGGTATACACTCGCTTATCCAGCAGTTCTACGATTCACGTGGTAAGGAAAGAACACGTTCTTTACTACTGCTGCAGAAGCAGTGAAATTCATTCAGGGAAAGTGCGGTGCTGCCACTGACTGAGAGACAGTAATAGGTGGAGATAACTTTTTAGGTACAACAGGGTGGGTGGGGAGCTGGATAAAGCGGTCTGATTAGTTCTAGGCTTACTAGCTGGCACGGTACTTCGCGGACCATATCATGTGTCTTTTTCTTTTCCGATTCTTGTAGAGTTTATCCTGCCTATTTGCTTTTATTTGTTAGTTAATCTGGCAGGAATATATTATCGCTATGTTTTTAGGTTCTGTTGGTTGTTTAGTTGTTCGAAAGCGCAGCATTTGCAGTGGATAAAAAATCTGGAGGCAGAAATAACCACATTGGAAACGGTCTTATCAAGACAATATACCGATGACTTATACAAATATCTGTGCAATTTGAAATTCCAGCGAAATAACATATATAACAAAGAAGCAGAATATGCATTATTTGGATTAAAAACAAGTTTCTATGAAGGTGGTGACAAAGCTGGTAAGCTGCTGGCACGATATTTAAAACAGCAGAAGACGAATAGTGTTATACCTGTGATTAAGAAAAGGGACACATTAGTGTCATCATCAAAAGAAATAAAAAAGGTCTTTCAACAGTTCTATGAACATATATATGCATCACGGTTTAATCATGACCAGGAGGAGCTGAATCAGTTCTTTGCTAACATAAAATTGCCTACATTATCCCCACAACAAGCTGAGTCCTTGGATGCCCCAATTACTGAGGATGAGGTCGGACGGGCTATTGCAGCTATGAAAGTGGGGAAATCTCCAGGTATGGATGGCTTCCCAGTTGAATATTATTAGAAATTTCTGGACATATTGGCTCCTATTCTAACAATAATCTATTCAGAAGCATTTAATTTGGAATCTTTACCTAATACATTTAATGAAGCATTAATTCGTTGATCCCAAAAAAAGACGGGGATGCAATAGACCCTTCCAATTATAGGCCTATAAGCTTAATTAATGTGGACTGTAAGATACTGACTAAAATACTGGCTTCGCGATTAGAGAAAGTATTACCATCTATAATTAACTCTGGCCAGGTTGGCTTCATTAAAGGCAGATCCCCAACTGACAATTTAAGGAGATTACCGCACTTAACATGGCTGAACTCCCCAAGTAGTATCCCAGTTACTGCCATCTCCCTGGACGCTGAAAAGGCCTTTGACAGGGTTGAGTGGAGATTTTGAACCACTGTCTTGTCATTCTTTGGGTTTGACTCTGTCTTTAATCATGGATTAGAATTTTGTATAAAAACACAAAGGCTGCAGTTATTACAAATGGTATCATATCCCCATTTTTCAACATTTTACGGGGTACACTCCAAGGCTGCCCCCTCTCCCCACTGTTATTTACGATTTATTTTTTGGAACCGTTGTAGGTCGTGATTAGAGCAGATCCAGATATTAGAGGGGTGAAGGGAGGCGGAAAGGAGCATAAGTTGATGCTATATGCTGACGATATTTTATTACTGATTAGTGACTCTCCTTATTCCTTAACCCCACTAATGAAAACAATTCAATTATATTCTGAAGTGTCTGGTTATAAAATCAACTGTAGTAAATTTGAGGCTATGCCAATGTCAAAATTGTGTTATTCAAATTCAGTATCTCACTTTAATTTTAGATGGGTGCCAGTTGGAATGATGTATCTAGGGGTCAAACTCAGTCAGAATTTGGATGAAGCAATTACTTTAAATTCTGATCCATTATTGAGTAGGATAAGAAATAATCTGGCTAAGTGGGGTGTACTGCGACTGTCACTCTGGGATAAAGTCAATGTAGATAAAATGATCAGAGCACCTCAGTTTAACTATCTTTCCATGATGCTTCCTTTAAATATTTCAGATTCGATCGACAAGCAATACAACAAAATTATTATTGACTTTCTATGGGATAAGAAGAAGCCCAGAATTAAAATGAGTAAGATGTGTATGTCCAGTGACATGGGTGGGCTCAGTCTACCAGACGTTAGGGCATATAAATTATCCTTTGAAATGACCAAGTTAGCTAAACTTTGGGACAGGCAGATGTTGATTTAGATTGTGTAGTTATAGAACGGAGCTTGGCTGCACCACATTCTCCCCTTAACATTCTCTCACAACATGTGGAAAATAACACTAATCTAAATGCTATACTATTTCACTCAAGGGGTGTGTGGAGTACAATTCATAAATCTTGTAAAAATGTCACATTTAAATCAGTTATGCTCCTCGCTCTGGAATGACCCTGTGAAACGCATTGGGAAAAGAATGGTGTACTGGAAAGAATGGAAGATTAAAGGTGAAAATACAGTAGGTGATCTCTGTGAGATTGGGATTTTTATGTCGTATGTGGATTTGCAGAGGAAATATAACTTTGTAGCTAAAGGGAATTTCTGGAAGTATTTACAAATAAGACATTGCGTTAGTAGCATATTCAACAATGGTGGCCCACAAAGTAACCCTTTAACTGAATACTTTACACTACCACAGGAAGTTCATAAAGCATCAGTGTTATATAAAATGTTCAGGCACTCTGTGGGTGAACCGTGTAACAATCTTAAAGCAGTATGGCAGAAGGATCTTGGAAGTGATATTGAAGATAATGAGTGGTCAAATATTTTATCAAATGTGGGTAGACATATTAGGGAAGCGAGAGGGAAATTGATTCAGTATACGATAGTACACAGATATTATTGGACACCAACTAAACTCTACAAAATGGGGATTGTTGATAATCGTTTATGCTGGAAATGTAAAAATGAGGTGGGCACATGTTTTCACATGATTTGGGAGTGTTCCATGGTTCGTCCATGTTGGTGTAAAGTTCTTGATTTGTTGCGGAATTGGTCGGGTCCTACACTGCCCTTGTGCCCACGGCTTTGTCTCCTGGGTGATAGGACAATGATACATAATGTAAACCGTGACAAATTTACTATTTTAAAGGCGGGTCTCATCACAGCTGCAAGAATTATATTGCAAAACTGGAAAAAAAACCAGATGTCCCACTGTGAGGGAATGAACTTAGGGAATGGTTAAGATTTGATCATATGAACACATGTTGGGAAGAATTAACAGTGAGGGAAAAGTGCAAGATGCGTAGGATCAATTTTGGTTGTATGTTAATTTAAACTTAAATTAGAAGATTTTTTTCTGTTTCGTAATTTTATTGTCATGGGATGTCTGTATAAATATGCTGTACTGTATCTGCTCTATGATATGCTGTGCTGCTTTGTAAACTAAGAATAAATAATAATAAAAATTTGAATTACAAAAAGAACACAAATAAATCGACCTAAGATAAGGGGCGTATTATTGAGTCTCACGGAAGCACTGCAAAGGAGAAACTTCCGCTGAAAATCTGAAACATTTTCCATCGATATTCCAAGTATCATGTTTCACTACAGAACTCCCTTCGTTCCCGCCACCCTGAGTGAAACGCTAAACAGTTGCATCGTCTGTCCACCATCACAAGCGCTTCAGCTCATCTGTGCAGCCAACACTTTAAATGCATTGTGGCAAATAATCGTAAAGGCGTTTTACATCGACGTCAAAAGCGTATAACATGTAACACGGGAAAGCTTTTACCCTAGCAGTTTAACACAATATTCTGTGGATTATATTGATGAAACATGTGGATGAATTTCCGAGTTTTACTTTGCGGCTGCGTGGAACCCTATTCAAATGTCAGTGACAGTGAATAGGTCATAAATGAGTAAATTTTCAAATTGCTTAAATGTTGTCACATGTACAGAGGTGCAGAGAACAAACTTTCATAGGCCATTCATGCCGATCAGTTCATCAGTGCATTGAGATAGCACAAGCGAGCAGAATAAAGTGTTACAGTTACAGAGAAAGTGCAGGACAGGTAGGCAGTAAGGTGCAAGGGCATAACGACATAGAATGTGAGGTCAAGAGTCTATCTGATCGCAGTAAGGAAACATTTAGTGGTCATTTAACACCGAGACAGACGCTGTCTTTGAGCCTGGTGGTATGTGCCTTTAAAGCTTTTGGATCTTCTGCCCGATGGGATGGGGGAGGAGAGACAATGTCCGTGATGGATGAGGTCTTTGCCTATATTGGCTGTTTTGCCGACTCAGCGACAGTGTACACAGAATCCATGGAGAGGAGTTGGTTTCCGTGATGTGCTGAGCTCTATGCCCAACTCTTTAGTTTATTTCAATTACCAGCAGAGCAGACACCATACCCAGCCGTGCTGCATCCAGACACAATTCATCGATAAAAATTGATGAGAGTCAAAGTTAGAGCCCCGGTTAGCGCACTTTGCCGTGACATCTACGTGGTTGGAGCCGGATAGGTTGTTGGTGACGTCCAATCCACTGAACTTGAATTTCTCAACCCTCCCGATCTCAGCATCGTTTACATAGTTGCCCCGCCCATTTCCTGAAATCAAGATCCAATTCATTCGTGAGTAGAGATCTGATGAATATATATTTCAGTGACTTTGCAGTCTTCCACAGTTCTTAAGGAGCAGCTTCGAAAGCCCTGAACAGGACTTGTGTCCGAAAGCCTTTGACTTCTGATTCTTCTTATCAGCTTCACCATGGCTAAATGGGTCTTGGTTCTTGCCGCGTTTATGTCCTGTTTGTTCAGTAAGTAGAATACTTACTCCTTTATACTGTCCTTTATGTTCTGTTTTTTACTTAAGGGTTTTAAATAATTATTTGTTACTTTCCCCAGCTGCAAACGCGGATGTGACTTTGACTCCTCAGTCTCCGTCCGTATCGACGACTCCGGGTAGAACCGTGAAAATCACTTGTACCATGTCAGGGGATAGCATCGGCAGCTACTACAGGAGCTGGTACATGCAGAAACCCGGCAGCGCCCCAGTTTTTGTGTTGTATGATAGCTCCACGAGAGGATCGGGAATTCCAGATCGATTCACCGGTTCCGTAGACTCATCGAGCAACCAAATGCATTTAACCATCACCAGCGTGCAAATGGAGGACGCCGCCGATTATTACTGTGGTGTCTGGTATAATAGTTGCCCGTACGCATTCACCTTTGGGAGAGGAACCAAACTGAATTTCAACAGTAAGTAAATATTTGTTGGGGTCTAATCACCTTTTGTTTTCGTTTGGGTTTTTACTTCGTTTGAACCTTGGAATAATATTATCAATCCTGATGCTTCGATCTGATTTACAGTCCGCCTCTCATTGTATCTTTATAATACCGCAGGCAGAAAACTAGCACATATGCATCCTGTTTGCTTGGTAGGGTTACTTAATTTAGCTGAAAAGTATCTTCAAAACAATCTGAGTTCATTGCCATGATATTTTTAAAATAGCTTCGTGAATAGATGCTTCGTGCTGTTACCGAGTGTATCTTAAAAGTGTCCCAGGGAACAGATGCATTAAAATATATTCACAACAGTGAGGTTTTGCATTAGACAACCGAGGTGAAGTCATGTTTAGAGCCCACAAATTATTGTATAAATGATCTGAATGCCAATCGGCTGGAATATATTTTGTTCGTTTCTTAAAATTTATTTCTGCTAATATTACTTTATTTTGTGTGTATTGTGTTGTGCACCTTGGTCTCCTAAAACGTTGTTATGTTTGACCGTGTACATGTAAACAGTTGACTGACAATACAATTTATCCTGAACCTGAAGCTTAATGGGGACCAGAGCCGAGCTGTGAATGTTACCGAAATGCGATAGAGAACTTTTATTTCCTTAAGACGGTAAAATATAGGAACAGAATTAGCGAATTCGACCCCATGAATCTGCTCCGTCATTTGATCATCGCTGGTATATTTTTCTCTCAAGATCATTCTCCTGACTTCTCTCCATAACCTTTGACATCGTTGCTAACCAAGAGACTATAAAACTCAGTTTTAAATTTACTTGGTCTCCACAGCATCCTTTGGGAATAAATTCTACAGATTCACCACTTTACGGATAAATCAAATTCTCCTCATGTCAGTTCTAAAGGGCTATCCTTGTATTCAAAGGATTTTCTCTCTGGTCTACCCTCTCGCACTAAAGGGGGCATCCTCCCACTTCCACTCAATCTAGCTCTTTCAGTATTCGGTAGGTTAAAATGAGACTTCATCCTCCACACCCCCCCCCCCAACCCAACCCCCACCATTCTTCTGAAATCCAGCGTGTACAGGCCCAGGGCCATCAAATGCTCCTTATACTTTAACTCTTTCATTGTCGCGATCTTTCCTGTAAAACCTCCTCTGGTCCCTCTCCAATGCCAGCACATCCTTTCTTTGATATGTGGCCCAAAACTGCTCACAATACTCTAAATCTGCTCTGGCTATTGTCTTTTAAAATCTTAGCAATACATCCTTGCTTTTATATTCTACTCATCTCGAAATAAATACTATGCTTGGTATTCGTGCTGTTAGCGAGTGTTTCCTAGGAATTGCCCAAGGAACAGGTGTACCTGCAGGATGACTTCCATGTCTCCTTGCTCCTCCGACTTCTTAATTCGATCTCCGTTTAGAAGAAGTCTGTACCTTTATTCCTTCTACCATTGTCCATGACCATACAATTTCCTACACTGTACTCCATTTGTCACATCTTTGCCCATTCACCTGATCCCTCAAGATCATTCTGCAGACTCCTACTGCCTCAACACTGTCTACTCCTCCACCTGTCTTTGCATCATCCGCAAACGTGACCACAAATCCATAAATCCCGTCGTTCAGATCATTACCTTCCAGCATGAAACGTAGCAGACTCAACACCGATTCTTGCAGAACACCACTGGTCACCGGTAGCCAACCAGAAAAGATTATCCTCACGCTTTTCTCCTGCCAGTCAGCCAATGCTCCATCTATGCCTGTGATAGTTTATGCTCTTATCGTGTTAAGCAGCCTGATGTGTGACACTTTGTCAATGGTCTTCAGAAAATCCAAGTCAATAACATCCACTGACTCTTATTTGTCTATCCTGCCTGGTATTTTCTCAAGGAATCTCAACAGATTTGTCAACTAAATTACCCCTTAAGGGAACCATGCTGATCACGGCTGATTTTATCCTATGCCACCAAGTATCTAGAAATTTCGTCCTTACTAATGGATTCTAGCAAACTCGATATATTTAAATTTCGATTAAACATCAGCATGTTTACTAGGAAATTAACTGACGTCAGGCTAACTGGCCCATAATATCCTGCATTTTGCGTCCATTTCTTCTCAGAATGTGGAATAATATTTGTGAGTTTCCAGTCCTGCGGACCCATTAGCCCATTCTTGAAAGATCGTTACTAATGCCTCTCTAATCTATCCAGCTACCGCCTTCAGAATCCTGGACTGTAGTCCATCTAGTTTATCGACTTATCTAACTTCAGATCCTTCACCCTCCCAAGCTCCTTCTCCTTCGTCATAGCAACTACTATCACTTATGTTTAATTTCCATTAATGCTTAATTTCGATCTTTGTTTCCTCAACTAGATCTTTTCACGTTACTTCAGCTCCTCTTGTTCTATACCTATTAACCTGAAGTCATCAAGATTCTGGTGCTCCGTTCTAACTTCCAGCCAATTTGCCTTCAGCAAGACGCCACCCCAGAGCCCGCCTCGGCCTCTCCAGTGTGTCTGGCCTTCTGCAACGTCTGAGTGTAAATGTCTCAGCTTTGATATCAAATTATCACTCAGCCCACCTGTTTTGTTTACATTTCAAACTCTCCAGCCCCGCAGGCCACTGAGTATCTATCTTTTGGATACCTGATCATTCCCGTACTGAGTGATCTCTCCATGAATAACAACTCTGAGGTCAGAAACTCTGGAAAATCTCTCTTTAGCTTTGTGCCTTGTCGCTGCGTTTTCCTACGAGATACCACCGTAAAACGATTTCTTTATAAATTCTGTTTTGTAGTCTTGATATCTTATTGTGTGAATGGGTTCAACTTCTCAAATTAATGGAAAAACTGATTATAAAAACAATGACCCAGATATCCACATCTTCTGGATTTCATAGACCTCTGAGAGTTGTTATCGGGCTTTTCTTCAGTGTGTATCACCCCGGTCCAAACAACACTTTCGGAATTAATTGAGGGACTAAAAACTAGAAAATCCAAGTATAAGACCTTAACTGGTATTATTTACTCCCATTAAAATACTTCCATGATTTTTACCCATTCACAATCCCTCCTTTACTGCGGCGAATTGCGGCATCTCCGAGAACAGACAAAGGCACAGTATGTCAATCAAATCCACTGCCTCATCTCTTGCTTTTTACGTGAATAGCTGCGACGACATTTCGGAGTTTTGGCACGCGCTTTGCCATATCTCTTTCAGGGTTTCTTATTGGTTCTGTGATTCATGTCTTTACGAGTTTAACATCATGGAACATGCCAATAATCTGTCACGAAAGTTTGATTCCAACTTATATCAAGTAATAATTCATTTCCCTGCAATTCTTTCTATTTACAGGTCCGCGAAAACCCGCCGTATCCGTACTCCGACCGTCTGCGGAAGAAATTCGGGGACAGGGCACCGCCACTCTTGTGTGTTTAGTGAGCGGGTTTAATCCGGCCGCTGTGAACATCGAGTGGACTGTGGACGGCAGTACGAGAAGGAATGGCGTTGAAACCAGCCGGATCCAGCAGGACGCGGACAACACGTTCAGTGCGAGCAGTTACCTGACTCTGCCAGCCTCAGACTGGAACTCACACGAGCTTTACTCCTGCGTGGTTAAACACGAGTCTCAGGCAACCCCATTTCAAACAAACATCTCGCGATCCAGCTGTATGTAATACAAAATGTTTAGACGCTGTTTCTTGAAAATAAAACAAACGAATTTCATGTACAGATGTTAAATTTTTGATTGTAGCTGACACATTTCGCAACCGGGAGAAAACATGTATTGCGTCCTACTGGACGTTCTTAAATAGCATTCGTTCTGAAATTAATATCATCCATGTAATTTTATCCCGAAGTAATTAAAATCTACCCAATCTACTGTGGCGTTTTTGCCTTGTTCAATATGTCCGACAAGAGCATTATTTTTCAACAGTTTGCGTAGATAGTGAAGATGATCAAACTTTGACATTCGATGAAATAAAATAGACAACGTCGCTTGCACGTTGTGCTAGCTATTGGGTAGGTTTTCCTTCCGAAGAAACCATAATCACTATGACTACATCAGGACAAGTGGTGTAATTACTTGTCAGCGAAATTTACATACATAGTAAAAGAAATACTGATACTGCCTTTATTTGAACATCGTAGGCATATTCGATTTCCAGTTTTAGCATTGTTTTCTTCATGGAAATGGTTTTTCTACAGCTCGTCATATTCGGGGAGACAAGGGCTTCTGTACCCTGTGTAAGCAGCAGCGCAGAGCAGAATAGCACTTACTAGAGTTCAAACTAACGAAATTCTTGCTCAAGTGTCCTTCAGAACTACAGGTTTCATTCGAGGTGATTTGGGCTTACAATACCTAACAAACATTGAAAATGGTAGTCCAAAGCATTTCTAGTAAATACAGTTAGACGCTGGTTGATTATCTAAAGCTATTTCGGGATTCAAAACAGTGAAGCACTGAAGACAGCGCACCGACATCTGTACATTAGTTTGTAGAATATATATAATGATAGCTTTCTGTGTGTAATGTAGAACACCGTGCCCATAGTATAGAGGTCGAGAGAACGGTATCCTAAACATAAGATAAATATGTCCAATACATAACGTAAAAGCTCATTTTCAGGCGAATGAGAATACGAATTGTACTCACGTCTTTCTAATTGGTTATACAAGTTGCTTTATCTCGATGAGAAAAGAATAGCAAGAGCAAGTTTGCAACTAGTCATTGAAATTCATACATGGGTTATTGAAACGGGGACATTAATATCACGTGGTCTTCATCAGTCACTCTGGACTGAAGCCGTTGGACTTGCCTTCTCTGAATATGGAAGGCCTAAGGAGTTCCCTGTAACTTTACAGCTGCACAGACCAACCATTGCTCTGAGCAGGACATTTTTACACGGTCTGTAAACTGCGCAGTACTTTAAAATCACATTATATAAAAGTAAATTCCAGTATCGCACCAGAAGGTCTGTGTGCGCGGGGGCATTCCAGTTACTGCGCGGCAGGTGCGCGGTTGTACTTGGTGTGGCAGACCATTCAGAGTTGTTATAGGACGATAAAATGACCAGAACTGCGCTGGGATATTTTGGCAAAGGGCGTGGCTCACTTCAAACTATACAGAGAAAGATATGAATGATCGCGGTTAGTATGATTAAAAAGCGTATACAGAAACGTTAGGCATAGCACAGACCTTTTGGCCCACGATCTTTTGCCCACATTTTAACCTAATCCAAGATCAATCTAACCAATCCCTTCCACAGAGCCCTCCAGTTTTTTATTCATCCATTGGCCTAAGAGCTTCTTAAATGTCCCTGATATATATTTGCCCCTACCACCACACTGGCAAGGCATTCCACGAACATACCACCCTGTGTAAAGAATATACCTCTGACACCCTCTATACTTTCGTCCAATCAGTTTAAAAGTCTGCCCTCTCGAATATACCGCTGCCACCCTACGGAAAAGCCACTGGCTATCCATTCTATCTACTCCTCTTATCTTATGCATCCCTGTCAGGCCGTCTTTCAACCGGCTTCACTCCAAAGCCAAAAGCCCTAGCTCTCTAAGCCTATCCTGATAAGACATGTTCTCTAATCCAAGCAGCATCGTGGTAAATCTCCTCTAAACCCTCTCTACAGCTTCCACGTCCTTCCTATTCTGACCAGAATCAAACACAACAATGTAGGTGTGGTCTAACCAGAATTTTATGGAAATACAACATTAGCCGGCAGCCCTTGAACTCGATCCCTCGACTAATGCAGGCTATATGCCTTCTAAACAACCCTATTGACATGCGCGGCTATTTTTGAGGGATCTATGTGAGTGGACCCCAGGATCCCTTTGTCCTCTACACTGCTAAGAATCTTCTCCTTAAACTTGTACTCCGCCTTTGATTTCGCTCTTCCAAAGTCCATTATTTCACATTCTTCCGCATTGAAAGCCATCTGATACTTGACAGCCCAGCTACGCATCCCATCAATGATCCCATTGTAAACTACGACAATTTTAACCACAGCACCAACAGCCTTGTGTCAACTGTCCCATCGCCCTGTCCTTAGACCATAGCTCTCCATACCCCTCCCAACCATATTCTTTTGATATTTCAAACTTGTATTAAACATTGAACTCGAATCGCATGCACTACTTCCACTGGCATCTCATTCCACACTCTCACTACTCTCTGTGAAGAAGCTCCTCCTCATGTTTCCCCTAAACATTTCACCTTTCACCCTCAGCCCATGACCTTTAATTCTAGTCTCACCCAACCCGAGTGTAAAAAGCCGGCTTACATTTATCCTATCTATTCCCCACATCATTTTGCATATCTCTATCCAATCTCCACTCATTCTCTTATGCTCCAAGTAAGAAAGTGCCAACCTCTTCAACCTTTCCACATAACTTAGGTACTCAGGTCAAGAAATCATCCTTATAAATTTCCTCGGTACCCTTTCAATTTTGTTGACATCATCGCTGAAAGTAGGAAGGTATCCAGAGCAGCACACAATATAGGAACGCCTTACTAACATCCATGTACAGACGTCTGACAGACAGACAGACATACTTTATTGATCCCAAGGGAAATTGGGTTTCGTTACAGTCGCACCAACCAAGAATAGTGTAGAAATATAGCAATATAAAAATATAAATAATTAAATAATAATAAATAAATTATGCCAAGTGGAAATAAGTCCAGGACCAGCCTATTGGCTCGTGGTGTCTGACACTCCGAGGGAGGAGTTGTAAAGTTTGATGGCCACAGGCAGGAATGACTTCCTATGACGCTCAGTGTTGCATCTCGGTGGAATAAGTCTCTGGCTGAATGTACTCCTGTCCCTAACCAGTACATTATGGAGTGGATGGGAGACATTGTCCAAGATGGCATGCAACTTGGACAGCATCCTCTTTTCAGACACCACCGTCAGAGAGTCCAGTTCCAACACCACCACACCCCCCCCCCGAACTTCACTGGCCTTACGAATGAGTTTGTTGATTCTGTTGGTGTCTGCTACCTTCAGCCTGCTGTCCCAGCACACAACAGCAAACATGCTAGGTAAGTCATATACACCGCTCTACTTTTATTAACTTCTATAGTCACTTTCTCGAAAAAGTCAATCAGGTTCGTGAGACGGGAACTGCCCCTCAAAAAGCTGTACTGTATGTAATCAGGCTATGCTTCTGCAAATGCACATAAATTCTGCCTTTAAGAATCAGTTCCAAAGTTTGACCACCACTGACATGAAGCTCCGGTCTATAATTCCCAGGATTATCCCTAATCCATTTCTAAAACAAAGTAATAATATTTGAGACCCTCCGACCTTCTGCTACTCCTCCTGTGTATAATAACAGCGAAAAGATTATCACCAAGAGGGAACATTCTCTTCCCTCGCTTCCCGTAGTAACCAGGGTATACCCCATTCGGCCCCGGAGCTTTATGTCGTTTTTCAAAAGTCCGACAATATCCTATTTCTTAACGTCACATGTTCTAGCATGTCAGCCTGTTTTAGGTTCTCAGTGGTGAACACTGAAGACATTAATTCATTAAGGAAATCCCCTACCTCCTCCGACTCCAAGCGCATAGTTCCTTTTCTTTTACTCACTCTAGTCATCCTTCTGTTCTTCACCTACGTGTAGAACGTCTTGAGGTTTCCCTTAATCATACTCGCCAAGCTCTTCTCATTCCCCTCCTCTAGCTCTCTTAAATTCATTATTCAGCTCTTTCCTGGCTGCTTCGTAACACTCAAGAGTTCTATCTAATCTTTCCTTCAAAAACCTTTAGTGAACTTCTTTTATCCTCTGGGTGGGATGCTTCACATCTCTTGTCAACCATGCTTCCTTCTCCCTACCATTCATGTTCTACTGGAAGATGCTACCCAGAACCCCACTAGTGTTCCCTACACAACATTCACATTTCCTTGTTCATTTCCCTGATAACATTAATTCCCAATTTCTGCTCACAAGCTCATGTATTATAGCATCATAATTCCCTCACCTTCAAAACCATCTGCTCTTATCCCTCTCCAAGGGATTGGTAAATTAGAGAGTTGTGATCACCCACGAGCAATCTGAAACCTGGCCTCTTCCATTGGCTAGCACTCGATCCAGTAAGGCCTCTCTTCTAGTTTGCCTGTCCACATATTCAAAAATCCTTCATTAACAGACCTAACAAATTCTGCTCTGTCTAAATTCTTTTGCATGTAAGCTATGCCGATCATTATTAGGGAAATACTTTTTTTTTGCAGCTTTCCAAAATCGACCTGCCGACCTACTCTTCGATGTTCCTGTTGAGAGGTGTGCGCTGTACAATACTCCCAATAGAGTACACACAAAGTATACTGCAGATGCTGTGGTCAAATCAACACATACAAACAGGCTGAATGGACTCAGCAGGTCGGGCAACATCCGTTGAAATGAGCAGTCAACGTTTCGGGCCGAGACCCTTCGTAAGGACTCAATAGAGTGACTGCAACCCTTCCTATTTAGGGAATGCGAATGGTTCCTCCAAGAATAAAAAGGCAAATACATGTTATCATCGTTCTTCACCTCATTGTTTTCCAATATCTTTCTTGATTTTCGAGCAACACGGGTGCGCGCTAATTGTTTCATAGAGACACCGGCCGTAGTTTGATTAAGAGTCTTGGAATGCGCAGTATCTCTACGTTTTAGCAGACGAGGATTCTCCTGTTGTAACTTCTTCAGACATGTCATTTCCGCGCACTCCTGCGCTGAAACATTGATAAGAGTCACATCAATGGCTAACGTGCAAAATATACCTTTATGGTAGAGGTGTAATATCTTCCCTGATCTAGATTGCTATTTATTACTAGATTTCATTGGTTAATTGTTCGGTCACAGCTGATGTTGATTAATCGTTTCGGCGTTGCTAAGCCATTGCCTGTCTTCATCGGATGGACCATTATATAATCGCTTGTATATTCATTCATTCGTTGAAAGCACTTGTTAGAAGTCGAAGGAATTTCAATCAATCTTTGAATCTGCCTTGAACGAGGGCAGAATAATAAGTGATAAAATGTTGTCATGGATAGAAAATTGATTGACTGACAAAAAATGAAGTTCAGACATTAATGGCCGAGTCTCTGGAATGATATATCTCACAATCTGTGAAACAATTCAGGTCCTTCCACTTCGCTGATGACAAAAAAACAAATAGGTAATTACATTGTGAAGAGAAAGTCAAAAGGCTTGGGAGGGATATTGATAATCTAGTGGGTGAGCTAAGATCCGGCAAAGCAAAAAGAGGAAAAAGAGGAAAAAAGAGGAAAAGAGGGAAATAGAGTGACTGAGCTGGCATGAAAAATGCTTCAACAGCATATTTTCCAAACATTTGGAGATTGTAACCTTCCAAGTTGAAGAGGGGTAAAGGCATTTAGATCACGGTAGTATGTAATTCACAAAATGCTATTATTCAGGTGCAAGTAACTAAAAAGGCTGGGAACATGTTAAGGGAATTATGTGCAAAATTTGGGGGTGTTATGCTTCATGTGACAGGGCAATAAAGAACCAAATGTGGACTGTGTACTGAATTCTTCTTACTTAAAAATTATCTAAATGTGTTAGAAGTTCAGAGGAAGCTTACAAGAACGATTTCGTTGGTGGTTCGGTATCCTAGGAGAAACTGTGCATAGGCTCGACTTCTATCGACTGGAGTTCATCGGAGTTATGGGACTTGACTAGAATCTAGTAGTTCTTAATAACAATACGTATGCTTCATAAACCTTGTAGTCTGAAGCTCTACGGCTCGAAGGGCTCATGACAATAGGTCCGGCACCTGACGTCTTGGGGAACCCGAGAGTAACACGCCTGAACACGAGACAGACAGATCTGGGGAATCCGAGACAGGCGATTCATCTCCCAACAAGGTTGGTCGTCTCGAGATAGACCTGATAAACTGAAGACAGACCTGACGAACTCGAGATACTCTTGGGGATCCCGAGACAGGATTGGTCATCTCGAGATAGAAATTGAATAAATTTGGGAAACATGAACTAAATCTGGGGAATATAGAATAAAACTCGGGAAAATCGAATAGTCCTCGGAAGCCTGGAGGGCCATGGCAGACCCAGGAATCTTTAACAACACTAAAACTCTTGATAAAAGCTCTTAATGTGGTCCAGGCAAGCTCTAAACGTGGACTCGGAATTTGGTCTCCAGAAACTCGGAATGAAGGCTCGAGACAGTCGGAAACCGAAGGAACGCCGGACGCCACTTTACAAGTTCCACTGGACCCATCATATCGCTGAGTTTTTTTAGTCACCGTGCAGACTGAACGGAAGTGCCGAGAAAAGACAGGCTGCCAAACGGAGTCAGCGATCTTGCTTTATTCATAAGAGTTCCAACTGACAATCGACGGCTCGGCAAAGTGACACCGAGAGAACTAACATTCTCAAAGCTAGGGCCAGCGAAATTAATAATTGGAAGACTGCTTAAATAATTACAGTACCCGGAAACCCCATGTCAATCAAAATAAACTTTAATAAGTTTAAACAGAAAACGCAAGGGTTTAACGAGTCTCGTTAAGAGAACTATTCACAAATAAAGACTATTTAGAAAATTTGGTGCCCAATGCTCTAAGACTTCCTACACAGGTGGGAAGAACTCAAAACATCCGTTGTTAGGCGGGAATCCTTTATCGCCTTACTCAAAGTATGCACCATCATTCGACAGTTTTAAACCGAGCGTTCGTCTTCCCTTCTCACTTCGGCATTAGTCTCATTGCTGCAAGTTCATACTAATATCACCTTAAATGGAATGTTTAGAGCGAGGTCTGTCTTTTGTTTTGTTTATGTACTTACCAAAACACTCTAGTCGTTATCTCTCAGTAAAGTAAGAAAATCTTCATTCTTGTTTAATTAAAACGGGCAACATAATATCATACGATGCAAATAATTTTCCACACTTCGTTCAGAATCAGTTAGCATTTTTCTTCCCTGCCGGCATTGCGCTATGATGACAGGTGCTTCCATTTTGACATTTAACTATCCATGAAAAGTCACGGGGAAAAGAATAAAGATTAAATGATAAAAGGAGAAAATCTTTCTTAACGAATAGCCAAAATAGAGAGGCGTCCAATCACCATGCCAATGGAACTGCAATGAAAGTTGATCAGATGACAGAGTGCATAGATGAGAGGTGGAATTAGTAGGTGTTTTCAAAAGCTTACAATCTGGAAATCATAGAAGTCTCAAAGAACTCCACGGCATGAGCAACTGCTTTCAGCATCCTTTGAACTCGGACCCCAAGATCCCTCTGATACTCCACACTGCCAAGAGTATTAACATTAATACTATATTCTGCCATCACATTTGACCTACCAAAATGAACCACTTCACATTTATCTGGGTTGGACTCCAGCTGCCACAATTACAGCACGGAAACAGGCCACCTCGGCCCTTCTAGTCCGTGCCGATGCTTACACTATTGGTTGTATTAATTGGCTACTATGTGACAAGCCTCCAATTCCATATAACCATATAACAAACAACAATCACAGCACGGAAACAGGCCATTCCGGCCCTCCTAGTCCATGCCGAACTCTTAATCTCACCTAGTCCCACCTACCCGCACTCAGCCCATAACCCTCCACTCCTTTCCTATCCATATACCTATCCAATTTTACCTTAAATGACACAACTGAACTGGCCTCTACTACTTCTACAGGAAGCTCATTCCACACAGCTATCACTCTCTGAGTAAAGAAATACCCCCTCGTGTTTCCCTTAAACTTTTGCCCCCTAACTCTCAAATCATGTCCTCTCGTTTGAATCTCCCCTACTCTCAATGGAAACAGCCTATTCACGTCAACTCTATCTATCCCTCTCAACATTTTAAATACCTCGATCAAATCCCCCCTCAACCTTCTACGCTCCAATGAATAGAGACCTAACTTGTTCAACCTTTCTCTGTAACTTAAGTGCTGAAACCCTGGTAACATCCTAGTAAATCGTCTCTGCACTCTCTCTAATTTATTGATATCTTTCCTATAATTCGGTGACCAGAACTGTACACAATATTCCAAATTTGGCCTTACCAATGCCTTGTACAATTTTAACATTACATCCCAACTTCTGTACTCAATGCTCTGATTTATAAAGGCCAGCGTTCCAAAAGCCTTCTTCACCACCCTATCAACATGAGACTCCACCTTCAGGGAACTATGCACTGTTATTCCTAGATCTCTCTGTTCCACTGCATTCCTCAATGCCCTACCATTTACCCTGTATGTTCTATTTGGATTATTCCTGCCAAAATGTAGAACCTCACACTTCTCAGCATTAAACTCCA
Organism: Hemitrygon akajei; assembly: GCF_048418815.1. Classification (NCBI taxonomy): domain Eukaryota; kingdom Metazoa; phylum Chordata; class Chondrichthyes; order Myliobatiformes; family Dasyatidae; genus Hemitrygon; species Hemitrygon akajei. Next base: position 29,854,949 of record NC_133132.1, on the reverse strand, counting down.
TCTGCCAACGTTCAGCCCATTGTTCTAACCGGCATAAATCTCCTTGCAAGCTTTGAAAACCCACCTCATTATCCACAACACCTCCTACCTTAGTATCATCAGCATACTTACTAATCCAATTTACCACCCCATCATCCAGATCATTTATGTATATTACAAACAACATTGGACCCAAAACAGATCCCTGAGGCACCCCGCTAGTCACCGGCCTCCATCCCGATAAACAATTATCCACCACTACTCTCTGGCATCTCCCATCTAGCCACTGTTGAATCCATTTTATTACTCCAGCATTAATACCTAACGACTGAACCTTCTTAACTAACCTTCCATGTGGAACTTTGTCAAAGGCCTTGCTGAAGTCCATATAGACTACATCCACTGCCTTACCCTCGTCAACATTCCTCGTAACTACTTCAAAAAATTCAAGAAGGTTTGTCAAACATGACCTTCCACGCACAAATCCATGCTGGCTACTCGTAATCAGATCCTGTCTATCCAGATAATTATAAATACTATCTCTAAGAATACTTTCCATTAATTTACCCACCACTGATGTCAAACTGACAGGTCTATAATTGCCAGGCTTACTTCTAGAACCCTTTTTAAACAATGGAACCACATGAGCAATACGCCAATCCTCCGGCACAATCCCTGTTTCTAATGACATCTGAAAGATCTCCGTCAGAGCTCCAGATCAATTCGTTGATCTGTTACCTTATAACCTCTGTCCATACCAGTAATGCACGGTCTACATTCTTTCATACGTCTAATTGGACCGCGCCACACAATAACCAAGCGTTGTCTTAAAAAATCCAAAGAGCTAGCATTAGTGGTCACTTTATTAGGTACGCCTGCAGGTTCCTCAATGCAAATATCTAATCAGTCAGTCATATAGCAGAAGCTTAATGAACATGCAGACAAGAGCAGCAGGTGTTGTTCGGACCAAACATCCGAAAGTGGATGAAAAGTGATCTAAATTATTTTGAACGTGGAATAAGTGTTTGTGCCAGACGGGGTGGCTGAGTATCTTAGAAATTGTGGGTTCCCTACGATTTTCACCCAATAAAGTGCCTCATGAGTTTATGCTCGTGGTCCTCTCCTCCTACAGCCTATTCACTTCGAGGTTCGACGTGTTGTGCGTTCAGAGATGCTCTTCTGCACAGAACTGGTGTAACGCGTGGTTAATTGAGCTACTGTCGCCTTCCTGTCAGCTTCATCCAGTTTGGCCATTCTCCTTAGAGCTCGCTCTTTATTTTTTTTTTTGTTTGCTTTGGTAACATTCTCTTAAACCCGAATAAAATGACCACTGACTGTATATGAAAGAACACAGAACATTTCACAAACAGCAGCTATCTGAAAGTGAATAAGCATCGACCGACAGATATTACCGAGGCATGCCTGCTGGACTATTTGGATTGGGACTAGAATGTTAAAGGTAACGTCACATTCAGGAAGGACGGGAAGATGAGAAAATGCACAAGGATTCGTTCATAGTGAATGCTGAACACAAAGAAATGAAGGTGGATGGCCTATTTTCAGGGCACGGAGAGGAAAAGGTGGTCTGAAAAATAATAAAGCAAAATTCTCCTGTGGTATATGAATTCAGGCAAGATCTTAGGGCAATGTGCATCCGACGAAACAAAGGTTGTTTGCCATAATTGCACGTTCATGATTATTGGGAATTATACTTCAAACTAAACGAATGGGGTGTGAGGTGCTCGTTAAATATTTTGGAATATTTTCGAATAACGTGTTCTTGCGCCAACCAAAGGACACGAAGAAGGAATTAGAGGCGGAGATTCCATTGGATTCAGTCGTAATTCTATTTATCGGAAGATCAGGAAGGAGGCCGAGGGGCCTACTTCATATTCTAAGTGTGACATGTCAGAAGGATAGTACTGAACAAGCAGGTTTTATTTTCATGAAGGTCCATTTGATTCCTGGCCCCAGTCACCCTCAATGCCAGGTGATTCTATACTTGCGTCAAGAGAATTGACCATTCAAAATCGCAAATGGCCTCTATATTCAGGTGTCTACAGTGTAGCACATAGTGAATGTAACATTATATTGGTTCGTGTGTCATTTACGCCAGTAGGAAGAAATGTTGCATCACTTGATACCTATACTTGCTTGTGAGAAAGAAGGAACCGGGCCCTAAACTCATAAAATAACAGCGACTGTGCTCTGCGTCAATTTCCCAAACTTGGTTCATTGGAGTCATTACTCCAGAATGAATGTTATCTTTTTCAAACTGACATCATGCAAATATCGGGAAATATTACCGTGAGAACATGGGCGATAATTATTGCAACAGACATTTGGCTTTGGACTTGGAATCCTTTCCTGCTGTCTATGTTTTAAATTAAATTTGCATAGAAACATAGAAAACCTACAGCACAATACGGTCCCTTCGCCCAACAAAGTTGTGTCGAACACGTTTCTACCTTAGAAATTACTAGGCTTACCGATAACCCTCTATCTTACTAAGCTCCATGTACCTATCTAAAAGTTTATTAGAAGACCCTGTCGTATCCGCCTTAACCACCGTTGCCGGCAGCCCATTCCACCTACTCACCACTTTCTGAGTAAAGGAACTTACCCCTGACATCTCCTCTGTACTACTCCTCAGCATCTTAAACCTCTGTCCACTTGTGGCAATCATTTCAGTCCTGGGAAAAAGCCTCTGACTATCCACATGATCAATGCCTCGCATCATCTTATACACCTCTATCAGGTCACCTGTCATCCTCCGTCGCTCCAAGGAGAAAAGGCCGAGTTCACTCAACCTATACTCAAAAGTCATGCTCCCCAATCCTGGCAACATCCTTGTAAATCTCCTCTGAACCCTTTCTATGGCTTCCACATCCTTCCTGTAGTGAGGCGATCAGAACTGAGCACAGTACTCCAAGTGGGGTCTGAATAGAGTCCTATGTAGCTGCAACATTACCTCTCGGCTCGTCAATTCAATTCAACGATTGAGGAATGCCAATACACCATACGCCTTCTTAACCACAGAGTCAACCTGTGCAGCTGCTTTGAGCGTCCTATGGACTCGGACCCCAGGACCCCAGGATCCCTCTGATACTCCACACTGCCAAGAGTCTTACCATTAATACTATATTCTGCCATCGTATTTGACCTACCAAAATGAAGCACTTCACACTTATCTGGGTTGAACTCCATCTGCCACTTCTCAACCTAGGTTTTCATCCTATTTATGTCCCGCTGTAACCTCTGACAGCCCTCCACACTGTCCACAGCACCTGCCGCTCAGGATCTTCTCCACCAACTTACCAACCACTGAGGTAAGACTCACTGGTCTATAATATCCTGGGCTATCTTTACTCCCTTTCTTGAATAAAGGAACAACATTCGCAACCCTACAATCCTCCGAAACCTCTCCCGTCCCCGTTGATGATGCAAAGATCATCGCCAGAAGCTCAGCAATCTCCTCCTTCGCCTCCCACAGTAGTCTGGGGTACATTTCGTCCGGTCCCGGCGTCTTATCCAACTCGATGCTTTCCAAAACCTCCAGCACATCCTCTTTCTTAATAGCTACCTGCTCAAGCTTTTCAGTCCGCTGCAAGGCATCACTACAATCACTAAGATCCTTTTCCATAGTGAATACTGAAGTAAATTATTCATTAAGTACCTTCGGTTCCAAACACACTTTCCCATTGTCACATTTGATAGTTTCTATTCTTTCACATCTTATCCTCTTGCTCTTCACATATTTGTAGAAAGCCTTGGGGTTTTCCTTAATTCTGCCACCAAGGCGTTCTCATGGCCCCTTCTGGCTCTCCTAATTTCCATCTTAAGCTCTTTTCTAGTAGCCTTATATTCTTCTAGATGTCGAAGTTTACCTAGCTCTCTGAAACGTTTGTAAGCTTTTCTTTTCTTGACTAGATTTATTAAAGGCTTTGTACACCACGGTTCCTGTACCCTACCATAACTTCCCTGTCTCATTGAAACGTACCTACATAGAGCTCTACACAAATATCCCCTGAATATTTGCCACATTTCTTCCGTACATTTCCCTGAGAACATCTGTTTCCAATTCAAGCCTCCCATTTCCTCCCTTATAGCCTCATAATTCCCTTACTCCAATTAAACGCTATTCTAACGTGTCTGTTCCTATCTCTCTCCAATGCTATTGTAAAGGAGGTAGAATTATGATCACTATCTCCAAAATGCTCTCCCACTGAGAGATCTGACACCTGACCAGGTTAATTTCCCAATACCAAATCAAGTACAGCCTCTCCTCTTCTAGGCCTATCTACATACTGTGTCAAGAAACCTTCCTGAACTCACAGAACGAACTCCACCCCATCTAAACCCCTCGCTCTAGGGAGATGCCAATCAATAATTGGGAAATTAAAATCTCCCATCACGACAACTCTGTTATTATTACACCTTCTCAGGATCTGTTTCCCTATCTGCTCCTCGATATACCTATTACTATTAGGCGGCCTATAAACATAACCAGTAAAGTTATTGACCCCTTCCTGTTCCTAACGTCCACCAACAGAGACTCCGTAGACAATCCCTCCATGGCGTCCACCTTTTCTGCAGCTGTGACACTATCTCTGATCAACAGTGCCACGCACCCACCTCTTTTGCCTCCCTTCCTGTCCTTGCTGAAACATCCGACACTTGAAGTAACCAATCCTGTCCCTGAGCCATCCAAGACTCTGCAATGGCCACTATGTCGTATCTGCAAGTACTGATCCACGCTCTAAGCTCATCGGCTTTGTTCACAACACTCCTTGCGTTAAAATAGACACATCTCAAGCCTTCGGTCTGAGCGCTTCCCTTCTCTATCACCTGCCTAACCTCCCTCTGGCACTGTCTACAAGCTTTCTCTATTTGTGAGCTAACCTCCTCTTCCCCAACCTCTTCAGTTCGGTTCCCACCCCACAACAACAATAGTTTAAACTCTCCCCAGTAGCCTTAGCAAACCTCCCCGTCTCAACTTCATAGAAAAACAGAAACAAATCAGCCTGAGACCAACGGCGTGTTATTGAGTCTCACTGAAACACTGCAAAGGAGAAACTTCCGCTGAAAATCTGAAACATTTTCCAACGATATTCCAAGTATCATGTATCACTACAGAACTCCCTTCGTTCCCGCCACCCTGAGTGAAACGCCAAACAGTTGCATTGTCTGTCCACCATCACAAGCGCTTCAGCTCATCCGTGCAGCCAACACTTTAAATGCATTGTGGCAATTAATCATCACGGCGTTTTACATTGACGTTATCAGCGTATACCGTGTAACACGGGAAAACTTTTACCCGAACAGTTTAACACAATATTCTGTGGATTATATTGATGATACTTTCCATTTCCGAGACGAGGGTGAAGAATAGCAGAAACATGAGGGTGAATTTCCGAGTTATATTTGGTAAATAACAAGTGGATACGCCTCAGAGACTCAACTCAAATTCCTTCTCAGCTTTCCTTATAATATTTCTGTTTACTCGCAATTATCAATTCGTTGTAAACTCGTCTTTCTGTTCGGTTGTTATCTACTAATCACTTCGTATTTCTGGTCAGATGCAGCCCTTTCCCCTGAGCTATTCCCGCCTATGGCAACCTCAAACCTACAGTACTTCAGCCGCTTCGTCCCATTTTGATACATTGATAGTTTATATGCCCCCTGTGATATTGTATGTGGGGGTTGGAGTTTGGGGCTGTGTGGAAATGTGGCAAATGTCAGTGACAGTGAACCTGTGAATCAGTAAATTGGTAAATTTTCAAATTGCTTAATTGTTGTCCCATGTACCGAGGTGCAGAGAACAAACTGTTTTGCAGGTCATTCATGCAGATCAGTTCATCAGTGCATTGAAATAGCACAAGCGAGCAGGATAAAGTGTTACAGTTACAGAGAAAGTGCAGGACAGGTAGGCAGTAAGGTGCAAGGGCATAACGACGTAGATTGTCAGGTCAAGAGTCTATCTGATCACAGTAGGGAAACATTAAGAGGTCACATAACACCGAGACAGACACTGTCTTTCAGCATGGTGGTAAGTGTCTTTAAGGCTTTTGGATCTTCTGCCCGATGGGATGGGGGAGGAGAGAGAATGTCCGTGATGGTTGACGTCTTTGCCTATATTGGCTGCTTTGCCGAGGCAGCGACAGTGTACACAGAATTCATCGAGAGGAGTTGGCTTCCGTGATGTGCTGAGCTCTATGCAAATAAACTCACTTCAGTTTATTTCAATTACCAGCAGAGCAGACACCATACCCAGCCGTGCTACATCCAGACACAATTCATCGATAAAAATTGCTGAGAGTCAAAGATAGAGCGCCAATGAGCGCTCTTTGCAGTGACATCTACGTGGTTGGACGAGGATAGGTTATTGGTGACGTCCACTCTACTGAACTTGAATTTCTCAACCCTCTCGACCTCAGCATCGTTTACGTAGTTGCCCCACCCATTTCCTGAATCAGGATGCAATTCATTCGTGAGTAGACATCTGCATGAATATATATTTCAGTGACTTCGCAGTCTTCCACAGTTCTTCAGGAGCACCTTCGAAAGCCCTGAACAGGACTTGTGTCCGAAAGCCTTTGACTTCTGATTCTTCTTATCAGCTTCACCATGGCTGAATGGGTCCTGGTTCTTTCCGCGTTTGTGTCCTGTTTGTTCAGTAGGTAGAATACTTAATCCTTTATACTGTCCTTTATGTTGTGTTTTTACTTAACGGTTATTAAATAATTATTTATTATTTTCGCCAGCTGCAAACTCGGAGATGACTTTGACTCAGTCTCCGTCCGTATCGGCGACTCCGGGTAGAACCATGAAAATCACTTGTAGCATGTCAGGGGGTAGCATCGGCAGCTACTACGCGAGCTGGTACATGCAGAAACCCGGCAGCGCCCCAGTTTTTGTGTTGTATGGAAGCACCACGAGATGATCGGGAATTCCAGATCGATTCATGGGTTCCACAGACTCATCGAGCAACCAAATGCATTTAACCATCACCAACGTGCAATGGCAGGACGCCGCCGATTATTACAGTGGTGTCGCGGATGGTAGCGCGTTCATATTCACCTTAGGGAGAGGAACCAAACTGAATTTCGACAGTAAGTTGGTGTTGGGGTCTAATGACCTTTCGATTTTTTTTTTTCGTTTGAACCTGGGAATAATATTATCAATCCTGATGCTTCGATTTGATTTACGGTCCGCCTCTCATTGTATCTTTACAATACCTCAGGCAGAAAACTAGCGCATATGCACCCCTTTTGCTTGGTAGGGTCACTTAATTTAGCTGAAAAGTATCTTCAAAACAACCTAAGTTCATTGCCATAACATTTTTAAAATAGCTTCGTGATTCGTGATGATTCGTGCTTTTAGCGAGTGTTTCTTAGGAGTTGCCCAAGGGACAGTTGTACCTGCAGGATGACTTCCATGTCTCCTTGCTCCTCCGACTTCTTAATTCGGTCGCCGTTTACAAGACGTCTGTACCTCTCTAATCTATCCAGATACCGCCTGCAGAATCCTGGAGTGGAGTCCATCTAGTTTGTCGACTTATCCAACTTCAGATCTTTCAGCATCCCAAGCTCCTTCTCCTTCGTCATAGCAACTACTATCACTTATGTTTAATATCCATTTATGCCTAATTTCAATCTTTGTTTGCTCAACTTGATCTTTTCACGTTACTTCAGCTCCTCTTGTTCTATACCTATTAGCCTGAAGTCATCAAGATTATGGTGCTCCGTTCTAACTTCCAGCCAATTTGTCTTCAGCAAAACGCCGCCCCAGAGCCCACCTCGGCCTCACCGGTGTGTCTGGCCTTCTGCAACGTCTCAGTGTGAATGTCTCAGCTTTCATATCAAATTATCACTCGGCCCACCTGTTTTGTTTACATTTCAAACTCTCTAGGCCCGTAGGCCACTGAGTATCTACTTTTGGATACCTGATCATTACCGTACTAAGTGATTTCTCCTTGAATAACATCTCTCAGGTCTGAAACACGGTAAATTTGCTCTTTAGCTTTTCTGACTTGTCGTCGCGTTTTCCTCCGAGATACGACCGTAAAACGATTTCTTTGTAAATTCTGTTTTGTAGTCTTGATATCTTATTGTGTGAATGGGTTCAACATTTCAAATTAATGAAAATAAATGGTTATAAAAACAATGACTCAGATGTCCACATCTTCTGGATTTCATAAATCTCTGAGAGTTTTTATTGGGTTTTCCTTCAGTGTGTATCACCCCGGTCCAAACAACCCTTTCGGAATTAATTGTGGGACTAAAAACTAAAAACTCCAAGTATAAAACTTTAACGTATTATCTATTCCCATTAAAATATTTCCATGATTTTTAGCCATTCATAATCCCTCCTTTACCGCGGCGAATTGCGGCATCTCCGAGAACAGACAAAGGCACAGTATGTCACGCAAACCCACTGCCTCATCTCTTGCTTTTTACGTGAATAGCTGCGACGACATTTCGGAGTTTTGCCACGCGCTTTGCCATATCTCTTTCGGGGTTTGTTATTGGTTCTCTGATTCATGTCTTTACGATTTAACACCATGGAACATGCCAATAATCTGTCATGAAATTAAGTATTGCATAGCTACATCAGATTGGATCGGGGTATCATGGGATTAGATAAAGTGTATCTTATGTATATTGGAGAGTATTTCACGAATAAAGGGGGTTCTGTCAGCGATTGCTCAGAGGCCTCTCCAGTCGGATTTTCTTTTACCATTCCATCGAAATTTGTTATTTTATTGCTTTGAATAATACTGTTATGAAAATCCCTCTCTTTCCTTTGCTTTGTAGCTATTTCTAATGTTCATGATGTATATTGGCTTTGTTGCGTTTGTTGAAGATCAAACTGCACTAATGAAATACAGTTGTGATCGGGTTCTCATGCGTTCTGACTTTTATGGCTGTAAAATCGTTGGAAAAAAAGGCAAAGTTTGATTCCAATTTACATCAATTAATAATTCATTTCCCTGCAATTCTTTCTATTTACAGGTCCGCGAAAACCCGCCGTATCCGTCCTCCGACAGTCTGCGGAAAAAATTCGGGGACAGGGCACCGCCACCCTGGTGTGTTTAGTGAGCGGGTTTAATCCGGCCGCTGTGAATATCGAGTGGACAGTGGACGGCAGTACGAGAAGGAATGGCGTTGAGACCAGCCGGATCCAGCAGGACGCGGACAACACGTTCAGTGCGAGCAGTTACCTGACTCTGCCAACCTCAGACTGGAACTCACACGAGCTTTACTCCTACGTGGTTAAACACGAGACTCAAGCAACCCCCATTTCAAACAAACATCGCGCGATCCAGCTGTATGTAATACAATATGTTTAGACACTGTTTCTTTAAAATAAAACAAATGAATTTCATGTACAGATGTTAAATTTTCGATTGTCGCTGACACATTTTTCAACCGGGGGAAAACAGGCATTGCTTCCTGCTGGACGTTCTTAAACAGCATTCGTTCTGAAATTGATATCGTCCATGTAATTTTATCACGAAGTAATTAAAATCTACCCGATCTACTGTGGCGTTTTTGCCTTGATCAATATGTCCGACAAGAGCATCATTTTTCAAACGTTTGCGTAGATAGTGAAGATGATCAAACTTTGGCATTCCATAAAATAAAATAGACAACGTCGCTTACACGTTGTGCTAGTTATTGGGTATATTTTCTTCCTGAAGAAATCATAATCACTATGGCTACATCAGAACAAGTGGTGTAATTACTTGTCAGCGAAATTTGCATACATAGTAAATGAAATCCTGATACTGCCTTTATTTGACCATCGTGGGTATATTCAATTTCCAATTTTAGCATTGTATTATTCATGGAAATGGTTTTTCTACAGCTGGTCATGTCAGGCAGACAAGGGCTTGTGTACCTTTGTCAGCAGCGGCGCAGAGCAGAGTAGCACTTATTAAACTTCAGGTTTCCTTCGAGGTGATTTCGGCTTAGGATTCCTAACAAACATTGCAAATGGTAGTCCAAAGCATTTCTAGTAAATACAGTCTGACGGTGGTTGATTATCTAAAGCTATATCGGGATTCAAAACAGTGAAGCGCCGAGGATAGCGCACCGACTTTTGTACATTAGTTTGTAGAATATATATAATGATAGCTTTCTGTGTGAAATGTAGAACACCGTGGCCATAGTATAAAGTTCGAGAGAACGGTATCGTAAAAATAAGATAAATATGTTCAATAAATAAAGAAAAGATCATTTTCAGGCGAATGAGAATACGGATTGTACTCACGTCTTTCTAATTGGTTATACAAGTTGTTTTATCTCGATAAGAAAAGAATAGCAAGAGCAAGTTTGCAGCTCATCATTGAAATTCATACATGGGTTATTGAAACTGGGACATTAATATCACGTGGTCTTCATCAGTCACTCTGGACTGAGACCGTTGGACATGCGTACTCTGAATATGAAGGCCTAAGGAGTTCCCTGTAACTTTACAGCTGCACAGAACAACCATTGGTCTGAGCGGGACATTTTTACACGGGCTGTAAACTGCGCAGTACTTTAAAATCACATTATATAAAAGTAAATTCCAGTTTCGCACCATAAAGTCTGTGTCCGCGGGGACATTCCAGTTCCTGCGCGGCAGATGCACGGTTGTACTTGGTGTGGCAGAGCATTCAGTGTTGTGATAGGACGATAAAATGACCAGAGCTGCACTGGGATATTTTGGCAAAGGGCGTAGCTCACTTCAAACTATTAAAGTTTGGAAGCATTCATTAAACATTTCTGATTCTTTTCTGGCATTCAGACACGTTTAAAATCCGTAAAATTGGAGATTTTGTCAAAGGCCATAGCTCACTCACATTTTCTGACATTGAGATACGTTTAAAATCTTAAAATACATTTAATGATTATTAAATCAAATACTAATTAAATACCTAAACGATTTGTAACGAAAGTACACACGAATGGATAAAATGTAATGCATCCGCCGCTTCCTTCTTTTCAAACATCTTCACAATCCGCTTTGAAGCAAATTACCTCTGGAATTTCTGCGTCTGGTCCGAAGGCAAAGTGATAGAGTGCAGTAAGTTCCACTCCATTGCTGAATACTTGGAGAGACGGGAAGTGGAAGTGGAAGAATGTAGATGGAGATCGGGCAGATGGATTGAATTCTGCCAGTAACAATACAAAAAAAAGTTGGCATTTGCATGTAAATATTACAGCCGATCCAAAAAAATGTTGTGGTTCAATGACAGGGATGTTTTTATTAACAATACATTCCAAGCTGTGGATCAGCTCACAGATTGAGCTGCCCGCATAACGGAGAGGTGGTGTATACAGAGAAATATGTGAACGATCTCGGTTAGTATTATTGAAAAGAGTATACAGAGAAGTTAACCATAGCACAGGAATTTCGGACCACGATGTTGTACCCAACTTTTAATCTAATCCAAGATCAATCTAACCATCCCTTCCACAGAGCCCTCCATTTTTCTTTCATCCATTGGCCTAAGAGTTTCTTAAATGTCCCTGACATTCCACGAACATACCACTCTGTGTAAAGAATATACCTCTGACACCCTTCATATTTTCGTCCAATCACTTTAAAAGTCTGCCCTCTCGAATATACCACTGTATCTAGGCAAAAGGCACTGGTTATCCTTTCTATCTACTCTTCTTATCTTATGCATCCCTGTCAGGTCGTCTTTCAACCGGCTTCATTCCAAAGCGAAAAGCCCTAGCTCGCTCAGCCTATCCTGATAAGACATGTTCTCTAACCGGAGCGGCATCATGGTAAATCCCCTCTAAACCCTCTCTACAGCTTCCACGTCCTTCCTATTCCGACCAGAATCAAACACAACAATGTCAGTGTAGTCTAAACAGAATTTTATGGAAATACAACATTAGCCGGCGGCCCTTGAACTCGATCCCTTGCCTAATGCAGGCTAAATACCCTCTAAATAATCTTATTGACGAGCGGCAATTTTTGAGAGATCTATGCGAGTGGACCCCAGGATCCCTTCGACCTCTGCACTGCTAAGAATCTTCTCCTTAACCTTATATTCTGTCTTTGATTTCGCTCTTCCAAAGTCCATTATTTCACATTCTTCCGCATTGAAAACCATCTGATACATAACAACCCAGCTACGCATCCCATCAATGATCCCGTTGTAAACTACGACAATCTTATCCACAGCACCAACAGACTTGTGTCAACTATCCCATTGCCCTGTACATAGATCATACCTCTCCGTACCCCTCCCATCCATATTCTCTTAATATTTCAAACTTATTTTAAATATTCAACTTATACCGCATGCTCTACTTCCACTGTCAACTCGTTCCACACTCTCGCTACTCTCTGAGATGAAGTTCGTCATCATGTTCGCCCTAAACAATTCACCTTTTACCCTTAGCCCATGTCATTTACTTCTAGTCTCAGCCAACCCTGGTGTGAAAAGCCTGCTTACATTTACACTACCTATTCTCCACATCATTTTGCATATCTCTATCCAATTTCCCCTCATTCTCCTATGCTCCAAGGACGAAAGAGCTAACCACTTCAACATTTCCACACAAGTTACATCACTTTGTTACGTCGTATACACCGCTCTACTTTTATCAATTTCTTTCGTCACTTTCTCGAAAACGTCAATCAGGTTTGTGAGCAATGAACTGTCCCCCAGAGAGCTGTACTGAATGTAATCAGACTATGCTTCTCCAAATACTCATAAATTCTGCCTGTAAGAATCACTTCCAAAGAATGTCCACCACTGACATGCAGATCTGGTCTATAATTCCCAGGATTATCCCTGTCTCTCGGTTTCTTTATGCACTACCTTACTTTCCCTTTTCTATTTTATAATTATGATTGATAATTTATTTTTTTATTATATTTACTTCGATTTGTACTCCAGGGAGCGCGAAGGACAGAGTCAAATATCACTGTTATGATTGTACGCTCTAGTATTAATTGTTTGGTGACAATAAAGTAAAGTAAGAAAATAAGTAAGTACGTAACCCTTTCTTCAACAAAGTAATAACATTTGAGTCCCTCCAGTCTTCTGCTACTCCTTCTGTGTCCAATGAGGGCGCAAAGATTATCACCAAGAGGGAACATTCTCTGCCTTCGCTTCCCGTAGCAACCAGGGTGTACCCCATTCGGCCTCGGGGCCTTTCGTCTTTTTTCAAAAGTTCGACAATATCCTATTTCTTAACGTTTTATGCTGTTTTATGCTGTCCACACACGTCACGGTCTCTCTCAGAGGTTAATACTGAAGAAAACTATTCATTAAGGAACTCCCCTACCTCCTCCGACACCAGGCACATGGTTCCTCTTCTTTTACTCACTCTAGTCATCCTTCTGTTCTTCACCTACGTGTAGAACGTCTTGGAGATTTCCTTAATCATACTCGCCAAGCTCTTCGCATTACCCCTTCTAGATCTCCCAAGTTCATTAGTCAGCTCCTTCCTGTCTGCTTCGTAACCCTCAAGAGTTCTATCTGATATTTCCTTCAAAACTCTTTATTGAACTTCTTCTTTCCTCTTGGTGGGATGCTTCACATCTCTTGCCAACCATGCTTCCTTCTCCCTACTATCCATGTTCAACTGGGAGAACCCTACCCAGAACCTCATTAGTGTTCGCTACACAACTTCCACATTTCCTTGTTCATTTCCCTGATAAAACTAATTCCCAATTTCTACTCACAAGCTCATGTATTATAGCATCATAATTTCCTCTCCTTCAAAACAATCTGCTCTTGTCCCTCTCCAAGTGTATGGTAAATTAGGGAGTCGTGAATGTGATTAGGGAGGAGCAATCTGACACCTGGCCTGTTCCATTGGCTAGCACTAGATCCAGTAAGGCCTCTCTTCTAGTTAGCCTGTCCACATATTCAGGAATCCTTCATCAACAGACCTAACAAACTCTGCCCTGTCTAAATCTTTTGCTTGTAAGCTAATGGAATCATTATTCGGGAACTGCGTGTTTTAGCATCTTTCCAAAATCGGCCTGCCGACCTACTCCTCGATGTTCCTGTTGGAAGTGTGCGCTGTACAATACTCCCATTAGATAGACTGCAACCCCTCCTATTTCTGAATTCCACCCACGGAGACTAAATAAACGATCTCTCCACGACTTCCTCACTTTCTGTCTCTGCGATACTATCCCTGATTCGCAATACCACTCCTCCATCTCTATTACCTCCCTCCCTGACCCTTTTGGAGATATCTGAACGTGGATCAGCAGCTTTTCCTGCCTTTGTGACAACCATATTTTGGTTTATATTTTGGATCGGGAACGAGATCGTTTCCTACAAGAATAAAAAGACAAATATATCTCATCATCGGATTTTACCTCATACCCTTCCAATGCAAATAATTTTCCACACTTCACTGGGAATCAGTTAGGAATTTTCTTCCCTCCCAACGTTCGCTTATGGTGACAAGAACTTCCAATCTGACTGATAACTGTCCATGAAAAGTCACAGAGAAAAGAATAAAGAATAAATGATAAAAGGAGAAAGTCTTTCTTAACGAATAGCCAAAATACAGAGGCGTCCAATCACCATGCCAATGGAACTGCAATGAAAGTTGATCAGATGACAGAGTGCACAGATGAAAGGTGGAATTAGTAGCTGTTTTCAGAAGCTTACCATCTGTAAATCATAGAAGTCTTAAAGAATTCTACAACATGAGCAACTGCTTTGAGCGTCCTTTGGACTCGGACCGCAGGTTCCCTCTGATTCTCCACACTGCCAAGAGTCTTACCATTAATACTATATTCTGTCATCACATTTGACCTACCAAACTGAACCACTTCACACCTATGTGGATAGAACTCCATCTGCCACTTCTCAGCCCAGTTTGCATCCTATCAATGTCCCGGTGTAACCTCTGACAATTCTCCACACTATCCACAACACCTCCAACTTCTGTGTCATCAGCAAACTTCCTAACCCATCCCTCCGTTTCCTCATCCAGGTCATTTATAAAAATCACGAAGAGTAAGGGTCCCAGAACAGATCCTTGAGGCACTCCACTGGTAACCGACATCCATGCAGAATATTACCCGTCTACAACCACTCTTTGCCTTCTGTGGGCAAGCCAGTACTGGATCCACAAAGTAAATGTCCCCTTCGATCACTTGCCGCCTTACTTTCTCTATAACCCTTGCATGGGGTACCTTATCAAATGCCTTGCTGAAATCCATTTTCACTATATCTGCTGCTCTTCATTCATCAATGCGTTTAGTCACATTCTCAAAAAAAAATCAATCAGTATCATAAGGCACGACCGGCCCTTGACAAAGACATGCTAACTACTCCTAATGATATTATACCTCTCCAAATGTTCATAAATCCTGTCTCTCCGGATCTTCACAATCAGCTTATCAACCACTGAGGTAAGACTCAATGGCCTGTAATTTCCATGGCTATCGGAACTCCCTTTCTTGAATAAAGGAACAACATCCGCAAACCTCCATTCCTACAGAGGCTCCCCCTTCCCCATTGATGATGCAAAGATGATCGCCAGAGGCTAAGCAATCTTCTCCCTCACCTCCTACAGTCGCATAGGGTACATTTCGTCCGGATCGGGCGACTTATCCAACTTGATGCTTTCCAAAAGCTCCAGTACATCGTCGTTCTTAATATCTACACGCTCAAGCTTTTCAGTTCGCTGCAAGTCATCACTACAATCACTAAGATCCTTTTCCATAGTGAATACTGAAGTAAAGTATTCATTAAGTACCTTTGCTATTTCCTCCAGTTCCATACACACTTCCCCATAGTCATATCTGATAGGTCCTATTGTATCACTTCTAATCCTCTTTCTCTTCACATACTTGTAGAATGCCTTGGGGTTTTCCCTAATACTGTCCGCCAAGACCTTGTCATCGCCCCTTCTATCTCTCCTAATTCCCTTCTCAGGCTCCTTCCTAGTAGCCTTGCAATCTTCCAGATCTCTATCATTACCTAGCTCACTGAACCTTTTGTAAGTTTTCTTTTCTTCTTGAATAGATTTATTTCAGCCTCTGTACACCACGGTTCCTGTACTCTACCATAAATTCCCTGTCTCATTGTACAGATCTCAACACATATATCCCCTGAAGATTTGCTACATTTCTTCCGTACTTGTCCCTGAGAACATCTGTTTCCAATTTAAGTCTCCAATTTCTTCCCTGATAGCCTCATAATTCCCCTTACTCCAATTAAATGTTTTCTAACTTGTCTGGTCCTATCTCTCTCCAATGGTATTGTAAAGAAGATAGAATTATGATCACTATATCCAAAATGCTCTCTCGCTGAGAGATCTGACACCTGACCAGGTTCATTTCCCATACCAAACCAAGTACAGCCTCTGCTCTTGTAGGCTTATCTACATACTGTATCAAGAAACCTTTCTGAACAAACCTAACAAACTTCACCCCATCTAAACCCCTCGCTCTAGGGAGATGCCAATCAATATTTGTAAAATTTAAATCTCCCATCACGACATCTCTGTTATTATTACAGATTTCCAGAATCTGTTTCCTTATCTGCTCCTCGATATTCCTGTTACTATTGGGCGGCCAATAAAACCACCCAGTTAAGTTATTGAACCCTTCCTGTTCCTAACCTCCACCCACTGAGACTGCGTAGAAAATCCCTCCATGGTGCCCACCTATTCTGCAACTGTGACATTATCTCTGATCAACAGTGCCACGCCCCCACCTCTTCTGCCTCCCTCCCTGTCCTTTCTGAAACATCTAAAACCCGGCACTTGAAATAACCAATCCTGTCCCTGAGACATCCAAGTCTCTGTAATTGCCAACACATCATATCTCCAAGTACTGATCCACGCTCTAAACTCATCCGCTTTCTTCACAACACTCCTTGCATTAAAGTAGACACAACTCAAGCCTTCGGTCTGAGCGTGTCCCTTCTGTGTCACCTGCCTATCCTCCCTCTCGCACTGTGTACAAGCTTTCTCTATTTGTGATCCAACATCCCCTTCCCCAGTCTCTTCAGTTCAGTTCCCACCCCACCCCCAACAATTCTAGTTTAAAATCTCCCCAGTAGCCTTAGCAAACCTCCCCTCCAGGATACGTCTCAGCTTCATAGAAAAACACAAATAAGATGGACGTCACGTGGGTGCCGGGCAAAATGGCTGCATGTTAGTGGAGCTCCGACGACCCAACATAAAATTCTATCAATTAGAGCATATTTATCCCGCCTTATTCGGATACAGCTGTTCTAAAGTTCAAATTGTTTGTTTCTTTACTGAAAAATAACAACTTTGCGAGATAATTCGGGACGATCCCAAGAATTTCGAAGAGCGCGGCAGCGAGTCACGTGGCTACAAGACAGAGCCCGCAATCCGACTACCAAGGCAGGCTGACGAGACAGACGGACTAAGGCTCCAATATGGAGAATTTACTGGTTGAGGTTAGTCGTATAAGTTCCATTCAGCTCCGGGTGGCTACTGATTTATCTACAATTAAAGAAACGACAACGGAGTTGAAGAACTTCGTCAATGCCATTCAACAGAGGCTGACGGAAGCCGAGGTCGCCTCTCCAGCGTGGAGGACACCACTGTGAAGCTGGTGGGTGCTAGCGAGCCGAATAATAAACGCTTGGACCTACTGTGGAACCGTGTCAAGGAGCTTGAGAACAGAAGCGGACTGAACAACGTCAGACTGGTCGGTCTAAAGGAGGGTGTGGAAACGGGCGGTCTGATTAAGTGTGTGCAAAGAATCATGTTGGAGGGATTTGGTATCGAACTGAAAGCAGAGTTTGAGATTGAGAGGGTGCATCGGGTCCCGGCTCCGAGGTCGGGCGAGGATCGCCCCTCCCCCCAGGGTCTTAATACGATTCTTGCGCTCTTCGGCCAGAGAGAAAGTGCTGCAAGCGGCCATAGCAAAAAGAGGAGTTGAGTGGGAGGGGTACAAAGTCTCCTTCTTTCCGGATATGTCCAGCGAATTGGCTGAGAAACGGAGCGCATTTACTACTGCTCGGAAAATGCTGCAAAGAGTCAATGTGAGGTATACACTCGCTTATCCAGCAGTTCTACGATTCACGTGGAACGGAAAGAACACGTTCTTTATTACTGCTGCAGAAGCAGTGAAATTCATTCAGGGAAAGTGCGGCGCTGCCACTGACTGAGAGACAGTAATAGGTGGAGATAACTTTTTAGGTACAACAGGATTGGTGGGGAGCTGGATAAAGCGGTCTGATTAGTCCTAGGCTTACCAGCTGGCACGGTACTTCGCGGACCATATCATGAGTCTTTTTCTTTTCCGTTTATTTGTAGAGTTTATTCTGCCTATTTGCTTTTATTTGTTGGTTAATCTTGCAGGAATATATTATCGCTATGCTTTTGGGTTATGTTGGTTGTTTAGTTGTTTGAAAGCGCAGCATTTGCAGTGTTTGTTGGTAATAATTGAGCATGGGGATAGAGTACAGCAGGTTTTCCTTTCGATTTTTTTTGGAAATTATTGTATTCCAGACAGTCATCTGGGAAAATGTATATTTTTGCACATGTGTGCATGAAGTTTAGTATATGAAATGGTTAATTTCATATCATGGAACATTAATGGGTGTGCAACCCCAATCAAGAGGAAAAAAGATGTTATCATACCTTAAAGGTAAACAAATTGATGTTGCATTTGTCCAGGAAACACATTTTAAAGATGTTGAAGCACTGAAATTTAGAAGAGATTTGATGGGTCAGGTATTCTTTCATCATTTAATAGCAAACAAAATGGGACAATGATTTTAGTTAGCAAAAAACTTAATTTTGTATTGCTTGGAGAATTTAAAGTCAAGGAAAGCAGGATAATTTGTATAGATGCATTTATTAATGGGGTGAAGGTAGTACTTTGTAACATATATGCACCTAATAAGGAAGACCCAGACTTTCTTAACAAGGTGAACGAAATTTTAGGCGCCAAGGAAGGAAAAATAATTTTGTCCTTGGATGCCCCAATTACTGAAGATGAGCTCAGACGGGCTATTGCAGCTATGAAAGTGGGGAAATCTCCAGGTATGGGTGGCTTCCCAGTTGAATATTATAAGAAATTTTTGGACAAACTGGCTCCCATTCTAACAAAAATCTATTCAGAAGCATTTAATTTGGAATCTTTACCTAATACATTTAATGAAGCATTAATTCGTTGATCCCAAAAAAAGACAGGGATGCAATAGACCCTTCCAATTATAGGCCTAGAAGCTTAATTAATGTGGACTGTAAGATACTGACTAAAATACTGGCTTCGCGATTAGAGAAAGTATTGCCATCTATAATTAACCCTGATTCATTGGCTTCATTAAAGGCAGATCCCCAATTGACAATTTAAGGAGATCACTGCACTTAATATGGCTGAACTCCCCAAGTAGTATCCCAGTTACTGCCATCTCCCTGGACGCTGTAAAGGCCTTTGACAGGGTTGAGTGGGGATTTTTAACCACGGCCTTGTCATTCTTTGGGTTTGACTCTATCTTTAATCATGGATTAGAATTTTGTATGAAAACACTAAGGTTGCAGTCATTACAAATGGTATCATATCCCCTTTTTTCAACATTTCACGGGGTAGACGCCAAGGCTGTCTCCTCTCCCCACTGTTATTTACGATTTTTTGGAACAGTTGGCAGTCATGATTAGAGCAGATCCAAATATTAGAGGGGTGAAGGAGCATAAGTTGATGTTATATGCTAATGATATTTTATTACTGATTAGTGACCCTCCTAATTCCTTACCCCCACTAATGAAAACAATTCAATTATATTCAGAAGTGTCAGATTATAAAATCAACTGCAGTAAATCTGAGGCTATGCCAATGTCAAAATTGTGTTATTCAAATTCAGTATCTCAGTTTAATTTCAGATGGGTGTCAGTTGGAATGAAGTATGTAGGGGTCAAGCTCAGTCAGAATTTGGATGAAATAATTACTTTAAATTATGATCCATTGTTGAGTAGGATAAGACATAATCTGGGTAAGTGGGGGGGGGGCACTGCGACTGAGTCTGGGGTAAAGTCAATGTAGTTAAAATGGTCATAGCACCTCAGTTTAACTATGTTTCTATGATGCTTCCTTTAAATACTTCAGATTTGATCTACAAGCAATACAACAAGATTATTAATGACTTTCTATGGGATAAGATGAAGCCCAGAATTAAAATGAGTAAGATGTGTATGTCCAGGGACATGGGTGAGCTCAGTCTACCAGACGTCAGGGCATATAAATTATCCTTTGAAATGACCAAGTTAGCTAAACATTGGGACAGGGCTGATGTTGATTTAGATTGGGTAGTTATAGAACGGAGCTTGGCTGCACCACATTCTCCCCTTAATATTCTCTCACAGCATGTGGAAAACAATACTAATCTAAATCCTATACTATTTCACTCAAGGAGTGTGTGGAGTACAATTCATAGATCTAGTAAAAATGTCACATTTAAATCAGTTATACTCCTCGCTCTGGAATAACCCTGTGATACGCATTGGGAAAAGAATGGTGAACTGGAAAGAATGGAAGATTAAAGGTGTAAATACAGTAGGTGATCTCTGTGAGAATGGGATTTTTATGTCGTATGTGGATTTGCAGAGGAAATATAACATTGTAGATAAAAGGCGTTTCTGGAAGTATTTACAAATAACACATTGCGTTAGTAGCATATTCAAGAATGGTGGCCCACAACGTAACCCTTTAACTGAATGCTTGACGCTACCACAGGAAGTTCATAAAGCATCAGTGTTATTTAAAATGATCAGGCACTCTGTGGGTGAACTGGGTAACAATCTCAAAGCAGTATGGCAGAAAGATCTTGGAAGCGATATTGAGGATAATGAGTGGTCAAATATTTTATCAAATGTGGGTAGACGTATTAGGGAAGCGAGAAGGAAATTTATTCAGCATAAGATAATATACAGATATTAATGGATACCAACTAGACTCTACAAAATGGGGATTGTTGATAATCATTTATGCTGGAAATGTAAAAATGAGGTGGGCACATATTTTCACATGATTTGGGAGCGTTCCATTGGTCGTCCATTTTGGTGTAAAGATCTTGATTTGTTGGGGAATTGGTCGGGTCCTACACTGCCCTTGTGCCCACGGCTTTGTCTCCCGGGTGATAGGAGAATGATACCTAATGTAAACAATGACAGATTTACTATTTTAAAGGTGGGTCTCATCACAGCTGCAAGAATTATATTGCAAAAGTGGGAAAAAAAATAAATGTCCCACTGTGAGGGAATGGACTGGGGAAATGGTGAAGATTTCATCATATGAACACATGTTGGGAAGAATTAACAGTGAAGGAAATGTGCAAGACACGTGGGATCAATTGTGGATGTATGTTAATTAAAACTGAAATTGTAAGTTTTTTTCTGTTTCTTAGTTTTATATGTTTTCCTGTCACGGGATGGTTGTATAAATATGCTGTACTGCATCTGCTCTATGATATGCTGTGCTGCATTGTAAAATAAGAATAAATAATAATAAAAATTTGTATTACAAAAAGAACACAATTAAATCAACCTAAGACAAGCGGCGTATTATTGAGTCTCACTGAACCACTGCAAAGGAGAAACTTCCGCTGAAATTCTGAAACATTTTCCATCGATATTCCAAGTATCATGTTTCACTACAGAACTCTCTTCGTTCCCGCCACCCTGCGTGAAACGCTAAGCAGTTGCATCGTCTGTCCACCATCACAGGCGCTTCAGCTCATCCGTGCAGCCAACACTTTAAATGCATTGTGGCAATTAATCATCACGGCGTTTTACATCGACGTCAAAAGCGTATAACATGTAACACGGGAAAGCTTTTACCCCAGCAGTTTAACACAATATTCTGTGGATTATATTGATGAAACATGAGGATGAATTTCCGAGTTATATTTGGGAAATAACAAATGGATACGCCTCAGAGACTCTACTCAAATTCCTTCTCAGCTTTCGTTATAACATTTCTGTATTCTCACAATAATCAATTCGTTATAAACTAGTCTTTCTGCTCGTCTGTTGTCAGTTAATCGCTTCGTATTTCTGGTCAGATGCAGACCTTCTCCCCTGAGCTATACCCGCCTATGGCAACCTCAATCACATAGTACTTCAGACGCTTCGTCCCATTTTCATTTATGTTGGTTTATGTGTCCCCTGTGCATTTGCATGTGGGGGGGAGCGGAGTTTGTGGCTGTGTGGAACTGTGCAAATGTCAGTGACAGTGAACCTGTGAATCGGTCATAAATTGGTAAATTTTCAAATTGCTTAATTGTTGTCACATGTACCGAGGTGCAGAGAACAAACTGCTTTGCAGGCCATTCATGCAGATCAGTTCATCAGTGCATTGAGATAGCACAAGCGAGCAGAATAAAGTGTTACAGTTACAGAGAAAGTGCAGTACAGGAAGGCAGTAAGGTGCAAGGGCATAACGACGTAGATTGTGAGGTCAAGAGTCTACCTGATGGCAGTAGGGAAACATTCCGTGATCACATAGCACCGAGACAGACATTATCTTTGAGCATAGTGGTAAGTGCCTTTAAGGCTTTTGGATCTTCTGCCCGATGGGATGGGGGAGGAGAGAGAATGTCCGTGATGGTTGACGTCTTTGCCTATATTATCTGCTTTGCCGAGACAGCAACAGTGTACACAGAATCCATGGAGAGGAGTTGGCTTCCGTGATGTGCTGAGCTCTATGCGCAACTCTCTTTACTTTATTTCAATTACCAGCAGAGCAGACACCATACCCAGCCGTGCTGCATCCAGACACAATTCATCGATAAAAATTGCTGAGAGTCAAACGTAGAGCGCCAATGAGCGCTCTTTGCCGTGACATCTACGTGGTTGGACAAGGATAGGTTGTTGGTGACGCCCACTCCACTGAACTTGAATTACTCAACCCTCTCGACCTCAGCATCGTTTACGTAGTTGCCCCGCCCATTTCCTGAAATCAAGACCCAATTCATTCGTGAGTAGACATCTGCATGTATATATATTTCAGTGGCTTTGCAGTCTTCCACAATTCTTAAGGAGCAGCTTCGAAAGCCCTGAGCAGGATTGTGTCCGAAAGCCTTTGACTTCTGATTCTTATCAGCTTCACCATGGCTGAATGGGTCCTGGTTCTTGCCGCGTTTGTGTCTTGTTTGTTCAGTGAGTAGAATACTTAATCCTTTAGACTGTCCTTTATGTCGTGTTTTTACTTAAGGATTTTTAAATAATCATTTGTTATTTTCGCCAGCTGCAAACGCGGAGATGACTTTGACTCCTCAGTCTCCGTCCGTATCGGCGACTCCGGGTAGAACCGTGAAAATCACTTGTACCATGTCAGGAGGCAGCATCGGCAGCTACTACGCGAGCTGGTACATGCAGAAACCAGGCAGCGCCCCAGTTTTTGTGTTGTATGGAAGCTCCACGAGAGGATCGGGAATTCCAGATCGATTCACCGGTTCCACAGACTCATCGAGCAACCAAATGCATTTAACCATCACCAACGTGCAATGGCAGGACGCCGCCGATTATTATTGTGGTGTCAGGGATGGTAGCACGGTCATATTCACCTTTGGGAGAGGAACCAAACTGAATTTCAACAGTAAGTGAATATTTGTTGGGGTCTAATCACCTTTTGATCTTGTTTGGGTTTTTTTTTTCGTTTGAACCTTGGAATAATATGATCAATCCTGATGCTTCGATCTGATTTACAGTCCGCCTCTCATTGTATCTTTACAATACCGCAGGCAGAAAACTAGCACATATGTATGCTGTTTGCTTGGTAGGGTTACTTAATTTAGTTGAAAAGTATCTTCAAAACAAACTGAGTTCATTGCCATAACATTTTTAAAATAGCTTCGTGAATAGATGATTCGTGCTGTTAGCGAGTGTTTCCTAGGAGTCTGTATCTTTATTCCTTCTACCATCGTCCATGATCATACAATTTCCTACACTGTACTCCATCTGTCACTTCTTTTCCCATTCACCTGATCCGTCAAGATCATTCTGCAGACTCCTACAGCCTCAACACTGTCTACTCCTCCACCTGTCTTTGCATCATCCGCAAACGTGGCCACAAATCCATAAATCCCGTCGTTCAGATAATTAACTTCCAGCATGAAAGGTAGCAGACTCAACACCGATCCTTGCAGAACACCATTAGTCACCGGTGGCCAACCAGAAAAGATTATCCTCACGCTTTTCTCCTGCTAGTCAGCCAATGCTCCATCTATGCCTGTGATAGATATGCTCTCATCGTGTTAAACAGCATGATGTGTGACACTTTGTCAATGGTATTCTGAAAATCGAAGTCAACAACATCCACTGCCTCTTATTTGTCTATCCTGCCTGGTATTTTCTCAAGGAATCTAAACAGATTTGTCAACTAAATTTCCCCTTAAGGGAACCATGCTCATCAGGGCTTATTTGATCGTAAGCCACCAAGTACATAGAAATTTCGTCCTTACTAATGGATTCTAGTAATCTCAATATGTCTAAATTTCGATTAAACGTCGGTATGGTTACTAGGAAATTGACTGACAACAGACTGACTGGCCCTTAATTTCCTGCATTTTGCGTTCCTCTCTTCTCAGAGTGTGGAGTAATATTTGTGATTTTCCAGTCCAGCGGACCCATTGACCCATTCTTGAAAGATCTTTACTAATGCCTCTCTAATCTATCCAGCTAACGCCTTCAGAATCCTGGAGTGTAGTCCATCTAGTTTGTCGACTTATCTAACTTCAGATCTTTCAGCCTCCCAAGCTCCTTCTCCTTCGTCATAGCAACTACTATCACTTGTATTTAATATCCATTAATGCCTAATTTCGATCTTTGTATGCTCAACTTGATCTTCTCACGTTACTTCAGCTCCTCTTGTTCTATACCTATTAACCTGAAGTCATCAAGATTCTGGTGCTCCGTTCTAACTTCTACCCAATTTGCCTTCAGCAAGACGCCGCCCCAGAGCCCACCTCGGCCTCACCGGTGTGTTTGACCTTCTGCAACGTCTCAGTGTGAATGTCTCAGCTTTGACATCAAATTATCAATCAGCCCACCTGTTTTGTTTACATTTCAAACTCCCCAGTCCCGCAGGCCACTGAATATCTATTTTTGGATACCTGATCATTACCGTTCTAAGTCAATTCTCCTTGAATAACATCTCTGAGGTCTGAAACTCTGTAAATTCGCTCTTTAGCTTTTCTGACTTGTCGGGGCGTTTTCTTCCGAGATACTACCGTAATACGATTTCGTTGTAAATTCTGTTCTTTATTCTTGATATCTTATTGTGTGAATGGGTCCAACTTTTCAAATTAATGAAAAGAAATGGTTATAAAAAATTTGACCCAGATAGCCACATCGTCTGGATTTCATAGACCTCTGAGAGTTGTTATTGGGTTTTCCTTCAGTGTGTATCACCCCGGTCCAAACAACCCTTTCGGAATTAATTGTGGGACTAAAATCTAAAAAATCCAAGTATAAAACTTTAACGTATTATTTATTCCCATTAAAATATTTCCATGATTTTTAGCCATTCACAATCCCTCCTTTACTGCGGCGAATTGCGGCATCTCCGAGAAGAGACAAAGGCACAGTATGTCACTCAAATCCACTGCCTCATCTCTTGCTTTTTACGTGAATAGCTGCGACGACATTTCGGGGTTTTGCCACACGCTTTGCCATATCTCTTTCAGGGTTTCTTATTGGTTCTGTGATTCATGTCTTTACGAGTTTAACATCATGGAACATGCCAATAATCTGTCAGGAAATTAAGTATAGCATAGCTACATCAGATTGGTTCGGAATATCATGGGATTATATAAAGTGTATCTTATGTATATTGGAGAATATTTCACGAATAAAGGGGTTCTGTCAGCGATTGTTCAGAAGCCTCTCCAGACGGATTTTCTTTTGCCATTCCATCGAAATTTGTTATTTTATTGCTTTGAATTCCGCTGTTATGAAAATCCCTCTCTTTCCTTTACTTTGTAGCTATTTCAAATGTAAATGCTGCATATTGGCTCTGATACGTTTGTTGAAAATCAAAATGCATTGATGAAATACAGTTGTGATCGGGTTCTCATGCGTTCTGACTTTTATGGTTGTAGAATCGTTGAAAAAAGGCAAAGTTTGATTCCAATTTACATCAATTAATAACTCATTTCCCTGCACATCTTTCTATTTACAGGTCCGCGAAAACCCGCCGTATCCGTCCTCCGACCGTCTGCAGAAGAAATTCGGGGACAGAGCACCGCCACCCTGGTGTGTTTAGTGAGCGGGTTTAATCCGGCCGCTGTGAATATCGAGTGGACTGTGGACGGCAGTACGAGAAGGAATGGCGTTGAGACCAGCCGGATCCAGCAGGACGCGGACAACACGTTCAGTGCGAGCAGTTACCTGACTCTGCCAGCCTCAGACTGGAACTCACACGAGCTTTACTCCTGCGTGGTTAAACACGAGTCTCAGGCAACCCCATTTCAAACAAACGTCGCGCGATCCAGCTGTATGTAATACAGAATGTTTAGAAGCTGTTTCTTTAAAATAGAACAAACGAGTTTCATGTACAGATGTTAAATTTTTGATTGTAGCTGACACATTTTTCAACCTGGAGAAAACAGGCTTTGCGTCTTGTTGGACGTTCTTAAATAGCATTCGTTCTGAAATTGATATCGTCCATGTAACTTTATCCCGAAGTAATTAAAATGTACCCGATCTCCTGTGGCGTTTTTGCCTTGATCAATATGTCCGACAAGAGCATATTTTTTCAAGCGTTTGCATAGATAGTGAAGATGACCAAACTTTGGCATTCCATAAAATAAAATAGACAACTTCGCTTACACGTTGTGCTAGTTATTGGGTATATTTTCTTCCTGAAGAAATCATAATCACTATGGCTACATCAGGACAAGTGGTGTAATTACTTGTCAGCGAAATTTACATACATAGTAAAAGAAATACTGATACTGCCTTTATGTGAACATCGTAGGCATATTCGATTTCCAGTTTTAGCATCGTTTTCTTCATGGAAATGGTTTCTCTACAGTTGGTCATATCAGGGAGACAAAGGCTTGGGGACCCTGTGTAAGGACCTGCGCAGAGCAGAATAGCACTTGTTAGAGTGCATACTAATGACATATTTGCTCAAGTGTCCTTCAAAACTACAGGTTTCCTTCGAGGTGATTTCGGCTTACGATACCTAACACACATTGAAAATGGTAGTCCAAAGCATTTCTGGTAAATACAGTCTGAATGTTGTTTATTTAAAGCTATTTCGGGCTTCAAAACAGTGAAGCGCTGAAGACAGCGCACCGACATTTGTACATTAGTTTGTAGAATATATATAATGATAGTTTTCTGTGTGTAATATAGAACACCGTGGCCATAGTATACAGGTCGAGAGAACTGTATCCTAAACAGAAGATAAATATGTTCAATAAATAACGAAAAGATCATTTTCAGGCGAATGAGAATACGAATTGGACTCACGTCTTTCTAATTGGTTATACAAGTTGTTTTATCTCGATAAGAAAAGAATAGCAAGAACAAGTTTGCAGCTCATCATTGAAATTTATACATGGGTTATTGAAACTGGGACATTCATATCACATAGTCTTCATCAGTCACTCTGGACGGAGGCCGTTGGACTTGCCTTCTCTGAATATGGAAGGCCTAAGGAGTTCCCTGTAACTTTACAGCTGCACAGACCAACCATTGGTCTGAGCAGGACATTTTTACACGGGCTGTAAACTGCGCAGTACTTTAAAATCACATTATATAAAAGTAAATTCCAGTATCGCACCAAAAAGTCTGTGTGCGCGGGGGCATTCCAGTTACTGCGCGGCAGGTGCACGGTTGTACTTGGTGTGGCAGACCATTCAGTGTTGTGATAGGACGATAAAATGACCAGAACTGCGCTGGGAGATTTTGTCAAAGGGCATGGCTCACTTCAAACTATCAAAGTTTGGAAGCATTCATTCAACATTTCTGATGCTTTTCTGTCATCCAGACACGTTTAAAATCCTTAAAATATATTTAAAAATTACTAAATCAAATAGTAATTAAATACTTAAGAGATTTAAAGCGATAAAACACACGAATGGATAAAATGTAAGGAATCCACCGCTTCATTTTTTTCGAACATCTTCACAATCCACATTGAAGCAAATTACCCCTGGAATTTCTATGTCTGGTCCGAAGAGAATCGGGAAGTGGAAGAGCTTGGGAATGCAGATTGATTGAATTCTGCCAGTAGCAATATCGAGAAGTGTTGACATTTATATGTAAAAATGACAGCCGATCCAAGAAATGTTAAGGTTGCATGACAGGAATATTTTTATTAGCAATACATTTCATTCCGTGGATCAGCTCACAGATTTATCTGCCCGCATAACGGAGAGATGGTGTACACACAGAAATATGTGAACGATCGCGGTTACTATTATTGAAAAGCGCATACAGAATAGTTAAGTATAGCACAGGCCTTTTGGCCCACGATGTTGTGCACACCTTTTAACCTAATCCAAGATCAATCTAATCATTCCCTCCCATCATTCCCTCACACATAGCCCTCCATTTTTCTTTCATCCATTGGCCTAAGCGTTTCTTAAATGTTAATATATTTGCCTCTACCACCACATCTGGCAAGGCACTCCACGAACACACCGCTGTGTGTAAAGAATTTACCTCTGACATCCCTCTATATTTTCGTCCAATCACTTTAAAAGTATGTCCTCTCGAAAATGCCATTGTCACCCTAGGGAAAAGGCGCTGGCTCTCGACTCTGTCTATTCCTCTAATCTTTTGCATCCCTGTCACGTCGTCTTTCAACCTCCTTCATTCCAAAGCGAAAAGCCCTAGCTCGCTCAGCCTATCCTGATAAGACATGACCACTAATCCAAGCGGCATCATGGTCAATCTCCTCTAAACCTTCTCTAAAGTTTCCACTCTTCTTCCTATAATGACCAGAATCAGACACCATAATGCAGGTGTGGTCTAAGCAGAATTTTATGGAAATACAACATTCGCTGTCGGCCCTTGAACTCGATCCCTGACTAATGAAGGCGACATGCCTTCTAAACAACCCTATTGACATGTGCGGCAATATTTGAGAGATCTATGCGCGTGGACCCCAAGATCCATTTATCCTCTGCACTGCTAAAATTCTTCCCTTTAACCTTTTACTCTGCCTTCGATTTCATTCTTCCAAACTCCATTACTTCACATTTTGCCCCATTGAAAACCATCTGACACTTAACAACACAGCTACGCATCCTATCAACGCCCGTTGTAAACTACAAAAATCTTATCCACAACACCAACAGTCTTCTGTCATCTGTCCGATCGACCTGAACATAGACCACAGTCTTCAATACCCCTCCCACCCATATTCTTTTAGTTTTTAAAACTCCTTTTAAATATTGAAATTGAATCTGCATGCACTATTTCCACTGGCCACACGTTCCACACTCCCACTATTCTCCGAGTGATGAAGTTCCCCCTCATGTTCCCCTTAAACATTTCAACTTTCACCCTCAGCCCATGACCTTTAATTCAAGTCTCACCCAACCTTCGTGTGAAAAGCTTGCTGATATTTACTCTATCTATTCCTCACATAATTTTGCATATCTCTATCCAATCTTCCCTCGTTCTCCTGTGCTCCAAGGAAAACAGTGCTAACCTCTTCAACCTTTCCACATAACTTACGCCCTCAAGTCGGGAAATAAACCTTATAAATTTCCATGTACTCCTTCAATTTTATTGACATCTTTGCTGAAGGTAGGGGGGTGTCCAAAGCAGCACAAAATATAGGAACGCCTTATTAACGTCCATGTACATCATATACACCACTCTACTTTTATCAATTTCTTTAGTCACTTTCACGAAAAAGTTAATCAGGTTCGTGAGACATGTACTGTCCCTCAAACACCTGTGCTGTATGTAATCAGACAATACTTCTCCAAATGCTGATAAATGCAGCCTTTAAGACTCACTTCCAAAGTTTGACCATCGCTGATATGCAGCTCCAGTCTATAATTCCCAGGATTATCCTTAATCCCTTTCTTCAACAAAGTAATAACATTTGAGACCTCATTCAGCCTCGGAGCCTTATGTCTTTTTTCAAAAGCTCAAGAATATCCTCTTCCTTAACGTCACACGTTCTAGCATGTCAGCCTGTTTTATGCTGTCCACACACATGTCAAGGTCCCTCTCCTTGCTGAATACTGAAGAAAACTATTCATTAAGTAACTCACCTACCTCCTCCGACTCCAAGCACATGGTTCTTCTTCTTTTACTCACTCTAGTCATCCTTCTGTTCTTCCCCTCCGTGTAGAACGTCTTGGGGTTTTCCTTAATCATACTCGCCAAGCCCTTCTCATTCCCACTTCATATCTTCTAAATTCATTATTCATCTTCTTCCTGGCTACTTCGTAACCATCAAGAATTTTGTCGGATCATTGCTTCATTAGCCTTTAGTGAACGTCTTTTATCCTCTTGGTGGGATGCTTCACATCTCTTGTCAACCATGCTTCCTTCTCCCTACCATCTATGTTCAATTGGGAGAACCCTACCCAAAACCCTATCAGTGTTTCGTACACAACTTCCACATTTCCTTGTTCATTTCCCTGATCACATTAATTCCCAATTTCTGCTCACAAGCTCATGGCTAATAGCATCATAATTCCCTCTCCTTCAAAACCATCTGCTCTTATCCCTCTCCAAAGCTATGGTACATTAGGGAGTTGTGATCACCCACGAGCAATCTTACAGCCTGTTCCACTGGCTAGCACTAGATCCCGGAAGGACTCTCTTCTTGTTGGCCTGTCTACATACTCAAGAATCCTTCTTGAACAGACCTAACAGATTCTGCCGTCTAAATCTTTTGCATGTAAGCTGTGCCAATCATTATTAAGGAAGTGCGTGTTTTTGCAGCTTTCCAAAATCGACCTGTCGACCTACTCTTCGATGATCCTGTTGGGGGATGTGCGCTGTAGAATACTCCCAATAGAGTGACTGCAAACCCTCCTATTTCTGAATTCCACCCACAATGACTCAATAAACGATCTCTCCACAACATCCTTACTTTTCCTCCCTCCTTGACCCTTTTCGAAATACCTAAACCTGGGAACGTCCAGCATCTTTACCTACCTTTGTGACAACCATGTTTTGGATTATATTCTGGATCTGGAATGAGATCATTTCCTCCAAAAATAAAAAGGCAAATACATGTTATCATCGTTTTTTACCTCACAGCTTTCCAATATCTTTCTCGTTTTTTGAGCAACGCATTTGGTTCATAGATACACAGGCCGTAATTTGATTAAGAGTCTTGGAATGCGCAGTATTTCTACATTTTAACAGACGAAGAATGTCCTGTTGCAACTTCTTCAGACTTGTCACTTCAGTGCACTCCTGCACTGAAACATTGATAAGAGTCATATCAATGGCGAACTTGGAAAGTAAACCTCTATTTCATAGGTATAATGTATTCCCTGATCTGGATTGCTATTTATAACTTGATCACATTGCTTCAGAGCTGATGCTGATTAATAGTTTCGGCGTTGTTAAGCCATTACCTGTCGTCAGCAGCTCGGTCATTATATAATCGCAGTATATTCATTCATTCGTTGAAAGCACTTGTTAGAAGTCGAGGGAATTTCAATCAATATTTGAATCTGCCTTGAGAGTGGGCAGAATAATAGGTGATAACATGTTGGCACGGATAGAAAATTGATTGACTGACAAAAAACGAAGTGCAGACATAAATGGCCAGGTCTCTGGAATGATATATCTCAGAATCTGTGAAACTATTCAGGTCCTTCCACTTCGCTGATGACAAAAGTCAGAAAGATAATTACATTGTGAAGCGAAAGTCAAAAAGCTAGGGAGGAATATTAATTATCTAAGTGGGTGAGCTAAAATCTGGCAAAGCAAAAAGAGCAAAATACAAATTGACAGGGCTGGCATGAAAAATGCTTCAACAGCATATTTTCGAAACCGTTGGAGATTGTAACCTTCCAAGTTGAAGAGGGGTAAGGGCATTTAGATCATGATAGTATGTAATTCACAAAATGCTATCATTCGGGTGCAAGTAACTAAAAAGGCTGGGGAAATGGTAAGGGAATTAAGTGCAATATTTGGGGGCATTATGCTTCACGTGACAGGGCAATAACGAACCAAATGTGGGCTGGGTACTGCATTAGTCTTACTGAAGAAATTATGTAAATGATTTAGAAGTTCAGAGGAAGCTTACAAGAACGACTTCGTTGGTGGCTCGTTATCCTAGGAGAAACTATTGTATAGGCTTGACTTCTATTTACTGGAGTTCATCAGCGTTATGGGACTTGACTAAAATATAGTAGTCCTTAATAACAATACGTATGCTTTATAAACCTTGTAGTCCGAAGCTCTACGGCTCGAAGGGCTCATGACAATACCTCTGGCACTTGACGTCTTGGGGAACCCGAGAGTAACACGCCTGAACACGAGACCGACAGACCTGGGGAATCCGAGACAGGCGGTTCATCTCCCAACAAGTTTGGTCGTCTCGAGATAGACCTGATAAAATGGAGACAGACCTGAGGAACTCGAGATAGTCCTGGGGAATCCGAGACACGGCTGGTCATCTCGAGATAGACATTAAATAAATTTGGTAAACATGAAATAAATCTCGGGAATATGGAATAAAACTCGGGAAATGTCAATAGTCCTCCGAAGCCTGGAGAGCCATGGGAGACCCAGGAACCCTTGACGACACTGAAATTCTTGATAAAAGCCTTTAGCGTGATCTAGCCAAGCTCTAAACATGGACTCGGAACTTGGTCACCAGAAATTCGAAATGAAGTCTCGAGACACTCGGAAGCCGACTGAAGTCCGGACGCCACTTTACAAGTTCCGCTGGACCCATCATATCGCTGCGTTTTCTTTTAGTCACAGTGCTGACTGAACGCAAGTGCGGAGAAAAGACAGGCTGCCATATGGAGTCAGTGACCTGGCTTTATACATAAGAGTTCCATCTAACCACCGGCGGCTCGGTAGAGCGACGCCGAGAGAAGTAGCATTCTGAAAGCTAGGGCCAGCAAAAGTGATAATCGGAAGACTGCTTAAACAATCACAGTACGCGGAAACCGCGTGCCTGTCAAACTAAACTTAACAAGTTTAAACAGAAAACACAAGGGTTTATCGCGTCTCGTTAAGAGAACAATTCATAAATAATGGCTGTTTAGAAAATCTGGAACCCAACGCTCTAAGGCTTCCTGCATAGGCGCGAAATACTCATAACATCCGTTGTTAGGCAGGAATCCTTTATCGCTCTACTCAAAGTATGCACCATCATCGACATTTTTAACCCGAGTACTTATATGCCGTGTGGCCCAGTGGATAAGGCATCGGTCTAGTGATCTGAAGGTCAATGGTTCGAGCTTCAGCTGAGGCAACGTGCTGTGTCCTTGAGCAAAGCACTTATCAACACCTTGGCAACACCGGTGCCAAGCTGCTTGGAAAACATCGGTGGCGTGGAGAGGGGAAGGCATGCAGCTTGGGTAACTGCCTGTCTCCCATACAACCCTGCCCAAGCCTGGAAAGCTTCCAAGGCGCAAATCCATGGTCTCACGAGATTAACGGATGGCTATTAAAGTATGCACCGTCATTCGACAATTTAAAACCGAGCATTCATCTTTCCTTCTCGCTCCGCCATTAGTCTCATTGCTGCAAATCAAGACCAATATCACCTTAAAAGGAATGTTTGGAGGTATATCTGCCTTTAATTTTGTTTATGTACTTACCAAAACACTCCAGTAGTTATTTCTCAGGAAAGTAAGAAAATCTTCATTCTTGCTTAATTAAAACGGGCAACATAATATCATACAATGCAAATAATTTTCCACACTTCAATGCGAATCAATTAGGATTGTTCTTCCTTCCCAGCGTTCGCTAATGCTGACAAGTGATTCCATTTTGATATATAAATATCCATGAAAAGTCACAGGGAAAAGAATAAATGATAAAAGCTTTCTTAATGAATAGCCAAAATAGAGAGGTGTCCAATCACCATGCCAGTGGAACTGCAATGAAAGTTAATAAGATGACAGTGAATAGACGAGAGGTGAAATTAGTAGCTTACAGTGTGGCAATCATAGAAGTCTCAAATAACTCTACAGCATCAGCAGCTGCTTTGAGCATCCTATGGACTCGGACCCTATGATACTCCACACTGCTAAGAGTTTTACCATTAATACTATATTCTGCCATCATATTTGACCTAACAAAATGAACCACTTCACATTTATCTGGGTTGAATTCCATCTGCTACTTATCAGCCCAGTTTTGCATCCTATCAATGTCCCGCTGTAACCTCTGACAGCCCTGCACACTATTCACAACACCTCCAACCTTTGTGTCATCAGCATACTTACTAATCTATCCCTTCACTTCCTCATCCAGGTCATTTATAAAAATCACAAAGGATATGGGTCCCAGAACAGATCCCTGAGGCACCCCACTGGCGACCGACCTCCATGCAGAATATGACCCGTCTACAAGCACTCTTTGCCTTCTGTGGGCAAGCCAGTTCTGGATCCATAAAAGAAAACCCATGCCTCCTTACTTTCTCAATTAGCCTTGCATGGAGTACCTTATCAAATGCCTTGCTGAAATCCATATACACCAAATCTACTGCTCTTCCTTCATCAATGTGTTTGTTCACATCCTCAAAACATTCAATCTGGCTCGTAAGGCACGACCTGCCCTTGACAAAACCATGCTGACTACTCCTATTCATATTATGCCTCTCCAAATGTTTCTAAATCCTGACGGAGTCCTGACGAAGAGTCTCGACCCGAAACGTTGACTGCTTCTTTCAATGGATGCTCCCCGACCTGCTGAGTTCATCCAGCATTTTTGTACGTCTTGATTTAACAACAGCATCTGCAGTGTACTTTGTGTTTATAAATCCTGCCTCTCAGGATCTTCTCCATCATTAACCAACCTCTGAGGTAAGACTCAGTGGTCTATAATTTCCTGAGCTATCTCTACTCCCTTTCTTGAATAAAGGAACAAAATTGGTAACCCTCCAGTCCTCCGGAAACTCTCCCATCCTCGTTAATGATGCAAAGATCATCGCCAGAGGCTCAGCAATCTCCTCCCTCCCCTCGCACAGTAGCCTGGGGTACATCTTATCCGGTCTCGGTGGCTTATATAACTTGATGCTTTCCAAAAGCTCCAACACATCCTCTTTCTTAATATCTACATGCTCAAGCTTTTCAGTCCGCTGAAAGTCATCACTACAATCACTGAGATCTGAAGATACACCTTCCATAACCTCGGATTAGACGAATACTTGGTTGATTGCTGTAGCTAAACGATGCTCTGCTTGTCAATCCACGGCACCAAAGCCTACAACCGTTTCAAGTATATATTATTCCAAACTACCACTGAAACGGTTTCGATTACATTTGTTTTAAGTCTTTCCTATCCAGAACAGTTTGTCCATATCTACTTTTGGTTCTGTTTCGTACAAGGACTGTCACAAGAAATGCCAACAATAGTACTGTATCACATGTTTCTGAAACGCGTAAAATGCCCTACAAATCAACAGAGGAATTGAGTTGAATCGCTAAGGTCGTGTTTCTGTGATTTAGGGATCACAGGATGCACAAAGGAGCTATATAATTGTAATTCCGTTTTGCAGACAGTTGGAAATGCTCTAAACCTGCCTTCTAATCACATCCTGAACTTCTGGCAGGATATTACGAAGTTACCCCCTCCTATTGGTTGTATTAATTGGCTACCATGTGGCAAGCCTTCAAATCGTTGACCTGTTACCTTGTACCTCTGTCCATACCAGTAATGCTCAACCTACATTCTTTCATAAGTCTAATTGGGCATCGCCACACAATAACCAAGCGTTGTCTTAAAAACGCTAAAGAGCAAACATTAGTGGTCACTTTATTAGGTACGCCTCCACATCGGTTCCTTAATGGAAATATCTAATCATATAACAACAGCTTAATGAACATGCAGACAAGAGCATGTGCGGTTGTTCAGACCAAATATCCGAATCTGGAAGAAAAGTGTTCTAAATTACATTGAGTGTTGAATGAGTCTTTGTGCCAGACGGGGTGGCTTGAGTATCTTAGAAATTGCGAGTCTCGTGCGATTTTCACGCATAAAGTGCCTCAAGAGTTTATGTACGTGGTCTTCTGATGCTACAGCCTATTCGCATCGAAGTTTGACGTGTTCTGCGTTCAGAGATGCTCTTCTGCATAGGTGTAACACGTGGTTAATTGAACTATAGTCGCCTTCCTGTCAGCTAAATCCAGTTTGGTCTTTCTTAATTTTTTTTTGTTGGTTTTAGTATCATTCTCTTAAACTCGACTATATGACTGTGTATGAAGGAACACAGAACATTTCACAGAAAGCAGCTAGCTGAAAGCACAAATACAAGTAAATAAGCATGAACGGACAGATATTACCGAGGCTTGCCTGCTGGACTATTTGGGATTGGGACTAGAATGTTAAAGATAACGTCACATTCAGAAAGGACAGGAAGATAAGAAAATGCACAAGGATTCGTTGATAGTGAATGCTGAACACAAAGAAATGAAGATAGATGGACTATTTTCAGGGCACGGAGAGGAAGAGGTGGCTTGAAAAATAATAAAGTAAAATCCTCCTGTGGTTGTTGAATCTTGGCAACATATCAGGGCAAAGTGCATCCGACTTAACAAAGGCTGTTAACCATAATTGCATGTTCATGAATTATATTTGGAATTATACTTCACATTAAACAAATGGGCCAGAATCTGTGAGATGCTCGTTAAATATCTTGGAATATTTTCGAATAACGTGTTCTAGCCCCACCAAAGGACACTAAGAAGCAATTAGAGGCAGAGATTTCATTGGAATCAGCCGCAATTTTATTAATAGGAGCATCGGGCAGAAGAGCCGAGGGGCCGACTTCATATACTAAGTGTGACGTGTCAGAAGGATGTTACTGAACAAACAGGTTTTATTTTCATGAAGATCCATTTGATTCCCAGTCACCCTCAATACCATGTGATTCCATACTTGTATCAAGAGAAGTGACAATTCAAAATCGGAAATGATCTCCATACTCAAGTGCCAACAGTGTAGCACATAGTGAATGTCACATTATATTGGTTCGTGTGTCATTCGCGCCAGTAGGTGGAAGTGTTGCATCACCTCATACCCATACTTGCTTGTGAGAAAGAAGGAACCGGGCCCTGAACGCATAAAATAGCAGCGACTGTGCTCTGCATCAATT
The DNA here is from genome assembly GCF_048418815.1 of Hemitrygon akajei. NCBI lineage: Eukaryota > Metazoa > Chordata > Chondrichthyes > Myliobatiformes > Dasyatidae > Hemitrygon > Hemitrygon akajei. The sequence goes on along the minus strand of NC_133132.1, from coordinate 29,817,728 downwards.
TCCCAAAATGGGTTTATTGGAGTCACTACTCCAGAATGAATGTTCTCTTTTTCGAAGTGACATCATGCAAATATCGGGAAATATTACTGAGAGATAATGGGCGATAATTGCTGCAACAGACATTTGGCGCTAGAGTTTATAAGGTAATCGCTGCTCAATGCCAAACATTAGACAGGACATGCTAATGCAATCCTTTACTGCTGTCTGTGTTTTAAATAAAATTTACATAGAAACATGGAACCATAGAAACATAGAAAACCTACAGCAAAATACAGACCCTTCGGTTCTCACATTTGTGCTGAACACGTCCCTACCTTAGAAACTACTAGGATTACCTATAGCCTCTATTTTACTAAGCTCCATGTACCTATCAAAAAACCTCTTAAAAGGTCCTATCGTATCCGCGTCCACCACCGTTGCCGGCAGCCCATTCCACGTACTCACCTCTCTCTGAGTAAAAAACATACCCCTGACATCTCCTCTGTACCTACTCCCCAGCACATTAAACCTGTGTCCTCTTGTGACAACCATTTCAGCACTGGGAAAAAGCCTCTGACTATCCACACGATCAATGTCTCTCATCATCTTATAAACCACTAAAAGGTCAACCTCTCATCCTCCGTCGCTCCAAGGAGAAAAGGCAGAGTTCACTCAACCTGTTTTCATAAGGCATGCTCCCCATTCCAGGTAAAATCCTTGCAAATCTCCTTTGCGCCCTTTCTATGGCTTCCACATCCTTCCTATAGTGAGGCGACCAGAACTGAGTACAGTATTCCAAGCGGGATTTGACCAGGGTCCAATATAGCTGCATCATTACCCCTCGGCTCCTAAATTCAATTCCACGATTGATGAAGGCCAATACACCATAACCACAGAGTCAACCTGCACAACTGCTTTGAGCGTCCTATGGACTCGGACCCCAAGATCCATCTGTTCCTCCACACTGTCAAGAATCTTACCATTAATACTATATTCTGCCAACATATTTGACATAGCAAAATGAGCCAGTTCACACTTATCTGGGTTGAACTCCATCTGCCACTTCTCAGCCCAATTTTGCATCCTATCAATATCTTGCTGTGTCCTCGGACAGCCCTCCACACTATCCACAACATCTCCAACCTCTGTGTCATCACAAAGTTACTAATCCATCCCTCCACTTCCTCACCCAGGTCATTTATAAAAATCACGAAAAGTAAGGATCCCAGAACAGATCCCTGAGGCACTCCACTGGTGACCGAACTCCATGCAGAATATGACCCGACTACAGCAACTCTTTGCCTTCTGTAGGCAAGCCAGTTCTGGATCCACAAAGCACTGTCCCCTTGGATCCCATGCCTCCTTACGTTCTCAAGTCAAGTCAAGTCAAGTCACTTTTATTGTCATTTCGACCATAACTGTTGGTACAGTGCATAGTAAAAATGAGGCAACGTTTTTCAGGACCATGGTTTACATGACACTGTACAAAAAACTAGACTGAACTACGTAATAAAAAAACAACACAGAGAAAGCTACACTAGACTACAGACCTACACAGAACAGCATAAGGTGCACAAAAACAGTGCAGGCATTACAATAAACAATAAACACGATAGGCAATAAGCAAGGTTTCAGGCCAGACTTCGGGGATTGAGGAGTCTGATAGCTTGGGGGAAGAAACTATTACATAGTCTGGTCGTGAGAGCCCGAATGCTTCGGAGACTTTTCCCAGGCGGCAGGAGGGAGAAGAGATTGCATGAGGGATGCATGGGGTCCTTCGTAATGCTGTTTCCTTTGCGGATGTAGCGTGTAGTGTAAATGTCCGTGATGGCGGGAAGAGAGACCCCGATTATCTTCTCAGCTGACCTCATTATCCGCTGCAGGGTCTTGCAATCCGAGATGGTGCAATTTCTGAAACAGGCAGTGATGCAGCTGCCCAGGATGCTCTCAATACAACCCCTGTAGAATGTGATGAGGATGGGGGTGGGAGATGGACTTTCCTCAGCCTTCGCAGAAAGTAGAGTCGCTGCTGGGCTTTCTCTGCTATGGAGCTGGTGTTGAGGGACCAGGTGAGATTCTCCGTCACCACAAGAAATTTGGTGCTTTTTACGATCTCTACCGAGAAGCCGTCGATGTTCAGCGGGGAGTGGTCGCTCTGTGCCTTCCTGAAGTCAACAACTATCTCTTTTGTTTTGTTCACATTAAGAGACAGGTTGTTGACTCTGCACCAGTCCGTCAGCCGCTTTACCTCCTCTCTGTAAGCTGACTCATCGTTCTTGCTGATGAGACCCACCAGGGTCGTGTCATCGGCGAACTTCATGATATGGTTCGAGCTGTGTGTTGCAGCACAGTCGTGGGTCAGCAGAGTGAACAGCAGTGGACTGAGCACGCAACCCTGGGGAGCCCCCGTGCTCAGTGTGATGGTGTTGGAGATAATAGGGGACTACCGGTGGCTGGAATGGAGTAGGTTGCAGTAGCTACGTGCTCCGAAATTATTCGCTTACTTTGTTGTTTAAACCTATCTCGTGAGAGCACCATGAGTAGAAAACACTCTAAAAAAGAGGTTACTTTAGAGACTTTGACTGAAATGTTTCAACAAATGTCAGAGAGACTCGAAAAATTGGATCCAATTTTGACTTTTTGCAGAATCCCTTCGACCTGGTTAAATCTGAACTGAAAACGCTTAATCGGAAACTTGGAAGTATACAGCAGACTGTGAATGACCATGAAATTCGTATTAAGCTACATGAAGAATCTCAACCGGTGTTGCAGAAGGATATCGAAGGTCACAAGAAAATTTCTAAGGAACAACTTAAAAAATACGACACGCTACTGAAGAAACTTACAGATTTGGAGACCAGGAACAGAAGGTGCAATATCAGAATTCTTGGGCTTACTGAAAAACTGGAGGGTAATCAACCTACAGATTTTTGTGCTCAAATGCTGAAAGATTTATTCCCTGATATATTATCGGAACTATCAAAATTTGAGCGCCTTCACCGAGTTACCCCGCCTAATTGGGAGTTTGCCAAACCTCGCTCAATTATCATTCACTTTTATGACTATCAAATTAAAGAACGGATCCTCCGTGAATCAAGGAAGAAACGCATATTACAATTTCGTGATCAACAGTTTCGGATCGTTCAAGATTATCCATCGGAAGTTCTAAGAGCTAGACAGGCTTTTAAAGAGGTCATGTCTGATCTTTTTAAGCTTGGCTGTCGCCTTTGTCTCAGAGATCCGTGTAAACTCAAGGTTACTACTTCTGATAATAAGGTTTCTTGGTTTACGAAGCCTGAAGAAGCTAAGAAATCTTTGCATAGTCTCCATACTTAAATTCAACCTTGAATATTTCTCCTTATGCCAAATGATTTAATTTCAGGTGTTCAATCAAGTAATTGGCGCTTTGTTGATAACAAGGTTTCTTGGTTTACGAAGCGTTAATCATTTGTTTGATTAAGTAATTGGCGCATTGTTATCTTTCAAACTATGCAAAATATGCAGGCAGACAGCATCCATTTTCTCTTTTGCTGTTTTCCGCCATTACACGGGTTCTCTAATGTTACTTTTTTGCAGCTCTTTTTAAACAATACGTTATATTCTTTCAATGTTATGTTGATTTTACCTTCTTTTTAGTAATTTGACTGGAAGTAATAATGTAGGGTGTACATGTAGTAATTGCTGAGGAATGAAACTATAGGGTGTTTTGCTTTACTTTAAATTAACTCAGATTTTTCCTATTTTTTGATTATTTATATACTTTTCAGTCTTTTACTGTTTTTCAATAGTATACAATATTCTATATTTCTTATTGCTGGGTTTTGGTTTTTTCATTATTTTACCATTTTGTCATTTTGTTTTGTTTTCTCCCTTGAATGCCTTAAAATAGTCATGTAGGAAGCTATCTAAACCGCTTCCCTTTCTAATTATTTTTATTTGTTTCTTTACTCCTTTTTTTGCACCCGCAAGCAAATGTTGTTTTCCTTATTGGCTTTTACTAATATTTGATTTTATTGTCTTTCCTTTTTACCGAAACTAATACTTATATTTTTCCATGGTTTTTATTTCGTAAATAGCGGTTATTTACTTTGATATTTTGTTTTTGTATATACATATTTACAATCGTTTATTCAGCACAGCAATACATATATATTTTCTCGAGCCACCGGAGTTTTGGGTTGGGAACGCGAGATTTAGTCTTCAGCCTCCCTTGGCCGATTTCTCTCTTTCGGGGGAGGAGGGGGGAAATGGGTTCTTCCAGAAAGCTGATTGGATGTTTTTACTGTTTTATTTATTCGCTATCTACATGTCTGTGATTACCTTTTATACATTACTAAAGGATACTTGATGGATTATTTTATTAATATACTCAGTTTTAATGTGAAAGGTCTAAATAACCCTGTTAAACGAAATAAGATTTTCTCTTATATCCGGAAACATAAAATTCGTATAATCTTTCGTCAAGAAACCTATATTAGTAAAGATGATATTTCACGTTCTTTCAAAGGATGGAACGGTATAAATTTTCACTCACCTTCCCAATCTAGATCGAGAGGCGTCTCTATCCTGTTTGATCAGAATGTATCCTTTATTCAACATAATGTAATTTCTGATACAAATGGCCGTTTTGTTATTGTTTCGGGTAGTCTTGAGAATAAACTAATGGTATTTGCGAATGTATACGCTCCAAATACAGATGACTCCCTGTTCTTTAAACGTTTTTTCTCTTTTCTGCCTGATTTGAATCGATATTCCTTAGTGATGGGTGGAGATTTTAATTTTTAGCTTGACCGTATATTAGATCGCTCTTCAAGTAAAACCCCTGTCACTAATAAATCAGTCCTACTTTTTAAATCCTTTCTATTTCAATGTGGTATTCTCGACGTATGGCGTTTTTTGCACCCTCAAGAAAAGGAATATTCATATTTCTCTCAGGTTCATTATACGTACTCTCGGATTGACTAATTTTTTATAGATAGAAACTTGCTTCCACTGGTACGATCCTGTGATTATAAGGAGATTGCTTTGTCTGATCATGCATTGTGCTTCTGGCTTTAAGATTACCTGTTCATTCTGTATCAAATAGAAGTTGGCGTTTTAACTTATCATTGTTAACTGATAAAAATTTTCTAAAGTTTTTGGAAAATCATATTACTTTTTTCTTTAAAGAAAATTTTAAAGGAGATACTGCTGGTACTATAGTCTGGGATACTTTTAAAGCATATATTCGTGGACAAATTATCTCTTACTCTGCTTATATAAAGAAAAAAAGCTGACAAAGAAAGGTCTGACTTAGCAGCGATATTAAAAGATCTTGATCGAAAGTATGCCCTATCTCCAGATCCAAGTATATATAATAAGCAGATTGAAATCCAATCCAACTATAATCTTCTGCTGACTTACCAAATTGAACGACAGCTGTTGAGAGACAAAACTCAATTTTACATTCACGGGGATAGAACAGGTAGCTTATTAGCCAATCACTTAAAATCTTTTACAGTTAATCGTCAAATCACAGAAATTTTTAAAGATAATGATACTAAGATATCCGACCATTCTGAAATTAACAATGTATTTAAAGACTTTTACTTTAAGTTGTATCAGTCTGACTCTTCTTCAGATGATACCTATATGAATGCTTTTTTCAGTAATATCAACAATCCTACATTGCCTGCTGATAGCCTAATTCAGTTAGATCAGCCTTTTTCCAATGAAGAAGTGGCTGAGGCTATACGTGCTTTTCATTCTGGTAAGACCCCAGGACCTGATGGCTTTCCTGGGGAGTTATATAAAACTTTCACTAAGTTACTTACACCTTATTTATCCTCTGTTTTATCAGAGTCCTTTAAATCAGGTTAACTCCCTCAATCTTTTTATGAAGCTTTTATTTCTCTTATTAAAAAACAATAAAAATTCAGCTGAATGTTCTTCATACAGAACGATTTCTTTATTAAATGTTGATGCAAATAATTTTTCAAAAATCTTAGCTCGAAGACTTGAAAATATTTTACCATCTATTATATCACATGACCAGACAGGATTTATTAAAAAGCGTTACTCACATTTTAATATACGTTGGTTATTGAATGTGATATATTCACCTTCCAAAAAAAATCAGAGTTTATATTATCCTTAGATGCAGAAAAAGCCTTCGATAAGATTGAGTGGAATTAGCTTTTTAAGACCTTAGAACAGTTTAATTTTGGGCCTAATTTTATTCGTTGGGTTAAATTAATTTACTTGTCTCCTACCGTTCAGGTTATTACTAACTCTCAAATATCTAAGCCCTTTAAATTACAGCGGGGAACTAGACAAGGTTTCCCTCTTAGTCCTTTACTTTTTGCTTTAGCTATAGAACCCTTAGCAATAGCATTTCAAGAATCTAAGGACATTTCTGGTATACTAAGGGAGGTATGACTCATAAAATTTCGTTATACGCTGATGATATTTTACTTTTTATCTCTAAAACTGAAACTTCTTTACCTTCGGTTCTTTCTTTAATTTCCCAGTTTAGTTATTTTTCAGGATATAAGCTGAACTTACATAAAAGTGAGCTATTTCCTTTAAATGACCTAATGTCATCAAATGCCAAATTTCCGTTCCAAGTTGTTACAAGTCAATTTACATATCTATGTATAACAATTACTAAAAACTTCAAGAATTTATTTAAAGAAAACTTAAATCCTTCATTGAATTATGTGAAAAAGACGCTTTCTAAATGGTCTGCTCTTTCTTTATCCCTAATTGGCCGAATTAATTCGATTAAAATGAAGATTCTTCCTAAATTTTTATATCTTTTTCAGGCATAACCTATTTTTACGCCTAAGACCTACTTTGATTCTTTAGATTCAATTTTAACATCTTATATTTGGAATAATAAACAAACGCGTTTAAGTAAGGTTTACCTACAAAGAAATAAAGAGATGGGTGGATTAGCCCTACCCAATTTTAGGTTTTACTATTGGGCTGCCAATATAAGGAATATTACTTTTTGGTCCTATTATATTTATCGTAAAGATTGCCCATCATGGGTCTCCTTAGAAGTTAATTCTGTAAAAAATTCTTCTATTGTCTCTGTTCTTGGATCATACTCTTCTTTTTCAGCAAATAAAACAACAGATAACATAATTATTAAGCAAAGGTCTGGTCTCAATTTGGAAAATGTTTTGGTTTAGCGAATTTTTCATTATCATCTACCATTCTCCTTAATTATTTTTTTTATCCCTTCCATGACTGACAAAGTCTTTAAGGATTGGGATGAACTAGGTATTACGTTTTTTTGGGACCTGTCTATCTCAGGGTCTTTTGCTTCATTTGACCAATTGTCAACTAAATTTGCACTGCCAAAATCACATTTTTACAGATACCTTCAAATTAGAGATTCCTTACGTTCCCAATTGACTACTTTTCCTATAGGTCCTGATAAAAATTTACTGGACGATCTTTTAAATTTAAAAACCTTTTGTTAATGGCTCTATTACCACTATCTATAACTTGTTGATTGATTCTAGACAAGTCTTTTTAGATTAAAAAAAAAGCTAGGGAGAATGACCTAAATTTCCAGATTTCTGATGAAAGATGGAATAAAATTCTTTAACGGGTTAATAAATCATCTTTCTGTGCTCGTCATTCTCTATTACAATTTAAAGTAGTTCATAGAGCTTACATTTCTAAACAGAAGTTGTCCACTTTTTATCCGAACGTTTCTCCACTTTGTAATAAATGCAACACTGCTGATGCCTCTTTAATTCATATGTTTTGGTTTTGTCCTAAAATTGAAAAATTTTGGCGGGAAGTATTCCATACCTTCTCACAACTTTTTAGGGTCCAATTTGACCCAAATCCCCCTCCCGCCTTGTTTGGTATTATTGCAAATGAAGACATAACTTTAAATACTCCTAACCTACAGGTTTTAGTTTTTACCTCTCTTTTAGCAAGGAGAGCAATCTTGCTTAAATGGAAGGAGTCTACCCCTCCTACACATCTACAATGGCTACGTCTTATTTAAATTCAGAGAAGATCTGCTGCTCAGTCTTAAGTTCGAAACAATCTTTTTATGATATCTGGGGACCTTTCCTAAATTACTTTTCCAATTTACAAAACTTAACAGTGCACAGACTTTTATGTCTATTTCTATCTTCTCTTCTTAAGCGAATATTTTTTTTCTAATTATCCATTATCATCCATCAGCTTTTTTCTTTGGTAGTTGGTAGGGGGTTGACTTCTTATATAAAAATATTATTTTATGATATATGACCTATCTTTACATTTTTAATTACGGAGTGGTATACCTTTATGTGATGAGCTATAACAATTTTGATCCATTTTATTACAATATATGAATGTATACACTTTATGTTGAGATGTATCTATGTGTTGCACTCTGTAAATCTTGTTTTTTCTTCTGAAGAAAAGTACTGAGAAAAAAAAGAAAAAGGAGATAATAAGCCTTATCATATCAAAATGCCTTGCTTAAATCCATATGCGCTACACCTACAGCTCTTCTTTCATCAATATGTTTAGTCACATCCTCAAAAAATGCAGTCAGGCTCGTAAGGCACGATTTGCAATTTACAAAGCCATGCTGGCTACTTCTAATCATCTTATACCTCTTTAAATGTTCATAAATCCTGCCTGTCAGGATTTTCTCCATCAACTTACCAACCACTGAGGTAAGACTCACTAGTCTATAATTTCCTCGGCTATCTCTACTTACTTTCTTGAATAAAGCAACAACATCCGCAACCGTCCAATCCACGAGAACCTCTTCCGTCCCCATTGATGATGCAAAGATCATCGCCAGGGTTTCAGCAATCTTCTGCCTCGCCTCCCAAATTATTCTGGGGTACATTTTGTGCAGTCCCGGCAACTTATCCTACTTGATGCTTTCCAAAAGCTCCAGCACACCCTCTTCCTTAATATCTACATGCTCAAGCTTTTCGGTCTGTTGCAAGTCATCGCTACAATCATTAAGATCCTTTTCCATAGTGAATACTGAAGTAAAGTATTCATTAAGTACCTTTGCTATTTCCTCCGGTTCCATACACACTTCTCCACAGTCATATCTGATAGTTCCTATTCTTTCACGTCATATCCTCTTGGTCTTCATATACTTGCAGAATGCCTTGGGTTTTTCCTTAATTCTGCCCGCCAAGACCTTCTCATGACCCCTTCTGGCTCTCCTAATTTACTTCGTAAGCTCCTTCCTAGTAGCCCTGTAATCTTCTAGAGCTCTAAAATTACCTAGCTCTCTGGACCTTTTATAAGCATTTCATTTCTTCTTGACTAAATTTATTACAGCCTTTGTACACCAGGGTTCCTGTACCCAACGATAAATACCTGTCTCATTGGAAAGTACCTATACAGAGCTTTACACAAATATCCGCTGAATATTTGCCAAATTTCTTCCGTATTTTTTCCCTGAGAACACCTGTCTCCAAATTAAGCCTCCAATTTCCTGCCTGATAGCCTCATATTTCCCCTTACTCCAATTAAACGCTTGTCTAACTTATCTGTTCCTATCCCTCTCCAATGCTATTGTAAAGGAGAATCGGCAGCTACTACACGAGCTGGTACATGCAGAAACCCGGCGGCCCACAGTTTTTGTGTTGTATGGAAGCTCCACGAGAGGATCGGGAATTCCAGATCGATTCACCGGTTCCACAGACTCATCGAGCAACCAAATGCATTTAACCATCACCAACGTGCAATGGCAGGACGCCGCCGATTATTACTGTGGTGTCTGGGACGATAACAAGTACATACTCACCTTTGGGAGAGGAACCAAACTGAATTTCAACAGTAAGTAAATATTTGTTGGGGTCTAACCACCTGTTGATTTTGTTGGGGTTTTTTTTCGTTTGAACCTTGGAATAATATTATCAATCCTGATGCTTCGATCTGATTTACAGTCCGCTTCTCATTGTATCTTTACAATACCGCAGGCAGAAAACTAGCACATATGCATCCTGTTTGCTTGGTAGGGTTACTTAATTTAGCTGAAAAGTATCCTCAAAACAACCTGAGTTCATTGCCATAACATTTTTAAAATAGCTTCGTGAATAGATGTTTCGTGCTGTTAGCGAGTGTTTCCTAGGAGTTGCCCAGGGAACAGGTGTACCTGCAGGATGACTTCCAAGTCTCCTTGCACCTCCGACTTCTTAATTCGGTCCCCGTTTAGATGAAGTCTGTACCTTTATTCCTTCTACCATCGTCCACGACCATACAATTTCCTACACTGTACTCCATCTGTCACTTCTTTGCCCATTCACCTGATCCGTCAAGATCATTCTGCGGACACCTACTGCCTCAACACTGTCTACTCCTCCACCTGTCTTTGCATCATCCGCAAACCTGGCCACAAATCCATAAATCCCGTCGTTCAGATCATTACCTTCCAGCATGAAACGTAGCAGACTCAACACCGATCCTTGCAGAACACCACTAGTCACCGGTAGCCAACCAGAAAAGATTATCCTCACGCTTTTCTCCTGCCAGTCAGCCGATGCTCCATCTATGTCTGTGATAGGTTATGCTCTTATCGTGTTAAACAGCCTGACGTGTGACACTTTGTCAATGGTATTCTGAAAATTCAAGTCAACAACATCCACTGCCTCTTATTTGTCTATCCTGCCTGGTATTTTCTCAAGGAATCGCAACAGATTTGTCAGCTAAATTTCCCCTTAAGGGAACCTTGCTGATCATGGCTTATTTTATCGTATACCACCAAGTACCCAGAAATTTCGTCCTTACTAATGGATTCTAGCAATCTCAATATATTTAAATTTCGATTAAACATCGGTATGATTACTAGGAAATTGACTGACGTCAGACTAACTGTTCCATAATTTCCTGCATTTTGCGTTCCTCTCTTCTCAGAGTGTGGAGTAATATTTCTGATTTTCCAGTCCACCGGACCCATTGGCCCATTCTTGAAAGATCGTTACTAATGCCTCTCTAATCTATCCAGCTACCCCCTTCAGAATCCTGGAGTGTAGTCCATCTAGTTTGTCGACTTATCGAACTTCAGATCTTTCAGCCTCCCAAGCTCTTTCTCCTTCGTCATAACAACTACTACCACTTATGTTTAATATCCATTAATGCCTAATTACGATCTTTGTATGCTCAACTTGATCCTCTCACGTTACTTCAGCTCCTCTTGTTCTATACCTATTAACCTGAAGTCATCAAGATTCTGATGCTCCGTTCTAACGTCTGCCCAATTTGCCTTCAGCAAGGCGCCGGCCCATAGCCCACCTCGGCCTCACCGGTGTGTTTGACCTTCTGCAACGTCTCAGTGTAAATGCCTCAGCTTTGATATCAAATTATCACTCGGCCCAACTGTTTTGTTTACATTTCAATCTCTCTAGGCCCGCAGGCCACTGAGTATCTTATTTTTGGATACCTGATCATTAAAGTACTAAGTGATCTATCCTTGAATAACATCTCTCAGGTCTGAAACACTGTAAATTCGCTCTTTAGCTTTTCTGACTTGTCGGCGCGTTTTCCTCCGAGATACTACCGTAAAAAGATTTCCTTCCAAATTCTGTTCTGTAGTCTTAATATCTTATAGTGTGAATTTTTTCAACTTTTCAAATTAATGAAAAGAAACGGTTATAAAAGCCTTGGCCCAGATATCCACATCTTCTGGATTTCATAGACTTCTGAGAGTTGTTATCGGGTTTTCCTTCAATGTGTATCACCCCGGTCCAAACAACCCTTTCGGAATTAATGGTGGGACTAAAAACTAAAAATACCCAAGTATAAAACTTTAACTGGTATTATTTATTCCCATTAAAATATTTCCATGATTTTTAGCCATTCACAATGCCTCCTTTACTGCGGCGAATTGCGGCATCTCCGAGGAGAGACAAAGGCACAGTATGTCACTCAAATCCACTGCCTCGTCTCTTGCTTTTTACGTGAATAGCTGCGACGACGTTTTGGAGTTTTGCCACGCGCATTACCATATCTCTTTCGGGGTTTCTTATTGGTTCTAAGCATAGCACAGCTCCATCAGATCGGATCGGAATATCATGGGATTTTATAAAGTGTATCTTCTGTATATTGGAGAGTATTTCAAGAATAGAGGGGTTCTGTCAGCGACTGAAGAAGCCTCTCCAGTCGGATTTTCTTTTGCCATTCCATCGAAATTTGTTATTTTATCGCTTTGAATTTTGCTGTTATGAAAATCCCTCTCTCTCCTTTACTTTGTAGCTATTTCTAATGTTCATGATGTATATTGTCTTTGTTGCGTTTGTTGAAGATCAAAATGCTTAATGAAATACAGTTGTGATCGGGTTCTCATGCGTTCTGACTTTTCTGGTTGTAAAATCGTTGAAAAAAAGACAAATTTTGATTCCAATTTACATCAATTAATAATTCATTTCCCCGCTCTTCTTTCTATTTACAGGTCCACGAAAACCCGCCGTATCCGTCCTCCGACCGTCTGCGGAAGAACTTCGGGGACAGGGCACCGCCACCGCCACCGCCGTGTTTAGTGAGCGGGTTTAATCCGGCCGCTGTGAATATCGAGTGGACAGTGGACGGCAGTACGAGAAGGAATGGCGTTCAGACCAGCCGGATCCAGCAGGACGCGGACAACACGTTCAGTGCGAGCAGTTACCTGACTCTGCCAGCCTCAGACTGGAACTCACACGAGCTTTACTCCTGTGTGACTAAACACGAGTCTCACGCAACCGCATTTCAAACAAACATGGCGCGATCCAGCTGTATGTAATACAAATTGTTTAGAAGCTGCTTCTTAAAAATAGAACAAACGAATTTAATGTACAGATCTTCAATTTTTGATTGTAGCTGAAACATTTTTCAACCGGGAGAAAACAGGCATTGCGTCCTGCTGGACGTTCTTAAATAGCATTCGTTCTGAAATTGATATCGTACATGTAATTTTATCCAAAAGTAATTAAAATCTACCCGATCTACTGTGGCGTTTTTGCCGTCTTCAATATGTCCGACAAGAGCAGCATTTTTCAAATGTTTGCATAGATAATGAAGATGATCGACCTTTGGTATTCCATTAAATAGAACAGACAACGTCGTTTACACGTTGTGCTAGTTATTGGGTATATTTTGCTCCTGAAGAAATCGTATTCACTATGGCTACATCAGGACAAGTGGTGTAATTACTTGTCAGCGAAATTTACATACATAGCAAAAGAAATTCTGATACTGCCTTTATTTGAACATCGCAGGCATATTCGATTTCCAGTTTTCGCATTGTATTATTCATGGAAATGGTTTTTCTACAGCTGGTCATATTCAAGGAGACAAGGGCTTGTGTACCCTGTGTAAGCAGCGGCGCAGAGCAGAGTAGCACTTATTAAAGTGCATACAAATGACATATTTTCTCAAGTGTCCTTCAAAACTACAGGTTTCCTTCGAGGTGATTTCGGCTTACGATACCTAACATACATTGAAAATGGTAGTCCAAAGTATTTCTAGTAAATACAGTCCTATTAAATAGTAAATATGACCAGTTGTAGAAAAACCATTTCCATGAATAATACAATGCTAAAAGTGGAAATCGAATATGCCTACGATGTTCAAATAAAGGCAGTATCAGTATTTCTTTTACTATGTATGTAAATTTCGCTGACAAGTAATTACACCACTTGTCCTGATGTAGCCATAGTGGTTGTTAATCTAAAGCTATTTCGGGATTCAAAACAGTGAAGCACTGAAGACAGCGCACCGACATTTGTACATTAGTCTGTAGAATATATATAATGATAGCTTTCTTTATGAAATGTTGAACAGCGTGGCCATAGTATAGAGGTCGAGAGAACGATATCCTAAACATAAGATAAATATGTTCAATAAATAACGAAAAGATCATTTTCAGGCGAATGAGAATACGAACTGTACTCACGTCTTTCTAATTGGTTATACAAGTTGCTTTATCTCGATAAGAAAAGAATAGCAAGAGCAAGTTTGCAGCTCATCATTGAAATTCATACATGGGTTATTGAAACTGGGACATTAATATCACGTATCACGTATCTTCAGCAGTCACTCTGGACTGAGGCCGTTGGACTTGCCTTCTCTGAGTATGGAAGGCCTAAGGAGTTCCCTGTAACTTTACAGCTCCCATCTATCTAATACTCCCATTAGATAAACTGCAACCCCTCCTATTTCTGAATTCCACCCACGGAGACTCAATAAACGATCTCTCCACGACTTCCTCACTTTCTGTATCTGCGATACTATCCCTGATTGGCAAAACCACTCTTCCGTCTCTATTACCTCCCTCCCATACCCTTTTCGAGATATTTGAACGTGGGAACATCCAGCAGCTTTTCCTGCCTTTGTGACAACCATATTTTGGTTTATATTTTGGATCGGGAACGAGATCGTTTCCTACAAGAATAAAAAGACAAATACATGTAATCATCGAATTTTACCTCATACCTTTCCAATGCAAATAATTTTCCACACTTCACTGGGAATCAGTTGGGAATTTTCTTTCCTCCCAACGTTCGCTTATGGTGACAAGAACTTCCAATCTGACTGATAACTGCCCATGAAAAGTCACAGAGTAAAGAATAAAGAATAAATGATAAAAGGAGAAAGTCTTTCTTAACGAATAGCCAAAATACCGAGGCGTCCAATCACCATGCCAATGGAACTGCAATGAAAGTTGATCAGATGACAGAGTGCACAGATGAGAGGTGGAATTAGTAGATGTTTTCAGAAGCTTACAGTCTGTAAATCATAGAACTCTACGACATGAGCAACTGCTTTGAGCGTCGTTTCGACTCGGACCCCAGGTTCCCTCTGATCCTCCACACTGCCAAGAATCTTACCATTAATATTATATTCTGTCATCACATTTGACCTACCAAACTGAACCACTTCACACCTATCTGGATAGAACTCCATCTGTCACTTCACAGCCCAGTTTTGCATCCTATCAATGTCCCGGTGTAACCTCTGACAATTCTCCACACTATCCACAACACCTCCAACTTCTGTGTCATCAGCAAACTTCCTAACCCATTCCTCCGTTTCCTAATCCAGGTCATTTATAAAAATCACGAAGAGTAAGGGTCGCAGAACAGATCTTTGAGGCACTCCACTGGTAACCGCCATCCATGCAGAATATTACCCGACTACAACCACTCTTTGCCTTCTGTGGGCAAGCCAGTCCTGGATCCACAAAGTGATGTCCCCTTCGATCACATGCCGCCTTACTTTCTCTATAACCCTCGCATGGGGTACCTTATCAAATGCCTTCCTGAAATCCATTTTCACTATATCTGCTGCACTTCATTCATCAATGCGTTTAGTCACATTCTCAAAAATAAATCAATCAGGATCATAAGGCACGACCTGCCCTTGACAAAGACATGCTAACTACTCCTAATAATATTATACCTCTCCAAATGTTTATAAAACCTGTCGCTCCGGATCTTCACAATCAGCTTATCAACCACTGAGGTAAGACTCAATGGCCTGTAATTTCCATGGTTATCGGAACTCCCTTTCTTGAATAAAGGAACAACATCCGCAAACCTCCATTCCTACAGAACTTCCCCCTTCCCCATTGATGATGCAAAGATCATCGCCAGACGCTAAGCAATCTTCTCCCTCACCTCCTACAGTAGCATGGGGTACATTTCGTCCGGACCGGGCAACTTATCCAACTTGATGCTTTCTAAAAGCTCCAGTACATCCTCTTTCTTAATATCTATATGCTCAAGCTTTTCAGTCTGCTGCAAGTCATCACTGCAATCACCGAGATCCTTTTCTATAGTGAATACTGAAGTAAAGTATTCATTAAGTACCTCTGCTATTTCATTTGGTTCCATACACACTTCCCCACAGTCATATCTGATAGGTCCTATTCTTTCACGTCTAATCCTCTTTCCACATACTTGTAGAATGCCTTGGGGTTTTCCTTAATACTGCCCGCCAAGACCTTGTCATCGCCCCTTCTATCTCTCCTAATTCCCTTCTTAAGCTCCTTCCTAGTAGCCTTATAATCTTCCAGATCTCTAACATTACCTAGCTCTCTGAACCTTTTGTAAGTTTTCTTTTCTTCTTGAATAGATTTATTTCAGCCTCTGTACACCACGGTTCCTGTACTCTACCATAAATTCCCTGTCTCATTGTAACGTACCTGTACAGAGCTCAACACATATATCCCCTGACGATTTGCTACATTTCTTCCGTACTTGTCCCTGAGAACATCTGTTTCCAATTTAAGTCTCCAATTTCTTCCCTGATAGCCTCATAATTCCCCTTACTCCAATTAAATGTTTTCTAACTTGCCTGGTCCTATCTCTCTCCAATGCTATTGTAAAGAAGATAGGAACTATGATCACTATCTCCAAAATGCCCTCCCGCTGAGAGATTTGACACCTGACCAGGTTCATTTCCCATACCAAACCAAGTACAGCCTCTCCTCTTGTAGGCTTGACTACATACTGTATCAAGAAACCTTTCTGAACAAACCTAACAAACTTCAACCCATCTACGCCCCTCGCTCTAGGGAGATGCCAATAGATATTTGTAAAATTAAAATCTCCCATCACGACATCTCTGTTATTATTACACCTTTCCAGAATCTGTTTCCTTATCTGCTCCTCGATATTTCTGTTACTATTGGGCAGCAAATAAAAACACCCAGTTAGGTTATTGAACCCTTCCTGTTCCTAAGCTCCACCCACAGAGACTGCGTAGAAAATCCCTCCATGGTGCCCGCCTATTCTGCAGCTGTGACACTATCTCTGATCAAAAGTGCCACGCCCCCACCTCTTCTGCCTCCCTCCCTGTCCTTTCTGAAACATCTAAAACCCGGCACTTGAAATAACCATTCCTGTCCCTGAGACATCCAAGTCTCTGTAATTGCCAACACATCATATCACCAAGTAATGATCCACGCTCTAAACCGCTTTGTTCACAACTCTCCTTGCATTAAAGTAGACACAACTCAAGCCTCCGGTCTGAGCGCGTCCCTTTTGTGTTACCTGCCTATCCTCCCTCTCGCACTGTGTACAAGCTTTCTCTGTTTGTGATCTAACCTCCTCTTCCCCAGTCTCTACAGTTCGGTTCCCACCCCACCCCCAACAATCCTAGTTTAAAATCTCCCCAGTAGCCTTAGCAAACCTCCCCTCCAGGATACGTCTCAACTTCATAGAAAAACACAAATAAGATGGACGTCACGTGGGTGCCGGGCAAAATAGCTGCATGTTAGTGGAGCTCCGACGACCCAACATAAAATTCTATCAATTAGAGCATATTTATCCCGCCTTATTCGAATACAGCTTTTCTAGAGTTCAAACTGCTTTTTTACTGAAAAATAACAACTTTGCGAGATAATTCGGGACGATGCCAAGACCTTCGAAGAGCGCTACAGCGAGCCACGTGGCTACAAGACAGGGCCCGCAATCCAGAGATCAAGGCAGGCTAACGATACAGACGGACTAAGGCTCCAACATGGAGAATTTACAGGTTGAGGTTAGTCGTATAAGTTCCATTCTGCTCGGGGTGGCTACTGATTTATCTACAATTAAAGAAACGACAACGGAGTTGAAGAACTCCGTCAATGCCATTCAACAGAGGCTGACGGAAGCCGAGGTCGCCTCTCCAGCGTGGAGGACACCACTGTGCAGCTGGTGGGTGCTAGCGAGCAGAATAATAAACGCTTGGACCTGCTGTGGAACCGTGTCGAGGAGCTTGAGAACAGGAGCAGACGGAACAACGTCAGGCTGGTCGGTCTAAAGGAGGGTGCGGAAACGGGCGGTCTGATTAAGTGTGTGCAAAGAATCATGTCGGAGGGATTTGGCATCGAACTGAAAGCAAAATTTGAGATTGAGAGGGCGCACCGGGTCCCGGCTCCGAGGTCGGGCGAGGATCGCCCCCTCCCCCCAGGTTGGTCTTAATACGATTCTTGCGCTCTTCGGCCAGAGAGAAAGTGCTGCAAGCGGCCATAGCAAAAAGAGGAGTTGAGTGGGAGGGGTACAAAGTCTCCTTCTTTCCGGATATGTCCAGAGAATTGGCTGAGAAACGGAGCGCATTTACTACGGCTCGGAAAATGCTGCAAAGAGTCAACGTGAGGTATACACTCGCTTTTCCAGCAGTTCTACGATTCACGTGGAAAGGAAAGAACACGTTCTTTACTACTGCTGCAGAAGCAGTGAAATTCATTCAGGAAAAGTGCGGCGCTGCCACTGACTGAGAGACAGGAATAGGTGGAGATAACTTTTTAGGTACAACAGGGTGGGTGGGGACATGGATAAAGCGGTCTGATTAGTGCTAGGCTTACTAGCTGGCACGGTACTTCGCGGACCATATCATGTGTCTTTTTCTTTTCCGATTCTTGTAGAGTTTATCCTGCCTATTTGCTTTTATTTGTTAGTTAATCTGGCAGGAATATATTATCGCTATGTTTTTAGGTTCTGTTGGATGTTTAGTTGTTCGAAAGCGCAGCATTTGCAGTGGATAAAAAATCTGGAGGCAGAAATAACCACATTGGAAACGGTCTTATCAAGACAATATACCGATGACTTATACAAATATCTGTGCAATTTGAAATTCCAGCTAAATAACATATATAACAAAGAAGCAGAATATGCATTATTTGGATTAAAAACAAGTTTCTATGAAGGTGGTGACAAAGCTGGTAAGCTGCTGGCACGATATTTAAAGCAGCAGAAGACGGATAGTGTTATACCTGTGATTAAGAAAGGGGACACATTAGTGTCATCATCAAAAGAAATAAACGAAGTCTTTCAACAGTTCTATGATCATATATATGCATCACCGTTTAATCATGACCAGGAGGAGCTGAATCAGTGTTTTGCTAACAGAAAATTGCCTACATTATCCCCACAACAAGCTGAGTCCTTGGATGCCCCAATTACTGAGGATGAGGTCGGACGGGCTATTGCAGCTATGAAAGTGGGGAAATCTCCAGGTATGGATGGCTTCCCAGTTGAATATTATTAGAAATTTCTGGACATATTGGCTCCTATTCTAACAAAAATCTATTCAGAAGCATTTAATTTGGAATCTTTACCTAATACATTTAATGAGGCATTAATTCGTTGATCCCAAAAAAAGACAGGGATGCAATAGACCCTTCCAATTACAGGCCTATAAGCTTAATTAATGTGGACAGTAAGATACTGACTAAAATACTGGCTTCGCGATTAGAGAAATTATTACCATCTATAATTAACTCTGACCAGGTTGGCTTCATTAAAGGCAGGTCCCCAACTGACAATTTAAGGAGATTACCGCACTTAACATGGCTGAACTCCCCAAGTAGTATCCCAGTTACTGCCATCTCCCTGGACGCTGAAAAGGCCTTTGACAGGGTTGAGTGGTGATTTTGAACCACTGTCTTGTCATTCTTTGGGTTTGACTCTGTCTTTAATCATGGATTAGAATTTTGTATAAAAACACAAAGGCTGCAGTTATTTCAAATGGTATCATATCCCCATTTTTCAACATTTCACGGGGTACACTCCAAGGCTGCCCCCTCTCCCCACTGTTATTTACGATTTTTTTTTTGGAACCGTTGTAGGTCGTGATTAGAGCAGATCCAGATATTAGAGGGGTGAAGGGAGGCGGAAAGGAGCATAAGTTGATGCTATATGCTGACGATATTTTATTACTGATTAGTGACTCTCCTTATTCCTTACCCCCACTAATGAAAACAATTCAATTATGTTCTGAAGTGTCTGGATAAAATCAACTGTAGTAAATTTGAGGCTATGCCAATGTCAAAATTGTCTTACTCTAATTCAGTATCTCACTTTAATTTTAGATGGGTGCCAGTTGGAATGATGCATCTCGGGGTCAAACTCAGTCAGAATTTGGATGAAGTAATTACTTTAAATTCTGATTCATTATTGAGTAGGATAAGAAATAATCTGGCTATGTGGGGTGTACTCCGACTGTCACTCTGGGATAAAGTCAATGTAGTTAAAATGGTCAGAGCACCTCAGTTTAACTATCTTTCTATGATGCTTCCTTTAAATATTTCAGATTTGATCGACAAGCAATACAACAAAATTATTATTGACTTTCTATGGGATAAGAAGAAGCCCAGAATTAAAATGAGTAAGATGTGTATGTCCAGTGACATGGGTGGGCTCAGTGTACCAGACGTCAGGGCATATAAATTATCCTTTGAAATGACCAAGTTAGCTAAACTTTGGGACAGGCAGATGTTGATTTAGATTGTGTAGTTATACAACGGAGCTTGGCTGCACCACATTCTCCCCTTACCATTCTCTCACAACATGTGGAAAACAACACTAATCTAAATCCTATACTATTTCACTCAAGGGGTGTGTGGAGTACAATTCATAAATCTTGTAAAAATGTCACATTTAAATCAGTTATACTCCTCGCTCTGGAATGACCCTGTGAAACGCATTGGGAAAAGAATGGTGTACTGGAAAGAATGGAAGATTAAAGGTGTAAATACAGTAGGTGATCTCTGTGATATTGGGATTTTTATGTCGTATTTGGATTTGCAGAGGAAATATAACTTTGTAGATAAAGGGAATTTCTGGAAGTATTTACAAATAAGACATTGCGTTAGTAGCATATTCAACAATGGTGGCCCACAAAGTAACCCTTTAACTGAATACTTTACACTACCACAAGAAGTTCATAAAGCATCAGTGTTATATAAAATGTTCAGGCACTCTGTGGGTGAACCGTGTAACAATCTTAAAGCAATATGGCAGAAGCATCTTGGAAGAGATTTTGAAGATAATGAGTGGTCAAATATTTTATCAAATGTGGGTAGACATATTAAGGAAGCGAGAGGGAAATTTATTCAGTATACGATAGTACACAGATAGTATTGGACACCAACTAAACTCTACAAAATGGGGATTGTTGATCATCGTTTATGCTGGAAATGTGAAAATGAGGTGGGCACATTTTTTCACATGATTTGGGAGTGTTCCATGGTTCGTCCATGTTGGTGTAAAGTTCTTGATTTGTTGGGGAATTGGTCGGGTCCTACACTGCCCTTGTGCCCACGGCTTTGTCTCCTGGGTGATAGGAGAATGATACCTAATGTAAACCATGACAAATGTACTATTTTAAAGGCGGGTCTCATCACAGCTGCAAGAATTATATTGCAAAACTGGAAAAAAAACCAGATGTCCCGCTGTGAGGGAATGGACTGAGGGAATGGTTAAGATTTGATCATATGAACACATGTTGGGAAGAATTAACAGTGAGGGAAAAGTGCAAGATGCGTAGGATCAATTTTGGTTGTATGTTAATTTAAACTTAAATTAGAAGATTTTTTTCTGTTTCGTAATTTTATATGTTTTCCTGCCATGGGATGTCTGTATAAATATGCTGTACTGTCTCTGCTCTATGATATTCTGTGCTGCTTTGTAAACTAAGAATAAATAATAATAAAAATTTGAATTACAAAAAGAACACAAATAAATCGACCTAAGATAAGGGGCGTATTGTTGAGTCTCACTGAAACACTGCAAAGGAGAAACTTCCACTGAAAATCTGTAACATTTTCCATCGATATTCCAAGTATGTTTCACTACAGAACTCCCTTCGTACCCGCCACCCTCAGTGAAACGCTGACAGTTGCATCGTCTGTCCACCATCACAAGCGCTTCAGCTCATCCGTGCAGCCAACACTTTAAATGCATTGTGGCAATTAATCGTAAAGGCGTTTTACATCGACGTCAAAAGTGTATAACATGCAACACGGGAAAGCTTTTACCGGAACAGTTTAACACAATATTCTGTGGATTATATTGATGAAACATGAGGATGAATTTCCGAGTTATACTTTGCGGCTGCGTGGAAATGTGCAAATGTCAGTGACAGTGAATAGGTCATAAATTGGTAAATTTTCAAATTGCTTAAATGTTGTCACATGTACAGAGGTGCAGAGAACAAACTGTTTCATAGGCCATTCATGCCGATCAGTTCATCAGTGCATTGAGATAGCACAAGCGAGCAGAATAAATGTTACAGTTACAGAGAAAGTGCAGTACAGGTAGGCAGTAAGGTGCAAGGGCATAAAGACGTAGATGGGATGGGGAGGAGAGAGAATGTCCGTGATGGATGAGGTCTTTGCCTATATTGGCTGTTTTGCCGAGACAGCAACAGTGTACACAGAATCCATGGAGAGGAGTTGGCTTCCGTGATGTGCTGAGCTCTATGCGCAACTCTTTAGTTTATTTCAATTACCAGCAGAGCAGACACCATACCCAGCCGTGCTGCATCCAGACACAATTCATCGATAAAAATTGATGAGAGTCAAAGTTAGAGCCCCGGTTAGCGCACTTTGCCGTGACATCTACGTGGTTGGACCAGGATAGGTTGTTGGTGACGTCCACTCCACTGAACTTGAATTTCTTAACCCTCCCGATCTCAGCATCGTTTACATAGTTGACCCGCCCATTTCCTGAAATCAAGATCCAGTGCATTCGTGAGTAGAGATCTGATGAATATATATTTCAGTGGCTTTGCAGTCTTCCACAGTTCTTAAGGAGCAGCTTCGAAAGCCCTGAACAGGACTTGTGTCCGAAAGCCTTTGACTTCTGATTCTTATCAGCTTCACCATGGCTGAATGGGTCCTGGTTCTTGCGGCGTTTGTGTCCTGTTTGTTCAGTAAGTAGAATACTTACTCCTTTATACTGTCCTTTATGTCGTGTTTTTTACTTAAGGGTTTTTAATAATTATTTGTTACTTTCCCCAGCTGCAAACGCGGAGATGACTTTGACTCCTCAGTCTCCGTCCGTATCGGCGACTCCGGGTAGAACCGTGAAAATCACCTGTACCATGTCAGGGGGCAGCATCAGCAGCTACTACGCGAGCTGGTACATGCAGAAACCCGGCAGCGCCCCAGTTTTTGTGTTGTATGGAAGCTCCACGAGAGGATCGGGAATTCCAGATCGATTCACCGGTTCCACAGACTCATCGAGCAACCAAATGCATTTAACCATCACCAACGCTCAAAGGGAGGACGCCGCCGATTATTACTGTGGTGTCTGGTATAGTAGTAGCCCGTACACATTCACCTTTGGGAGAGGAACCAAACTGAATTTCAACAGTAAGTAAATATTTGTTGGGATCTAATCACCTTTTGATTTTGTTTGGTTTCTTTTTTCGTTTGACCCTTGGAATAATATTATCAATCCTGATGCTTCGATCTGATTTACAGTCCGCCTCTCATTGTATCTTTACAATACCGCAGGCAGAAAACTAGCGCATATGCATCCTGTTTGCTTGGTAGGGTTACTTAATTTAGCAGAAAAGTATCTGCAAAACAACCTAAGTTCATTGCCATGACTTTTTTAAAATAGCTTCGTGAATAGATGCTTCGTGCTGTTACCGAGTGTATCTTAAAAGTGTCCCAGGGAACAGATGTATTAAAATACATTCACAACAGTGAGGTTTTGCATTAGACAACCGAGGTGAAGTCGTGTTTAGAGCCCACAAATTATTGTATAAATGATCTGAATGCCAATCGGCTGGAATATATTTTGTTAGTTTCTTAAAATTTATTTCTGCTAATATTACTTTATTTTGTGTGTATTGCGTTGTGCACCTTGGTCTCCTAAAACGTTGTTATGTTTGAATCTGCTCCGTCATTAGATCATCGCTGGTATATTTTTCTCTCAAGATCATTCTCCTGACTTCTATCCATAACCTTTGACGTCGTTACTAATCAAGAGACTATAAAACTCAGTTTTAAATTTACCCAAAGACTTGGTCTCCACAGCATCCTTTGGGAATAAATTCTACAGATTCACCACTTTACAGACAAATCAAATTCTCCTCATGTCAGTTCTAAAGGGCTATCCTTGTATTCAAAGGATTTTCTCTCAGGTCTACTCTATCGCACTAAAGGGGGCATCCTCCCACTTCCACTCAATCTAGCTCTTTCAGTATTCGGTAGGTTAAAATGAGACTTCATCCTCCACACCCCCCCAACCCAAACCCCACCATTCCTCTGAAATCCAGCGTGTACAGGCCCAGGGCCATCAAATGCTCCTTATACTTTAACTCATTCATTGTCGCGATCTTTACTGTAAAACCTCCTCTGGTCCCTCTCCAATGCCAGCACATCCTTTCTTTGATATGTGGCCCCAAAACTACTCACAATACTCTAAATCTGCTCTGGCTATTGTCTTTTAAAACCTTAGCATTACATCCTTGCTTTTATATTCTACTCATCTCGAAATAAATACTGCTTGGTATTCGTGCTGTTAGCGAGTGCTTCCTAGGAATTGCCCAAGGAACAGGTGTACCTGCAGGATGACTTCCAAGTCTCCTTGCTCCTCCGACTTCTTAATTCGATCTCCGTTTAGAAGAAGTCTGTACCTTTATTCCTTCTACCATTGTCCACGACCATACAATTTCCTACACTGTACTCCATCTGTCACATCTTTGCCCATTCACCTGATCCGTCAAGATCATTCTGCAGACTCCTACTGCCTCAACACTGTCTACTCCTCCACCTGTCATTGCATCATCCGCAAACCTGGCCACTAATCCATAAATCCCGTCGTTCAGATCATTACCTTCCAGCATGAAACGTAGCAGGCTCAACACCGATCCTTGCAGAACACCACTAGTCACCGGTAGCCAACCAGAAAAGATTATCCTCACGCTTTTCTCCTGCCAGTCAGCCAATGCTCCATCTATGCCTGTGATACCACGTACTCTTATCGTGTTCAGCAGCCTGATGTGTGACACTTTGTCAATGGTCTTCAGAAAATCCAAGTCAATAACATCCACTGACTCTTATTTGTCTATCCTGCCTGGTATTTTCTCAAGGAATCTCAACAGATTTGTCAACTAAATTACCCCTTAAGGGAACCATGCTGATCACGGCTGATTTTATCGTATGCCACCAAGTACCTAGAAATTTCGTCCTTACTAATGGATTCTAGCAAACTCAATATATTTAAATTTCGATTAAACATCAGCATGTTTACTAGGAAATTAACTGACGTCAGGCTAACTGGCCCATAATATCCTGCATTTTGCGTCCATTTCTTCTCAGAATGTGGAGTAATATTTGTCAGTTTCCAGTCCTGCGGACCCATGGGCCCATTCTTGAAAGATTGTTACTAATGCCTCTCTAATCTATCCAGCTACCGCCTTCAGAATCCTGGAGTGTAGTCCATCTGGTTTATCGACTTATCTAACTTCAGATCTTTCAGCCTCCCAAGCTCCTTCTTCTTCGTCATAGCAACTGCTATCACTTACGTTTAATTTCCATTAATGCTTAATTTCGATCTTTGTTTCCTCAACTAGATCTTTTCACGTTACTTCAGCTCCTCTTGTTCTATACCTATTAACCTGAAGTCATCAAGATTCTGGTGCTC
Source organism: Hemitrygon akajei (assembly GCF_048418815.1). Taxonomy (NCBI): domain Eukaryota; kingdom Metazoa; phylum Chordata; class Chondrichthyes; order Myliobatiformes; family Dasyatidae; genus Hemitrygon; species Hemitrygon akajei. The sequence goes on along the minus strand of NC_133132.1, from coordinate 29,792,385 downwards.
CGTTCTAACTTCCAGCCAATTTGCCTTCAGCAAGACGCCACCCCAGAGCACACCTCGGCCTCTCCAGTGTGTTTGACCTTCTGCAACGTCTGAGTGTAAATGTCTCAGCTTTGATATCAAATTATCACTCAGCCCACCTGTTTTGTTTACATTTCAAACTCTCCAGACCGGCAGGCCACTGAGCATCTATCTTTTGGATACCTGATCATTACCGTACTAAGTGATCTCTCCATGAATAACAACTCTGAGGTCAGAAACTCTGGAAAATCGCTCTTTAGCTTTGTGCCTTGTCGCTGCGTTTTCCTACGAGATACTACCGTAAAACGATTTCTTTATAAATTCTGTTTTGTAGTCTTGATATCTTATTGTGTGAATGGGTTCAACTTTTCAAATTAATGAAAAAACTGATTATAAAAACAATGACCCAGATATCCACATCTTCTGGATTTCATAGACCTCTGAGTGTTGTTATCGGGCTTTTCTTCAGTGTGTATCACCCCGGTCCAAACAACACTTTCGGAATTAATTGAGGGACTAAAAACTAGAAAATCCAAGTATAAAACCTTAACTGGTATTATTTACTCCCATTAAAATACTTCCATGATTTTTAGCCATTCACAATCCCTCCTTTACTGCGGCGAATTGCGGCATCTCCGAGAAGAGACAAAGGCACAGTATGTCACTCAAATCCACTGCCTCATCTCTTGCTTTTTACGTGAATAGCTGCGACATTTCGGAGTTTTGCCACGCGCTTTGTCATATCCCTTTCAGGGTTTCGTATTGGTTCTGTGATTCATGTCTTTACGGAGTTTAACATCATGGAACATGCCAATAATCTGTCACGAAAGTTTGATTCCAATTTATATCAATTAATAATTCATTTCCCTGCACTTCTTTCTATTTACAGGTCCGCGAAAACCCGCCGTATCCGTCCTCCGACCGTCTGCGGAAGAAGTTCATGGACAAGGCACCGCCACTCTGGTGTGTTTAGTGAGCGGGTTTAATCCGGCCGCTGTGAATATCGAGTGGACTGTGGACGGCAGTACGAGAAGGAATGGTGTTGAAACCAGCCGGATCCAGCAGGACGCGGACAACACGTTCAGTGCGAGCAGTTACCTGACTCTGCCAGCCTCAGACTGGAACTCACACGAGCTTTACTCCTGCGTGGTTAAACACGAGACTCAGGCAACCCCATTTCAAACAAACATCGCGCGATCCAGCTGTATGTAATACAAAATGTTTAGACGCTGTTTCTTTAAAATAAAACAAACGAATTTCATGTACAGATGTTAAATTTTTGATTGTAGCTGACACATTTCGCAACCGGGAGAAAACATGTATTGTGTCCTACTGGACGTTCTTAAATAGCATTCGTTCTGAAATTAATATCATCCATGTAATTTTATCCCGAAGTAATTAAAATCTACCCAATCTACTGTGGCGTTTTTGCCTTGTTCAATATGTCCGACAAGAGCATTATTTTTCAACAGTTTGCATAGATAGTGAAGATGATCAAACTTTGACATTCGATGAAATAAAATTGACAACGTCGCTTGCACGTTGTGCTAGCTATTGGGTAGGTTTTTCTCCCGAAGAAACCATAATCACTATGACTACATCAGGACAAGTGGTGTAATTACTTGTCAGCGAAATTTACATACATAGTAAAAGAAATACTGATACTGCCTTTATTTGAACATCGTGGGCATATTCGATTTCCAGTTTTAGCATTGTATTCTTCTTGGATATGGTTTTTCTACAGCTCGTCATATTCGGGGAGACAAGGGCTTCTGTGCCCTGTGTAAGCAGCAGCGCAGAGCAGAATAGCACTTACTAGAGTTCAAACTAACGAAATTCTTGCTCAAGTGTCCTTCAGAACTACAGGTTTCATTCGAGGTGATTTGGGCTTACGATACCTAAAAAACATTGAAAATGGTAGTCCAAAGCATTTCTAGTAAATACAGTGAGACGGTGGTTGATTATCTGAAGCTATTTCGGGATTCAAAACAGTGAAGCACTGAAGATATCGCACCGACATTTGTACATTAGTTTGTACAATATATATAATGATAGCTTTCTGTGTGTAATGTGGAACACCGTGGCCATAGTATAGAGGTCGAGAGAACGGTATCGTAAAAATAAGATAAATATGTCCAATAAATAACGTAAAAGCTCATTTTCAGGCGAATGAGAATACGGATTGGACTCACGTCACTCTAATTGGTTATACAAGTTGCATTATCTCGATAAGAAAAGAATAGCAAGAGCAAGTTTGCAACTAATCATTGAAACTTATACATGGGTTATTGAAACGGGGACATTAATATCACGTGGTCTTCATCAGTCACTCTGGACTGAAGCCGTTGAACTTCCCTTCTCTGAATATGGAAGGCCTAAGGAGTTCCCTGTGGCTTTCCAGCTGCACAGACCAACCATTGCTCTGAGCAGGACATTTTTACACGGCCTGTAAACTGCGCAGTACTTTAAAACCACATTATATAAAAGTAAATTCCAGTATCGCACCAGAAAGTCTGTGTGCGCGGGGGCATTCCAGTTACTGCGCGGCAGGTGCACGGTTGTACTTGGTGTGGCAGACCATTCAGTGTTGTGATAGGACGATAAAATGACCAGAACTGCGCTGGGATATTTTGGCAAAGGGCGTGGCTCACTTCAAACTATACAGAGAAAGATATGAATGATCGCGGTTAGTATGATTTAAAAGCGTATACAGAAACGTTAACCATAGCACAGACCTTTTGGCCCACGATCTTTTGCCCACATTTTAACTTAATCCAAGATCAATCTAACCATTCCCTTCCACAGAGCCCTCCAGTTTTTTATTCATCCATTGGCCTAAGATTTCTTAAATGTCCCTGATATATATTTGCCTCTACCACCACACTGGCAAGACATTCCACGAACATACCACTCTGTGTAAAGAATATACCTCTGACACCCTCTATATTTTCGTCCAATCAGTTTAAAAGTCTGCCCTCTCGAATATACCGCTGCCACCCTAGGCAAAAGGCACTGGTTATCCATTCTATCTACTCCTCTTATCTTATGCATCCCTATCAGGTCGTCTTTCAACCGGCTTCATTCCAAAGCGAAAAGCTCTAGTTCATTCAACCTATCCTGATCAGACATGTTCTCTAATCCAAGCAGCATCATGGTAAATCTCCTCTAAACCCTCTCTACAGCTTCCACGTGCTTCCTATTCTGACCAGAATCAAACACCACAATGTAGGTGTGGTCTAACCAGAATTTTATGGAAATACAACATTAGCCGGCGGCCCTTGAACTCGATCCCTCGACTAATGCAGGCTATATGCCTTCTAAACAACCCTATTGACATGCGCGGCTATTTTTGAGGGATCTATGTGAGTGGACCCCAGGATCCCTTTGTCCTCTAAGAATCTTCTCTTTAACCTTGTACTCCGCCTTTGTTTTCGCTCTTCCAAAGTCCATTATTTCACATTCTTCCGCATTGAAAGCCATCTGATACTTGACAGCCCAGCTACGCTTCCCATCAATGATCCCATTGTAAACTACGACATTCTTAACCACAGCACCAACAGCCTTGTGTCAACTGTCCCATCGCCCTATCCTTAGACCATAGCTCTCCATACCCCTCCCATCCATATTCTTTTGATATTTAAAACTTGTATTAAACATTGAACTCGAATCGCATGCACTACTTCCACTGGCATCTCGTTCCACACTCTCACTACTCTCTGTGAATAAGCTCCTCTTCATGTTTCCCCTAAACATTTCACCTTTCACCCTCAGCCCCTGACCTTTAATTCTAGTCTCGCCCAACCCGAGTGTGAAAAGCCTGCTTACATTTACCCTATCTATTCCCCACATCATTTTGCATATATCTATCCAATCTCCACTCATTCTCTTATGCTCCAAGTAAGAAAGTGCCAACCTCTTCAACCTTTCCACATAACTTAGGTCCTCAGGTCAAGAAATCATCCTTATAAATTTCCTCGGTACTCTTTCAATTTTGTTGACATCTTCGCTGAAAGTAGGAAGGTATCCAGAGCAGCACACAATATAGGAACGCCTTACTAACATCCATGTACAGACGTCTGACAGACAGACAGACATACTTTATTGATCCCGTGGGAAATTGGGTTTCGTTACAGTCGCACCAACCAAGAATAGTGTAGAAATATAGCAATATAAAACCATAAATAATTAAATAATAATAAATAAATTATGCCAAGTGGAAATAAGTCCAGGACCAGCCTATTGGCTCGTGGTGTCTGATACTCCAAGGGAGGAGTTGTAAAGTTTGATGGCCACAGGCAGGAATGACTTCCTATGACGCTCAGTGTTGCATCTCGGTGGAATGAGTCTCTGGCTGAATGTACTCCTGTCCCTAACCAGTACATTATGGAGTGGATGGGAGACATTGTCCAAGATGGCATGCAACTTGGACAGCATCCTCTTTTCAGACACCACCGTCAGAGAGTCCAGTTCCAACACCACCACACCCCCACCCCCGAACTTCACTGGCCTTACGAATGAGTTTGTTGATTCTGTTGGTGTCTGCTACCTTCAGCCTGCTGTCCCAGCACACAACAGCAAACGTGATATGTACGTCATATTATGTATATGTACATATATGTACGCTCTACTTTTATTAACTTCTATAGTCACTTTCTCGAAAAAGTCAATCAGGTTCGTGAGACAGGAACTGCCCCTCAAAAAGCTGTACTGTATGTAATCAGGCTATGCTTCTGCAAATGCACATAAATTCTGCCTTTAAGAATCAGTTCCAAAGTTTCACCACCACTGACATGAAGCTCCGGTCTATAATTCCCAGGATTATCCCTAATCCATTTCTAAAACAAAGTAATAATATTTGAGACCCTCCAACCTTCTGCTACTCCTCCTGTGTATAATAACAGCGAAAAGATTATCACCAAGAGGGAACATTCTCTTCCCTCGCTTCCCGTAGTAACCAGGGTATACCCCATTCGGCCCCGGAGCTTTATGTCGTTTTTCAAAAGTCCGACAATATCCTATTTCTTAACGTCACATGTTCTAGCATTTCAGCCTGTTTTAGGCTGGCCACACACAAGTCAAGGTCCTTCTCAGTGGTGAACACTGAAGACATTAATTCATTAAGGAACTCCCCTACCTCCTCCGACTCCAAGCACATAGTTCCTTTTCTTTTACTCACTCTAGTCATCCTTCTGTTCTTCACCTACGTGTAGAACGTCTTGAGGTTTCCCTTAATCTTACTCGCCAAGCTCTTCTCATTCCCCTCCTCTAGCTCTCTTAAATTCATTATTCAGCTCCTTCCTGGCTGCTTCGTAACACTCAAGAGTTCTATCTAATCTTTCCTTCAAAAACCGTTAGTCAATTTCTTTTATCCTCTGGGTGGGATGCTTCACATCTCTTGTCAACCATGCTTCCTTCTCCCTACCATCCATGTTCTACTGGAAGATGCTACCCAGAACCCCACTAGTGTTCCCTACACAACATTCACATTTCCTTGTTCATTTCCCTGATAACATTAATTCCCAATTTCTGCTCACAAGCTCATGTATTATAGCATCATAATTCCCTCACCTTCAAAACCATCTGCTCTTATCCCTCTCCAAGGGATTGGTAAATTAGAGAGTTGTGATCACCCACGAGCAATCTGAAACCTGGCCTCTTCCATTGGCTAGCACTCGATCCAGTAAGGCCTCTCTTCTAGTTTGCCTGTCCACATATTCAAAAACCCTTCATTAACAGACCTAACAAATTCTGCTCTGTCTAAATTCTTTTGCATGTAAGCTATGCCGATCATTATTAGGGAAATACGTGTTTTTGCAGCTTTCCAAAATCGACCTGCCGACCTACTCTTCGATGTTCCTGTTGAGAGGTGTGCGCTGTACAATTCTCCCAATAGAGTACACACAAAGTATACTGCAGATGCTGTGGACAAATCAACACATACAAACAGGCTGAATGGACTCAGCAGGTCGGGCAACATCCGTTGAAATGAGCAGTCAACGTTTCGGGCCGAGACCCTTCGTAAGGACTCAATAGAGTGACTGCAACCCTTCCTATTTCGGGAATGCGAATGGTTCCTCCAAGAATAAAAAGGCAAATACATGTTATCATCGTTCTTCACCTCATGGTTTTCCAATATCTTTCTTGATTTTCGAGCAACACGGGTGCGCGCTAATTGTTTCATAGAGACACAGGCCGTAGTTTGGTTAAGAGTCTTGGAATGCGCAGTATCTCTACGTTTTAGCAGACGAGGATTCTCCTGTTGTAACTTCTTCAGACATGTCATTTCCGCGCACTCCTGCGCTGAAACATTGATAAGAGTCACATCAATGGCTAACGTGCAAAATAAACCTTTATGGTAGAGGTGTAATATCTTCCCTGATCTAGGTTGCTATTTATTACTAGATTTCATTGGTTAATTGTTCGGTCACAGCTGATGATTAATCGTTTCTGCGTTGCTAAGCCATTACCTGTCTTCATCGGATGGACCATTATATAATCGCTTGTATATTCATTCATTCGTTGAAAGCACTTGTTAGAAGTCGAAGGAATTTCAATCAATATTTGAATCTGCCTTCAACGAGGGCAGAATAATAAGTGATAAAATGTTGTCATGGATAGAAAATTGATTGACTGACAAAAAATGAAGTTCAAACATTAATGGCCGAGTCTCTGGAATGATATATCTCACAATCTGTGAAACAATTCAGATCCTTCCACTTCGCTGATGACAAAAACACAAATAGGTAATTACATTGTGAAGAGAAAGTCAAAAGGCTAGGGAGGGATATTGATAATCTCGTGGGTGAGCTAAGATCCGGCAAAGCAAAAAGAGGAAAAAGAGGAAAAAAGAGGAAAAGAGGGAAATAGAGTGACTGAGCTGGCATGAAAAATGCTTCAACAGCATATTTTCCAAACATTTAGAGATTGTAACTTCCAAGTTGAAGAGGGGTAAGGGCATTTAGATCACGGTAGTATGTAATTCACAAAATGCTATTATTCAGGTGCAAGTAACTAAAAAGGCTGGGAACATGTTAAAGGAATTATGTGCAAAATTTGGGGGTGTTATGCTTCATGTGACAGGGCAATAAAGAACAAAATGTGGACTGTGTACTGAATTCTTCTTACTTAAAAATTATCTAAATGTGTTAGAAGTTCAGAGGAAGCTTACAAGAACGATTTCGTTGGTGGTTCGGTATCCTAGGATTAACTGTGCATAGGCTCGACTTCTATCGACTGGAGTTCATCAGAGTTATGGGACTTGACTAAAATCTAGTAGTCCTTAGTAACAATACGTATGCTTCATAAACCTTGTAGTCTGAAGCTCTACGGCTCGAAGGGCTCATGACAATAAGTCCGGCACCTGACGTCTTGGGGAACCCGAGAGTAACACGTCTGAACACGAGACAGACAGATCTGGGGAATACGAGACAGGCGATTCATCTCCCAAAAAGGTTGGTCGTCTCGAGATAGACCTGATAAACTGGAGACAGACCTGACGAACTCCAGATACTCTTGGGGATCCCGAGACAGGACTGGTCATCTCGAGATAGACATTGAATAAATTTGGGAAATATGAAATAAATCTGGGGAATATAGAATAAAACTCGGGAAAATCGAATAGTCCTCGGAAGCCTGGAGGGCCATGGCCGACCCAGGAACCTTTAACAACACTAAAATTCTTGATAAAAGCCTTTAATGTGGTCTAGGCAAGCTCTAAACGTGGACTCGGAATTTGGTCTCCATAAATTCGGAATGAAGGCTCGAGACACTCGGAAACCGAAGGAACTCCGGACGCCACTTTACAAGTTCCATTGGACCCTTATATCGCTGCGTTTTTTTTTGTCACCGTGCAGACTGAACGCAAGTGCGGAGAAAAGACAGGCTGCCATATGGAGTCAGCGATCTTGCCTTATTCATAAGAGTTCCAACTGACAATCGGCGGCTCGGCAAAGTGACACCGAGAGAACTAACATTCTCAAAGCTAGGGCCAGCGAAATTAAAAATTGGAAGACTGCTTAAATAATTACAGTATCCGGAAACCCCATGTCAATCAAAATAAACTTTAATAAGTTTAAACAGAAAACGCAAGGGTTTAACAAGTCTCGTTAAGAGAACTATTCACAATTAAAGGCTATTTAGAAAATTTGGTGCCCAATGCTCTAAGACTTCCTACACAGGTGCGAAGAACTCAAAACATCCGTTGTTAGGCGGGAATCCTTTATCGCCTTACTCAAAGTATGCACCATCATTCGACAGTTTTAAACCGAGCGTTCGTCTTCTCTACTCGCTTCGGCATTAGTCTCATTGCTGCAAATTCATACTAATATCACCTTAAATGGAAAGTTTAGAGCTATGTCTGTCTTTTGTTTTGTTTATGTACTTACCAAAACACTCTAGTCGTTATCTCTCAGAAAAGTAAGAAAATCTTCATTCTTGCTTAATTAAAACGGGCAACATAATATCATACGATGCAAATAATTTTCCACACTTCGTTCAGAATCAGTTAGCATTTTTCTTCCCTGCCAGCATTGCGCTATGATGACAAGTGCTTCCATTTTGACATTTAACTATCCATGAAAAGTCACGGGGAAAAGAATAAAGATTAAATGATAAAAGGAGAAAATCTTTCTTAACGAATAGCCAAAATAGAGATGCGTCCAATCACCATGCCAATGGAACTGCAATGAAAGTTGATCAGATGACAGAGTGCATAGATGAGAGGCGGAATTAGTAGGTGTTTTCAAAAGCTTACAATCTGGAAATCATAGAAGTCTCAACTGCTTTGAGCATGAGCAACTGCTTTGAGCATCCTTTGAACACGGACTCCAAGATCCCTCCGATACTCCACACTGCCAAGAGTATTAACATTAATACTATATTCTGCCATCACATTTGACCTACCAAAATGAACCACTTCACATTTATCTGGGTTGGACTCCAGCTGCCACAATTACAGCACGGAAACAGGCCACCTCGGCCCTTCTAGTCTGTGCCGATGCTTACACTATTGGTTGTATTAATTGGCTACTACGTGACAAGCCTCCAATTCGTTGATCTGTTACCTTATAACCTTTGTCCATACCAGTAATGCACAATCTACATTCTTTCATACGTCTAATTGGACCGCGCCACACAATTACCAAGCGTTGTCTTAAAAAATTCAAAGAGCTAGCATTAGTGGTCACTTTATTAGGTACGCCTGCAGGTTCCTCAATGCAAATATCTAATCAGTCAGTAATATAGCAGAAGCTTAATGAACATGCAGACAAGAGCAGCAGGTGTTGTTCGGACCAAACATCCGAAAGTGGATGAAAAGTGATCTAAATTATTTTGAACGTGGAATGAGTGTTTGTGCCAGACGGGGTGGCTGAGTATCTTAGAAATTGTGGGTTCCCTGCGATTTTCACCCAATAAAGTGCCTCATGAGTTTATGTTCGTGGTCTTCTCCTCCTACAGCCTATTCACTTCGAGGTTCGACGTGTTGTGCGTTCAGAGATGCTCTTCTGCACAGAACTGGTGTAACGCGTGGTTAATTGAGCTACTGTCGCCTTCCTGTCAGCTTCATCCAGTTTGGCCATTCTCCTTAGAGCTCGCTCTTTAATTTTTTTTTTTGTTTGCTTTAGTATCATTCTCTTAAACTCGAATAAAATGACCACTGACTGTATATGAAAGAGTAAAGAACATTTCACAAACAGCAGCTATCTGAAAGTGAATAAGCATTGACCGACAGATATTACCGAGGTATGCCTGCTGGACTATTTGGATTGGGACTAGAATGTTAAAGGTAACGTCACATTCAGGAAGGACGGGAAGATGAGAAAATGCACAAGGATTCGTTCATAGTGAATGCTGAACACAAAGAAATGAAGGTGGATGGCCTATTTTCAGGGCACGGAGAGGAAGAGGTGGTCTGAAAAATAATAAAGCAAAATTCTCCTCTGGTATATGAATCCAGGCAAGATATTAGGGCAATGTGCATCCGACGAAACAAAGGTTGTTTGCCATAATTGCACGTTCATGATTATTGGGAATTATACTTCAAACTAAACGAATGGGGTGTGAGGTGCTCGTTAAATATTTTGGAATATTTTAGAATAACGTGTTCTTGCGCCAACCAAAGGACACGAAGAAGGAATTAGAGGCGGAGATTCCATTGGATTCAGTCGCAATTCTATTTATCGGAAGATCAGGCAGGAGGGCGAGGGGCCTACTTCGTATCCTAAGTGTGACATGTCAGAAGGATAGTACTGAACAAGCAGGTTTTATTTTCATGAAGGTCCATTTGATTCCTGGCCCCAGTCACCCTCAATGCCAGGTGATTCTATGCTTGCGTCAAGAGAATTGACCATTCAAAATCGCAAATGGTCTCTATATTCAGGTGTCTACAGTGTAGCCCATAGTGAATGTAACATTATATTGGTTCGTGTGTCATTTACGCCAGTAGGTGGAAATGTTGCATCACTTGATACCTATACTTGCTTGTGAGAAAGAAGGAACCGGGCCCTAAACTCATAGAATAACAGCGACTGTGCTCTGCATCAATTTCCCAAACTTGGTTCATTGGAGTCATTACTCCAGAATGAATGTTATCTTTTTCAAATTGATATCATGTAAATATCGGGAAATATTACCGAGAGAACATGGGCGATAATTATTGCAACAGACATTTGGCTTTGGACTTGGAATCCTTTCCTGCTGTCTATGTTTTAAATAAAATTTGCATAGAAACATAGAAAACCTACAGCACAATACGGTCCCTTCGCCCAACAAAGTTGTGTCGAACACGTTTCTACCTTAGAAATTACTAGGCTTACCAATAACCCTCTATCTTACTAAGCTCCATGTACCTATCTAAAAGTTTATTAGAAGACCCTGTCGTATCCGCCTTACCCACCGTTGCCGGCAGCCCATTCCACCTACTCACCACTTTCTGAGTAAAAGACTTACCCCTGACATCTCCTCTGTACTACTCCTCAGCACCTTAAACCTCTGTCCACCTGTGGCAACCATTTCAGTCCTGGGAAAAAGCCTCTGACTATCCACATGATCAATGCCTCGCATCATCTTATACACCTCTATCAGGTCACCTGTCATCCTCCGTCGCTCCAAGGAGAAAAGGCCGAGTTCACTCAACCTATTCTCATAAGTCATGCTCCCGAATCCTGGCAACATCCTTGTAAATCTCCTCTGAACCCTTTCAATGGCTTCCACATCCTTCCTGTAGTGAGGCGACCAGAACTCAGCACAGTACTCCAAGTGGGGTCTGAATAGAGTCCTATGTAGCTGCAACATTACCTCTCGGCTCGTCAATTCATTTCTACGATTGATGAATGCCAATACACCATACGCCTTCTTAACCACAGAGTCAATCTGTGCAGCTGCTTTGAGCGTCCTATGGACTCGGACCCCAGGACCCCAGGATCCGTCTGATACTCCACACTGCCAAGAGTCTTACCATTAATACTATATTCTGCCATCATATTTGACCTACCAAAATGAAGCACTTCACACTTATCTGGGTTGAACTCCATCTGCCACTTCTCAGCCTAGGTTTTCATCCTATTTATTTCCCGCTGTAACCTCTGACAGCCCTCCACCCTAACCACAACACCTGCCTCTCAGGATCTTCTCCACCAACTTACCAACCACTGAGGTAAGACTCACTGGTCTATAATATCCTGGGCTATCTTTACTCCCTTTCTTGAATAAAGGAACAACATTCGCAACACTACAATCCTCCGAAACCTCTCCCGTCCCCGTTGATGATGCAAAGAACATCGCCAGAAGCTCAGCAATCTCCTCCTTCGCCTCCCACAGTAGTCTGGGGTACATTTCGTCCGGTCCCGGCGTCTTATCCAACTCGATGCTTTCCAAAACCTCCAGCACATCCTCTTTCTTAATAGCTACCTGTTCAAGCTTTTCAGTCCGCTGCAAGTCATCACTACAATCACTAAGATCCTTTTCTATAGTGAATACTGAAGTAAATTATTCATTAAGTACCTTCGGTTCCAAACACACTTTCCCATTGTCACATTTGATAGTTTCTATTCTTTCACATCTTATCCTCTTGCTCTTCACATATTTGTAGAATGCCTTGGGGTTTTCCTTAATTCTGCCACCAAGGCGTTCTCATGGCCCCTTCTGGCTCTCCTAATTTCCATCTTAAGCTCTTTTCTAGTAGCCTTATATTCTTCTAGATCTCGAGGTTTACCTAGCTCTCTGAAAATTTTGTAAGCTTTTCTTTTCTTGACTAGATTTATTACAGGCTTTGTACACCACGGTTCCTGTACCCTACCATAACTTCCCTGTCTCATTGAAACGTACCTACATAGAGCTCTACACAAATATCCACTGAATATTTGCCACATTTCTTCCGTACATTTCCCTGAGAACATCTGTTTCCAATTCAAGCCTCCCATTTCCTGCCTTATAGCCTCATAATTCCCTTACTCCAATTAAACGCTATTCTAACGTGTCTGTTCCGATCTCTCTCCAATGCTATTGTAAAGGAGGTAGAATTATGATCACTATCTCCAAAATGCTCTCCCACTGAGAGATCTGACACCTGACCAGGTTAATTTCCCAATACCAAATCAAGTACAGCCTCTCCTCTTCTAGGCCTATCTACATACTGTGTCAAGAAACCTTCCTGAACACACAGAACAAACTCCACCCCATCTAAACTCCTCGCTCTAGGGAGATGCCAATCGATATTTGGGAAATTAAAATCTCCCATCACGACAACTCTGTTATTATTACACCTTCACAGGATCTGTTTCCCTATCTGCTCGATATCCCTATTACTATTAGGCGGCCTATAAACATGACCAGTAAAGTTATTGACCCCTTCCTGTTCCTAACGTCCACCCACAGAGACTCCATAGACAATCCCTCCATGGCGTCCACCTTTTCTGCAGCTGTGACACTATCTCTGATCAACAGTGCCACGCAACCACCTCTTTTACCTCCCTCCCTGTCCTTGCTGAAACATCCGGCACTTGAAGTAGCCAATCCTGTCCCTGAGCCATCCAAGACTCTGCAATGGCCACTACGTCATATCTGCAAGTACTGATCCACGCTCTAAGCTCATCCGCTTTGTTCACAACACTCCTTGCGTTAAAATAGACACATCTCAAGCCTTCGGTCTGAGCGCTTCCCTTCTCTATCACCTACCTAACCTCCCTCTGGCACTGTCTACAAGCTTTCTCTATTTGTGAGCTAACCTCCTCTTCCCCAACCTCTTCAGTTCGGTTCCCACCCCACAACAACAATAGTTTAAACTCTCCCCAGTAGCCTTAGCAAACCTCCCCGTCTCAACTTCATAGAAAAACAGAAACAAATCAGCCTGAAACCAACGGCGTATTATTGAGTCTCACTGAAACACTGCAAAGGAGAAACTTCCGCTGAAAATCTGAAACATTTTCCAACGATATTCCAAGTATCATGTTTCACTACAGAACTCCCTTCGTTCCCGGCACCCTGAGTGAAACGCTAAACAGTTGCATTGTCTGTCCACCATCACAAGCGCTTCAGCTCATCCGTGCAGCCAACACTTTAAATGCATTGTGGCAATTAATCATCACGGCGTTTTACATTGACGTTATCAGCGTATAACATGTAACACGGGAAAACTTTTACCCGAACAGTTTAACACAATATTCTGTGGATTATATTGATGATACTTTCCACTTCCGAGACGGGGGTGCAGAATAGCAGAAACATGAGGGTGAATTTCCGAGTTATATTTGGTAAATAACAAGTGGATACGCCTCAGAGACTCAACTCAAATTCCTTCTCAGCTTTCCTTATAATATTTCTGTTTACTCGCAATTATCAATTCGTTGTAAACTCGTCTTTCTGTTCGCCTGTTATCTCCTAATCGCTTCGTATTTCTGGTCTGATGCAGCCCTTTCCCCTGAGCTATTCCCGCCTATGGCAACCTCAAACCTACAGTACTTCAGCCGCTTCGTCCCATTTTGATACATTGATGGTTTATATGCCCCTGTGAAATCGTATGTGGGGGTTGGAGTTTGGGACTGTGTGGAAATGTGGCAAATGTCAGTGACAGTGAACCTGTGAATCAGTAAATTGGTAAATTTTCAAATTGCTTAATTGTTGTCCCATGTACCGAGGTGCAGAGAACAAACTGTTTTGCAGGTCATTCATGCAGATCAGTTCATCAGTGCATTGAAATAGCACAAGCGAGCAGGATAAAGTGTTACACTTACAGAGAAAGTGCAGGACAGGTAGGCAGTAAGGTGCAAGGGCATAACGACGTAGATTGTGAGGTCAAGTGTCTATCTGATCACAGTAGGTAAACATTAAGAGGTCACATAACACCGAGACAGAGACTGTCTTTCAGCATGGTGGTAAGTGTCTTTAAGGCTTTTGGATCTTCTGCCCGATGGGATGGGGGAGGAGAGAGAATGTCCGCGATGGTTGACGTCTTTGCCTATATTGGCTGCTTTGCCGATATGTGCTGAGCTCTATGCGCAACTCTCTTTAGTTTATTTCAATTACCAGCAGAGCAGACACCATACCCAGCCGTGCTGCATCCAGACGCAATTCATCGATAAAAATTGCTGAGAGTCAAAGATAGAGCGCCAATGAGCGCTCTTTGCCGTGACATCTACGTGGTTGGACGAGGTTATTGGTGACGTCCACTCTACTGAACTTGAATTTCACAACCCTCTGGACCTCAGCATCGTTTACGTAGATGCCCCGCCCATTTCCTGAATCAGGATCCAATTCATTCGTGAGTAGAGATCTGCATGAATATATATTTCAGTGACTTCGCAGTCTTCCACAGTTCTTAAGGAGCAGCTTCGAAAGCCCTGAACAGGACTTGTGTCCGAAAGCCTTTGACTTCTGATTCTTCTTATCAGCTTCACCATGACTAAATGGGTCCTGGTTCTTTCCGCGTTTGTTTCCTGTTTGTTCAGTAGGTAGAATACTTAATCCTTTATACTGTCCTTTATGTTGTGTTTTTACTTAACGGCTATTAAATAATTATTTATTATTTTCGCCAGCTGCAAACTCGGAGATGACTTTGACTCAGTCTCCGTCCGTATCGGCGACTCCGGGTAGAACCGTGAACATCACTTGTACCATGTCAGGGGGCAGCATCGGCAGCTACTACACGAGCTGGTACATGCAGAAACCCGGCAGCGCCCCAGTTTTTGTGTGGTATGGAAGCACCACGAGATGATCGGGAATTCCAGATCGATTCACGGGTTCCACAGACTCATCGAGCAACCAAATGCATTTAACCATCGCCAACGTGCAATGGCAGGACGCCGCCGATTATTACTGTGGTGTCGCGGATGGTAGCACGTTCATATTCACCTTAGGGACAGGAACCAAACTGAATTTCGACAGTAAGTAAATATGTGTTGGGGTCTAATCACCTTTTGATTTTTTTTTCGTTTGAACCTTGGAATAATATTATCAATCCTGATGCTTCGATCTGATTTACAGTCCACCTCTCATTGTATCTTTACAATACCTCAGGCAGAAAACTAGCGCATATGCACCCCTTTTGCTTGGTAGGGTCGCTTCATTTAGCTGAAAAGTATCTTCAAAACAACCTAAGTTCATTGCCATAACATTTTTAAAATAGCTTCGTGATTCGTGATGATTCGTGCTTTTAGCGAGTGTTTCTTAGGAGTTGCCCAAGGAACAGATGTACCTGCAGGATGACTTCCATGTCTCCTTGCTCCTCCGACTTCTTAATTCGGTCTCCGTTTAGAAGATGTCTGTACCTCTCTAATCTATCCAGATACCGCCTACAGAATCCTGGAGTGGAGTCCATCTAGTTTGTCGACTTATCCAACTTCAGATCTTTCAGCATCCCAAGCTCCTTCTCCTTCGTCATAGCAACTACTATCACTTATATTTAATTTCCATTTATGCCTAATTTCAATCTTTGTTTGCTCAACTAGATCTTTTCGCGTTACTTCAGCTCCTCTTGTTCTATACCTATTAACCTGAGTTCATCAAGATTCTGGTGCTCCGTTCTAACTTCTACCCAATTTGTCTTCAGCAAAACGCCGCCCCAGAGCCCACCTCGGCCTCACCGGTGTGCCTGGCCTTCTGCAACGTCTCAGTGTGAATGTCTCAGCTTTGATATCAAATTATCACTCGGCCCACCTGTTTTCTTTACATTTCAAACTCTCTAGGCCCGCAGGCCACTGAGTATCTACTTTTGGATACCTGATCATTACCGTACTAAGGGATTTCTCCTTGAATAACATTTCTCAGGTCTGAAACACGGTAAATTTGCTCTTTAGCTTTTCTGACTTGTCCCGTTTTCCTCCGAGATACTACTGTAAAACGATTTCTTTGTAAATTCTGTTTTGTAGTCTTGATACCTTATTGTGTGAATGGGTTCAACTTTTCAAATTAATGAAAAGAAATGGTTATAAAAACCTTAAACCAGATATCCACATCTTCTGGATTTCATAGACCTCTGAGAGTTTTTATCGGGTTTTCCTTCAGTGTGTATCACCCCGGTCCAAACAACCCTTTCGGAATTAATTGTGGGACTAAAAACTAAAAAATCCAAGTATAAAACTTTAACGTATTATCTATTCCCATTAAAATATTTCCATTATTTTTAGCCATTCATAATCCCTCCCTTACTGCGGCGAATTGCAGCATCTCCGAGGAGAGACAAAGGCACAGTCTGTCACTCAAATCCACTGCCTCATCTCTTGCTTTTTACGTGAATAGCTGCAACGACATTTCGGAGTTTTGCCACGCGCTTTGCCATATCTCTTTCGGGGTTTGTTATTGGTTCTGTGATTCATGTCTTTACGATTTAACACCATGGAACATGCCAATAATCTGTCATGAAATTAAGTATTGCATAGCTACATCAGATTGGATCGGGGTATCATGGGATTATATAAAGTGTATCTTATGTATATTGGAGAGTATTTCACGAATAAAGGGGTTCAGTCAGCGATTGTTCAGAAGCCTCTCCAGTCGGATTTTCTTTTGCCATTCCATCGAAATTTGTTATTTTATTGCTTTGAATTTTGCTGTTATGAAAATCCCTCTCTTTCCATTGCTTTTTAGCTATTTCTAATGTTCATGATGTATATTGGCTTTGTTGCGTTTGTTGAAGATCAAAATGCACTAATGAAACACAGTTGTGATCGGGTTCTCATGCGTTCCGACTTTTATGGCTGTAAAATCGTTGAAAAAAAGGCAAAGTTTGATTCCAGTTTACATCAATTAATAATTCATTTCCCTGCACTTCTTTCTATTTACAGGTCCGCGAAAACCCGTCGTATCCGTCCTCCGACCGTCTGCGGAAGAAATTCGGGGACAGGGCACCGCCTCCCTGGTGTGTTTAGTGAGCGGGTTTAATCCGGCCGCTGTGAATATCGAGTGGACAGTGGGCGGCAGTACGAGAAGGAATGGCGTTGAAACCAGCCGGATCCAGCAGGATGCGGACAACACGTTCAGTGCGAGCAGTTACCTGTCTCTGCCAGCCTCCGACTGGAGCTCACACGAGCTTTACTCCTGCGTGGTTAAACACGAGACTCAAGCAACCCCATTTCAAACATCGCGCGATCCAGCTGTATGTAATACAATATGTTTAGACACTGTTTCTTTAAAATGAAACAAATGAATTTCATGCACAGATGTTAAATTTTCGATTGTCGCTGACACATTTTTCAACCAGGAGAAAACAGGCATTGCGTCCCGCTGGACGTTGTTAAACAGCATTCGTTCTGAAATTGATATCGTCCATGTAATTTTATCACGAAGTAATTAAAATCTACCCGATCTACTGTGGCGTTTTTGCCTTGATCAATATGTCCGACAAGAGCATCATTTTTCAAACGTTTGCGTAGATAGTGAAGATGATCAAACTTTGGCATTCCATAAAATAAAATAGACCGCGTCGCTTACACGTTGTGCTAGTTATTGGGTATATTTTCTTCCTGAAGAAATCATAATCACATTGGCTACATCAGGTCAAGTGGTGTAATTACTTGTCAGCGAAATTTACATACATAGTAAAAGAAATCCTGATACTGCCTTTATTTGAACATCGTGGGTATATTCGATTTCCAATTTTAGCATTGTATTATTCATGGAAATGGTTTTTTCTACAGCTGGTCATGTCATGCAGACAAGGGCTTGTGTACCTTGTGTCAGCAGCGGCGCAAAGCAGAGTAGCACTTATTAAAGTGCATACTGATGACAAATTTGCCCACGTATCCTTCAAAACTTCAGGTTTCCTTCGAGGTGATTTCGGCTTACGATACCTAACAAACATTGCAAATGGTAGTCCAAAGCATTTCTAGTAAATACAGTCTGACGGTGGTTGATTATCTAAAGCTATATCGGGCTTCAAAACAGTTAAGCGCGGAGGATAGCGCACCGACATTTGTACATTAGATTGTAGAATATATATAATGATAGCTTTCTCTGTGTAATGTAGAACACCGTGGCCATAGTATAGAGTTCGAGAGAACTGTACCGTAAAATAAGATAAATATGTTCAATAGATAAAGAAAAGATCATTTTCTGGCGAATGAGAATACGGATTGTACTCACGTCTTTCTAATTGGTTATACAAGTTGTTTTATCTCGATAAGAAAAGAATAGCAAGAGCAAGTTTGCAACTCATCATTGAAATTCATACATGGGTTATTGAAACTGGGACATTAATATCACGTGGTCTTCATCTGTCACTCTGGACTGAGGCCGTTGGACATGCCTTCTCTGAGTATGGAAGGCCTAAGGAGCTGCCTGTAACTTTACAGCTGCACAGACCAAACATTGCTTTGAGCGGGACATGTTTACACCGGCTGCAAACTGCGCAGTACTTTAAAATCACATTATATAAAAGTAAATTCCAGTATCGCACCAGAAAGTCTGTGTCCGCGGGGTCATTCCAGTTCCTGCGCGGCAGGTGTGCGGTTGTACTTGGTGTGGCAGAGCATTCAGTGTTGTGATAGGACGATAAAATGACCAGAACTGCACTGGGATATTTTGGCAAAGGGCGTGGCTCACTTCAAACTATTAAAGTTTGGAAACATTCATTAAACATTTCTGATTCTTTTCTGGCATTCATACACGTTTATAATCCGTAAAATGGGAAATTTTGTCAAAGGCCATAGCTCACTCACATTTTCTGACATTGAGATACGTTTAAAATCTTAAAATACATTTAATGATTATTAAATCAAATACTAATTAAATACCTAAACGATTTGTAACGAAAGTACACACGAATGGATAAAATGTAATGCATCCGCCGCTTCCTTCTTTTCGAACATCTTCACAATCCGCATTGAAGCAAATTACCTCTGGAATTTCTGCGTCCGGTCCGAAGGCAAAGTGAAAGAGTGCAGTGAGTTCCACTCCATTGCTGAATACTTGGAGAGTCGGGAAGTGGAAGTGGAAGAATGTAGATGGAGATCGGGCAGATGGATTGAATTCCACCAGTAACAATATCGAAAAATGTTGGCATTTGCATGTAAATATATCAGTTGATCCAAAAGAAATGTTGTGGTTCGATGACAGGGATGTTTTTATTAACAATACATTCCAAGCTGTGGATCAGCTCACAGATTGAGCTGCCCGCATAACGGAGAGGTGGTGTATACAGAGAAATATGTGAATGATCGCGGTTAGCATTATTGAAAATCGCATACAGAAACGTTAACCATAGTACAGGCATTTTGGACCACGATGTTGTACCCAACTTTTAATCTAATCCAAGATCAATCTAACCAATCCCTTCCACAGAGCCCTCCATTTTTCTTTCATCCATTGGTCTAAGAGTTTCTTAAATGTCCCTGATATATATTTGCCTCTACCACCACACTGGCATTCCACGAACATACCACTCTGTGTAAAAAATATACCTCTGACACCCTCCATATTTTCGTCCAATCACTTTAAAAGTCTGCCCTCTCGAATATACCACTGCCACCCTAGGCAAAAGGCACTGGTTATCCTTTCTATCTACTCTTCTTATCTTATGCATCCCTGTCAGGTCGTCTTTCAACCGGCTTCATTCCAAAGCGAAAAGCCCTAGCCCGCTCAGCCTATCCTGATAAGACATGTTCTCTAACCCGAGCGGCATCATGGTAAATCTCCTCTAAACCCTCTCTACAGCTTCCACGTCCTCCCTATTCTGACCAGAATCAAACACAACAATGTCAGTGTAGTCCAAACAGAATTTTATGGAAATACATTATCCGGCGGCCCTTGAACTCCATCCCTCGACTAATGCAGGCTAAATGCCTTCTAAATAACCTTATTGACGAGCGGCAATTTTTGAGAGATCTGTGCGAGTGGACCCCAGGATCCCTTTGTCCTCTACACTGTAAGAATCTTCTCCTTAAACTTATATTCTCTCTTTGATTTCGCTCTTCCAAAGTCCATTATTTCACATTCTTCCGCATTGAAAACCATGTGATACATAACACCCCAGCTACGCATCCCATCAATGATCCCGTTGTAAACTACGACAATCTTATCCACAGAACCAACAGACCTGTGTCAACTATCCCATTGCCCTGTACATAGACCATACCTCACCGTACCCCTCCCATCCATATTCTCTTAATATTTCAAACTTATTTTAAATATTGAACTTACACCGCATGCTCTACTTCCACTGGCAACTCGTTCCACACTCTCGCTACTCTCTGAGATGAAGTTTGTCTTCATGTTCCCCCTAAACATTTCACCTTTCACCCTCAGCCCATGACCTTTACTTCTAGTCTCAGCCAACCCTGGTGTGAAAAGCCTGCTTACATTTACACTATCTATTCTCCACATCATTTTGCATATCTCTATCCAATCTCTACTCATTCTCCTATGCTCCAAGGAAGAAAGTGCTAACCTCTTCAACCTTTCCACACAAGTTACATCACAAGTTACGTCGTATACACCGCTCTACTTTTATCAATTTCCTTAGTCACTTTCTCGAAAAAGTCAATCAGGTTTGTGAGAAATGAACTGCCCCCCAGATAGCTGTACTGTATGTAATCAGACTGTTCTTCTCCAAATGCTCATAAATTCTGCTTTTAAGAATCACATACAAAGTTTGTCCACCACTGACATGCAGCTCTGGTCTATAATTCCCAGGATTATCCCTGTCTCTCGGTTTCTTTTTGCACTACTTTACTTTCCCTTTTCTATTTTATAATTATGATTGATAATGTAATTTTTTTATTATATTTACTTCAATTTGTACTCCAGGGAGCGCGAAGTGCAGAGTCAAATATCACTGTGATGATTGTACGCTCTAGTATTAATTGTTTGGTGACAATAAAGTAAAGTAAGAAAATAAGTAAGTACGTAATCCCTTTCTTCAACAAAGTAATAACATTTGAGTCCCTCCAGTCTTCTGCTACTCCTCCTGTGTCCAATGAGGGCGCAAAGATTATCACCAAGAGGGAACATTCTCTGCCTTCGCTTCCCGTAGCAACCAGGGTGTACCCCATTCGGCCTCGGGGCCTTTTGTCTTTTTTAAAAAGTTCGACAATATCCTATTTCTTAACGTTTTATGCTGTTTAAGGCTGTCCACACACAAGTCACGGTCTCTCTCAGAGGTGAATACTGAAGAAAACTATTCATTAAGGAACTCCCCTACCTCTTCCGACACCAGGCACATGGTTCCTCTTCTTCTACTCACTCTAGTCATCCTTCTGTTCTTCACCTAAGTGTAGAACGTCTTGGAGATTTCCTTAATCATACTCGCCAAGCTCTTCGCATTACCCCTTCTAGATCTCCCAAGTTCATTAGTCAGCTCCTTCCTGTCTGCTTCGTAACCCTCAAGAGTTCTGTCTGATATTTCCTTCAAAACTCTTTATTGAACTTCTTCTTTCCTCTTGGTGGGATGCTTCACATCTCTTGCCAACCATGCTTCCTTCTCCCTACTATACATGTTCAACTGGGAGAACCCTACCCAGAACCCCATTAGTGTTCGCTACACAACTTCCACATTTCCTTGTTCATTTCCCTGATAAAACTAATTCCCAATTTCTACTCACAAGCTCATGTATTATAGCATCATAATTTCCTCTCCTTCAAAACAATCTGCTCTTGTCCCTCTCCAAGTGTATGGTAAATTAGAGAGTCGTGAATGTGATTAGGGAGGAGCAATCTGACACCTGCCCTGTTCCATTGGCGAGCGCTAGATCCAGTAAGGCCTCTCTTCTAGTTAGCCTGTCCACATATTCAGGAATCCTTCATTAACAGACCTAACAAACTCCGCCCTGTCTAAATCTTTTGCATGTAAGATAATGGAATCATTATTCGGGAAGTGCGTGTTTTAGCAGCTTTCCAAAATCGACCTGCCGACCTACTCCTCGATGTTCCTGTTGGTGGTGTGCGCTGTACAATACTCCCATTAGATAGACTGCAACTCCTCCTATTTCTGAATTCCACCCACGGCGACTCAATAAACGATCTCTCCACGACTTCCTCACTTTCTGTATCTGCGATACTATCCCTGATTAGCAATACCACTCCTCCATCTCTATTACCTCCCTCCCTGACCCTTTTCGAGTTATTTGAACGTGGGAACATCCAGCAGCTTTTCCTGCCTTTGTGACAACCATATTTTGGTTTATATTTTGGATCGGGAACGACATCGTTTCCTACAAGAATAAAAAGACAAATACATGTTATCATCGAATTTTACCTCATACCTTTCCAATGCAAATAATTTTCCACACTTCACTGGGAATCAGTTGGGAATTTTCTTCCCTCCCAACGTTCGCTTATGGTGACAAGAACTTCCAATCTCACTGATAACTGTCCATGAAAAGTCAAAGAGAAAAGTATAAAGAATAAATGATCAAAGGAGAAAGACTTTCTTAACGAATAGCCAAAATACATAGGCGTCCAATCACCATGCCAATGGAACTGCAATGAAAGTTGATCAGATGACAGAGTGCACAGATGAGAGGTGGAATTAGTAGATGTTTTCAGAAGCTTACAGTCTGTAAATCATAGAACTCTACGACATGAGCAACTGCTTTGAGCGTCCTTTGGACTCGGACCCCAGGTTCCCTCTAATCCTCCACACTGCCAAGAATCATACCATTAATATTATATTCTGTCATCACATTTGACCTACCAAACTGAACCACTTCACACCTTTCTGGATAGAACTCCATCTGTCACTTCTCAGCCCAGTTTTGCATCCTATCAATGTCCCGGTGTAACCTCTGACAATTCTCCACACTATCCACAACACCTCCAACTTCTGTGTCATCAGCAAACTTCCTATCCCATCCCTCCGATTCCTCATCCAGGTCATTTATAAAAATCACGAAGAGTAAGGGTCCCAGAACAGATCCTTGAGGCACTCCACTGGTAACCGACATCCATGCAGAATATTACCCGTCTACAACCACTCTTTGCCTTCTGTGGGCAAGCCAGTCCTGGATCCACAAAGTGATGTCCCCTTCGATCACATGCCGCCTTACTTTCTCTATAACCCTTGCAAAGGGTACCTTATCAAATGCCTTGCTGAAATCCATTTTCACTATATCTGCTGCTCTTCATTCATCAATGCGTTTAGTCACATTCTCAAAAAAATAATCAATCAGGATCATAAGGCACGACCTGCCCTTGACAAAGACATGCTAACTACTCCTAATAATATTATACCTCTCCAAATGTTTTTAAATCCTGTCTCTCCGGATCTTCACAATCAGCTTATCAACCACTGAGGTAAGACTCAATGGCCTGTAATTTCCATGGTTATCGGAACTCTCTTTCTTGAATAAAGGAACAACATCCGCAAACCTCCATTCCTACAGAACCTCCCCCTTGCCTACTGATGATGCAAAGATAATCGCCAGACGCTAAGCAATCTTCTCCCTCACCTCCTACAGTAGCATGGGGTACATTTCGTCCGGATCGGGCGACTGATCCAACTTGATGCTTTCCAAAAGCTCCAGTACATCCTCTTTCTTAATATCTACATGCTCAAGCTTTTCAGTCTGCTGCAAGTCATCACTGCAATCACCGAGATCCTTTTCTATAGTGAATACTGAAGTAAAGTAGTCATTAAGTACCTTTGCTATTTCATTTAGTTCCATACACACTTCCCCATAGTCATATCTGATAGGTCCTATTCTTTCACGTCTCATCCTCTTTCCTCATACTTGTAGAATGCCTTGGGGTTTTCCTTAATACTGCCCGCTAAGACCTCCTCATGGCCCCTTCTATCTCTCCTAATTCCCTTCTTAAGCTCCTTCCTAGTAGCCTTACAACCTTGCAGATCTCTAACATTACCTAGCTCACTGAACCTTTTGTAAGTTTTCTTTTCTTCTTGAATAGATTTATTTCAGCCTCTGTACACCACGGTTCCTGTACTCTACCATAAATTCCCTGTCTCATTGTAACGTACCTGTACAGAGCTCAACACACATATCCCCTGAAGATTTGCTACATTTCTTCCGTACTTGTCCCTGAGAACATCTGTTTCCAATTTAAGTCTCCAATTTCTTCCCTGATAGCCTCATAATTCCCCTTACTCCAATTAAATGTTTTCTAACTTGTCTGGTCCTATCTCTCTCCAATGCTATTGTAAAGAAGATAGGAACTATGATCACTATCTCCAAAATGCCCTCCCGCTGAGAGATTTGACACCTGACCAGGTTCATTTCCCATACCAAACCAAGTACAGCCTCTCCTCTTGTAGGCTTATCTACGTACTGAATGAAGAAACCTTTCTGAACAAACCTAACAAACTTCAACCCATCTAAGCCCCTCGCTCTAGGGAGATGCCAATCCATATTTGTAAAATTAAAATCTCCCATCACGACATCTCTGTTATTATTACACCTTTCCAGAATCTGTTTCCTTATCTGCTCCTCGATATTCCTGTTACTATTGGGCGGCCAATAAAAACACCCAGTTAAGTTATTGAGCCCTTCCTGTTCCTAACCTCCACCCACAGAGACTGCGTAGAAAATCCCTCCATGGTGCCCGCCTATTCTGCAGCTGTGACACTGTCTCTGATCAACAGTGCCACGCCCCCACCTCTTCTGCCTCCCTCCCTGTCCTTTCTGAAACATCTAAAACCCGGCACTTGAAATAACCAATCCTGTCCCTGAGACATCCAAGTCTCTGTAATTGCCAACACATCATATCTCCAAGTACCAATCCACGCTCTAAACTCATCTGCTTTGTTCACAACTCTCCTTGCATTAAAGTAGACACAACTCAAGCCTCCGGTCTGAGCGCGTCCCTTCTGTGTCACCTGCCTATCCTCCCTCTCGCACTGTGTACAAGCTTTCTCTATTTGTGATCCAACATCCTCTTCCCCAGTCTCTTCAGTTCGGTTCCCACCCTACCCCCAACAATCTTAGTTTAAAATCTCCCCAGTAGCCTTAGCAAACCTCCCCTCCAGGATACGTCTCAACTTCATAGAAAGACACAAATAACATGGACGTCACGTGGGTGCGGGGCAAAATAGCTGCATGTTAGTGGAGCTCCGACGACCCAACATAAAATTCTATCAATTAGAGCATATTTATCCCGCCTTCTTCGGATACAGCTTTTCTAGAGTTCAAACTGCTTTTGTACTGAAAAATAACAACTTTGCGAGATAATTCGGGACGATGCCAAGACCTTCGAAGAGCGCTACAGCGAGCCACGTGGCTACAAGACAGGGCCCGCAATCCGAAGATCAAGGCAGGCTAACGACACAGACGGACTAAGGCTCCAACATGGAGAATTTACTGGTTTAGGTTAGTCGTATAAGTTCCATTCTGCTCGGGGTGGCTACTGATTTATCTACAATTAAAGAAACGACAACGGAGTTGAAGAACTCCGTCAATGCCATTCAACAGAGGCTGACGGAAGCCGAGGTCGCCTCTCCAGCGTGGAGGACACCACTGTGCAGCTGGTGGGTGCTAGCGAGCAGAATAATAAACGCTTGGACCTGCTGTGGAACCGTGTCGAGGAGCTTGAGAACAGGAGCGGACGGAACAACGTCAGGCTGGTCGGTCTAAAGGAGGGTGTGGAAACGGGCGGTCTGATTAAGTGTGTGCAAAGAATCATGTCGGAGGGATTTGGCATCGAACTGAAAGCAGAGTTTGAGATTGAGAGGGCGCATCGGGTCCCGGCTCCGAGGTCGGGCGAGGATCGCCCCTACCCCCAGGTTGGTCTTAATACGATTCTTGCGCTCTTCGGCCAGAGAGAAAGTGCTGCAAGCGGCCATAGCAAAAAGAGGAGTTGAGTGGGAGGGATACAAAGTCTCCTTCTTTCCGGATATGTCCAGCGAATTGGCTGAGAAACGGAGCGCATTTACTACGGCTCAGAAAATGCTGCAAAGAGTCAACCTGAGGTATACACTCGCTTATCCAGCAGTTCTACGATTCACGTGGAAAGGAAAGAACACGTTCTTTACTACTGCTGCAGAAGCAGTCAAATTCATTCAGGAAAAGTGCGGCGCTGCCACTGACTGAGAGACAGTAATAGGTGGAGATAACTTTTTAGGTACAACAGGATGGGTGGGGAGCCAGATAAAGCGGTCTGATTAGTGCTAGGCTTACTAGCTGGCACGGTACTTCGCGGACCATATCATGTGTCTTTTTCTTTTCCGATTCTTGTAGAGTTTATCCTGCCTATTTGCTTTTATTTGTTAGTTAATCTGGCAGGAATATATTATCGCTATGTTTTTAGGTTCTGTTGGTTGTTTAGTTGTTCGAAAGCGCAGCATTTGCAGTGGATAAAAAATCTGGAGGCAGAAATAACCACATTGGAAACGGTCTTATCAAGACAATATACCGATGACTTATACAAAGATCTGTGCAATTTGAAATTCCAGCTAAATAACATACATAACAAAGAAGCAGAATATGCATTATTTAGATTAAAAACAAGTTTCTATGAAGGTGGTGACAAAGCTGGTAAGCTGCTGGCACGATATTTAAAGCAGCAGAAGACGAATAGTGTTATACCTGTAATTAAGAAAGGGGACACATTAGTGTCATCATCAAAAGAAATAAACGAAGTCTTTCAACAGTTCTATGATCGTATATATGCATCACCGTTTAATCATGACCAGGAGGAACTGAATCAGTTTTTTGCTAACAGAAAATTGCCTACATTATCCCCACAACAAGCTGAGTCCTTGGATGCCCCAATTACTGAGGATGAGGTCAGACGGGCTATTGCAGCTATGAAAGTGGGGAAATCTCCAGGTATGGATGGCTTCCCAGCTGAATATTATTAGAAATTTCTGGACATATTGGCTCCTATTCTAACAAAAATCTATTCAGTAGCATTTAATTTGGAATCTTTACCTAATACATTTAATGAAGCATTAATTCGTTGATCCCAAAAAAAGACAGGGATGCAATAGACCCTTCCAATTATAGGCCTATAAGCTTAATTAATGTGGACTGTAAGATACTGACTAAAATACTGGCTTCGCGATTAGAGAAAGTATTACCATCTATAATTAACTCTGACCAGGTTGGCTTCATTAAAGGCAGATCCCCAACTGACAATTTAAGGAGATTACCGCACTTAACATGGCTGAACTCCCCAAGTAGTATCCCAGTTACTGCCATCTCCCTGGACGCTGAAAAGGCCTTTGACAGGGTTGAGTGGAGATTTTGAACCACGGCCTTGTCATTCTTTGGGTTTGACTCTGTCTTTAATCATGGATTAGAATTTTGTATAAAAACACAAAGGCTGCAGTTATTTCAAATGGTATCATATCCCCATTTTTCAACATTTCACGGGGTACACTCCAAGGCTGCCCCCTCTCCCCACTGTTATTTACGATTTTTTTTTTGGAACCGTTGTAGGTCGTGATTAGAGCAGATCCAGATATTAGAGGGGTGAAGGGAGGCGGAAAGGAGCAGAAGTTGATGCTATATGCTGACGATATTTTATTACAGATTAGTGACTCTCCTTATTCCTTACCCCCACTAATGAAAACAATTCAATTATGTTCTGAAGTGTCTGGTTATAAAATCAACTGTAGTAAATTTGAGGCTATGCCAATGTCAAAATTGTGTTATTCAAATTCAGTATCTCACTTTAATTTTAGATGGGTGCCAGTTGGAATGATGCATCTCGGGGTCAAACTCAGTCAGAATTTGGATGAAGTAATTACTTTAAATTCTGATCCATTATTGAGTAGGATAAGAAATAATCTGGCTAAGTGGGGTGTACTGCGACTGTCACTCTGGGATAAAGTCAATGTAGTTAAAATGTTCAGGGCACCTCAGTTTAACTATCTTTCTATGATGCTTCCTTTAAATATTTCAGATTTGATCGACAAGCAATCCAACAAAATTATTATTGACTTTCTATGGGATAAGAAGAAGCCCAACATTAAAATGAGTAAGATGTGTATGTCCAGTGACATGGGTGGGCTCAGTCTACCAGACGTCAGGGCATATAAATTAGCCTTTGAAATGACCAAGTTAGCTAAACTTTGGGACAGGCAGATTTTGATTTAGATTGTGTAGTTATAGAACGGAGCTTGGCTGCACCACATTCTCCCCTTAACATTCTCTCACAACATGTGGAAAACAACACTAATCTAAATCCTATACTATTTCACTCAAGGGGTGTGTGGAGTACAATTCATAAATCTTGTAAAAATGTCACATTTAAATCAGTTATACTCCTCGCTCTGGAATGACCCTGTGAAACGCATTGGGAAAAGAATCGTGTACTGGAAAGAATGGAAGATTAAAGGTGTAAATACAGTAGGTGATCTCTGTGAGATTGGGATTTTTATGTCGTATTTGGATTTGCAGAGGAAATATAACTTTGTAGATAAAGGGAATTTCTGGAAGTATTTACAAATAACATAGTAGCATATTCAACAATGGTGGCCCACAAAGTAACCCTTTAACTGAATACCTTACACTACCACAGGAAGTTCATAAAGCATCAGTGTTATATAAAATGTTCAGGCACTCTGTGGGTGAACCGTGTAACAATCTTAAAGCAGTATGGCAGAAGGATCTTGGAAGTGATATTGAAGATAATGAGTGGTCAAATATTTTATCAAATGTGGGTAGACATATTGGGGAAGCGAGAGGGAAATTTATTCAGTATACGATAGTACACAGATATTATTGGACACCAACTAAACTCTACAAAATGGGGATTGTTGATCATCGTTTATGCTGGAAATGTGAAAATGAGGTGGGCACATTTTTTCACATGATTTTGGAGTGTTCCATGGTTCGTCCATGTTGGTGGAAAGTTCTTGATTTGTTGGGGAATTGGTCGGGTCCTACACTGCCCTTGTGCCCACGGCTTTGTCTCCTGGTTGATAGGAGAATGATACCTAATGTAAACCATGACAAATGTACTATTTTAAAGGCGGGTCTCATCACAGCTGCAAGAATTATATTGCAAAACTGGAGAAAAACCAGATGTCCCACTGTGAGGGAATGGACTGAGGGAATGGTTAAGATTTGATCATATGAACACATGTTGGGAAGAATTAACAGTGAGGGAAAAGTGCAAGATGCGTAGGATCAACTTTGGTTGTATGTTAATTTAAACTTAAATTAGAAGATTTTTTTCTGTTTCGTAATTTTATATGTTTTCCTGCCATGGGATGTCTGTATAAATATGCTGTACTGTATCTGCTCTATGATATTCTGTGCTGCTTTGTAAACTAAGAATAAATACTAATAAAAATTTGAATTACAAAAAGAACACAAATAAATCGACCTAAGATAAGGGGCGTATTATTGAGTCTCACTGAAACACTGCAAAGGAGAAACTTCCACTGAAAATCTGCAACATTTTCCATCGATATTCCAAGTATGTTTCACTACAGAATTCCCTTCGTACCCGCCACCCTCAGTGAAACGCCAAACAGTTGCATTGTCTGTCCACCATCACAAGCGCTTCAGCTCATCCGTGCAGCCAACACTTTAAATGCATTGTGGCAATTAATCGTAAAGGCGTTTTACATCGACGTCAAAAGCCTATAACATGCAACACGGGAAAGCTTTTACCGGAACAGTTTAACACAATATTCTGTGGATTATATTGATGAAACATGAGGATGAATTTCCGAGTTATACTTTGGGGCTGCGTGGAAATGTGCAAATGTCAGTGACAGTGAATAGGTCATAAATTGGTAAATTTTCAAATTGCTTAAATGTTGTCACATGTACAGAGGTGCAGAGAACAAACTGTTTCATAGGCCATTCATGCCGATCAGTTCATCAGTGCATTGAGATAGCACAAACGAGCAGAATAAATGTTACAGTTACAGGGAAAGTGCAGTACAGGTAGGCAGTAAGGTGCAAGGGTTTAACGGCATAGAATGTGAGGTCAAGAGTCTATCTGATCGCAGTAAGGAAACATTTAGTGGTCACGTAACACCGAGACAGACACTGTCTTTGAGCTTGGTGGTAAGTGCCTTTAAAGCTTTTGGATATTCTGCCCGATGGGATGGGGGAGGAGAGACAATGTCCGTGATGGATGAGGTCTTTGCCTATATTGGCTGTTTTGCCGAGACAGCAACAGTGTACACAGAATCCATGGAGAGGAGTTGGTTTCCGTGATGTGCTGAGCTCTATGCGCAACTCTTTAGTTTATTTCAATTACCAGCAGAGCAGACACCATACCCAGCCGTGCTGCATCCAGACACAATTCATCGATAAAAATTGCTGAGAGTCAAAGTTAGAGCCCCGGTTAGCGCACTTTGCCGTGACATCTACGTGGTTGGACCAGGATAGGTTGTTGGTGACGTCCACTCCACTGAACTTGAATTTCTCAACCCTCCCGATCTCAGCATCGTTTACATAGTTGACCCGCCCATTTCCTGAAATCAAGATCCAATGCATTCGTGAGTAGAGATCTGATGAATATATATTTCAGTGGCTTTGCAGTCTTCCACAGTTCTTAAGGAGCAGCTTCGAAAGCCCTGAACAGGACTTGTGTCCGAAAGCATTTGACTTCTGATTCTTATCAGCTTCACCATGGCTGAATGGGTCCTGGTTCTTGCGGCGTTTGTGTCCTGTTTGTTCAGTAAGTAGAATACTTACTCCTTTATACTGTCCTTTATGTCGTGTTTTTTACTTAAGAGTTTTTAATAATTATTTGTTACTTTCCCCAGCTGCAAACGCGGAGATGACTTTGACTCCTCAGTCTCCGTCCGTATCGGCGACTCCGGGTAGAACCGTGAAAATCACCTGTACCATGTCAGGGGGCAGCATCGGCAGCTACTACGCGAGCTGGTACATGCAGAAACCAGGCAGAGCCCCAGTTTTTGTGTTGTATGATAGCTCCACGAGAGGATCGGGAATTCCAGATCGATTCACTGGTTCCACAGACTCATCGAGCAACCAAATGCATTTAACCATCACCAACGCTCAAAGGGAGGACGCCGCCGATTATTACTGTGGTGTCCAGTATAAAAGTAGCCCGTACACATTCACCTTTGGGAGAGGAACCAAACTGAATTTCAACAGTAAGTAAATATTTGTTGGGATCTAATCACCTTTTGATTTTGTTTGGTTTCTTTTTTCGTTTGACCCTTGGAATAATATTATCAATCCTGATGCTTCGGTCTGATTTACAGTCCGCCTCTCATTGTATCTTTACAATACCGCAGGCAGAAAACTAGCGCATATGCATCCTGTTTGCTTGGTAGGGTTACTTAATTTAGCAGAAAAGTATCTGCAAAACAACCTGAGTTCATTGCCATGACATTTTTAAAATAGCTTCGTGAATAGATGCTTCGTGCTGTTACCGAGTGTATCTTAAAAGTGTCCCAGGGAACAGATGTATTAAAATATATTCACAACAGTGAGGTTTTGCATTAGACAACCGAGGTGAAGTCGTGTTTAGAGCCCACAAATTATTGTATAAATGATCTGAATGCCAATCGGCTGGAATATATTTTGTTAGTTTCTTAAAATTTATTTCTGCTAATATTACTTTATTTTGTGTGTATTGTGTTGTGCAACTTGGTCTCCTAAAACGTTGTTATGTTTGACCGTGTACATGTAAACAGTTGACTGACGATACAATTTATCCTGAACCTGAAGCTTAATGGGGACCAGAGCCGAGCTGTGAATGTTACCGAATTGCGATAGAGAATTTTTATTTCCTTAAGACGGTAAAATATAGGAACAGAATTAGCGAATTCGACCCCATGAATCTGCTCCGTCATTAGATCATCGCTGGTATATTTTTCTCTCAAGATCATTCTCCTGACTTCTATCTATAACCTTTGACGTCGTTACTAATCAAGAGACTATAAAACTCAGTTTTAAATTTACCCAAAGACTTGGTCTCCACAGCATCCTTTGGGAATAAATACTACTTTACGGACAAATCAAATTCTCCTCATGTCAGTTCTAAAGGGCTATCCTTGTATTCAAAGGATTTTCTCTCAGGTCTACTCTCTCGCACTAAAGGGGGCATCCTCCCACTTCCACTCAATCTAGCTCTTTCAGTATTCGGTAGGTTAAAATGAGACTTCATCCTCCACACCCTCCCAACCCAACCCCCACCATTCCTCTGAAATCCAGCGTGTACAGGCCCAGGGCCATCAAATGCTCCTTATACTTTAACTCATTCATTGTCGCGATCTTTACTGTAAAACCTCCTCTGGTCCCTCTCCAATGCCAGCACATCCTTTCTTTGATATGTGACCCCAAAACTACTCACAATACTCTAAATCTGCTCTGGCTATTGTCTTTTAAAACCTTAGCATTACATCCTTGCTTTTATATTCTACTCATCTCGAAATAAATACTATGCTTGGTATTCGTGCTGATAGCGAGTGCTTCCTAGGAATTGCCCAAGGAACAGGTGTACCTGCAGGATGACTTCCAAGTCTCCTTGCGCCTCCGACTTCTTAATTCGATCTCCGTTTAGAAGAAGTCTGTACCTTTATTCCTTCTACCATTGTCCACGAGCATACAATTTCCTACACTGTACTCCATCTGTCACATCTTTGCCCATTCACCTAATCCGTCAAGATCATTCTGCAGACTCCTACTGCCTCAACACTGTCTACTCCTCCACCTGTCTTTGCATCATCCGCAAACCTGGCCACTAATCCATAAATCCCGTCGTTCAGATCATTACCTTCCAGCATGAAACGTAGCAGGCTCAACACCGATCCTTGCAGAACACCACTAGTCACCGGTAGCCAACCAGAAAAGATTATCCTCACGCTTTTCTCCTGCCAGTCAGCCAATGCTCCATCTATGCCTGTGATACCACGTACTCTTATCGTGTTCAGCAGCCTGATGTGTGACACTTTGTCAATGGTCTTCAGAAAATCCAAGTCAATAACATCCACTGACTCTTATTTGTCTATCCTGCCTGGTATTTTCTCAAGGAATCTCAACAGATTTGTCAACTAAATTACCCCTTAAGGGAACCATGCTGATCACGGCTGATTTTATCGTATGCCACCAAGTACCTAGAAATTTCGTCCTTACTAATGGATTCTAGCAAACTCAATATATTTAAATTTCGATTAAACATCAGCATGTTTACTAGGAAATTAACTGACGTCAGGCTAACTGGCCCATAATATCCTGCATTTTGCGTCCATTTCTTCTCAGAATGTGGAGTAATATTTGTGAGTTTCCAGTCCTGCGGACCCATGGGCCCATTCTTGAAAGATTGTTACTAATGCCTTTCTAATCTATCCAGCTACCGCCTTCAGAATCCTGGAGTGTAGTCCATCTGGTTTATCGACTTATATAACTTCAGATCTTTCAGCCTCCCAAGCTCCTTCTCCTTTGTCATAGCAACTGCTATCACTTACGTTTAATTTCCATTAATGCTTAATTTCGATCTTTGTTTCCTCAACTTGATCTTTTCACGTTACTTCAGCTCCTCTTGTTCTATACCTATTAACCTGAAGTCATTAAGATTCTGGTGCTCCGTTCTAACTTCTATCCAATTTGCCTTCAGCACGACGCCACCCCAGAGCCCACCTCGGCCTCTCCAATGTGTTTGACCTTCTGCACCGTTTCAGTGTAAATGTCTCAGCTTTGATATCAAATTATCACTCAGCCCACCTGTTTTGTTTACATTTCAAACTCTCCAGACCTGCAGGCCACTGAGCATCTATCTTTTGGATACCTGATCATTACCGTACTAAGTGATCTCTCCATGAATAACAACTCTGAGGTCAGAAACTCTGGAAAATCGCTCTTTAGCTTTGTGCCTTGTCGCTGCGTTTTCCTACGAGATACTACCGTAAAACGATTTCTTTATAAATTCTGTTTTGTAGTCTTGATATCTTATTGTGTGAATGAGTTCAACTTTTCAAATTAATGGAAAAACTGATTATAAAAACAATGACCCAGATATCCACATCTTCTGGATTTCATAGACCTCTGAGAGTTGTTATCGGGCTTTTCTTCACTGTGTATCACCCCGGTCCAAACAACCCTTTCGGAATTAATTGAGGGACTAAAAACTAGAAAATCCAAGTATAAAACCTTAACTGGTATTATTTACTCCCATTAAAATACTTCCATGATTTTTAGCCATTCACAATCCCTCCTTTACTGCGGCGAATTGCGGCATCTCCGAGAAGAGACAAAGGCACAGTATGTCACTCAAATCCACTGCCTCATCTCTTGCTTTTTACGTGAATAGCTGCGACATTTCGGAATTTTGCCACGCGCTTTGTCATATCTCTTTCAGGGTTTCGTATTGGTTCTGTGATTCATGTCTTTACGAGTTTAACATCATGGAACATGCCAATAATCTGTCACGAAAGTTTGATTCCAATTTATATCAATTAATAATTCATTTCCCTGCACTTCTTTCTATTTACAGGTCCGCGAAAACCCGCCGTATCCGTCCTCCGACCGTCTGCGGAAGAAGTTCATGGACAAGGCACCGCCACTCTGGTGTGTTTAGTGAGCGGGTTTAATCCGGCCGCTGTGAATATCGAGTGGACTGTGGACGGCAGTACGAGAAGGAATGGCGTTGAAACCAGCCGGATCCAGCAGGACGCGGACAACACGTTCAGTGCGAGCAGTTACCTGACTCTGCCAGCCTCAGACTGGAACTCACACGAGCTTTACTCCTGCGTGGTTAAACACGAGACTCAGGCAACCCCATTTCAAACAAACATCGCGCGATCCAGCTGTATGTAATACAAAATGTTTAGACGCTGTTTCTTTAAAATAAAACAAACGAATTTCATGTACAGATGTTAAATTTTTGATTGTAGCTGACACATTTCGCAACCGGGAGAAAACATGTATTGTGTCCTACTGGACGTTCTTAAATAGCATTCGTTCTGAAATTAATATCATCCATGTAATTTTATCCCGAAGTAATTAAAATCTACCCAATCTACTGTGGCGTTTTTGCCTTGTTCAATATGTCCGACAAGAGCATTATTTTTCAACAGTTTGCATAGATAGTGAAGATGATCAAACTTTGACATTCGATGAAATAAAATTGACAACGTCGCTTGCACGTTGTGCTAGCTATTGGGTAGGTTTTCCTCCCGAAGAAACCATAATCACTATGACTACATCAGGACAAATGGTGTAATTACTTGTCAGCGAAATTTACATACATAGTAAAAGAAATACTGATACTGCCTTTATTTGAACATCGTAGGCATATTCGATTTCCAGTTTTAGCATTGTATTCTTCATGGAAATGGTTTTTCTACAGCTCGTCATATTCGGGGAGACAAGGGCTTCTGTACCCTGTGTAAGCAGCAGCGCAGAGCAGAATAGCACTTACTAGAGTTCAAACTAACGAAATTCTTGCTCAAGTGTACTTCAGAACTACAGGTTTCATTCGAGGTGATTTGGGCTTACGATACCTAACAAACATTGAAAATGGTAGTCCAAAGCATTTCTAGTAAATACAGTGAGACGGTGGTTGATTATCTAAAGCTATTTCGGGATTCAAAACAGTGAAGCACTGAAGATATCGCACCGACATTTGTACATTAGTTTGTACAATATATATAATGATAGCTTTCTGTGTGTAATGTGGAACACCGTGGCCATAGTATAGAGGTCGAGAGAACGGTATCGTAAAAATAAGATAAATATGTCCAATAAATAACGTAAAAGCTCATTTTCAGGCGAATGAGAATACGGATTGGACTCACGTCACTCTAATTGATTATACAAGTTGCATTATCTCGATAAGAAAAGAATAGCAAGAGCAAGTTTGCAACTAATCATTGAAATTTATACATGGGTTATTGAAACGGGGACATTAATATCACGTGGTCTTCATCAGTCACTCTGGACTGAAGCCGTTGGACTTCCCTTCTCTGAATATGGAAGGCCTAAGGAGTACCCTGTGGCTTTACAGCTGCACAGACCAACCATTGCTCTGTGCAGGACATTTTTACACGGCCTGTAAACTGCGCAGTACTTTAAAACCACATTATATAAAAGTAAATTCCAGTATCGCACCAGAAAGTCTGTGTGCGCGGGGGCATTCCAGTTACTGCGCGGCAGGTGCACGGTTGTACTTGGTGTGGCAGACCATTCAGTGTTGTGATAGGACGATAAAATGACCAGAACTGCGCTGGGATATTTTGGCAAAGGGCGTGGCTCACTTCAAACTATACAGAGAAAGATATGAATGATCGCGGTTGGTATGATTTAAAAGCGTATACAGAAACGTTAACCATAGCACAGACCTTTTGGCCCACGATCTTTTGCCCACATTTTAACTTAATCCAAGATCAATCTAACCATTCCCTTCCACAGAGCCCTCCAGTTTTTTATTCATCCATTGGCCTAAGAGCTTCTTAAATGTCCCTGATATATATTTGCCTCTACCACCACACTGGCAAGACATTCCACGAACATAACACTCTTTGTAAAGAATATACCTCTGACACCCTCTATATTTTCGTCCAATCACTTTAAAAGTCTGCCCTCTCGAATATACCACTGCCACCCTAGGCAAAAGGCACTGGTTATCCTTTCTATCTACTCCTCTTATCTTATGCATCCCTGTCAGGTCGTCTTTCAACCGGCTTCATTCCAAAGCGAAAAGCCCTAGTTCATTCAACCTATCCTGATCAGACATGTTCTCTAATCCAAGCAGCATCATGGTAAATCTCCTCTAAACCCTCTCTACAGCTTCCACGTGCTTCCTATTCTGACCAGAATCAAACACCACAATGTAGGTGTGGTCTAACCAGAATTTTATGGAAATACAACATTAGCCGGCGGCCCTTAAACTCGATCCCTCGACTAATGCAGTCTATATGCCTTCTAAACAACCCTATTGACCTGCGCGGCTATTTTTGAGGGATCTATGTGAGTGGACCCCAGGATCCCTTTGTCCTCTACACTGCTAAGAATCTTCTCTTTAACCTTGTACTCCGCCTTTGTTTTCGCTCTTCCAAAGTCCATTATTTCACATTCTTCCGCATCGAAAGCCATCTGATACTTGACAGCCCAGCTACGCTTCCCATCAATGATCCCATTGTAAGCTACGACAATCTTAACCACAGCACCAACAGCCTTGTGTCAACTGTCCCATCGCCCTGTCCTTAGACCATAGCTCTCCATACCCCTCCCATCCATATTCTTTTGATATTTAAAACTTGTATTAAACATTGAAATCGAATCGCATGCACTACTTCCACTGGCATCTCGTT
The DNA here is from genome assembly GCF_048418815.1 of Hemitrygon akajei. Taxonomy (NCBI): domain Eukaryota; kingdom Metazoa; phylum Chordata; class Chondrichthyes; order Myliobatiformes; family Dasyatidae; genus Hemitrygon; species Hemitrygon akajei. The sequence goes on along the minus strand of NC_133132.1, from coordinate 29,754,743 downwards.
CCACACTCTCACTACTCTCTGTGAAGAAGCTCCTCCTCATGTTTCCCCTAAACATTTCACCTTTCACCCTCAGCCCCTGACCTTGAATTCTAGTCTCACCCAACCCGAGTGTGAAAAGCCTGCTTACATTTACCCTATCTATTCCCCACATCATTTTGCATATCTCTATCCAATCTCCACTCATTCTCTTATGCTCCAAGTAAGAAAGTGCCAACCTCTTCAACCTTTCCTCATAACTTAGGTCCTCAGGTCAAGAAATCATCCTTATAAATTTCCTCGGTACTCTTTCAATTTTGTTGACATCTTCGCTGAAAGTAGGAAGGTATCCAGAGCAGCACACAATATAGGAACGCCTTACTAACATCCATGTACAGACGTCTGACAGACAGACAGACATACTTTATTGATCCCGTGGGAAATTGGGTTTCGTTACAGTCGCACCAACCAAGAATAGTGTAGAAATATAGCAATATAAAACCATAAATAATTAAATAATAATAAATAAATTATGCCAAGTGGAAATAAGTCCAGGACCAGCCTATTGGCTCGTGGTGTCTGATACTCCGAGGGAGGAGTTGTAAAGTTTGATGGCCACAGGCAGGAATGACTTCCTATGACGCTCAGTGTTGCATCTCGGTGGAATGAGTCTCTGGCTGAATGTACTCCTGTCCCTAACCAGTACATTATGGAGTGGATGGGAGACATTGTCTAAGATGGCATGCAACTTGGACAGCATCCTCTTTTCAGACACCACCGTTAGAGAGTCCAGTTCCAACACCACCACCACCCCCCCACGAACTTCACTGGCCTTACGAATGAGTTTGTTGATTCTGTTGGTGTCTGCTACCTTCAGCCTGCTGTCCCAGCACACAACAGCAAACGTGATATGTACGTCATATTATGTATATGTACATATATGTACGCTCTACTTTTATTAACTTCTATAGTCACTTTCTCGAAAAAGTCAATCAGGTTCGTGAGACAGGAACTGCCCCTCAAAAAGCTGTACTGTATGTAATCAGGCTATGCTTCTGCAAATGCACATAAATTCTGCCTTTAAGAATCAGTTCCAAAGTTTCACCACCACTGACATGAAGCTCCGGTCTATAATTCCCAGGATTATCCCTAACCCATTTCTAAAACAAAGTAATAATATTTGAGACCCTCCAACCTTCTGCTACTCCTCCTGTGTATAATAACAGCGAAAAGATTATCACCAAGAGGGAACATTCTCTTCCCTCGCTTCCCGTAGTAACCAGGGTATACCCCATTCGGCCCCGGAGCTTTATGTCGTTTTTCAAAAGTCCGGCAATATCGTATTTCTTAACATCACATGTTCTAGCATGTCAGCCTGTTTTAGGCTGGCCACACACAAGTCAAGGTCCTTCTCAGTGGTGAACACTGAAGACATTAATTCATTAAGGAACTCCCCTACCTCCTCCGACTCCAAGCACATAGTTCATTTTCTTTTACTCACTCTAGTCATCCTTCTGTTCTTCACCTACGTGTAGAACGTCTTGAGGTTTCCCTTAATCTTACTCGCCAAGCTCTTCTCATTCCCCTCCTCTAGCTCTCTTAAATTCATTATTCAGCTCCTTCCTGGCTGCTTCGTAACACTCAAGAGTTCTATCTAATCTTTCCTTCAAAAACCTTTAGTCAACTTCTTTTATCCTCTGGGTGGGATGCTTCACATCTCTTGTCAACCATGCTTTCTTCTCCCTACCATCCATGTTCTACTGGAAGATGCTACCCAGAACCCCACTAGTGTTCCCTACACAACATTCACATTTCCTTGTTCATTTCCCTGATAATATTAATTCCCAATTTCTGCTCACAAGCTCATGTATTATAGCATCATAATTCCCTCACCTTCAAAACTATCTGCTCTTATCCCTCTCCAAGGGATTGGTAAATTCGAGAGTTGTGATCACCCACGAGCAATCTGAAACCTGGCCTCTTCCATTGGCTAGCACTCGATCCAGTAAGGCCTCTCTTCTAGTTTGCCTGTCCTCATATTCAAAAACCCTTAATTAACAGACCTAACAAATTCTGCTCTGTCTAAATTCTTTTGCATGTAAGATATGCCGATCATTATTAGGGAAATACGTGTTTTAGATAGATAGATAGATAGATAGATAGATAGATACTTTATTCATCCCCATGGGGAAATTCAACATTTTTTCCAATGTCCCATACACTTGTTGTAGCAAAAACTCATTACATACAATACTTAACTCAGTAATAATATGATATGCATCTAAATCACTAACTCAAAAAGCATTAATAATAGCTTTAAAAAAGTTCTTAAGTCCTGGCAGTTGAATTGTAAAGCCTAATGGCATTGGGGAGTATTGACCTCTTCATCCTGTCTGAGGAGCATTGCATCGACAGTAACCTGTCGCTGAAACTGCTTCTCTGTCTCTGGATGGTGCTATGTAGAGGATGTTCAGGGTTTTCCATAATTGACCGTAGCCTACTCAGCGCCCTTCGCTCAGCTACCGATGATAAACTCTCCAGTACTTTGCCCACGACAGAGCCCGCCTTCCTTATCAGCTTATTAAGACGTGAGGCGTCCTTCTTCTTAATGCTTCCTCCCCAACACGCCACCACAAAGAAGAGGGCGCTCTCAACAACTGACCTATAGAACATCATCAGCATCTCACTGCAGACATTGAATGACGCCAACCTTCTAAGGAAGTACAGTCGACTCTGTGCCTTCCTGCACAAGGCATCTGTGTTGGCAGTCCAGTCTAGCTTCTCGTCCAACTGTACTCCCAGATACTTGTAGGTCTTAACCTGCTCCACACATTCTCCATTAATGATCACTGGCTCCATATGAGGCCTAGATCTCCTAAAGTCCACCACCATCTCCTTGGTCTTGGTGACATTGAGACGCAGGTAGTTTGAGTTGCACCATATCACAAAGTCCTGTATCAGTTTCCTATACTCCTCCTCCTGTCCATTCCTGACACACCCCACTATGGCCGTGTCATCAGCGAACTTCTGCACATGGCAGGACTCCGAGTTATATTGGAAGTCAGATGTGTACAGGGTGAACAGGACCGGAGAGAGTACGGTTCCCTGTGGCGCTCCTGTGCTGCTGACCACTGTGTCAGACCTACAGTCTCCCAACCGCACATACTGAGGTCTATCTGTCAAGTAGTCCACTATCCAATCCACCATGTGAGAGTCTACTCCCATCTCCGTTAGTTTGTGCTTTAAGATCTTGGGCTGGATGGTGTTAAAGGCACTAGAGAAGTCAAGGAATGTAATCCTCACAGCACAACTGACCCCATCTAGGTGAGAGAGTGATTTGTGCAGCAAATACGTGATAGCATCCTCCACTCCCACCTTCTCCTTATATGCAAACTGAAGCGGATCCCGGGCGTGCCTGGTTTGTGGCCTCAGATTCTGTATTATCAGCCGCTCCATGGTCTTCATCACGTGCGACGTCAAGGCAACAGGTCTGAAGTCATTCAACTCCTTTGGTTGTGGTTTCTTTGGTACCGGGACAATACAAGATGTTTTCCACTGTCTGGGTACTCTTCTCTGATCTAGACTCATGTTGAAGATGCGCTGTAGTGGTTCTCCCAGTTCAGTTGCACAGGCCCTCAGTAATCGTGGGGAAACTCCATCCGGTCCAGCCGCCTTGCTGGTACAGATCTTCCTCAGTTGACCTTCCACCTGTGCAGCCGTAAACCTGGGCGTGGGCCAGGTCTCCTGTGAGTGGATATTTTCCTGTGAGGGAAGTAAGCCCTCACAGCTTTCCAAAATCGACCTGCCGACCTACTCTTCGATGTTCCTGTTGAGAGGTGTGCGCTGTACAATACTCCCAATAGAGTACACACAAAGTATACTGCAAATGCTGTGGACAAATCAACACATACAAACAGGCTGAATGGACTCAGCAGGTCGGGCAACATCCGTTGAAATGAGCAGTCAACGTTTCGGGCCGAGACCCTTCGTAAGGACTCAATAGAGTGACTGCAACCCTTCCTATTTCGGGAATGCGAATGGTTCCCCCAAGAATAAAAAGGCAAATACATGTTATCATTGTTCTTCACCTCATGGTTTTCCAATATCTTTCTTGATTTTCGAGCAACACGGGTGCGCGCTAATTGTTTCATAGAGACACAGGCCGTAGTTTGATTAAGAGTCTTGGAATGCGCAGTATCTCTACGTTTTAGCAGACGAGGATTCTCCTGTTGTAACTTCTTCAGACATGTCATTTCCGCGCACTCCTGCGCTGAAACTTTGATAAGAGTCACATCAATGGCTAACGTGCAAAATAAACCTTTATGGTAGAGGTGTAATATCTTCCCTGATCTAGATTGCTATTTATTACTAGATTTCATTGGTTAATTGTTCGGTCACAGCTGATGTTGATTAATCGTTTCGGCGTTGCTAATCCATTGCCTGTCTTCATCGGATGGACCATTATATAATCGCTTGTATATTCATTCATTCGTTGAAAGCACTTGTTAGAAGTCGAAGGAATTTCATTCAATATTTGAATCTGCCTTGAACGAGGGCAGAATAATAAGTGATAAAATGTTGTCATGGATAGAAAATTGATTGACTGACAAAAAATGAAGTTCAGACATTAATGGCCGAGTCTCTGGAATGATATATCTCACAATCTGTGAAACAATTCAGGTCCTTCCACTTGGCTGATGACAAAAACACAAATAGGTAATTACATTGTGAAGAGAAAGTCAAAAGGCTAGGGAGGGATATTGATAATCTAGTGGGTGAGCTAAGATCCGGCAAAGCAAAAAGAGGAAAAAGAGGAAAAAAGAGGAAAAGAGGGAAATAGAGTGACTGAGCTGGCATGAAAAATGCTTCAACAGCATATTTTCCAAACATTTGGAGATTGTAACCTTCCAAGTTGAAGAGGGGTAAGGGCATTTAGATCACGGTAGTATGTAATTCACAAAATGTTATTATTCAGGTGCAAGTAACTAAAAAGGCTGGGAACATGTTAAGGGAATTATGTGCAAAATTTGGGGGTGTTATGCTTCATGTGACAGGGCAATAAAGAAACAAATGTGGACTGTGTACTGAATTCTTCTTACTTAAAAATTATCTAAATGTGTTAGAAGTTCAGAGGAAGCTTACAAGAACGATTTCGTTGGTGGTTCGGTATCCTAGGAGAAACTGTGCATAGGCTCGACTTCTATCGATTGGAGTTCATCAGAGTTATGGCACTTGACTAAAATCTAGTAGTCCTTAATAACAATACGTATGCTTCATAAACCTTGTAGTCTGAAGCTCTAAGGCTCGAAGGGCTCATGACAATAAGTCCGGCACCTTACGTCTTGGGGAACCCGAGAGTATCACGTCTGAACACGAGACAGACAGATCTGGGGAATCCGAGACAGGCGATTCATCTCCCAACAAGGTTGGTCGTCTCGAGATAGACCAGATAAACTGGAGACAGACCTGACGAACTCGAGATACTCTTGGGGTTCCCGAGACAGGACTGGTCATCTCGAGATAGACATTGAATAAATTTGGGAAACATGAAATAAATCTGGGGAATATAGAATAAATCTCGGGAAAATCGAATAGTCCTCGGAAGCCTGGAGGGCCATGGCAGACCCAGGAACCTTTAACAACACTAACATTCTTGATAAAAGCCCTTAATGTGGTCTAGGCAAGCTCTAAACGTGGACTCGGAATTTGGTCTCCATAAACTCGGAATGAAGGCTCGAGACAGTCGGAAACCGAAGGAACTCCGGACGCCACTTTACAAGTTCCATTGGACCCTTATATCGCTGCGTTTTTTTAGTCACCGTGCAGAGTGAACGCAAGTGCCGAGAAAAAACAGGCTGCCAAATGGAGTCAGCGATCTTGCTTTATTCATAAGAGTTCCAACTGACAATCGGCGGCTCGGCAAAGCGACACCGAGAGAACTAACATTCTGAAAGCTAGGGCCAGCGAAATCAATAATTGGAAGACTGCTTAAATAATTACAGTACCCGGAAACACCATGTCAATCAAAATAAACTTTAATAAGTTTAAACAGAAAACGCAAGGGTTTAACGAGTCTCGTTAAGAGAACTATTCACAAATAAAGACTATTTAGAAAATTTGGTGCCCAATGCTCTAAGACTTCCTACACAGGTGCGAAGAACTCAAAACATCCGTTGTTAGGCGGGAATCCTTTATCGCCTTACTCAAAGTATGCACCATCATTCGACAGTTTTAAACCGAGCGTTCGTCTTCTCTTCTCACTTCGGCATTAGTCTCATTGCTGCAAATTCATACTAATATCACCTTAAATGGAATGTTTAGAGCGAGGTCTGTCTTTTGTTTTGTTTATGTACTTACCAAAACACTCTAGTCGTTATCTCTCAGGAAAGTAAGAAATTCGTCATTCTTGTTTAACTAGAACGGGCAACATAATATCATACGATGCAAATAATTTTCCACACTTCGTTCAGAATCAGTGAAAATTTTTCTTCCCTGCCGGCATTGCGCTATGATGACAGGTGCTTTTATTTTGACATTTAACTATCCATGAAAAGTCACGGGGAAAAGAATAAAGATTAAATGATAAAAGGAGAAAATCTTTCTTAACGAATAGCCAAAATAGAGAGGCGTCCAATCACCATGCCAATGGAACTGCAATGAAAGTTGATCAGATGACAGAGTGCATAGATGAGAGGCGGAATTAGTAGGTGTTTTCAAAAGCTTACAATCTGGAAATCATAGAAGTCTCAACTGCTTTGAGCATGAGCAACTGCTTTGAGCATCCTTTGAACTCGGACCCCAAGATCCCTCTGATACTCCACACTGCCAAGAGTATTAACATTAATACTATATTCTGCCATCACATTTGACCTACCAAAATGAACCACTTCACATTTATCTGGGTTGGACTCCAGCTGCCACAATTACAGCACGGAAACAGGCCACCTCGGCCCTTCTAGTCTGTGCCGATGCTTACACTATTGTTTGTATTAATTGGCTACTACGTGACAAGCCTCCAATTCGTTGATCTGTTACCTTATAACCTCTGTCCATACCAGTAATGCACAATCTACATTCTTTCATACGTCTAATTGGACCATGCCACACAATAACCAAGCGTTGTCTTAAAAAATCCAAAGAGCTAGCATTAGTGGTCACTTTATTAGGTACGCCTGCAGGTTCCTCAATGCAAATATCTAATCAGTCAGTCATATAGCAGAAGCTTAATGAACATGCAGACAAGAGCAGCAGGTGTTGTTCGGACCAAACATCCGAAAGTGGATGAAAAGTGATCTAAATTATTTTGAACGTGGAATGAGTGTTTGTGCCAGACGGGGTGGCTGAGTATCTTAGAAATTGTGGGTTCCCTGCGATTTTCACCCAATAAAGTGCCTCATGAGTTTATGTTCGTGGTCTTCTCCTCCTACAGCCTATTCACTTCGAGGTTCGACGTGTTGTGCGTTCAGAGATGCTCTTCGGCACAGAACTGGTGTAACGCGTGGTTAATTGAGCTACTGTCGCCTTCCTGTCAGCTTCATCCAGTTTGGCCATTCTCCTTAGAGCTCGCTCTTTAATTTTTTTTTGTTTGCTTTAGTATCATTCTCTTAAACTCGAATAGAATGACCACTGACTGTATATGAAAGAGTACAGAACATTTCACAAACAGCAGCTATCTGAAAGTGAATAAGCATTGACCGACAGATATTACCGAGGTATGCCTACTGGACTATTTGGATTGGGACTAGAATTTTAAAGGTAACGTCACATTCAGGAAGGACGGGAAGATGAGAAAATGCACAAGGATTCGTTCATAGTGAATGCTGAACACAAAGAAATGAAGGTGGATGGCCTATTTTCAGGGCACGGAGAGGAAGAGGTGGTCTGAAAAATAATAAAGCAAAATTCTCCTCTGGTATATGAATCCAGGCAAGAAATTAGGGCAATGTGCATCCGACGAAACAAAGGTTGTTTGCCATAATTGCGCGTTCATGATTATTGGGAATTATACTTCAAAATAAACGAATGGGTTGTGAGGTGCTCGTTAAATATTTTGGAATATTTTAGAATAACGTGTTCTTGCGCCAACCAAAGGACACGAAGAAGGAATTAGAGGCGGAGATTCCATTGGATTCAGTCGCAATTCTATTTATCGGAAGATCAGGCAGGAGGGCGAGGGGCCTACTTCGTATCCTAAGTGTGACATGTCAGAAGGATAGTACTGAACAAGCAGGTTTTATTTTCATGAAGGTCCATTTGATTCCTGGCCCCAGTCACCCTCAATGCCAGGTGATTCTATACTTGCGTCAAGAGAATTGACCATTCAAAATCGCAAATGGTCTCTATATTCAGGTGTCTACAGTGTAGCACATAGTGAATGTAACATTATATTGGTTCGTGTGTCATTTACGCCAGTAGGTGGAAATGTTGCATCACTTGATACCTATACTTGCTTGTGAGAAAGAAGGAACCGGGCCCTAAACTCATAGAATAACAACGACTGTGCTCTGCATCAATTTCCCAAACTTGGTTCATTGGAGTCATTACTCCAGAATGAATGTTATCTTTTTCAATCTGACATCATGTAAGTATCGGGAAATATTACCGAGAGAACATGGGCGATAATTATTGCAACAGACATTTGGCTTTGGACTTGGAATCCTTTCCTGCTGTCTATGTTTTAAATAAAATTTGCATAGAAACATAGAAAACCTACAGCACAATACGGTCCCTTCGCCCAAGAAAGTTGTGTCGAACACGTTTCTACCTTAGAAATTACTAGGCTTACCAATAACCCTCTATCTTACTAAGCTCCATGTACCTATCTAAAAGTTTATTAGAAGACCCTGTCGTATCCGCCTTAACCACCGTTGCCGGCAGCCCATTCCACCTACTCACCACTTTCTGAGTAAAAGACTTACCCCTGACATCTCCTCTGTACTACTCCTCAGCACCTTAAACCTCTGTCCACTTGTGGCAACCATTTCAGTCCTGGGAAAAAGCCTCTGACTATCCACATGATCAATGCCTCGCATCATCTTATACACCTCTATCAGGTCACTTGTCATCATCCGTCGCTCCAAGGAGAAAAGGCCGAGTTCACTCAACCTATTCTCATAAGTCATGCTCCCCAATCCAGGCAACATCCTTGTAAATCTCCTCTGCACCCTTTCTATGGCTTCCACATCCTTCCTGTAATGAGGCGACCAGAACTGAGCACAGTACTCCAAGTGGGGTCTGAATAGAGTCCTATGTAGCTGCAACATTACCTCTCGGCTCGTCAATTCAATTCAACGATTGATGAATGCCAATACACCATACGCCCTCTTAACCACAGAGTCAACCTGTGCAGCTGCTTTGAGCGTCCTATGGACTCGGACCCCAGGACCCCAGGATCCGTCTGATACTCCACACTGCCAAGAGTCTTACCATTAATACTATATTCTGCCATCATATTTGACCTACCAAAATGAAGCACTTCACACTTATCTGGGTTGAACTCCATCTGCCACTTCTCAGCCTAGGTTTTCATCTTATTTATGTCCCGCTGTAACCTCTGACAGCCCTCCACACTATCCACAGCACCTGCCTCTCAGGATCTTCTCCACCAACTTACCAACCACTGAGGTAAGACTCACTGGTCTATAATATCCTGGGCTATCTTTACTCCCTTTCTTGAATAAAGGAACAACATTCGCAACCCTACAATCCTCCGAAACCTCTCCCGTCCCCGTTGATGATGCAAAGATCATCGCCAGAAGCTCAGCAATCTCCTCCTTCGCCTCCCAAAGTAGTCTGGGGTACATTTCGTCCGGTCCCGGCGTCTTATCCAACTCGATGCTTTCCAAAACCTCCAGCACATCCTCTTTCTTAATAGCTACCTGCTCAAGCTTTTCAGTCCGCTGCAAGGCATCACTACAATCACTAAGATCCTTTTCTATAGTGAATACTGAAGTAAATTATTCATTAAGTACCTTCGGTTCCAAACACACTTTCTCACCGTCACATTTGATAGTTTCTATTCTTTCACATCTTATCCTCTTGCTCTTCACATATTTGTAGAATGCCTTGGGGTTTTCCTTAATTCTGCCACCAAGGCGTTCTCATGGCCCCTTCTGGCTCTCCTAATTTCCATCTTAAGCTCTTTTCTAGTAGCCTTATATTCTTCTAGATCTCGAAGTTTACCGAGCTCTCTGAAACGTTTGTAAGCTTTTCTTTTCTTGACTAGATTTATTGAAGGCTTTGTACACCACGGTTCCTGTACCCTACCATAACTTCCCTGTCTCATTGAAACGTACCTACATAGAGCTCTACACAAATATCCCCTGAATATTTGCCACATTTCTTCCGTACATTTCCCTGAGAACATCTGTTTCCAATTCAAGACTCCCATTTCCTGCCTTATAGCCTCATAATTCCCTTACTCCAATTAAACGCTATTCTAACGTGTCTGTTCCTATCTCTCTCCAATGCTATTGTAAAGGAGGTAGAATTATGATCACTATCTCCAAAATGCTCTCCCACTGAGAGATCTGACACCTGACCAGGTTAATTTCCCAATACCAAATCAAGTACAGCCTCTCCTCTTCTAGGCTTATCTACATACTGTGTCAATAAACCTTCCTGAACACACAGAACAAACTCCACCCCATCTAAACCCCTCGCTCTAGGGAGATGCCAATCAATATTTGGGAAATTAAAATCTCCCATCACGACAACTCTGTTATTATTACACCTTCTCAGGATCTGTTTCCCTATCTGCTCCTCGATATCCCTATTACTATTAGGCGGCCTATAAACATAACCAGTAAAGTTATTGATCCCTTCCTGTTCCTAACGTCCACCCACAGAGACTCCGTAGACAATCCCTCCATGGCGTCCACCTTTTCTGCAGCTGTGACACTATCTCTGATCAACAGTGCCACGCACCCACCTCTTTTGCCTCCCTCCCTGTCCTTGCTGAAACATCCGGCACTTGAAGTAACCAATCCTGTCCCTGAGCCATCCACGACTCTGCAATGCCCACTACGTCGTATCTGCAAGTACTGATCCACGCTCTAAGCTCATCCGCTTTGTTCACAACACTCCTTGCGTTAAAATAGACACATCTCAAGCCTTCGGTCTGAGCGCTTCCTTTCTCTATCACCTGCCTAACCTCCCTCTGGCACTGTCTACAAGCTTTCTCTATTTGTGAGCTAACCTCCTCTTCCCCAACCTCTTCAGTTCGGTTCCCACCCCACAACAACAATAGTTTAAACTCTCCCCAGTAGCCTTAGCAAACCTCCCAGTCTCAACTTCATAGAAAAACAGAAACAAATCAGCCTAAGACCAACGGCGTATTATTGAGTCTCACTGAAACACTGCAAAGGAGAAACTTCCGCTGAAAATCTGAAACATTTTCCAACGATATTCCAAGCATCATGTATCACTACAGAACTCCCTTCGTTCCCGCCACCCTGAGTGAAACGCCAAACAGTTGCATTGTCTGTCCGCCATCACAAGCGCTTCAGCTCATCCGTGCAGCCAACACTTTAAATGCATTGTGACAATTAATCATCACGGCGTTTTACATTGACGTTATCAGAGTATACCGTGTAACACGGGAAAACTTTTACCCGAACAGTTTAACACAATATTGATGATACTTTCCACTTCCGAGACGAGGGTGCAGAATAGCAGAAACATGAGGGTGAATTTCCGAGTTATATTTGGTAAATAACAAGTGGATACGCCTCAGAGACTCAACTCAAATTCCTTCTCAGTTTTCCTTATAATATTTCTGTTTAGTCGCAATTATCAATTCGTTGTAAACTCGTCTTTCTGTTCGCCTGTTATCTACTAATCGCTTCGTATTTCTGGTCAGATGCAGCCCTTTCCCCTGAGCTATTCCCGCCTATGGCAACCTCAAACCTACAGTACTTCAGCCGCTTTTTCCCATTTTGATACATTGATGGTTTATATGCCCCCTGTGAAATTGTATGTGGGGGTTGGAGTTTGGGGCTGTGTGGAAATGTGGCAAATGTCAGTGACAGTGAACCTGTGAATCAGTAAATTGGTAAATTTTCAAATTGCTTAATTGTTGTCCCATGTACCGAGGTGCAGAGAACAAACTGTTTTACAGGTCATTCATGCAGATCAGTTCATCAGTGCATTGAGATAGCACAAGCGAGCAGAATAAAGTGTTACAGTTACAGAGAAAGTGCAGGACAGGTAGGCAGTAAGGTGCAAGGGCATAACGACGTAGATTGTCAGGTCAAGAGTCTATCTGATCACAGTAGGTAAACATTAAGAGGTCACATAACACCGAGACAGACACTGTCTTTCAGCATGGTGGTAAGTGTCTTTAAGGCTTTTGGATCTTCTGCCCGATGGGATGGGGGAGGAGAGAGAATGTCCGCGATGGTTGACGTCTTTGCCTATATTGGCTGCTTTGCCGAGGCAGCGACAGTGTACACAGAATCCATGGAGAGGAGTTGGCTTCCGTGATGTGCTGAGCTCTATGCGCAACTCTCTTTAGTTTATTTCAATTACCAGCAGAGCAGACACCATACCCAGCCGTGCTGCATCCAGACACAATTCATCGATAAAAATTGCTGAGAGTCAAAGATAGAGCGCCAATGAGCACTCTTTGCCGTGACATTTACGTGGTTGGACCAGGGTAGGTTATTGGTGACGTCCACTCTACTGAACTTGAATTTCTCAACCCTCTGGACCTCAGCATCGTTTACGTAGTTGCCCCACCCATTTCCTGAATCAAGATCCAATTCATTCGTGAGTAGACATCTGCATGAATATATATTTCAGTGACTTCGCAGTCTTCCACAGTTCTTCAGGAGCAGCTTCGAAAACCCTGAACAGGACTTGTCCGAAAGCCTTTGACTTCTGATTCTTATCAGCTTCACCATGGCTGAATGATAGATAGATAGATAGATACTTTATTCATCCCCATGGGGAAATTCAACTTTTTTTCCAATGTCCCATACACTTGTTGTAGCAAAACTAATTACATACAATACTTAACTCAGTAAAAAATATGATATGCATCTAAATCACTATCTCAAAAAGCATTAATAATAGCTTTTAAAAAGTTCTTAAGTCCTGGCGGTTGAATTGTAAAGCCTAATGGCATTGGGGAGTATTGACCTCTTCATTCTGTCTGAGGAGCATTGCATCGATAGTAACCTGTCGCTGAAACTGCTTCTCTGTCTCTGGATGGTGCTATGTAGAGGATGTTCAGAGTTTTCCATAATTGACCGTAGCCTACTCAGTGCCCTTCGCTCAGCTACCGATGTTAAACTCTCCAGTACTTTGCCCACGACAGAGCCCGCCTTCCTTACCAGCTTATTAAGACGTGAGGCGTCCCTCTTCTTAATGCTTCCTCCCCAACACGCCACCACAAAGAAGAGGGCGCTCTCCACAACTGACCTATAGAACATCTTCAGCATCTCACTACAGACATTGAATGACGCCAACCTTCTAAGGAAGTACAGTCGACTCTGTGCCTTCCTGCACAAGGCATCTGTGTTGGCAGTCCAGTCTAGCTTCTCGTCTAACTGTACTCCTAGATACTTGTAGGTCTTAACCTGCTCCACACATTCTCCATTACTGATCACTGGCTCCATATGAGGCCTAGATCTCCTAAAGTCCACCACCATCTCCTTGGTCTTGGTGATATTGAGACGCAGGTAGTTTGAGTTGCACCATATCACAAAGTCCTGTATCAGTTTCCTATACTCCTCCTCCTGTCCATTCCTGACACACCCCACTATGGCCGTGTCATCAGCGAACTTCTGCACATGGCAGGACTCCGAGTTATATTGGAAGTCTGATGTGTACAGGGTGAACAGGACCGGAGAGAGTACGGTTCCCTGCGGCGCTCCTGTGCTGCTGACCACCGTGTCAGAACTACAGTCTCCCAACCGCACATACTGAGGTCTATCTGTCAAGTAGTCCACTATCCAATCCACCATGTGAGAGTCTACTCCCATCTCCGTTAGTTTGTGCCTTAAGATCTTGGGCTGGATGGTGTTAAAGGCACTAGAGAAGTCAAGGAATGTAATCCTGGTTCTTACCGCGTTTGTGTCCTGTTTGTTCAGTATGTAGAATACTTAATCCTTTATACTGTCCTTTATGTTGCGTTTTTACTTAACGGTTATTAAATAATTATTTATTATTTTCGCCAGCTGCAAACTCGGAAATGACTTTGACTCAGTCTCCGTCCGTATCGGCGACTCCGGGTAGAACCGTGAAAATCACTTGTACCATGTCAGGGGGTAGCATCGGCAGCTACTACACGAGCTGGTACATGCAGAAACCCGGCGGTGCCCCAGTTTTTGTGTTATATGAAAGCACCACGAGAGGATCGGGAATTCCAGATCGATTCACGGGTTCAACAGAATCATCGAGCAACCAAATGCATTTAACCATCACCAATTTGCAATGGCAGGACGCCGCCGATTATTACTGTGGTGTCGCGAATGGTAGCACGTTCATATTCACATTAGGGAGAGGAACCAAACTGAATTTCGACAGTAAGTAAATATGTGTTGGGGTCTAATCACCTTTTGATTTTTTTTTTCGTTTGAAGCTTGGAATAATATTATCAATCCTGATGCTTCGATCTGATTTACGGTCCGCCTCTCATTGTATCTTTACAATACCTCAGGCAGAAAACTAGCGCATATGCACCCCTTTTGCTTGGTAGGGTCACTTAATTTAGCTGAAAAGTATCTTCAAAACAACCTAAGTTCATTGCCATAACATTTTTAAAATAGCTTCGTGATTCGTGATGATTCGTGCTTTTAGCGAGTGTTTCTTAGGAGTTGCCCAAGGAACAGTTGTACCTGCAGGATGACTTCCATGTCTCCTCCGACTTCTTAATTCGGTCTCCGTTTAGAAGATGTCTGTACCTCTCTAATCTATCCAGATACCGCCTGCAGAATCCTGGAGTGGAGTCCATCTAGTTTGTCGACTTATCCAACTTCAGATCTTTCAGCATCCCAAGCTCCTTCTCCTTCGTCATAGCAACTACTATCACTTATGTTTAATTTCCATTTATGCCTAATTTCAATCTTTGTATGC
The DNA here is from genome assembly GCF_048418815.1 of Hemitrygon akajei. Classification (NCBI taxonomy): domain Eukaryota; kingdom Metazoa; phylum Chordata; class Chondrichthyes; order Myliobatiformes; family Dasyatidae; genus Hemitrygon; species Hemitrygon akajei. The sequence goes on along the minus strand of NC_133132.1, from coordinate 29,739,689 downwards.
TCAACTTGATCTTTTCACGTTACTTCAGCTCCTCTTGTTTTATACCTATTAACCTGAAGTCATCAAGATTCTGGTGCTCCGTTCTAACTTCCAGCCAATTTGTCTTCAGCAAAACGCCACCCCAGAGCCCACCTCGGCCTCACCGGTGTGTCTGGCCTTCTGCAACGTCTCAGTGTGAATGTCTCAGCTTTGATATCAAATTATCACTCGGCCCACCTGTTTTGTTTACATTTCAAACTCTCTAGGCCCGCAGGCCACTGAGTATCTACTTTTGAATACCTGATCATTACCGTACTAAGTGATTTCTCCTTGAATAACATCTCTCAGGTCTGAAACACGGTAAATTTGCTCTTTAGCTTTTCTGACTTGTCGCGTTTTCCTCCGAGATACTGCCGTAAAACGATTTCTTTGTAACTTCTGTTTTGTAGTCTTGATATCTTATTGTGTGAATGGGTTCAACTTTTCAAATTAATGAAAAGAAATGTTTATAAAAACCTTGAACCAGATATCCACATCTTCTGGATTTCATAGACCTCTGAGAGTTTTTATCGGGTTTTCCTTCAGTGTGTATCACCCCGGTCCAAACAACCCTTTCGGAATTAATTGTGGGACTAAAAACTAAAAAATCCAAGTATAAAACTTTAACGTATTATCTATTCCCATTAAAATATTTCCATTATTTTTAGCCATTCATAATCCCTCCTTTACTGCGGCGAATCGCGGCATCTCCGAGGAGAGACAAAGGCACAGTCTGTCACTCAAATCCACTGCCTCATCTCTTGCTTTTTACGTGAATAGCTGCGACGACATTTCGGAGTTTTGCCACGCGCTTTGCCATATCTCTTTTGGGGTTTGTTATTGGTTCTGTGATTCATGTCTTTACGATTTAACACCATGGAACATGCCAATAATCTGTCATGAAATTAAGTATTGCATAGCTACATCAGATTGGATCGGGGTATCATGGGATTATATAAAGAGTATCTTATGTATATTGGAGAGTATTTCACGAATAAAGGAGTTCTGTCAGCGATTGTTCAGAAGCCTCTCCAGTCGGATTTTCTTTTGCCATTCCATCGAAATTTGTTATTTTATTGCTTTGAATTTTGCTGTTATGAAAATCCCTCTCTTTCCTTTGCTTTGTAGCTATTTCTAATGTTCATGATGTATATTGGCTTTGTTGCGTTTGTTGAAGATCAAAATGCACTAATGAAATACAGGTGATCGGGTTCTCATGCGTTCTGACTTTTATGGCTGTAAAATCGTTGAAGAAAAGGCAAAGTTTGATTCCAATTTACATCAATTAATAATTCATTTCCCTGCACTTCTTTCTATTTACAGGTCCGCGAAAACCCGCCGTATCCGTCCTCCGACCGTCTGCGGAAGAAGTTCATGGACAAGGCACCGCCACTCTTGTGTGTTTAGTGAGCGGGTTTAATCCGGCCGCTGTGAATATCGAGTGGACTGTGGACGGCAGTACGAGAAGGAATGGCGTTGAGACCAGCCGGATCCAGCAGGACGCGGACAACACGTTCAGTGCGAGCAGTTACCTGACTCTGCCAGCCTCAGACTGGAACTCACACGAGCTTTACTCCTGCGTGGTTAAACACGAGACTCAAGCAACCCCATTTCAAACAAACATCGCGCGATCCAGTTGTATGTAATACAATAAGTTTAGACACTGTTTCTTTAAAATGAAACAAATGAATTTCATGTACAGATGCTAAATTTTCGATTGTCGCTGACACATTTTTCAACCGGGAGAAAAAAGGTATTGCGTCCCGCTGGACGTTAAACAGCATTCGTTCTGAAATTGATATCGTCCATGTAATTTTATCACAAAGTAATTAAAATCTACCCGATCTACTGTGGTGTTTTTGCCTTGATCAATATGTCCGACAAGAGCATCATTTTTCAAACGTTTGCGTAGATAGTGAAGATGATCAAACTTTGGCATTCCATAAAATAAAATAGACCGCGTCGCTTACACGTTGTGCTAGTTATTGGGTATATTTTCTTCCTGAAGAAATCATAATCACATTGGCTACATCAGGTCAAGTGGTGTAATTACTTGTCAGCGAAATTTACATACATAGTAAAAGAAATCCTGATACTGCCTTTATTTGAACATCGTGGGTATATTCAATTTCCAATTTTAACATTGTATTATTCATGGAAATGGTTTTTTCTACAGCTGGTCATGTCAGGCAGACAAGGGCTTGTGTACCTTGTGTCAGCAGCGGCGCAAAGCAGAGTAGCACTTATTAAAGTGCATACTGATGACAAATTTGCCCAAGTATCCTTCAAAACTTCAGGTTTCCTTCGAGGTGATTTCGGCTTACGATACCTAACAAACATTGCAAATGGTAGTCCAAAGCATTTCTAGTAAATACAGTCTGACGGTGGTTGATTATCTAAAGCTATATCGGGCTTCAAAACAGTGAAGCGCCGAGGATATCGCACCGACATTTGTACATTAGTTTGTAGAATATATATAATGATAGCTTTCTCTGTGTAATGTAGAACACCGTGGCCATAGTATAGAGTTCGAGAGAACAGTACCGTAAAATAACATAAATATGTTCAATAAATAAAGAAAAGATCATTTTCAGGCGAATGAGAATACGGATTGTACTCACGTCTTTCTAATTGGTTATACAAGTTGTTTTATCTCGATAAGAAAAGAATAGCAAGAGCAAGTTTGCAGCTCATCATTGAAATTCATACATGGGTTATTGAAACGGGGACATTAATATCACGTGGTCTTCATCAGTCACTCTGGACGGAGGACGTTGGACTTGCCTTCTCTGAGTATGGAAGGCCTAAGGAGTTCCCTGTAACTTTACAGCTGCACAGACCAACCATTGCTTTGAGCGGGACATTTTTACACGGGCTGTAAACTGCGCAGTACTTTAAAATCACCTTATATAAAAGTAAATTCCAGTATCGCACCAGAAAGTCTGTGTCCGCGGGGACATTCCAGTTCCTGCGCGGCAGGTGCACGGTTGTACTTGGTGTGGCAGACCATTCAGTGTTGTGATAGGACGATAAAATGACCAGAACTGCACTGGGATATTTTGGCAAAGGGCGTGGCTCACTTCAAACTATTAAAGTTTGGAAGCATTCATTAAACATTTCTGATTCTTTTCTGGCATTCATACACTTTTATAATCCGTAAAATGGGAGGTTTTGTCAAAGGCCATAGCTCACTCACATTTTCTGACATTGAGATACGTTTAAAATCTTAAAATACATTTAATGATTATTAAATCAAATAGTAATTCAATACCTAAACGATTTGTAACGAAAGTACACACGAATGGATAAAATGTAATGCATCCGCCGCTTCCTTCTTTTCGAACATCTTCACAATCCGCATTGAAGCAAACTACCTCTGGAATTTCTGCGACTGGTCCGAAGGCAAAGTGAAAGAGTGCAGTAAGCCACTCCATTGCTGAATACTTGGAGAGTCGGGAAGTGGAAGTGGAAGAATGTAGATGGAGATCGGGCAGATGGATTGAATTCTGCCAGTAACAATATCGAAAAATGTTGGCATTTGCATGTAAATATAACAGTTGATCCAAAAAAAATGTTGTGGTTCGATGACAGAGATGTTTTTATTAACAATACATTCCAAGCTGTGGATCAGCTCACAGATTGAGCTGCCCGCATAACGGAGAGGTGGTGTATACAGAGAAATATGTGAATGATCGCGGTTAGCATTATTGAAAAGCGCATACAGAAACGTTAACCATAGTACAGGCATTTTGGACCACGATGTTGTACCCAACTTTTAATCTAATCCAAGATCAATCTCACCATTCCCTTCCACAGAGCCCTCCATTTTTCTTTCAGCCATTGGCCTAAGAGTTTCTTAAATGTCCCTGATATATATTTGCCTCTACCACCACACTGGCAAGGCATTCCACGAACATACCACTCTGTGTAAAGAATATACCTCTGACACCGTCCATATTTTCGTCCAATCACTTTAAAAGTCTGCCCTCTCGAATATACCACTGCCACCCTAGGCAAAAGGCACTGGTTATCCTTTCTATCTACTCTTCTTATCTTATGCATCCCTGTCAGGTCGTCTTTCAACCGGCTTCATTCCAAAGCGAAAAGCCCTAGCTCGCTCAGCCTATCCTGATAAGACATGTTCTCTAACCAGAGCGACATCATGGTAAATCTCCTCTAAACCCCCTCGACAGCTTCCACGTCCTTCCTATTCTGACCAGAATCAAACACAACAATGTCAGTGTAGTCCAAACAGAATTTTATGGAAATACAACATTAGCCGGCGGCCCTTGAACTCGATCCCTCGACTAATGCAGGCTAAATGCCTTCTAAATAACCTTATTGACGAGCGGCAATTTTTGAGAGATCTGTGCGAGTGGACCCCAGGATTCCTTTGTCCTCTACACTGCTAAGAATCTTCTCCTTAACCTTATATTCTCTCTTTGATTTCGCTCTTCCAAAGTCCATTATTTCACATTCTTCCGCATTGAAAACCATCTGATACATAACACCCCAGCTACGCATCCCATCAATGATCCCGTTGTAAACTACGACAATCTTATTCACAGCACCAACAGACCTGTGTCAACTATCCCATTGCCCTGTACATAGACCATACCTCTCCGTACCCCTCCCATCCATATTCTCTTAATATTTCAAACTTATTTTAAATATTGAACTTACACCGCATGCTCTACTTCCACTGGCAACTCGTTCCACACTCTCGCTACTCTCTGAGATGAAGTTCGTCTTCATGTTCGCCCTAAACATTTCACCTTTCACCCTCAGCCCATGACCTTTATTTCTAGTCTCAGCCAACCCTGGTGTGAAAAGCCTGCTTACATTTACACTATCTATTCTCCACATCATCATTCTCCTATGCTCCAAGGAAGAAAGTGCTAACCACTTCAACCTTTCCGCACAAGTTACATCACAAGTTACGTCGTATACACCGCTCTACTTTTATCAATTTCTTTAGTCACTTTCTCGAAAAAGTCAATCAGGCTTGTGAGAAATGAACTGTCCCCCCAGATAGCTGTACTGTATGTAATCAGACTGTTCTTCTCCAAATGCTCATAAATTCTGCCTTTAAGAATCACTTCCAAAGTTTGTCCACCACTGACATGCAGCTCTGGTCTATAATTCCCAGGATTATCCCTGTCTCTCGGTTTCTTTTTGCACTACCTTATTTTCCCTTTTCTATTTTATAATTATGATTGATAATTTAATTTTTTTATTATATTTACTTCAATTTGTACTCCAGGGAGCGCGAAGTGCAGAGTCAAATATCACTGTGATGATTGTACGCTCTAGTATTAATTGTTTGGTGACAATAAAGTAAAGTAAGAAAATCTTCAACATTTGAGTCCCTCCAGTCTTCTGCTACTCCTCCTGTGCCCAATGAGGGCGCAAAGATTATCACCAAGAGGGAACATTTTCTGCCTTCGCTTCCCGTAGTAACTAGGGTGTACCCCATTCGGCCTCGGGGCCTTTTGTCTTTCTTCAAAAGTTCGACAATATCCTATTTCTTAACGTTTTATGCTGTTTTAGGCTGTCCACACACAAGTCACGGTCTCTCTCAGAGGTGAATACTGAAGAACACTATTCATTAAGGAACTCCCCTACCTCCTCCGACACCAGGCACATGGTTCCTCTTCTTTTACTCACTCTAGTCATCCTTCTGTTCTTCACCTAAGTGTAGAACGTCTTGGAGATTTCCTTAATCATACTCGCCAAGCTCTTCGCATTACCCCTTCTAGATCTCCCAAGTTCATTAGTCAGCTCCTTCCTGTCTGCTTCGTAACCTTCAAGAGTTCTGTCTGATATTTCCTTCAAAACTCTTTATTGAACTTCTTCTTTCCTCTTGGTGGGATGCTTCACATCTCTTGCCAACCATGCTTCCTTCTCCCTACTATACATGTTCAACTGGGAGAACCCTACCCAGAACCCCATTAGTGTTTGCTACACAACTTCCACATTTCCTTATTCATTTCCCTGATAAAACTAATTCCCAATTTCTACTCACAAGCTCATGTATTATAGCATCATAATTTCCTCTCCTTCAAAACAATCTGCTCTTGTCCCTCTCCAACTGTATGGTAAATTAGAGAGTCGTGAATGTGATTAGGGAGGAGCAATCTGACACCTGGCCTGTTCCATTGGCTAGCACTAGATCCAGTAAGACCTCTCTTCTAGTTAGCCTGTCCACATATTCAGGAATCCTTCATTAACAGACCTAACAAACTCTGCCCTGTCTAAATCTTTTGCATGTAAGCTAATGGAATCATTATTCGGGAAGTGCGTGTTTTAGCAGCTTTCCAAAATCGACCTGCCTACCTACACCTCGATGTTCCTGTTGGTGGTGTGCGCTGTACAATACTCCCATTAGATAGACTGCAACCCCTCCTATTTCTGAATTCCACCCACGGAGACTCAATAAACGATCTCTCCACGACTTCCTCACTTTCTGTATCTGCGATACTATCCCTGATTGACAATACCACTCCTCCATCTCTATTACCTCCCTCCCTGACCCTTTTCGAGTTATTTGAACGTGGGAACATCCAGCAGCTTTTCCTGCCTTTGTGACAACCATATTTTGGTTTATATTTTGGATCGGGAACGAGATCGTTTCCTACAAGAATAAAAAGACAAATACATGTTATCATCGAATTTTACCTCATACCTTTCCAATGCAAATAATTTTCCACACTTCACTGGGAATCAGTTGGGAATTTTCTTCCCTCCCAACGTTCGCTTATGGTGAGAAGAATTTCCAATCTGACTGATAACTGTCAATGAAAAGTCACAGAGAAAAGAATAAAGAATAAATGATAAAAGGAGAAAGTCTTTCTTAACGAATAGCCAAAATACAGAGGCGTCCAATCACCATGCCAATGGAACTGCAATGAAAGTTGATCAGATGACAGAGTGCACAGATGAGAGGTGGAATTAGTAGATGTTTTCAGAAGCTTACAGTCTGTAAATCATAGAACTCTACGACATGAGCAACTGCTTTGAGCGTCCTTTGGACTCGGACCCCAGGTTCCCTCTGATCCTCCACACTGCCAAGAATCTTACCATTAATATTATATTCTGTCATCACATTTGACCTACCAAACTGAACCACTTCACACCGATCTGGATAGAACTCCATCTGTCACTTCTCAGCCCAGTTTTGCATTCTATCAATGTCCCGGTGTAACCTCTGACAATTCTCCACACTATCCACAACACCACCAACTTCTGTGTCATCAGCAAACTTCCTAACCCATCCCTCCGTTTCCTCATCCAGGTCATTTATAAAAATCACGAAGAGTAAGGGTCCCAGAACAGATCCTTGAGGCACTCCACTGGTAACCGACATCCATGCAGAATATTACCCGTCTACAACCACTCTTTGCCTTCTGTGGGCAAGCCAGTCCTGGATCCACAAAGTGATGTCCCCTTCGATCACATGCCGCCTTACTTTCTCTATAACCCTTGCATGGGGTACCTTATCAAATGCCTTGCTGAAATCCATTTTCACTATATCTGCTGCTCTTCATTCATCAATGAGTTTAGTCACATTCTCAAAAAAAATCAATCAGGATCATAAGGCACGACCTGCCCTTGACAAAGACATGTTAACTACTCCTAATAATATTATACCTCTCCAAATGTTTATAAATCCTGTCTCTCCGGATCTTCACATTCAGCTTATCAACCACTGAGGTAAGACTCAATGGCCTGTAATTTCCATGGTTATCAGAACTCCCTTTCTTGAATAAAGGAACTATATCCGCAAACCTCCATTCCTACAGAACCTCCCCCTTCCCCATTGATGATGCAAAGATCATCGCCAGAGGCTAAGCAATCTTCTCCCTCACCTCCTACAGTAGCATGGGGTACATTTGACACCTGACCAGGTTCATTTCCCATACCAAACCAAGTACAGCCTCTCCTCTTGTGGGCTTATCTACATACTGTATCAAGAAACCTTTCTGAACAAACCTAACAAACTTCAACCCATCTAAGCCCCTCGCTCTAGGGAGATACCAATCGATATTTGTAAAATTAAAATCTCCCGTCACGACATCTCTGTTATTATTACACCTTTCCAGAATCTGTTTCCTTATCTGCTCCTCGATATTCCTGTTACTATTGGGCGGCCAATAAAAACACCCAGTTAAGTTATTGAACCCTTCCTGTTCCTAACCTCCACCCACAGAGACTGCGTAGAAAATCCCTCCATGGTGCCCACCTATTCTGCAGCTGTGACACTATCACTGATCAACAGTGCCAAGCCCCCACCTCTTCTGCCTCCCTCCCTGTCCTTTCTGAAACATCTAAAACTCGGCACTTGAAATAACCAATCCTGTCCCTGAGACATCCAAGTCTCTGTAATTGCCAACACATCATATCACCAAGTAATGATCCACGCTCTAAACTCAACCGCTTTGTTCACAACTCTCCTTGCATTAAAGTAGACACAACTCAATCCTCCGGTCTGAGCGCGTCCCTTCTGTGTCACCTGCCTATCCTCCCTCTCGCACTGTGTACAAGCTTTCTCTATTTGTTATCCAACATCCTCTTCCCCAGTCTCTTCAGTTCGGTTCCCACCCCACCCCCAACAATCCTAGTTTAAAATCTCCCCAGTAGCCTTAGCAAACCTCCCCTCCAGGATACGTCTCAACTTCATAGAAAGACACAAATAAGATGGACGTCACGTGGGTGCTGGGCAAAATAGCTGCATGTTAGTGGAGCTCCGACGACCCAACATAAAATTCTATCAATTAGAGCATATTTATCCCGCCTTATTCGGATACAGCTTTTCTAGAGTTCAAACTGCTTTTTTACTGAAAAATAACAACTTTGCGAGATAATTCGGGACGATGCCAAGACCTTCGAAGAGCGCTACAGCGAGTCACGTGGCTACAAGACAGGGCCCGCAATCCGACGATCAAGGCACGCTAACGACACAGACGGACTAAGGCTCCAACATGGAGAATTTACTGGTTGAGGTTAGTCGTATAAGTTCCATTCTGCTCGGGGTGGCTACTGATTTATCTACAATTAAAGAAACGACAACGGAGTTGAAGAACTCCGTCAATGCCATTCAACAGAGGCTGACGGAAGCCGAGGTCGCCTCTCCAGCGTGGAGGACACCACTGTGAAGCTGGAGGGTGCTAGCGAGCAGAATAATAAACGCTTGGACCTGCTGTGGAACCGTGTCGAGGAGCTTGAGAACAGGAGCGGACGGAACAACGTCAGGCTGGTCGGTCTAAAGGAGGGTGCGGAAACGGGCGGTCTGATTAAGTGTGTGCAAAGAATCATGTCGGAGGGATTTGGCATCGAACTGAAAGCAAAATTTGAGATTGAGAGGGCGCACCGGGTCCCGGCTCCGAGGTCGGGCGAGGATCGCCCCCCTCCCCCTTGGTTGGTCTTCATACGATTCTTGCGCTCTTCGGCCAGAGAGAAAGTGCTGCAAGCAGCCATAGCAAAAAGAGGAGTTGAGTGGGAGGGGTACAAAGTCTCCTTCTTTCCGGATATGTCCAGCGAAGTGGCTGAGAAACGGAGCGCATTTACTACTGCTCGGAAAATGCTGCAAAGAGTCAATGTGAGGTATACACTCGCTTATCCAGCAGTTCTACGATTCACGTGGAAAGGAAAGAACACGTTCTTTATTACTACTGCAGAAGCAGTGAAATTCATTCAGGGAAAGTACGGCGCTGCCACTGACTGAGAGACAGTAATAGGTGGAGATAACTTTTTAGGTACAACAGGATGGGTGGGGAGCTGGATAAAGCGGTCTGATTAGTGCTAGGCTTACTAGCTGGCACGGTACTTCGCGGACCATATCATGTGTCTTTTTCTTTTCCGTTTCTTGCAGAGTTTATCCTGCCTATTTGCTTTTATTTGTTAGTTAATCTGGCAGGAATATATTATCGCTATGTTTTTGGGTTATGTTGGTTGTTTAGTTGTTCGAAAGCGCAGCATTTGCAGTGGATAAAAATTCTGGAGGCAGAAATAACCACATTGGAAACGGTCTTATCAAGACAATATACCGATGACTTATACAAAGATCTGTGCAATTTGAAATTCCAGCGAAATAACATATATAACAAAGAAGGAGAATATGCATTATTTAGATTAAAAACAAGTTTCTATGAAGGTGCTGACAAAGCTGGTAAGCTGCAGGCACGATATTTAAAGCAGCAGAATACGAATAGTTTTATACCTGTCATTAAGAAAGGGGATACATTAGTGTCATCATCAAAAGAAATAAACGAAGTCTTTCAACAGTTCTATGAACATATATATGCATCACCGTTTAATCATGACCAGGAGGAGCTGAATCAGTTTTTTGCTAACATAAAATTGCCTACATTATCCCCACAACAAGCTGAGTCCTTGGATGCCCCAATTACTGAGGATGAGGTCGGACGGGCTATTGCAGCTATGAAAGTGGGGAAATCTCCAGGTATGCATGGCTTCCCAGTTGAATATTATTAGAAATTTCTGGACATATTGGCTCCTATTCTAACAAAAATCTATTCAGAAGCATTTAATTTGGAAACTTTACCTAATACATTTAATGAAGCATTAATTCGTTGATCCCAAAAAAAGGCAGGGATGCAATAGACCCTTCCAGTTATAGGCCTATAAGCTTAATTAATGTGGACTGTAAGATACTGACTAAAATACTGGCTTCGCGATTAGAGAAAGTATTACCATCTATAATTAACTCTGACCAGGTTGGCTTCATTAAAGGCAGATCCCCAACTGACAATTTAAGGAGATTACCGCACTTAACATGGCTGAACTCCCCAAGTAGTATCCCAGTTACTGCCATCTCCCTGGATGCTGAAAAGACCTTTGACAGGGTTGAGTGGAGATTTTTAACCACGGCCTTGTCATTCTTTGGGTTTGACTCTGTCTTTAATCATGGACTAGAATTTTGTATAAAAACACAAAGGCTGCAGTTATTACAAATGGTATCATATCCCCATTTTTCAACATTTCACTGGGTACACTCCAAGGATGCCCCCTCTCCCCACTGTTATTTACGATTATTTTTTGGAACCGTTGTAGGTCGTGATTAGAGCAGATCCAGATATTAGAGGGGTGAAGGGAGGCGGAAAGGAGCATAAGTTGATGCTATATGCTGACGATATTTTATTACTGATTAGTGACTCTCCTTATTCCTTACCCCACTAATGAAAACAATTCAATTATATTCTGAAGTGTCTGGTTATAAAATCAACGGTAGTAAATTTGAGGCTATGCCAATATCAAAATTGTGTCATTCAAATTCAGTATCTCAGTTTAATTTTAGATGGGTGCCAGTTGGAATGATGTATCTAGGGGTCAAACTCAGTCAGAATTTGGATGAAGTAATTACTTTAAATTCTGATCCATTATTGAGTAGGATAAGAAATAATCTTGCTAAGTGGGGTGTACTGCGACTGTCTCTCTGGGATAAAGTCAATGTAGTTAAAATGGTCAGAGCACCTCAGTTTAACTATCTTTTTATGATGTTTCCTTTAAATATTTCAGATTTGATCGACAAGCAATACAACAAAATTATTATTGACTTTCTATGGGATAAGAAGAAGCCCAGAATTAAAATGAGTAAGATGTGTATGTCCAGTGACATGGGTGGGCTCAGTCTGCCAGACGTCAGGGCATATAAATTAACCTTTGAAATGACCAAGTTAGCTAAACATTGGGACAGGCAGATGTTGATTTAGATTGTGTAGTTATAGAACGGAGCTTGGCTGCACCACATTCTCCCCTTAACATTCTCTCACAACATGTGGAAAACAACACTAATCTAAATCCTATACTATTTCACTCAAGGGGTGTGTGGAGTACAATTCATAAATCTTGTAAAAATGTCACATTTAAATCAGTTATTCTCCTCGCTCTGGAATGACCCTGTGAAACGCATTGGGAAAAGAATGGTGTACTGGAAAGAATGGAAGGTTAAAGGTGTAAATACAGTAGGTGATCTCTGTGAGATTGGGATTTTTATGTCGTATGTGGATTTGCAGAGGAAATATAACTTTGTAGATAAAGGGAATTTCTGGAAGTATTTACAAATAAGACATTCCGTTAGTAGCATATTCAACAATGGTGGCCCACAAAGTAACCCTTTAACTGAATACTTTACACTACCACAGGAAGTTCATAAATCATCAGTGTTATATAAAATGTTCAGGCACTCTGTGGGTGAACCGTGTAACAATCTCAAAGCAGTATGGCAGAAGGATCTTGGAAGCGATATTGAAGATAATGAGTGGTCAAATATTTTATCAAATGTGGGTAGACATATTAGGGAACAGAGAAGGAAATTTATTCAGTATACGATAGTACACAGGTATTATTGGACACCAACTAAACTCTACAAAATGGAGATTGTTGATAATCGTTTATGCTGGAAATGTAAAAATGAGGTTGGCACATGTTTTCACATGATTTGGGAGTGTTCCATGGTTCGTCCATGTTGGTGTAAAGTTCTTGATTTGTTGGGAAATTGGTCGGGTCCTACACTGCCCTTGTGCGCACGGCTTTGTCTCCTGGGTGATAGGAGAATGATACCTAATGTAAACCATGACAAATTTACTATTTTAAAGGCGGGTCTCATCACAGCTGCAAGAATTATATTGCAAAACTGGAAAAAAAACCAGATGACCCACTGTGAGGGAATGGACTGAGGAAAGGGTTAAGATTTCATCATATGAACACATGTTGGGAAGAATTAACAGTGAGGGAAAAGTGCAAGATGCATAGGATCAATTTTGGTTGTATGTTAATTTAAACTTAAATTAGAAGTTTTTTTTCTGTTTTCGTAATTTTATATGTTTTCCTGTCATGGGATGTCTGTATAAATATGCTGTACTGTATCTGCTCTATGATATGTTGTGCTGCTTTGTAAACTAAGAATAAATAATAATAAAAATTTGAATTACATAAAGAACACAAATAAATCGACCTAAGAGAAGGGGCGTATTTTTGAGTCTCACGGAAGCACTACAAAGGAGAAACTTCCACTGAAAATCTGAAACATTTTCCATCGATATTCCAAGTATCATGTTTCACTACAGAACTCCCTTCGTTCCCGCCACCCTGAGTGAAACGCTAAACAGTTGCATCGTCTGTCCACCATCACAAGCGCTTCAGCTCATCTGTGCAGCCAACACTTTAAATGCATTGTGGCAATTAATCGTAAAGGCGTTTTACATCGACGTCAAAAGCGTATAACATGTAACACGGGAAAGCTTTTACCCCAGCAGCTTAACACAATATTCTGTGGATTATATTGAAGAAACATGAGGATGAATTTCCGAGTTATACTTTGGGGCTGCGTGGAAATGTGCAAATGTCAGTGACAGTGAATAGGTCATAAATTGGTAAATTTTCAAATTGCTTAAATGTTGTCACATGTACAGAGGTGCAGAGAACAAACTTTCATAGGCCATTCATGCCGATCAGTTCATCAGTGCATTGAGATAGCACAAGCGAGCAGAATAAAGTGTTACAGTTACAGAGAAAGTGCAGTACAGTTAGGCAGTAAGGTGCAATGGCATAACGACATGCAATGTGAGGTCAAGAGTGTATCTGATCGCAGTAGGGAAACATTTAGTGGTCACGTAACACCGAGACAGACGCTGTCTTTGAGCCTGGTGGTATGTGCCTTTAAAGCTTTTGGATCTTCTGCCCGATGGGATGGGGGAGGAGAGAGAATGTCAAAGTTAGAGCCCCGGTTAGCTCACTTTGCCGTGACATCTACGTGGTTGGACCAGGATAGGTTGTTGGTGACGTCTACTCCACTGAACTTGAATTTCTCAACCCTCCCGATCTCAGCATCGTTTACATAGTTGCCCCGCCCATTTCCTGAAATCAAGATCCAATTCATTCGTGAGTAGAGATCTGCATGAATATATATTTCAGTGACTTTGCAGTCTTCCACAGTCCTTAAGGAGCAGCTTCGAAAGCCCTGAACAGGACTTGTGTCCGAAAGCCTTTGACTTCTGATTCTACTTATCAGCTTCACCATGGCTGAATGGGTCCTGGTTCTGGCCGCGTTTGTGTCCTCTTTGTTCAGTAAGTAGAATACTTACTCCTTTATACTGTCCTTTATGTTCTGTTTTTTACTTAAGGGTTTTTAATAATCATTTGTTATTTTCGCCAGCTGCAAACGCGGAGATGACTTTGACTCCTCAGTCTCCGTCCGTATCGGCGACTCCGGGTAGAAGCGTGAAAATCACTTGTACCATGTCAGGGGGTAGCATCGGCAGCTACTACAGGAGCTGGTACATGCAGAAACCCGGCAGCGCCCCAGTTTTTGTGTTGTATGAAAGCTCCACGAGAGGATCGGGAATTCCAGATCGATTCACCGGTTCCGTAGACTCATCGAGCAACCAAATGCATTTAACCATCACCAACGCTCAAAGGGAGGACGCCGCCGATTATTACTGTGGTGTCGGGTATAGAAGTAGCCCGTACACAGTCACCTTTGGGAGAGGAACCAAACTGAATTTCAACAGTAAGTGAATATTTGTTGGGATCTAATCACCTTTTGTTTTCGTTTGGGTTTTTACTTCGTTTGAACCTTGGAATAATATTATCAATCCTGGTGCTTCGAACTGATTTACAGTCCGCCTCTCATTGTATCTTTACAATACCGCAGGCAGAAAACTAGCACATATGCATCCTGTTTGCTTGGTAGGGTTTATTTAATTTAGCAGAAAAGTATCTTCAAAACAGCCTGAGTTCATTGCCATGACATTTTTAAAATAGCTTCGTGAATAGATGCTTTGTGCTGTTACCGAGTGTATCTTAAAAGTTTCCCAGGGAACCGATGTATTAAACTATATTCACAACAGTGAGGTTTTGCATTAGACAACCGAGGTGAAGTCGTGTTTAGAGCCCACAAATTATTGTATAAATGATCTGAATGCCAATCGGCTGGAATATATTTTGTTCGTTTCTTAAAATTTATTTCTGCTAATATTACTTTATTTTGTGTGTATTGTGTTGTGCACCTTGGTCTCCTAAAACGTTGTTATGTTTGACCGTGTACATGTAAACAGTTGACTGACGATACAATTTATCCTGAACCTGAAGCTTAATGGGGACCAGAGCCGAGCTGAGAATGTTACCGAATTGCGATAGAGAACTTTTATTTCCTTAAGACGGTAAAATATAGGAACAGAATTAGCGAATTCGACCCTATGAATCTGCTCCGTCATTTGATCATCGCTGGTATATTTTTCTCTCAAGATCATTCTCCTGACTTCTCTCCATAACCTTTGACGTCGTTGCTGATCAAGAGACTATAAAACTCAGTTTCAAATTTACCCAAAGACTTGGTCTCCACAGCATCCTTTGGGAATAAATTCTACAGATTCACCACTTTACGGATAAATCAAATTCTCCTCATGTCAGTTCTAAAGGGCTATCCTTGTATGCAAAGGATTTTCTCTCAGGTCTACCCTCTCGCACTAAAGGGGGCATCCTCCCACTTCCACTCAATCTAGCTCTTTCAGTATTCGGTAGGTTAAAATGAGACTTCATCCTCCACACCCCCCCCCCCCCAACCCAACCCCCACCATTCTTCTGAAATCCAGCGTGTACAGGCCCAGGGCCATCAAATGCTCCTTATACTTTAACTCTTTCATTGTCGCGATCTTTCCTGTAAAACCTCCTCTG
This sequence comes from Hemitrygon akajei, assembly GCF_048418815.1. Taxonomy (NCBI): domain Eukaryota; kingdom Metazoa; phylum Chordata; class Chondrichthyes; order Myliobatiformes; family Dasyatidae; genus Hemitrygon; species Hemitrygon akajei. Next base: position 29,723,975 of record NC_133132.1, on the reverse strand, counting down.
GTCCCTCTCCAATGCCAGCACATCCTTTCTTTGATATGTGGCCCAAAACTGCTCACAATACTCTAAATCTGCTCTGGCTATTGTCTTTTAAAACCTTAGCATTACATCCTTGCTTTTATATTCTACTCATCTCGAAATAAATACTATGCTTGGTATTCGTGCTGTTAGCGAGTGTTTCCTAGGAATTGCCCAAGGAATAGGTGTACCTGCAGGATGACTTCCATGTCTAATTGCTCCTCAGACTTCTTAATTCGATCTCCGTTTAGAAGAAGTCTGTACCTTTATTCCTTCTACCATTGTCCATGACCATACAATTTCCTACACTGTACTCCATCTGTCACATCTTTGCCCATTCACCTGATCCGTCATCATTCTGCAGACTCCTACTGCCTCAACACTGTCTACTCCTCCACCTGTCTTTGCATCATCCGCAAACGTGACCACAAATCCATAAATCCCGTCGTTCAGATTATTACCTTCCAGCATGAAACGTAGCAGACTCAACACCGATCCTTGCAGAACACCACTGGTCACCGGTAGCCAACCAGAACAGATTATTCTCACGCTTTCCTCCTGCCAGTCAGCCAATGCTCCGTCTATGCCTGTGATAGTTTATGCTCTTATCGTGTTAAGCAGCCTGATGTGTGACACTTTGTCAATGGTCTTCAGAAAATCCAAGTCAATAACATCCACTGACTCTTATTTGTCTATCCTGCCTGGTATTTTCTCAAGGAATCTCAACAGATTTGTCAACTAAATTACCCCTTAAGGGAACCATGCTGATCACGGCTGATTTTATCGTATGCCACCAAGTACCTAGAAATTTCGTCCTTACTAATGGATTCTAGCAAACTCAATATATTTAAATTTCGATTAAACATCAGCATGTTTACTAGGAAATTAACTGACGTCAGGCTAACTGGCCCATAATATCCTGCATTTTGCGTCCATTTCTTCTCAGAAAGTGGAGTAATATTTGTGATTTTCCAGTCCAGCGGACCCATTGGCCCACTCTTGAAAGATCGTTACTAATGCCTCTCTAATCTATCCAGCTACCGCCTTCAGAATCCTGGAGTGTAGTCCATCTAGTTTATCGACTTATTTAACTTCAGATCTTTCAGCCTCCCAAGCTCCTTCTCCTTCCTCATAGCAACTACTATCACTTATGTTTAATTTCCATTAATGCTTAATTTCGATCTTTGTTTCTTCAACTAGATCTTTTCACGTTACTTGCGCTCCTCTTGTTCTATACCTATTAACCTGAAGTCATCAAGATTCTGGTGCTCCGTTCTAACTTCTACCCAATTTGCCTTCAGCAAGACGCCACCCCAGAGCCCACCTCGGCCTCTCCAGTGTGTTTGACCTTCTGCGCCGTCTGAGTGTAAATGTCTCAGCTTTGATATCAAATTATCACTCAGCCCACCTGTTTTGTTTACATTTCAAACTCTCCAGCCCCGCAGGCCACTGAGTATCTATCTTTTGGATACCTGATCATTACCGTACTAAGTGATCTCTCCATGAATAACAACTCTGAGGTCAGAAACTCTGGAAAATCGCTCTTTAGCTTTGTGCCTTGTCGCTGCGTTTTCCTACGAGATACCACCGTAAAACGATTTCTTTATAAATTCTGTTTTGTAGTCTTGATTTCCTATTGTGTGAATGGGTTCAACTTTTCAAATTAATGGAAAAACTGATTATAAAAACAATGACCCAGATATCCACATCTTCTGGATTTCATAGACCTCTGAGAGTTGTTATCGGGCTTTACCAGTGTATCACCCCGGTCCAAACAACACTTTCGGAATTAATTGAGGGACTGAAAACTAGAAAATCCAAGTATAAAACCTTAACTGGTATTATTTACTCCCATTAAAATACTTGCATGATTTTTAGCCATTCACAATCGCTCCTTTACTGCGGCAAATTGCGGCATCTCCGGGGAGAGACAAAGGCACAGTATGTCAATCAAATCCACTGCCTCATCTCTTGCTTTTTACGTGAATAGCTGCGATGTCATTTCGGAGTTTTGCCACGCGCTTTGCCATATCTCTTTCAGGGTTTCTTATTGGTTCTGTGATACATGTCTTTACGAGCTTAACATCATGGAACATGCCAATAATCTGTCACGAAAGTTTGATTCCAATTTATATCAATTAATAATTCATTTCCCTGCACTTCTTTCTATTTACAGGTCCGCGAAAACCCGCCGTATCCGTCCTCCGACCGTCTGCGGAAGAAGTTCAGGGACAAGGCACCGCCACTCTTGTGTGTTTAGTGAGCGGGTTTAATCCGGCCGCTGTGAATATCGAGTGGACTGTGGACGGCAGTACGAGAAGGAATGGCGTTGAGACCAGCCGGATCCAGCAGGACGCGGACAACACGTTCAGTGCGAGCAGTTACCTGACTCTGCCAGCCTCAGACTGGAACTCACACGAGCTTTACTCCTGCGTGGTTAAACACGAGACTCAGGCAACCCCATTTCAAACAAACATCGCGCGATCCAGCTGTATGTAATACAAAATGTTTAGACGCTGTTTCTTTAAAATAAAACAAACGAATTTCATGTACAGATGTTAAATTTTTTATTGTAGCCGACACATTTCGCAACCGGGAGAAAACATGTATTGCGTCCTACTGGACGTTCTTAAATAGCATTCGTTCTGAAATTAATATCATCCATGTAATTTTATCCCGAAGTAATTAAAATCTACCCAATCTACTGTGGCGTTTTTGCCTTGTTCAATATGTCCGACAAGAGCATTATTTTTCAACAGTTTGCATAGATAGTGAAGATGATCAAACTTTGACATTCGATGAAATAAAATAGACAACGTCGCTTGCACGTTGTGCTAGCTATTGGGTAGGTTTTCCTCCCGAAGAAACCATAATCACTATGACTACATCAGGACAAGTGGTGTAATTACTTGTCAGCGAAATTTACATACATAGTAAAAGAAATACTGACACTGCCTTTATTTGAACATCGTAGGCATATTCGATTTCCAGTTTTAGCATTGTTTTCTTCATGGAAATGGTTTTTCTACAGCTCGTCATATTCGGGGAGACAAGGGCTTCTGTCCCCTGTGTAAGCAGCAGCGCAGAGCAGAATAGCACTTACTAGAGTTCAAACTAACGAAATTCTTGCTCAAGTGTCCTTCAGAACTACAGGTTTCATTCGAAGTGATTTCGGCTTACGATACCTAACAAACATTGAAAATGGTAGTCCAAAGCATTTCTAGTAAATACAGTTAGACGGTTGTTGATTATCTAAAGCTATTTCGGGATTCAAAACAGTGAAGCACTGAAGATATCGCACCGACATTTGTACATTAGTTTGTACAATATATATAATGATAGCTTTCTGTGTGTAATGTAGAACACCGTGGCCATAGTATAGAGGTCGAGAGAACGGTATCCTAAACATAAGATAAATATGTCCAATAAATAACGTAAAAGCTCATTTTCAGGCGAATGAGAATACGGATTGTAGTCACGTCACTCTAATTGGTTATACAAGTTGCTTTATCTCGATAAGAAAAGAATAGCAAGAGCAAGTTTGCAACTAATCATTGAAATTCAAACATGGGTTATTGAAACGGGGACATTAATATCACGTGGTTTTCATCAGTCACTCTGGACTGAGGCCGTTGGACATGCCTTCTCTGAATATGGAAGGCCTAAGGAGTTCCCTGTGGCTTTACAGCTGCACAGACCAACCATTGCTCTGAGCAGGACATTTTTACACGGTCTGTAAACTGCGCAGTACTTTAAAACCACATTATATATAAGTAAGTTCCAGTATCGCACCAGAAAGTCTGTGTGCGCGGGGGCATTCCAGTTACTGCGCGCCAGGTGCACGGTTGTACTTGGTGTGGCAGACCATTCAGTGTTGCGATAGGACGATAAAATGACCAGAACTGCGCTGGGATATTCTGGCAAAGGGCGTGGCTCACTTCAAACTATACAGAGAAAGATATGAATGATCGCGGTTAGTATGATTAAAAAGCGTATACAGAAACGTTAACCATAGCACAGACCTTTTGGCCCACGATCTTTTGCCCACATTTTAACCTAATCCAAGATCAATCTAACCATTCCCTTCCACAGAGCCCTCCAGTTTTTTATTCATCCATTGGCGTAAGAGCTTCTTAAATGTCCCTGATATATATTTGCCTCTACCACCACACTGGCAAGGCATTCCACGAACATACCACTCTGTGTAAAGAATATACCTCTGACACCCTCTATATTTTCGTCCAATCACTTTAAAAGTCTGCCCTCTCGAATATACCACTGCCACCCTAGGCAAAAGGCACTGGTTATCCTTTCTATCTACTCCTCTTATCTTATGCATCCCTGTCAGGTCGTCTTTCAACCGGCTTCATTCCAAAGCGAAAAGCTCTAGTTCATTCAACCTATCCTGATCAGACATGTTCTCTAATCCAAGCAGCATCATGGTAAATCTCCTCTAATCCCTCTCTACAGCTTCCACGTGCTTCCTATTCTGACCAGAATCAAACACAACAATGTAGGTGTGGTCTAACCAGAATTTTATGGAAATACAACATTAGCCGGCGGCCCTTGAACTCGATCCCTCGACTAATGCAGGCTATATGCCTTCTAAACAACCCTATTGACATGCGCGGCTATTTTTGAGGGATCTACGTGAGTGGACCCCAGGATCCCTTTGTTCTCTACACTGCTAAGAATCTTCTCTTTAACCTTGTACTCCGCCTTTGTTTTCGCTCTTCCAAAGTCCATTATTTCACATTCTTCCGCATTGAACGCCATTTGATACTTGACAGCCCAGCTACGCATCCCATCAATGATCCCGTTGTAAACTACGACAATCTTAACCACAGCACCAACAGCCTTGTGTCAACCGTCCCATCGCCCTGTCCTTAGACCATAGCTCTCCATACCCCTCCCACCCATATTCTTTTGATATTTAAAACTTGTATTAAACATTGAAATCGAATCGCATGCACTACTTCCACTGGCAACTCGTTCCACACTCTCACTACTCTCTGTGAAGAAGCTCCTCCTCATGTTTCCCCTAAACATTTCACCTTTCACCCTCAGCCCCTGACCTTTAATTCTAGTCTCACCCAACCCGAGTGTGAAAAGCCGGCTTATATTTATCCTATCTATTCCCCACATCATTTTGCATATCTCTATCCAATCTCCACTCATTCTCTTATGCTCCAAGTAAGAAAGTGCCAACCTCTTCAACCTTTCCACATAACTTAGGTCCTCAGGTCAAGAAATCATCCTTATAAATTTCCTCGGTACTCTTTCAATTTTGTTGACATCTTCGCTGAAAGTAGGAAGGTATCCAGAGCAGCACACAATATAGGAACGCCTTACTAACATCCATGTACAGACGTCTGACAGACAGACAGACATACTTTATTGATCCCGAGGGAAATTGGGTTTCGTTACAGTCGCACCAACCAAGAATAGTGTAGAAATATAGCAATATAAAACCATAAATAATTAAATAATAATAAATAAATTATGCCAAATGGAAATAAGTCCAGGACCAGCCTATTGGCTCGGGGTGTCTGACACTCCGAGGGAGGAGTTGTAAAGTTTGATGGCCACAGGCAGGAATGACTTCCTATGACGCTCGGTGTTGCATCTCGGTGGAATGAGTCTCTGGCTGAATGTACTCCTGTCGCTAACCAGTACATTATGGAGTGGATGGGAGACATTGTCCAAGATGGCATGCAACTTGGACAGCATCCTCTTTTCAGACACCACCGTCAGAGAGTCCAGTTCCACCCCGCCCCCCCCCCGAACTTCACTGGCCTTACGAATGAGTTTGGTGATTCTGTTGGTGTCTGCTACCTTCATCCTGCTGTCCCAGCACACAACAGCAAACATGCTAGGTAAGTCATATACACCGCTCTACTTTTATTAACTTCTATAGTCACTTTCTCGAAAAAGTCAATCAGGTTCGTGAGACAGGAACTGCCCCTCAAAAAGCGGTACTGTATGTAATCAGACTATGCTTCTGCAAATGCACATAAATTCTGCCTTTAAGAATCAGTTCCAAAGTTTGACCACCACTGACATGAAGCTCCGGTCCATAATTCCCAGGATTATCCCTAATCCATTTCTAAAACAAAGTAATAATATTTGAGACCCTCCAACCTTCTGCTACTCCTCCTGTGTATAATAACAGCGAAAAGATTATCACCAAGAGGGAACATTCTCTTCCCTCGCTTCCCGTAGTAACCAGGGTATACCCCATTCGGCCCCGGAGCTTTATGTCGTTTTTCAAAAGTCCGGCAATATCCTATTTCTTAACGTCACATGTTCTAGCATGTCAGCCTGTTTTAGGCTGGCCACACACAAGTCAAGGTCCCTCTCAGTGGTGAACACTGAAGACATTAATTCATTAAGGAACTCCCCTACCTCCTCCGACTCCAAGCACATGGTTCCTTTTCTTTTACTCACTCTAGTCATCCTTCTGTTCTTCACCTACGTGTAGAACGTCTTGGGGTTTTCCTTAATCATACTCGCCAAGCTCTTCTCATTCCCCTCCTCTATCTCTCTTAAATTCATTATTCAGCTCCTTCCTGGCTGCTTCGTAACACTCAATAGTTCTGTCTAATCTTTCCTTCAAAAACCTTTAGTGAACTTCTTTTATCCTCTGGGTGGGATGCTTCACATCTCTTGTCAACCATGCTTCCTTCTCCCTACCATCCATGTTCTACCGGAAGATGCTACCCAGAACCCCACTAGTGTTCCCTACACAACATTCACATTTCCTTGTTCATTTCCCTGATAACATTAATTCCCAATTTCTGCTCACAAGCTCATGTATTATAGCATCATAATTCACTCTCCTTCAAAACCATCTGCTCTTATCCCTCTCCGAGGGATTGGTAAATTAAAGAGTTGTGATCACCCACGAGCAATCTGAAACCAGGCCTCTTCCATTGGCTAGCACTAGATCCAGTAAGGCCTCTCTTCTAGTTTGCCTGTCCACATATTCTTTTTTTTTGTTTATTAGCTTTTTTATGCATTTTCTACATCGTTACAGATTTTTTTAAAAAACAAATCAAAATGAGGAACATTAATACAGTACAAAAATAAACATACAATAATAATATAATACAAAAAAAGATAATTGAAAAAGCACCCAAATTGAAGACATGTAAAATTAGTATCCTCCCCAAGCCCCGCAACAAAAAAGAACCCGAGACCAACCACAATACAATATAGAGACTATAAATCAGGACATTCAAATCCCCAAAACTGTAAATACTCTTAAAAACATAAGATATTAATGCCTACTACCAAAAAAAAGGAGCTGAAAGCAAGGGACCGAAAAAAAAAAACCTTAGTTAAGAGGAAGGTTATGGAAGTACTCAATAAAAGGTCCCCAGACCTTATGGAACTTTATATCCGAATTAAGAACTGAATAATGGATTTTTTCAAGGTCTAAGCAGGACATAATATCATTAAGCCATTGAGCATGCGTGGGCGGGGCAACATCCCTCCATCTAAGGAGGATTAAACGTCTAGCCAGGAGAGAAGCAAAAGATAATATTCGACACTTAGTCGAACTCAAACGTAAATCTGTCTCACCCAAAAAACCAAACAGAGCAATTAAAGGGTTAGGTTCTAGGTGGTGATTCAGAATATAAGATAAAGTTATGAAGACATCTTTCCAAAATTTCTCCAGGCTAGGACAGAACCAGTACATATGAATAAGAGAGGCCTCGCCCCTTTTGCATTTATCACAAAGAGGACTAATATTAGGGTAAAATCGAGATAGCTTAGATTTAGACATATGGGCTCTATGAACAATCTTAAACTGTAAAAGGCAATGGCGAGCACAAAGCGAGGTTGAATTAACCGATTTGAGAATCGAGTCCCAAGTCTCATCAGATAAGGAGATACTTAAATCATGCTCCCAAGCCATTCTAATTTTATCCGCAGGGGCACGTCGTAAGAATGCTAATTTATCACGAATAAATGATATTAAACCTTTACCCAGTGGATTAATAGAAAGAAAGAAATCCATAACATTTTTCTCAGGCATTTCAGGGAAGTTAGGAATTAAAGGATTAATAAAGTGCCTAATTTGGAGATATCTAAAAAAAATGGGCATTAGGCAGATTGAACTTAGCAGAGAGCTGTTGAAAAGATGCGAAGCGATTATCAATAAAAAGATCTTCAAAATGTCTTATGCCCTTCCTATACCAATCATGGAATGCTGAATCATACGTAGTAGGTAAAAACAGGTGATTATGTAAGATAGGGCTAGAAAAGGAAAAACCATAGAAACCATAATATTTCCTAAACTGAGCCCACATACGCAAAGTGTGTCTAACAAGAGGATTAACAATTAATCTGGACAAACTACTAGGGAGTACAGAGCCAAGAAGTGCAGAAATAGATAGATCTTTAGTGGAACTCAACTCCATTGCCACCCAATTAGGGCACTCAGGTTGGCCATGGAAAAAAGACCAAAAGGTAGCACAGCGTATATTGGCTGCCCAATAATATAAACGAAAGTTAGGTAAAGCCATGCCACCCTCTTTTTTAGATTTTTGGAGATACTTTATTAATTCTAGAACGCTTATTCTTCCACAGATATGACAAAATAGTAGAGTCTAAAGAATCAAAAAAGGATTTAGGAATAAAAATTGGGATTGATTGAAATAAATATAAAAATTTAGGGAGAACATACATTTTAACAACATTAATACGACTTACCAAAGACATAGATAGAGGTGACCATTGTAACAGACTCTGTTTTATAGTTTATGGAAGATTGGCAAAATTTTCACGAAAAAGATCTTTAAACTTCCTTGTGACTGTAATCCCAAGATAAGTAAATTGATTATGAACTACTTTAAAAGGGAGATCACGAAAAGTTAATTCTTGTGCTTCTTTATTAATTGGGAAAAGTTCACTCTTATCTAAATTAAGTTTATAGCCAGAAAACTGACTAAACTGATCAAGAAGTGAAAACATTGGAGGTAAGGATGTAGACGGATTTGAAAGAAAAAGTAATGTCATCAGCATAAAGAGAAACTTTGTGCTCAACACCCCCCCCCCCCCCCCACTCCAAATCCCGGTCAGTTCAGGACAGTTTCGAAATGCTATCGCCAAAGGTTCTATAGCCAAATCAAAGAGAAAGGGACTTGAGGGGCATCCCTGACGGGTGCCGCGTTTGAGGTTAAATAACTGGGATTTCTGAAAGTTAGTCAAAACAGAAGCAGTGGGACACAGATACAGCAATTTGATCCAAGAGATAAAACTTTGACCGAGGTCAAATTTTTCTAAAACTGCAAAAAGGTAGTTCCACTCTATACGACCAAATGCTTTCTCCGCATCGAGGGAAATAACGCATTCAGGAATCCCAGTTGAAGGTGAATATAAAATGTTAAATAAACGCCGAATATTAAAAAAAAGAAGACGGTTTTTAATAAAACCAGTTTGATCATCAGAAATAATAGAGGGAATAACAGTTTCTAATCTGTAAGCCAAAACTTTGGCCAAGATTTTGACATCAACATTAAGCAAAGAAATTGGCCTATACGAAGAACACTCTGTTGGGTCTTTACCCCTTTTTAATAAAAGAATAATAGATGCCTCAATAAAAGAGGGTGGCAATTTACCGTAATTAAACGAGTCAGATAAAACTGAGAATAACTGAGGAGAAAGAAGTGAAGAGAATGATTTATAAAATTCTACGGGGAACCCATCAGGTCCAGGAGATTTCCCTGAAGACAATGCAGAAATTGCAAAGGATATTTCTTCTGATGATATAGGCGCATTAAGTTTGGCTTTAAAATCAGATGAAAGCGAAGGGATATTCAAATTGTTTAAAAAATGATCAACAGAGATATTCTCATTCAGAGATTCAGAGGAATAAAGTCGAGAATAAAAAATTTTAAATGCGTCATTGATTTCTAAGTGATCCGATGTAAAGTCTCCATTCTCCTTCCGGATCTTTGTAATATGTTGTTTAGCTTTGGAACGCCTCATCTGATTGGCTAAAAATTTACCAGATTTGTCACCATCAATATAGAAGCGACTCTTACTTTCAAGAAGCTGGTGTTCAACAGGTTGGGTAGACAAAAGATTAAATTTATTTTGAAGTTCTACACGCTTCTTGGATAATTCAGGATTCTTAGTTTGAGCATACAGTTGATCTAATTCTTTAATCTGATTAATGAGGTCTAATCGATCTGCACAGGACTTTCTATTAAGATTTGCTGTATAGGAGATTATTTGACCCCTCAAATATGCTTTCATGGCATCCCAGACAATCTGGGATGACATTTCAGATGACGTATTGGTGTTAAAATAAAAGGTTATCTGATCCTTAATAAATTTTAGAAAATCATCATCCGATAGTAAAGTCGAGTCAAAACGCCAGTGTTTATTCCTCTGAGGGAGACCAGGAAAATTTAAAGACAAAGTAATTGGGGCATGGTCAGAAATCAGTATACTCTGATAATCACAAGAATAGACAAATTGAATAAGTTGATTATCAAGTAAAAAGTAGTCAATTCTAGTAAAGGTATGGTGAACATGTGAAAAAAAAGAATAATCTCTCTCAGTACGATGAAGGAAACGCCATATATCAGAGATACCATAATTAGAGAGAAAAGAGTGAATAGCTAAAACAGATTTAGTAGGTAATCTAGTAACAGAGGACGATGGATCCAAATTAGGATCTAACCAACAATTAAAATCCCCACCCAGTATAAGACAATATGAGTTTAAATCTGGTAGTGAGGAGAAAAAACGTTCAAAAAAATTAACATTATCAAAATTGGGAGCATACAGGTTTGCTAGTACAACTTTAGTATTATATAGTTTACCAGAAACAATAATAAAACGGCCATTTGTATAAGATATCTTATTATGGAGTTCAAAAGGAATATTTGAATTAATAAGGATGGAGACCCCCCTAGCTTTGGCGGCAAAGGATGAATGAAAATGCTGACCCGCCCACTTTGACAAAAGCCGAGAATTATCAAAGCTACGAATGTGAGTTTCTTGAAGGAAAGCAATGTCGGCTTTGAGTTGTTTAATATGCGAGAAGACCTTCCTTCTTTTAACAGGATGATTCAATCCCTTTACATTCCAGCTCACAAATTTAAGTGTATTAACCATTATCAATTGTTAGTGCATAGAAGGTAGCAGGCATATAAAAAATCAAGCAGTACAGTAACAGTCTGGGAGCAAAAATGTAAACATAGATCCGTAGACTCAAAACAGAAACAAGTCCTGAATAACAAAGGAAAACAAAAGAAACAGTGAATAGTGTTGGAACTGGAGAACGCACACCATCCTCGCAACCCAAAACTAGACGGCTACCTAAAAAAGCAGCTTGCCCTACCAAAAGAATTAACCCAAATATGACTTCCAGTTCCGTATCATTAACAAAAGTTCTGTATAAATAATATAGCAAATAATAACTAATTTATGCACTAGAAAACAGAATTACAAATAGGAACAACTTCAACAGAAGTATAAAACTTAATAGAAAAGAAAAATAAAAATCAGAAGAAAACTAAAACTACCCTACCCGCGAAAAATTATAAAAGTTTAAAAGAAAAAAAAAGGAGGGGGGAAAGGAGGAAATTATAAATTTAAAGAGAGTACTTATCAACCATTTACAGAAACAAAAATCAAAACTTAAACCATAAATCAACCAACAGGGAGGCCTTCAGTAAAAACTCCGAACCTCCAAAACAAGATAAAATCAATTGTAGTTCTCTATAGATAAGGTTATACAAAAATAAGATAGATTACACAAGTAAAATCTAAACGTCCGCAGGGAAACATTAAACTTAAATTGACTATTTAGAAAAAATGCACCAAGTCCAGGGAGAGATTGACTACAGCCCTTAGAGTTTCAATAGTTAACGTCTGAATTATTCAAGTAAAGTCTGAGTTCGGAAAACATAGTTTTACTTCGAGAAGTACTTATCAACCATTTTAGAAGGTTAGGCCGATTCCGAAGAAGACGAGGTGGCTGGAAGACTTCCAACAAACGCCTCAGCCTCCTTCACTGATTTAAACCACTTATAGTAAGCGTAATTCGAAGATCGGCTGGATTTCGGAGAGAGGGTCAGAATCCGCGATCAAAAAGTACTTTCGTTACATCTTTAAACTCAGCACGCATCTTCAGAACCTGGGGGGCATAATCCTCCACAAAACGAATGACCGTATTTTGAAAAGCAAAAGTACCTCTGCGGCGTGCCTCCATAATCAAACGGTTTTTCACCTGGTATCGATGAAAGCATAAAATAACCGGCCGTGGACGGGACCCAGAGTTGCACGAGGAACATAAATCCTGTGAGCCCTTTCAAGCTCAGCTGGAGTCGGAAGAAATTGTTTCTCGAAAATCTCAGAGAAAATCAGAAAAGAATTCAACGGAAGAGCCCATTTTGGTGGCCTCTGGCAGACCAAGAATTCGTAGATTGCAACGTCTGCTCCGATTTTCAAGATCCACCATTTTGGATGAAAGTTTACTGTTCTTCTCCTCTAGGTTGCAGCAGAAAGTTTCAGGATATTGAACACGGCGTTTTAAATCTTCAGAAGTTAAGTCAATGCGAGATAAATGTTCAGCATGATCATCCACTCTAGCATTAATCTGATCCAATTTGGAAACCAGCTGGTTGAAAGAAGTTCTAAGTTCATTTCTAAAATCCGTTAAAGTATCTTGTCGATGTTGTTCCAAAACAGCGAAAAGCTTAGCCGGCAAGGCCGTAGAAGTTTCCTTTTTCCCGGTTTTAGTACTTTTGGCAGCCATTATTAGATAGATGTGTTCGCAGGCAGGTAAAAGAGAACTAATAAAATGCCTAACTAAGGTTTAAGAAGGGAGACATATAGTGCAAAGATAAGAAGAATAACGGAGCAAAAGTTCGGAGCGACTAAACAATCGCCATCTTACCGGAAGTCCCCCCGCCTGTCCACATATTCAAAAATCCTTCATTAACAGACCTAACAAATTCTGCTCTCTCTAAATACTTTTGCATGTAAGCTATGCCGATCATTATTAAGGAAGTACGTGTTTTTGCAGCTTTCAAAAATCGACCTGCCGACCTACTCTTCGATATTCCTGTTGAGAGGTGTGCGCTGTACAATACTCCCAATAGAGTACACACAAAGTATACTACAGATGCTGTGGTCAAATCAACACATACAAACAAGCTGGATGAACTCAGCAGGTCGGGCAACATCCGTTGAAATGAGCAGTCAACGTTTCGGGCCGAGACCCTTCGTAAGGACTCAATAGAGTGACTGCAACCCTTCCTATTTCTGAATTCCACCCACAGTGACGTGGGAACATTCAGAAGCTTTTCCTGCCTTTGTGATAACCATATTTTGGATCGGGAATGCGAATGGTTCCTCCTAGAATAAAAAGGCAAACACATGTTATCATCGTTCTTTACCTCATGGTTTTCCAATATCTTTCTTGATTTTCGAGCAACACGGGTGCGCGCTAATTGTTTCATAGAGACACAGGCCGTAGTTTGGTTAAGAGTCTTGGAATGCGCAGTATCTCTACGTTTTAGCAGACGAGGATTCTCCTGTTGTAACTTCTTCAGACATGTCATTTCCGCGCACTCCTGCGCTGAAACATTGATAAGAGTCACATCAATGGCTAACGTGGAAAATAAACCTTTATGGTAGAGGTGCAATATCTTCCCTGATCTAGGTTGCTATTTATTACTAGATTTCATTGGTTAATTGTTCGGTCACAGCTGATGATTAATCGTTTCTGCGTTGCTAAACCATTACCTGTCTTCATCGGATGGACCATTATATAATCGCTTGTATATTCATTCATTCGTTGAAAGCACTTGTTAGAAGTCGAAGGAATTTCAATCAATATTTGAATCTCCCTTGAACGAGGGCAGAATAATAAGTAATAAAATGTTGTCATGGATAGAAAATTGATTGACTGACAAAAAATGAAGTTCAGACATTAATGGCCGAGTCTCTGGAATGATATATCTCACAATCTGTGAAACAATTCAGGTCCTTCCACTTCGCTGATGACAAAAACACAAACAGGTAATTACATTGTGAAGTGAAAGTCAAAAGGCTAGGGAGGGATATTGATAATCTAGTCGGTGAGCTAAGATCCGGCAAAGCAAAAAGAGGAAAAAGAGGAAAAAAGAGGAAAAGAGGGAAATAGAGTGACTGAGCTGGCATGAAAAATGCTTCAACAGCATATTTTCCAAACATTTGGAGATTGTAACTTCCAAGTTGAAGAGAGGAAGGTCATTTAGATCACGGTAGTATGTAATTCACAAAATGCTATTATTCAGGTGCAAGTAACTAAAAAGGCTGGGAACATGTTAAAGGAATTATGTGCAAAATTTGGGGGTGTTATGCTTCATGTGACAGGGCAATAAAGAACCAAATGTGGACTGTGTACTGAATTCTTCTTACTTAAAAATTATCTAAATGTGTTAGAAGTTCAGAGGAAGCTTACAAGAACGATTTCGTTGGTGGTTCGGTATCCTAGGATTAACTGTGCATAGGCTCGACTTCTATCGACTGGAGTTCATCAGAGTTATGGGACTTGACTAAAATCTAGTAGTCCTTAGTAACAATACGTATGCTACATAAACCTTGTAGTCTGAAGCTCTACGGCTCGAAGGGCTCATGACAATAAGTCCGGCACCTTACGTCTTGGGGAACCCGAGGGTATCACGTCTGAACACGAGACAGACAGATCTGGGGAATCCGAGACAGGCGATTCATCTCCCAACAAGGTTGGTCGTCTCGAGATAGACCTGATAAACTGGAGACAGACCTGACGAACTCCAGATACTCTTGGGGATCCCGAGACAGGACTGGTCATCTCGAGATAGACATTGAATAAATTTGGGAAATATGAAATAAATCTGGGGAATATAGAATAAAACTCGGGAAAATCGAATAGTCCTCGGAAGCCTGGAGGGCCATGGCAGACCCAGGAACCTTTAACAACACTAAAATTCTTGATAAAAGCCTTTAATGTGGTCTAGGCAAGCTCTAAACGTGGGCTCAGAACTTAGTCTCCGGAAACTCGGAATGAAGGCTCGAGACAGTCGGAAACCGAAGGAACTCCGGACGCCACTTTACAAGTTCCATTGGACCCATTATATCGCTGCGTTTTTTTTTAGTCACCGTGCAGACTGAACGCAAGTGCGGAGAAAAGACAGGCTGCCATATGGAGTCAGTGACCTGGCTTTATACATAAGAGTTCCAACTGACAATCGGCGGCTCGGCAAAGCGACACCGAGAGAACTAACATTCTCAAAGCTAGGGCCAGCGAAATTAAAAATTGGAAGACTGCTTAAATAATTACAGTACCCGGAAACCCCATGTCAATCAAAATAAACTTTAATAAGTTTAAACAGAAAACGCAAGGGTTTAACGAGTCTCGTTAAGAGAACTATTCACAATTAAAGGCTATTTAGAAAATTTGGTGCCCAATGCTCTAAGACTTCCTACACAGGTGCGAAGTACTCAAAACATCCGTTGTTAGGCGGGAATCCTTTATCGCCTTACTCAAAGTATGCACCATCATTCGACAGTTTTAAACCGAGCGTTCGTCTTCTCTTCTCGCTTCGGCATTAGTCTCATTGCTGCAAATTCATACTAATATCACCTTAAATGGAATGTTTAGAGCTATGTCTGTCTTTTGTTTTGTTTATGTACTTACCAAAACACTCTAGTCGTTATCTCTCAGAAAAGTAAGAAAATCTTCATTCTTGCTTAATTAAAACGGGCAACATAATATCATACGATGCAAATAATTTTCCACACTTCGTTCAGAATCAGTTAGCATTTTTCTTCCCTGCCAGCATTGCGCTATGATGACAAGTGCTTCCATTTTGACATTTAACTATCCATGAAAAGTCACGGGGAAAAGAATAAAGATTAAATGATAAAAGGAGAAAATCTTTCTTAACGAATAGCCAAAATAGAGAGGCGTCCAATCACCATGCCAATGGAACTGCAATGAAAGTTGATCAGATGGCAGAGTGCATAGGTGAGAGGTGGAATTAGTAGGTGTTTTCAAAAGCTTACAATCTGGAAATCATACAAGTCCCAAAGAACTCCACGGCATGAGCAACTGCTTTGAGCATCCTTTGAACTCGGACCCCAAGATCTCTCTGATACTCCACACTGCCAAGAGTATTAACATTAATACTATATTCTGCCATCACAATTGACCTACCAAAATGAACCACTTCACATTTATCTGAGTTGGACTCCAGCTGCCACAATTAAAGCACGGAAACAGGCCACCTCGGCCCTTCTAGTCTGTGCCGATGCTTACACTATTGGTTGTATTAATTGGCTACTATGTGACAAGCCTCCAATTCGTTGATCTGTTACCTTATAACCTCTGTCCATACCAGTAATGCACAATCTACATTCTTTCATACGTCTAATTGGACCGCGCCACACAATAACCAAGCGTTGTCTTAAAAAATTCAAAGAGCTAGCATTAGTGGTCACTTTATTAGGTACGCCTGCAGGTTCCTCAATGCAAATATCTAATCAGTCAGTCATATAGCAGAAGCTTAATGAACATGCAGACAAGAGCAGCAGGTGTTGTTCGGACCAAACATCCGAAAGTGGATGAAAAGTGATCTAAATTATTTTGAACGTGGAATGAGTGTTTGTGCCAGACGGGGTGGCTGAGTATCTTAGAAATTGTGGGTTCCCTGCGATTTTCACCCAATAAAGTGCCTCATGAGTTTATGTTCGTGGTCTTCTCCTCCTACAGCCTATTCACTTCGAGGTTCGACGTGTTGTGCGTTCAGAGATGCTCTTCTGCACAGAACTGGTGTAACGCGTGGTTAATTGAGCTACTGTCGCCTTCCTGTCAGCTTCATCCAGTTTGGCCATTCTCCTTAGAGCTCGCTCTTTAATTTTTTTTTTGTTTGCTTTAGTATCATTCTCTTAAACCCGAATAAAATGACCACTGACTGTATATGAAAGAGCACAGAACATTTCACAAACAGCAGCTATCTGAAAGTGAATAAGCATTGACCGACAGATATTACCGAGGCATGCCTGCTGGACTATTTGGATTGGGACTAGAATGTTAAAGGTAACGTCACATTCAGGAAGGACGGGAAGATGAGAAAATGCATAAGGATTCGTTCATAGTGAATGCTGAACACAAAGAAATGAAGGTGGATGGCCTATTTTCAGGGCACGGAGAGGAAGAGGTGGTCTGAAAAATAATAAAGCAAAATTCTCCTGTGGTATATGAATCCAAGCAAGATATTAGGGCAATGTGCATCCGACGAAACAAAGGTTGTTTGCCATAATTGCACGTTCATGATTATTGGGAATTATACTTCAAACTAAACGAATGGGGTGTGAGGTGTTCGTTAAATATGTTGGAATATTTTAGAATAACGTGTTCTAGCGCCAACCAAAGGACACTAAGAAGGAATTAGAGGCGGAGATTCCATTGGATTCAGTCGCAATTCTATTTATCGGAAGATCAGGCATGAGGCCGAGGGGCCTACTTCGTATCCTAAGTGTGACATGTCAGAAGGATAGTACTGAACAAGCAGGTTTTATTTTCATGAAGGTCCATTTGATTCCTGGCCCCAGTCACCCTCAATGCCATGTGATTCTATACTTGCGTCAAGAGAATTGACCATTCAAAATCGCAAATGGTCTGTATATTCAGGTGTCTACAGTGTAGGACATAGTGAATGTAACATTATATTGTTTCGTGTGTCATTTACGCCAGTAGGTGGAAATGTTGCATCACTTGATACCTATACTTGCTTTTGAGAAAGAAAGAACCGGGCCCTAAACTCATAGAATAACAGCGACTGTGCTCTGCATCAATTTCCCAAACTTGGTTCATTGGAGTCATTACTCCAGAATGAATGTTATCTTTTTCAAACTGGCATCATGCAAATATCGGGAAATGTTACCGAGAGAACATGGGCGATAATTATTGCAACAGACATTTGGCTTTGGACATGTAATCCTTTCCTGCTGTCTATGTTTTAAATAAAATTTGCATAGAAACATAGAAAACCTACAGCACAATACAATCTCTTCGCCCAACAAAGTTGTGCCGAACACGTTTCAACCTTAGAAATTACTAGGCTTACCGATAACCCTCTATCTTACTAAGCTCCATGTACCTATCTAAAAGTTTATTAGAAGACCCTGTCGTATCCGCCTCAACCACCGTTGCCGGCAGCCTATTCCACCTACTCACCACTTTCTGTGTAAAAAACTTACCCCTGACATCTCCTCTGTACTACTCCCCAGCACCTTAAACCTCTGTCCACTTGTGGCAACCATTTCAGTCCTGGGAAAAAGCCTCTGACTATCCACATGATCAATGCCTCGCATCATCTTATACACCTCTATCAGGTCACTTGTCATCCTCCGTCGCTCCAAGGAGAAAAGGCCGAGTTCACTCAACCTATTCTCATAAGTCATGCTCCCCAATCCAGGCAACATCCTTGTAAATCTCCTCTGCACCCTTTCTATGGCTTCCACATCTTTCCTGTAGTGAGGCGACCAGAACTGAGCACAGTACTCCAAGTGGGGTCTGAATAGGGTCCTATGTAGCTGCAACATTACCTCTCGGCTCGTCAATTCAATTCAACGATTGATAAATGCCAATACACCATACACCTTCTTAACCACAGAGTCAACCTGTGCAGCTGCTTTGAGTGTCCTATGGACTCGGACCCCAGGATCACTCTGATACTCCACACTGCCAAGAGTCTTACCATTAATACTATATTCTGCCATCATATTTGACCTACCAAAATGAAGCACTTCACACTTATCTGGGTTGAACTCCATCTGCCACTTCTCAGCCTAGGTTTTCATCCTATCTATGTCCCGCTGTAACCTCTGACAGCCCTCCACACTATCCACAGCACCTGCCGCTCAGGATCTTCTCCACCAACTTACCAACCACTGAGATAAGACTCACTGGTCTATAATATCCTGGGCTATCTTTACTCCCTTTCTTGAATAAAGGAACAATATTCACAACCCTACAATCCTCCAAAACCTCTCCCGTCCCCGTTGATGATGCTCAGCAATCTCCTCCTTCGCCTCCCACAGTAGTCTGGGGTACATTTCATCCGGTCCCGGCGTCTTATCCAGCATATCCTCTTTCTTAATAGCTACCTGCTCAAGCTTTTCAGTTCGCTGCAAGTCATCACTACAATCACTAAGATCCTTTACCATAGTGAATACTGAAATAAATTATTCATTAAGTACCTTCGGTTCCAAATACACTTTCTCACTGTCACATTTGATAGTTTCAATTCATTCACATCTTATCCTCTTGCTCTTCACATATTTGTAGAATGCCTTGGGGTTTTCCTCAATTCTGCTACCAAGGCGTTCTCATGGCCCCTTCTGGCTCTCCTAATTTCCATCTTAAGCTCTTTTCTAGTAGCCTTATATTCTTCTAGATCTCGAAGTTTACCTAGCTCTCTGAAACTTTTGTAAGCTTTTCTTTTCTTGACTAGATTTATTACAGGCTTTGTACACCACGGTTCCTGTACCCTACCATAACTTCCCTGTCTCATTGAAACGTACCTACATAGAGCTCTACACAAATATCCCCTGAATATTTGCCACATTCCTTCCGTACATTTCCCTGAGAACATCTGAACCAATTCAAGCCTCCCATTTCCTGCCTTATAGCCTCATAATTCCCTTACTCCAATTAAACGCTATTCTAACGTGTCTGTTCCTATCTCTCTCCAATGCTATTGTAAAGGAGGTAGAATTATGATCACTATCTCCAAAATGCTCTCCCACTGAGAGATCTGACACCTGACCAGGTTAATTTCCCAATACCAAATCAAGTACAGCCTCTCCTCTTCTAGGCCTATCTACATACTGTGTCAAGAAACCTTCCTGAACACACAGAACAAACTCCACCCCATCTAAACCCCTCGCTCTAGGGAGATGCCAATCAATATTTGGGAAATTAAAATCTCCCATCACGACAACTCTGTTATTATTACACCTTCTCAGGATCTGTTTCCCTATCTGCTCCTCGATATCCCTATTACTATTAGGCGGCCTATAAACATAACCAGTAAAGTTATTGACCCCTTCCTGTTCCTAACGTCCACCCACAGAGACTCCGTAGACAATCCCTCCATGGCGTCCACCTTTTCTGCAGCTGTGACACTATCTCTGATCAACAGTGCCACGCACCCACCTCTTTTGCCTCCCTCCCTGTCCTTGCTGAAACATCCGGCACTTGAAGTAACCAATCCTGTCCCTGAGCCATCCAAGACTCTGCAATGGCCACTACGTCATATCTGCAAGTACTGATCCACGCTCTAAGCTCATCGGCTTTGTTCACAACACTCCTTGCGTTAAAATAGACACATCTCAAGCCTTCGGTCTGAGCGCTTCCCTTCTCTCTCACCTGCCTAACCTCCCTCTGGAACTGTCTACAAGCTTTCTCTATTTGTGAGCTACCCTCCTCTTCCCCAGCCTCTTCAGTTCGGTTCCCACCCCACAACAACAATAGTTTAAACTCTCCCCAGTAGCCTTAGCAAACCTCCCCGTCTCAACTTCATAGAAAAACAGAAATAAATCAGCCTAAGACCAACGGCGTATTATTGAGTCTCACTGAAACACTGCAAAGGAGAAACTGCCGCTGAAAATCTGAAACATTTTCCAACGATACTCCAAGTATCATGTTTCACTACAGAACTCCCTTCGTTCCCGCCACCCTGAGTGAAACGCCAAACAGTTGCATTGTCTGTCCGCCATCACAAGCGCTTCAGCTCATCTGTGCAGCCAACACTTTAAATGCATTGTGGCAATTAATCATCACGGCGTTTTACATTGACGTTATCAGCGTATACCGTGTAACACGGGAAAACTTTTACCCGAACAGTTTAACACAATATTCTGTGGATTATATTGATGATACTTTCCACTTCCGAGACGAGGGTGCAGAATAGCAGAAACATGAGGGTGAATTTCCGAGTTATATTTGGTAAATAACAAGTGGATACGCCTCAGAGACTCTACTCAAATTCCTTCTCAGCTTTCCTTATAACATTTCTGTTTACTCGCAATAATCAATTCGTTGTAAACTCGTCTTTCTGTTCGCCTGTTATCTATTAATCGCTTCGTATTTCTGGTCAGATGCAGCCCTTTCCCCTGAGCTATTCCCGCCTATGGCAACCTCAAACCTACAGTACTTCAGCCGCTTCTTCCCATTTTGATACATTGATGGTTTATATGCCCCCTGTGAAATTGTATGTGGGGGTTGGAGTTTGGGGCTGTGTGGAAATGTGGCAAATGTCAGTGACAGTGAACCTGTGAATCAGTAAATTGGTAAATTTTCAAATTGCTTAATTGTTACATGCACCGATGCGCAGAGAACAAATTGTCTTGCAGGTCATTCATGCAGATCAGTTCATCAGTGCATTGAAATAGCACAAGCGCGCAGAATAAAGTGTTACAGTTACAGAGAAAGTGCAGGACAGGTAGGCAGTAAGGTGCAAGGGCATAACGACGTAGCTTGTCAGGTCAAGAGTCTATCTGATCGCAGTAGGGAAACATTAAGTGGTCACATAACACCGAGACAGACGCTGTCTTTGGGCCTGGTGGTAAGTGCCTTTAAGGCTTTTGGATCTTCTGCCCGATGGGATGGGGGAGGAGAGAGAATGCCCGTGATGGATGAGGTCTTTGCCTATATTGGCTGCTTTGCCAAGGCAGCGACAGTGTATACAGAATCCATGGAGAGGAGTTGGCTTCCGTGATGTGCTGAGCTCTAAGCGCAACTCTATTTGGTTTAACACGAGGAAATCTGCAGATGCTGGAAATTCAAGCAACACACACAAAATCTTTCCTTTCAGTTAGTCCTGACGAAGGGTCTCGGCCCGAAACGTCGACAGTGCTTCACCCCATAGATGCTGCCTGGCCTGCTGTGTTCCACCAGCATTTTGTGTGTGTCTCTTTAGTTTATTTCAAATACCAACAGAGCAGACACCAGCCGTTCTGCATCCAGACACAATTCATCGGTAAAAGTTGATAAAAGCTGGTGAGCACTCCTTTGCCGTGATATCTACGTGGTTGGACCAGGATAGGTTGTTGGTGATGTCTACTCCACTGAACTTGAATTTCTCAGCCCTCTCGACCTCAGCATCGTTTACATAGTTGCCCCGCCCATTTCCTAAATCAAGATCCAATTCATTCGAGAGTAGAGATCTGATGAATATATATTTCAGTGACTTTGCAGTCTTCCACAGTTCTTAAGGAGCAGCTTCGAAAGCCCTGAACAGGATTGTGTCCGAAAGCCTTTGACTTCTGATTCTTATCAGCTTCACCATGGCTGAATGGGTCCTGGTTCTTTCCGCCTTTGTGTCCTGTTTGTTCAGTAAGTAGAGTACTTAATCCTTTATACTGTTCTTTATGTTGTCTTTTTACTTAAGGGTTTTAAATAATTATTTGTTACTTTCGCCAGCTGCAAACGCGGAGATGACTTTGACTCAGTCTCCGTCCGTATCGGCGACTCCGGGTAGAACCGTGAAAATCACTTGTACCATGTCAAGGGGTAGAATCAGCAGCTACGACAAGAGCTGGTACTTGCAGAAACCCGGCAGCGCCCCAGTTTTTGTGTTGTATGAAAGCTCCACGAGAGGATCGGGAATTCCAGATCGATTCACCGGTTCCGTAGACTCATCGAGCAACCAAATGCATTTAACCATCACCAGCGTGCAAAGGGAGGACGCCGCCGATTATTACTGTGGTGTCTGGGATGGTAGCATAGTCACATTTGGGAGAGGAACCAAACTGAATTTCAACAGTAAGTAAATATTTGTTGGGGTCTAATCACCTTTTGATTTTGTTTTTTTTTTCATTTGAGCCTTGGAATAATTTTATCAATCCTGATGCTTCGATCTGATTTACAGTCCGCCTCTCATTGTATCTTTACAATACCGCAGGCAGAAAACTAGCGCAAATGCATCCTGTTTGCTGGGTAGGGTTTACTTAATTTAGCTGAAAAGTATCTTCAAAATAACCTGAGTTCATTGCCATAACATTTCTAAAATAGCTTCGTGAATAGATGCTTCGTGCTGCTAGCAAGTGTTTCTTAAAAGTCTCCCAGGGAACAGATGTATTAAAATATATTCGCAAAAATGAGGTTTTGCATTAGACAACCGATGTGAAGTCGTGTTTAGAGCCCACAAGTTCTTGTATAGAGGATCTGGATGCCAATCGTCTGGAATATATTTTGTTATGTTTCAAGAATTTATTTCTGCTAATTTTAATTTATTTTGTGTGTATTGTGTTGTGCACCTTGGTCTCCTAAAACGTTGTTATGTTTCACTGTATACATGTATACAGTTGACTGCCAATAAACTCTGTCCTGAACCTGAAGCTTAATGGGGACAAGAGCCGAGCTGTGCATGTTACCAAATTGCGATAGAGAACTTCTATTTCCTTAAGACGGTAAAACCTAGGAACAGAATTAGGGAATTCGACCCCACGAGTCTGTTCCTTCATTTGATCATCGCTGGTATATTTTCTCACAAGCTCATTCTCCTGACCTCTCCCCATAACCTTTGATGCCGTTAGTAATCAAGACACTATAAAACTCCGTTTTAAATATACCCAAAGACTTGGTCTCTACAGCCTCCTTTGAAAATATATTCTACAGATTCACCACTTTATGGATAAATCAAATTCTCGTCTTTTCTTTTCTAAAGGGTTGTCCCTATATTCAAAGGATTTTCTTTCAGGACTAGCCTTTCGCACTATAGGGAGCATCCTCCCACTTTGGGAGTAAGAACAGGAAGGCAGATTATTATCTGAACGGTATAGAGTTGGGTAAGGGAGTAATACAAAGAGATCTCGGAGTCCTTGTTCATCAGTCACTGAAGGTGAATGAGCAAGTGCAGCTGGCAGTGAAGAAGGCTAATGGAATGTTGGCCTTTATTACAAAGGGAATTGAGTACAAGAGCAAGGAAATCCTCTTGCGTTTGTACAGAGCCCTGGTGAGACCACACCTGGAGCACTGTGTACAGTTTTGGTCTCCAGGGTTAAGGATGGACATCCTGGCTGTAGAGGAAGTGCAGCGTAAATTCACGAGGTTAATTCCTGGGATGTCTGGACTGTCTTACGCAGAGAGGTTAGAGAGACTGGGCTTGTACATGCTGGAATTAAGGAGATTGAGAAGGGATCTGATTGAAACATATAAGATTATTAAGGGATTGAACAAGATAGAGGCAGGAAATATGTTCTAGATGCTGGGAGAGTCCAGTACCAGAGGGCATGGTTTGAGAATAATGGGTAGGTCATTTAGGACAGAGTTAAGGAAAAACTTCTTCTCCCAGAGAGTTGTGGGAGTCTGGAATGCACTGCCTCGGAAGGTAGTGGAGGCCAATTCTCTGGATGCTTTCAAGAAGGAGCTAGATAGGTATCTTATGGATAGGGGAATCAAGGGATATGGGGACAAGGCAGGAACCGGGTATTGATAGGAATTGATCAGCCATGATCTCAAAATGGCGGTGCAGGCTCGAAGGGCCGAATGGTCCACTTCTGCACCTATTGTCTATTGTCTATTGTTCAACTCCATCTAGCTCTTTCGGTATTCGGTAGGTTAAAATGAAACTTCATCCTCCACACCCCCTCACCCCATCCCCCACAATTCTTCTGAAATCCAGCGTGTACAGGCCCAGGGCCATCAAGTGCTCATACTTTCACTCTTTCATTGTCGGCATCTTTCCTGTAAGCCTGCTTTTGTCCCTCTCCAATGCCAGCACATCCTTTCTTTGATATGTGGCCCAAAACTGCTCATAATACTCTAAATCTGCTCTGGCTATTGCCTTTTAAAACCTTAGCATTGCATCCTTGCTTTTATAAACTACTCATCTCGAAATGAATCCTAACCTTGCTTTTGCCTGCAAGTTAACATTTTGGGAATCCTGCAGGATGACTTCCAAGTCTCCTTGCACCTCCAACTTCTTAATTCGGTCCCCGTTTAGGAGAAGTCTGTACCTTTATTCCTTCTACCATCGCCCACGACCATACAATTTCCTACAGTGTACTCCATCTGTCACTTCTTTGCCCATTCACCTGATCCATCAAGATCATTCAGCAGACTCCTACTGCCTCAACACTGTCTACTCCTCCACCTGTCTTTGCATCATCCGCAAACGTGGCCACAAATCCATAAATCCCGTCGTTCAGATCATTAACTTCCAGCATGAAACGTAGCAGACTCAACACCGATCCTTGCAGAACACCACTAGTCACCGGTAGCCAACCAGAAAAGATTATCCTCACGCTTTTCTCCTGCCAGTCAGCCAATGCTCCGTCTATGCCCGTGATAGTTTATGCTCTTATCGTGTTAAGCAGCCTGATGTGTGACACTTTGTCAATGGTCTTCAGAATATCCATATCAATAACATCCACTGACTCTTATTTCTCTATCCTGCTTGGTATTTTCTCAGAGAATCTCAACAGATTTGTCAACTAAATTACCCCTAAAGGGAACCATGCTGATCACGGCTTATTTTATCGTATGCCACCAAGTACCTGGAAATTTCGTCCTTACTAATGGATTCTAGCAATCTCAATATGTCTAAATTTCGATTAAACATCGGTATGTTTACTAGGAAATTGACTGATGTCAGACTAGCTGGCCCATAATCTCCTGCCTTTTGCGTCCCTCTCTTCTCAGAGTGTGGAGTAATATTTGTGATTTTCCAGTCCTCCGGACCCCTGGGCCCATTCCTGAAAGATCTTTACTAATGCCTCTCTAATCTATCCAGATACTGCCTTCAGAATCCTGGAGTGGAGTCCATCTAGTTTGGTGACTTATCTAACTTCAGATCTTTCAGCCTCCCAAGCTCCTTCTCCTTCGTCATAGCAACTACTATCACTTATGTTTAATTTCCATTTATGCCTAATTTCAATCTTTGTTTGCTCAATTTGATCTTTTCACGTTACTTCAGCTCCTTTTGTTCTATACCTATTAACCTGAAGTCATCAAGATTCTGGTGCTCCGTTCTAACTTCTACCCAATTTGCCTTCAGCAAGACGCCACCCCAGAGCCCACCTCGGCCTCACCGGTGTGTTTGACCTTCTGCAACGTCTCAGTGTAAATGTCTCAGCTTTGATATGAAATTATCACTCGGCCCACCAGTTCTGTTTACATTTCAAACCCCCCAATCCCGCAGGCCACTAAGTATCTAATTTTTGGATACCTGATCATTCCCGTACTGAGTGATTCATCCGTGAATAACAACTCTGAGGTCTGAAACACTGGAAAATCGGTCTTTAGCTTTTCTGACATGTCGCCGCGTTTTCCTACGAGATACCACCGTAAAACGATTTATTTGTAAATTCTGTTCTGTAGTCTTGATATCTTATTGTGTGAATGGGTTCAACTTTTCAAATTAATGAAAATAAATGGTTATAAAAACCTTGACCCAGCTATCCACATCTTCTGGACTTCATAGACCTCTGAGACTGGTTATCGGGTTCTATTATTCATGTCTTTACGATTTTAACACCATGGAACATGCCAATAATCTGTCTCGATATTAACTATAACATAGTTACATCAGATTGGATCGGCGTATCATGGGATATATGAAGTATGTCTTATGTATATTGGAGAGTCTTTCACGATTAGAGGGGTTCTGTCAGCGATTGTTCAGAAGCCTCTCCAGTCGGATTTTGTATAGCATCGAAATTTCTTATTTTATCGCTTTGAATTTTGCTGTTATGAAAAACCCTCTCTTTACTTTGTAGCTATTTCTAATGTTCATCATGAATTGGCTTTGATGCGTTTGTTGAAGATCAAAATGCATTAATGAAATACAGTTGTGATCGGGTTCTCATGCGTTCTCACTTTTATGGTTGTAAAATCGTTTGAAAAAGACAAAGTTGATTCCAATTTATATCAATTAATAATTCATTTCCCTGCACTTCTTTCTATTTACAGGTCCGCGAAAACCCGCCGTATCCGTCCTCCGACCGTCTGCGGAAGAAATTCGGGGACAGGGCACCGCCACCCTGGTGTGTTTAGTGAGCGGGTTTAATCCGGCCGCTGTGAATATCGAGTGGACAGTGGACGGCAGTACGAGAAGGAATGGCGTTGAGACCAGCCGGATCCAGCAGGACGCGGACAACACGTTCAGTGCGAGCAGTTACCTGACTCTGCCAGCCTCAGACTGGAACTCACACGAGCTTTACTCCTGCGTGGTTAAACACGAGTCTCAGGCAACCCCATTTCAAACAAACATCGCGCGATCCAGCTGTATGTAACACAATATGTTTAGACACTGTTTCTTTAAAATAAAACAAATGAATTTCATGTACAGATGATAAATTTTAGATTGTCGCTGACTCATTTCTCAACCAGGAGAAAACATGCATTGCGTCCTGCTGTGCATTCTTAAATTGCATTCGTTCTGAAATTAACATCATCAATGTAATGCTATCCCAAAGTAATTAAACTGTACCCGATCTACTGTGTCGTTTTGCCTTGTTCGATATGTCCGACAAGAGCATTATTTTTTCAAAAGTTTGCATAGATAGTGAAGATGATCAAGATTTGGCATTCGATGAAATAAAATAGACAACGTCTCTTCAACGTTGTGCTAATTATTGGGTTTATTTTCCTCCTGAAGAAACCATATTCACTATGGCTACATCAGAACAGTGGTGTAATTACCTGTCAGCGAAATTTACATACATAGTAAATGAAATCGTGATACTGCCTTTATTCGAACATCGTTGGCATATTCGATTTCCAATTTTAGTATTGTATGGAAATGGTTTTTCTACAGCTGGTTATATTCAGGGAGACAAGGGCTTGTGTACCCTGTGTCAGCAGCGGCGCAGAGCAGAATAGCACTTACTAGAGTTCAAACTAATGAAATTCTTGCTCAAGTGTCCTTCAGAACTATAGGTATCGTTCGAGGTGATTTCGGCTTACGATATTGTTACGATACCTAACAAACATAGGAAATGGTAGTCCAAAGCATCTCTCGTCAATACAGTCTGACGGTGGTTAATCTAAATAATCTAAAGCTATTTCGGGCTTCACAACAGTGAAGCGACGAAGATAGCGCAGCGACATTTGTACATCAGTTTGTAGAATTTATGTAATGATAGATTGATCATGAACTGTAGAACACAGTGGCCATAGTAGGTAGGTCTGAGAAAACGATATCCTAACCATAAGATAAATGTCTTCCGTTCCAATAAATAACTTAAAAGATAAGTTTCCGGAGGATGAGAATACGGATTGTAGTCACGTCTTTTTAATTGGCTTTACAGGTGACTTTATCTCGATAAGAAAAGATTAGTAAAGCAAGTTTGCAATTAATTATTGAAATCCATACATGGTTCATTGAAACTGAGAAAATAAAGTCACGAACTCTTCATCAATCGCTCTGGACTGCGGCCCGCTGATATTCCTTTCTCTGAATATAGGGAGCCATGTGTTTTTTTCACAGCTGCATGGACCAACCATTCCTCCGACCAGGAAATTCCTACAGGTCTTGAAACCTGCGCAGTGCTTCAAAGACAATTATGCAAAAGACAATTGCAGTTTCGCGCCACAAATACTATGTGCGCGGGAGCATTTCAATTACTGCACGGCAGGTGGACAGTTACAGTTCCTCTGGCAGAACTTTCAGTTTTGTGATAGGTCGATGAAATGACCAAAATACGGTCCACCCATTGAAATGCACTTGAAGTTTTTGTCAAAGGACATGGCTCACCTCAAACTATCAAATTTTAGAAACATTTATTCAACATTTCAGAATTTCTCTGTTATTCGGGCATGTTTAAAATCCTTTAATATGTTTAACAGTTACAATATCATATTAAACAGTAACTAAATAAAACAGTAATTAAAAAAGAAAATAAACACGAATAGACAAAATATAATGTATATATCCCTTCCTTCTTTCTTGCATCTTCACCATCCCCATTGAAGCAAATGAGCTCTGGAATTCTGCGTCGGGCAAAGTCAAAGAGTGCCGAAAGTTCCATTTCCATTGCTGGACACTTGGAGAGTCACGAAGTGGAATAGCGGGGGAATGCAAATGCAGCTTGTGCGGGTAGATTGAATTCTCCCAGTAACAATATCGAGGAATGCTGGCATTTTCATAATTTTTTTATTATCGAGACAAAGGCACTTTTGGAAAACAAATTAGAAAGACGTGACTACAATTCGTATTCTCATCCTGCTGAAACTTGTCTTTTAAGTTATTTATTGAAATGGTAGCCATTTATCTTATGCTTAGACAAATCGCAGCCGATCCAAAAATAAATGTTGGAGATGAATGACAGGAATATCGTTATTAACAATACGCTGTGGATCAGCTTATATATTTAGCTGTCCGAATAACGGGGGGGGTGATTTATACAGAGAAGTTGGTGGATGGACGCAATTAGTATTATAGTAAAGAGCACACAGAAACGTTAAACATAGCACGGGCCTTTTGCCCCACGATGTGCGCCCACCTTTTAACCTAATCCAAGATCAAACTAACCATTCCCTCCCACATAGCCCTCCATTTTTCTTTCATCCATTGCCTAAGAGTTGCTTAAATATCCCTGATATATTTGCCTCTACCACCACACTGGCAAGGCATTCCAGCACTCTCTGTGTAAAGAACTTAGCTCTGACATCCTTCCATACTTCGTTCCGATCATCCCCTCTGGTATAAGCCAATACCGCCATACAGAAAAGGCGCTGGTTATCCACTCTATCTATGTATTTTATCTTATGCAGTCCTATCAGGGCGTCTTTCAATCTCCTTCGTCTTAAGAAAAAAAGCCCTAGCTCGCTCAACCTATTCTGATAAGACATGCTCTCTAATCCAAGCGGCCTCATGGTAAATCTCATCTAAACCCTCTCTGCAGCTTCCACGTCCTTCCTAAAATGACCAGAATCAAACACAATAATGAAAGTGTAGTCTAACCAGAATTTTATAGAAATGCAACATTACCTGGTGGCCTTTGAATTCAATGCCCGACTAATGAAGGCCATACGCCTTCTTAACAATCCTATTAACTTACACCGTGATTTTTGAGGGATCTATGAATGTGCTAAATTAGTACTTGGAGTCGGTATTTACCGAGGACAAGGATTTGGAGGATATTGAAGGCAGTGTAGGGCATGCGAATGTGCCGTGACATTTTGAGATTCCGGAGGAAGTAGTGCAGGGTCTTCTGAAAAGCATTAAGGTGGATAAATCCGCAGAATCTGATGGCAAATGTTTTGGCATATTGACAGAAGCAAGTGTTGTCAATGCCGACGATTTTAGTGTGTTGACTAGCTATAAGCGAGGTCCTGGGGGACAAGAAAGTAGCAAATATTATACTTTTCTGCAAAATAGGAATATTTCAAGTAATTATAGACGAGTACATCTGTTTGCTGTAAGGATGCTATCGGAGAGAATATTTCTGGATATAATTTCTGTGCTTAGGGACAGCCAGCACGACGTTGTGTGAGCTGGTACTGTCTTACAAACTTGATTGGAGTTTTTGAGGAGGTGACAACGGTGCTTAATGAGGTAATGCAGTGAAAATTATTTATATGAATATTAATAAAGCATTTGGAAAGGTCCCTCGTGGTAATTTGATTGAGAAGATAAAGATAGATGCGATCCCATGTGCATTATATATTTCTGTTTGGAAATGGCTTTGTCCATGGAAGACAGAGTGAGGGTAGAAGGCTGTTTTGCTGTCTGGAGCTCCGTGACCAAATGTCAGTGCTCGAACTTCTTGTTTGTGACATATATCTGTGACTTGGATAAAAATGCAGTTGGGTGGATGAGCAAGATCGAGGATGACACCAGGACTGGTAAAATTGTGAGGCTTATAGGTAAGTTACAAATATGGATAGAGAATCATCAGGTCTTATGGGTTCGATTTAAATTCATTAAATGAAACGAACATCAGGACTATAGTCTGAACTGCGTTGGATTTGTTATCATTGGCTTAATGGTGGGGATCTTTGATGACAGATGTTGCCTTCTTGAAGCAGTACCTTCTAAAGATAGCATATATCATAGAATCCTCCGACCGACACTGAGGAAGGATGCGTCCTGATGTATTGGGCTGAGATCGCTCCTTCCGACTTCTTAAATGCACAGTATCAGAGAATTTCAGTGTCCGAGCAGATGCAACGAGTCAGGATAGTTTGAACAATACACTTGTCGAAGTTCTCCTCATCACTCTTCCCATCATGTATTCGGTGACACCCCGAAGCTCCTTAACCTTCCGAGAAAGTAAAGATACAGGCACGCCTTGCCGGCATCGATACGTAATGACTAATTTAAAGATTTTGATCCTCTCTCCCGCCGATCCACGAATGTCAACTGGCAGGTGTACGCCCTACTTCCCCGTTCTGAAGTCAATAATCAGTTCCTTATTTTTACTAACATTGAGCAAGAACTTGTTTGCGGCCGTGGTCAAATAGATGTCCTATGTCGCTGCTGTGCGCTAGCTCATCGCCGTCTGCGATTCGTCCTGCAATAGTGGCGTTCTTGGACGAATCACAGAGGTAAATAATACGGATCGGGGATGAGGTCACTTCCTCCAAGAACAAAAAGGCAAATAAATGTTATTATCTTTCTTTTTACGTAATGGCTTTCCAAGTTGATGCAAGCTCGTTCTTTGCCTCAAACCGATTAAACGTTTTACAATCTTAGCGATTTCCTCGCCCAAAATAAAATAATTATCTCATAAACCACGGGAGCAATGTTTTCTTGTTTTAAAACAACGCGTTAACACGTGATACGCTGACGTATTTGGAGTCCTTTCACAGAAGGCAGTGCGAATCGATTCTTGGAATATATTTAAGGCAGAGGAAGATCATTAGAAACCGAAAGAGTTCAGGCAGGAATACGAAATAAAGTTTCGAATTCAGTCAGGCAGGATGCTTTTAAATGGTGAAGCAAACAAGTTGAGAGCGAATTATATCTACTCCTACCTTTACTTTTCTGTTACATGTCAGTGAAGAGTCTTCATATTATTTCCTTCAGCACAATGGACTATGAAGCGGGGCAGACTCTATGGGCCGAATAACCTAATTGTGCTCCAATCTCTTTTCTCTTTTGTTTTCACGTTTGTCATATGTCTCTGCGCCGGTAGGGGGGAATGTTGCATCGCTTCAACCTCACATGGATTGTGGGAACCGAGGAGAAGACGATCCTCGAAGCCCACGCCTTGAATGCTGAGACCACACAGCCTTCGCACTGTATTTCATTTACAACGAATGGGTCCAACAAAGCCAAAAGAGCCTAGATTTTCTTGAATACAGCCTGCTGCAACGCTAGCGCATGTAATTTCAATCCCACTGACTTTCCTTTTCCCACGTTCAGTCGACTCAGACTGGGGCATCAGCGGCAGCATGACCGGCGCACAACGAAACAGGGTTACGTGAATGAGCAACAGAAATCCCGACGTACAAGAAACATGAGACAGATGCCAAAGCATGCTCCCGGCTTCGCTCTCTGTCGGAATTCTGTTGATATCTCTAAAAGTCTTTAGCAATCAGTCAACTGGTAAATTAAATTAATGTGAGACAACTTTAAAAAAAGAAACTTCAATCCTAAAATCGACACAATCCTCATCAATTGGAAACACTAAAAGAAAAACAGACACTTCTGATAAAATGCAAGTTGCTGTACTTTAGCGCTCTTCGTTGTTCTTGGGAGAATGTGCCGGCGAATCCTGATCTCCGATCGTGTGTAAATGTTACGCAATCTCGGCGTCAGTGGTGGACAGGGCGCGAGAGGGAGGGGGAGATGGCTGGTGAAACTCGGCCACTGATTTGGGGTCTTCAGCATTTTGTGCAGAACTGCGGAAACATTCCATTGTTGATCCCCCGTCGGCGGTAAGGAGGGGATTTGTAACATAGAACACAGAACATAGAGCAATACAGCAGACGAACAGATCCTTCGGTGGTGTTCGTAGTGGTGCTTCTATTTCCTGTATACTCTTTCCCATGCGTTGTCTAATCCCAGTTCTCTGTGTGCGACGCAAATGTTGCTCATCCAGATGCTGTATTTCTCGTCGAAGAAATGCTGCCACGCCATTGTTCTTCCCAACCATAACAACTGCGCTGTCTGACGTAAGCATAACCACCGCTTGACTATCAATATTGCTGCTGATATAAAATGCGTTTATTGCTTCAACAATAGTAGTACTGCCACAGGGGGTTAGTTGCAAAACACCGACAAATACAGCTTTAGAGAAGTTTTACTTTCGGTCGAAAGTTAAAATACTAGATTAACATTTTATGTACAGAAATGTCTATCCGTTCGTCAGCAGTTAGTGTCCGGAAAGCAGATATCCTCAATTCTTCCACTATCAGTTTCTGAAGCACAAAGCTAATGCACAGAACAAATACAAACGCATAATTCTTCCTGCCAATTATTTGCTAGGAATGCATAGAAACATTAATTTTAATTGCTAAGAAAATGTTATCATTACCACTGACGATATCAGAATTAGATTTCCTCGTGCATTTTGTTTCATACTCTTTTGGAGTTTCAGTTAACGAGTGCAAAATTCCACATTTCATCGGGTTGCGTAACTTGGTAACTGCATCTACATGAATCCTCTGGTTAAGATATCATTTTATGTAATTTAACTTCCATGATTCCCATTTTTTCAGTACTGAAATAGTCTCCAACTTTCGCTTCTGCACAAATGGTGCGTACATCGCTAGTGTCTTGATATGTAAAGATAGCGCCATTTTTTAAAGGTGAAGCCGGTAGTTCAGCACCTATGATTTCCCAGAGCCATTCTACCTTAAATTTTGTACAAGCTCTGTTCTTCAAAGCATTAAACTCTTCCTCTGCTTTCCTTTTTCGACATCCTTTGGATACTAAAAACGGTAATAATTATTATATGAGAATACTAAAACGTTATCATTATTACTATTATTTGAAAAAATGCAAGGTAAGTCTAAAATTTATAATTTTATAAATTATAACCTGCTCTGCAGGTTGACTCTGTGGTTAAGAAAGCATACGATGCATTTGGCCTTCATCAATCATGGGATCGAGTTTAAGAGCCGAGAGGTAATGTACAGCTATATAGGACCCGGGTCAGACCCCACTTGGAGTACCGTGCTCTGTTCTGGTCACCTCATTATAGGAAGAATGTGGAAACTATAGAAAGGGTGCAGAGGAGATTTACAAGGATGTTGCCTAGATTGGGGAGCATGCCTTATGACAATACGTTGAGTGAACTCGGCCTTTTCTCTTTGGAGCGGCGGAGAATGAGAGGTAACCTGATAGAGGTGTATAAGATGGTGAGAGGCATTGATCGTGTGGATAGTCAGAGGCTTTTTCCGAGGGCTGAAATGGCTAGCATGAGAAGGCATAGTTTTAAGTGCTTCGAAACAGGTCAGGGGTAAGTTTTTTACGCAGAGTGGTGAGTGCGTGGAATGGGCTGCCGGCGACGTTGGTGGAGGCGGATACGATAGGGTCTTTTAAGAGACTCCTGGACATGTACATGGAGATTAGAAAAATAGAGGGCCATGGGTAACCCTAGGTAATTTCTAAAGTAAGTGCTTGTTCGGCGCAGCATTGTGGGCCGAAGGGCCTGTATTGTGCTGTAGTTTTTTTAATGTTTCTATATTTAATAAACTAATCGGTCATGCAACTATTGTATAGAAACGAACCTTACTTGTTCTAATATTTTAAATTTAAATAATTCTTATTAGACTGATTTTTTGGAGGATCACTTAACGAAATAAGTCAGAATATAGAATTTTTCATATCAAACGAATCTGAATCACAACTCACAAAACAAGTAAACAATTTT
Source organism: Hemitrygon akajei (assembly GCF_048418815.1). Taxonomy (NCBI): domain Eukaryota; kingdom Metazoa; phylum Chordata; class Chondrichthyes; order Myliobatiformes; family Dasyatidae; genus Hemitrygon; species Hemitrygon akajei. The sequence continues at coordinate 29,689,133 of NC_133132.1, read as the reverse complement.
AGGCAGTCAAAACAACAGACATGCACAGTGATAAAAATTAAATGTTTTGACTAGATGGTAACAATCAGCTACCGACTTCCAATCTGTACTTATTGTTACAATTTGTAAGTGTTATAACTTGAAACACTAACAACATAAATACTTTGAAGCTGTAAGATGTAAAGGTTGTGATATGCTTATTATTTAGAAAATTATAGAGTATATCCATTAACACAATCAATTGCAGAGTACTGAATTTCAAAGGTTAAAAAGGTTCAAAGGTTCAAGAGTTCGTTTTATTATCGAAGCAAAATACAATTCTGAAATTTGTCTCTTTTCCAGATAGCCATAGAATACAGAAAACCATGTAAGTAGTTAAGAGAAAGATATCAATCCACTCCCCTCCCCCGCACGAGAAGAATAAGAAACAAAAACTCGCAAGCCCCAAGCACATCCTCGCACAAAAACTAACATTTCACCCAATCCAGCCCCCCCAATCCGCAACAAGAAAGAATGGGCGAGAACGTGAAAAAACACATAAAACTGAAAGAAGCCAATATGAACTACATTTAGTTTCAACTACAGTCTAATCCATAAATCTCAGAATTTTGATAACACCTCCGAGAGCATCGGGACCCAGCGGCTCCTCCGACAGCAACGACACGAACCGTTCGCTCTCCTCTGCATTTGCCTCGTTGATTCAATCTATTTCGACACCTTAATCGGCGAGAAACGTAGTCGACCATGGCCCCTCGACTCGTCGCTGAGCTTTTCCTCATGGTAGCTCGGGCTCATATTTCTCTCACATTTCACAAATATATTAACAGAGATTTCAAAATTATATTCGCGTATTTTCAAATTATGTTAACATTTAATAAAAGAACATTTCAGCTATGCGGCAACAAAAGCTATGTGCACAGGAGCATTTCAGTTACTGCGTGGCCGCCAACCCACATACATTAGAGGGGTCAGAGCGTAGACTCATCGAGGAACCATTGCCAACATGCAATGGGAAGACGCCGCTGATTATTGCTGTGGTATGTGAGGCAATGGTAGATTTACCTTCGGAAAAGAAACCAAATTACATCTACACGGAAACATAGAAACATAGAAAATGGGTGCCAGAGTAGGCCATTCGGCCCTTCGAGCCTGCACCGCCATTCAGTATGATCATGGCTGATCATCCAACTCAGAACCCTGTACCTGCTTTCTCTTCATACCCCCGATCCCTTTAGCCACAAGGGCCATTTCTAACTCCCTCTTAAATATAGCCAATGAATTGGCCTCAACTGTTTCCTGTGGCAGAGAATTCCACAGACCCGCCACTCTCTGCGTGAAGAAGTTTTTCCTCATCTCGGTCCTAAAAGTCCTCCCCTTTATCCTTAAACTGTGACCCTCTCGTTCTGGACTTCCCCAACATCGGGAACAATCTTCCTGCATCTAGCCTGCCCAATCCCTTTAGAATTTTATCCCATTTCCAGCTCATGCTGCCTCTCTTTCTCTCTTTCCTCCCTCTGCCTTTCAGCTTCTTCTCTCTGCCTTGCAGCCTCCAACTCCTTTATCTGGAAATCATGCTCCCTTTTCTTCTTCTCCGCAGCCAACCTTAATCTTTCCATCTGCAACTGAACCTCACCCTCGACTGGTTTCCTCTCAGGGAACAGGTCCAATGCCCCCGAGGGAAACACACCCTGGGATACATAATACTCAGCTATTGCTCTCTGTATTTCCAATTTTCTCATCGCTGGTTTCACCGCTGAGAGATTCAATCATCTCGCAACACTCACTAATTCCACCTTCCTGGCATCCTCTAATGCCCCCCGGTCGCTTTTTTTTTTTAGTAATTTGTCTATTTCCATCTCTGACAATCATGAATTGTCATAGAAAAGTATAAAGTTCAGTTCAGTTCATACATGCTGAAGTGATTATGGTTGTTCGGTTGTAATCGTTGGAGAGAGAGAGAGAGCGAGAGATTAAGCAGCTGCAGTCAGCAAACCTTCCTATTGCCTTTTGATTCCGTTGCACCGTTGTTGTGGTGGTCATTCAGCTATGACCCCTCCGTCCTTCAGCTAGACCGTTCTTCTGTGGTGAACTCGTCACTCTGGCACGAGTGGACACACACACAAGTCCCCACCGGCCCTGCTGTAACACTGTGAGTTTTACTGACCAATCTCCTGGTTCTGTCTCCGAAGCCCCCCACCCTTCCTGTGGGTTCCAACACTCAATCAGTGTCCACTGGTGTGTCTGAAGAGTGTCTCTGCAGACCTGTCTTTTTATCCGCACTCACGGGGTCTCAGCTATCCATCAACTCTGAATGACTGTGTCCATCAAATCAGGCCACTCCTGCTATCTCCTGAGGAATGTTAACGAGCATAGTAGTAGAATGTAAATAATCCTTGTAGAAGTCATAATACAGTAAATCAACAGTCTCTCTCCCCCTCTTATCTGTAGCAAATGTTCTTGCCTGGGCTTTATCTTTCTCTCTCTCAATAGTAGCATAACTACAGCAATAGTTCGTAGTTCTCGGGGGGGTTGGGAATGGTTAACTCTGCACCCCATTGTCCATCAGGTCTGTTCATCACTCATAACATAAACAAATGTCTCCTCATAAAGATCCAGAGATTTGTCTGCCTGCAATCAACAGTCAGTATTTGTCCTACTCACTAATCAAGCAACATGCTGACTTAGTCGCTGTTACAGACGTATACTCAAAGTTGCCTCTGATGTTCCTATAGCTGTGTGGAACAACCATTGTTCTGGGCAGGAGATTTTTACATTGTTTGAAAACAGCGCGGCACTTTAAAAGATGATTTTGAAAGCTTACTTACCAAAAACTTCAGAATATTGATTTTTTACATCAAATAAACACAAACCATAGCTCCCAAACTATGTCATGCAGTCGAAACAATGGACAGGCACAACTACAAAGTAGAAAATTTTGACTGGATGGTATCTGCATTCAGGGTGTCTGCAGTTTATTAACATTAAACTACCGACTTCCATTCTGTGTTTATTGTTACAATTTTTGACTGTGTTGTAACTTGAAACACTGACAATATAAATACATTGATGCTCTAAAATGTTTCACAATAAAGGCTGTGTTCCATTATCACTTAGAAAATTTATTTATTAACATATACTTAATTACAGAGTATTTCGCAATAATATTAACATAGATTTCAAGATTATATTAGCATAATTTAAAAGTAATATTAACATAATATAAAAGAAAATTCCAGCTGCATGGCACCAAAGGATATGTGTGCAGGAGCATTTCAGTTACTGTGCGTCTACACACCTGTGCAGCTTAGAGGGACCAGTGATTATACTTGTGAACCAATAATCCAATTTCACGCATTTGTTTTTGCTTTTTCATAGAATTTTTCATAGAATTGTCTTCCACCAAAAACTCCAAACCGGCTGTGAAAGGATACGTACTAAGCATGGAGCTGGTAACCCCATCCAATTAAATTCTAGAGCTACTGAATCTCCAATAGAAGCTCCAAAGACCTCATCCCTGGGAGAGGAAGCATCTTTGACTAGATGAGCTGAACTTGGGGACAACTTGATTCTACCCTAGAATGGAGGACTCTGGCGAGCTGCTGATCTTTGCCCCGGGGGGTGGGGGTGATCGGCTTAAATCAGTATATAAGTAAAAGCCCCCAAAACACCTTCAAAATGTATTACCAGGTGTCCATGGAAAGAAAATGCTAACCAAGAGACGCCACTACAATTTACGTGTTTGCTAAAGCAATATAATGGAATGTAAGTGATGAGTACTCTTCAACCATGTACTTGTTGGACACTAGTGATGATAGACAATAGACAATAGGTGCAAAAGTAGACCATTCGGCCCTTCGAGCCTGCACCGCCATTCTGAGATCATGGCTGATCATTTACTACCAATACTCGGTTCCTGTCTTGTCCCCATATCCCTTGATTCCCCTATCCATAAGATACCTATCTAGCTCCTTCTTGAGAGCATCCAGAGAATTGGCCTCCACTGCCTTCCGAGGCAGTGCATTCCAGACCCCCACAACTCTCTGGGAGAAGAAGCTTTTCCTTAACTCTGTCCTAAATGACCTACCCCTTATTCTCAAACCATGCCCTCTGGTACTGGACTCTCCCAGCATCTGGAACATATTTCCTGCCTCTATCTTGTCCAATCCCTTAATAATCTTATATGTTTCAATCAGATCCCCTCTCAATCTCCTTAATTCCAGCGTGTACAAGCCCAGTCTCTCTAACCTCTCTGTGGAAGACAGTCTGGACATCCCAGGAATTAACCTTGTGAATCTACGCTGCACTTCCTCTACAGCCAGGATGTCCTTCCTTAACCCTGGAGACCAAAACTGTACACAATACTTCAGGTGTGGTCTAACCAGGGCCCTGTACAAATGGAAAAGGATTTCCTTGCTCTTGTACTCAATTCCCTTTGTAATAAAGGCCAACATTCCATGAGCCTTCTTCACTGCCTGCTGCACTTGCTCATTCACCTTCAGTGACTGATGAACAAGGACTCCGAGATCTCTTTGTATTTCTCCCTTACCTAACTCTACACCGTTCAGATAATAATCTGATGTGCTGCACTGTTATGAAATATTTGCTGCATATTTGCTGTGAATTGGCAACCGTTAATAGACAATAGGTGCAGAAGTAGACCATTCGGCCCTTCGAGCCTGCACCGCCATTTTGAGATCATGGCTGATCAATTACTATCAATACCCGGTTCCTGCCTTGTCCCCACATCCTTTGATTCCCCTATCCATAAGATACCTATCTAGCTCCTTCTTGAAAGCATCCAGAGAATTGGCCTCCACTACCTTCCGAGGCAGTGCATTCCAGACCCCCACAACTCTCTGGGAGAAGAAGTTTTTCCTTAACTCTGTCCTAAATGACCTACCCCTTATTCTCAAACCATGCCCTCTGGAACTGGACTCTCCCAGCATCTGGAACATATTTCCTGCCTCTATCTTGTCCAATCCCTTAATAATCTTATATGTTTCAATCAGATCCCCTCTCAATTTCCTTAATTCCAGCGTGTACAAGCCCAGTCTCTCTAACTTCTCTGCGTAAGACAGTCCAGACATCCCAGGAATTAACCTCGTGAATCTACGCTGCACTTCCTCTACAGCCAGGATGTCCTTCCTTAACGCTGGAGACCAAAACTGTACACAATACTCCAGGTGTGGTCTCACCACGGCTCTGTACAAATGCAAGAGGATTTCCTTGCTCTTGTACTCAATTCCCTTTGTAATAAAGGCCAACATTCCATTAGCCTTCTTCACTGCCTGCTGCACTTGCTCATTCACCTTCTGTGACTGATGAACAAGGACTCCGAGATCTCTTTGTATTTCTCCCTTACCCAACTCTACACCGTTCAGATAATAATCTGTCTTCCTGTTCTTACTCCCAAAGTGGATAACCTCACACTTATTCACATTAAACGCCATCTGCCAAGTATCTGCCCACTCACCCAGCCTATCCAAGTCACCCTGAATTCTCCTAACATCCTCATCACATGTCACACTGCCACCCAGCTTAGTATCATCAGCAAATTTGCTGATGTTATTTTTTATGCTTTCATCCAAATCGTTAACGTAAATGGTAAACAGCTGTGGTCCCAATACCGAGCCCTGTGGCACCCCACTAGTCACCACCTGCCATTCCGAGAAACACCCATTCACCGCTACCCTTTGCTTTCTATCTGCCAACCAGTTTTCTATCCATGTCAATGTCTTCCCCCCGATGCCCTGAGCTTTGATTTTACCCACCAATCTTCTATGTGGGACTTTATCAAATGCCTTCTGAAAATCTAGGTACACTACATCCACTGGATCTCCCCCGTCTAACTTCCTGGTTACATCCTCGAAAAACTCCAACAGATTAGTCAAGCATGATTTACCCTTGGTAAATCCATGCTGGCTCGGCCCAATCCTATCACTGCTATCTAAATATGCCTCTATTTCATCCTTAATAATGGACTCTAGCATCTTTCCCACCACCGATGTCAGGCTGACAGGTCGATAGTTCTCTGTTTTCTCCCTCCCTCCTTTTTTAAAAAGTGGGATAACATTAGCCATTCTCCAATCCTCAGGAACTGATCCTGAATCTAAGGAACATTGGAAAATGATTACCAATACATCCGCAATTTCCAGGGCCACCTCCTTTAGTACCCTATGATGCAGACCATCTGGACCTGGGGATTTGTCAGCCTTCAGTCCCATCAGTTTTCTCATCACCGTTTCCTTCCGAATGTCAATCTGTTTCATATCCTCTGTTACCCTATGTCCTTGGCCCATACATACATCTGGGAGATTGCTTGTGTCTTCTTTAGTGAAAACAGATCTAAAGTACTCATTAAATTCTTCTGCCATTTCTCTGTTTCCCATAATAATTTCACCCAATTCATTCTTCAAGGGCCCAACATTGTTCTTAACTATCTTCTTTCTCTTCACATACCTAAAAAAGCTTTTGCTATCTTCCTTTATATTCCTGGCTAGCTTGCGTTCGTACCTCATTTTTTCTCCCCGTATTGTCTTTTTAGTTAAGTTCTGTTGTTCCTTAAAAACTTCCCAATCATCTGTCCTCCCACTCACCTTAGCTCTATCATATTTCCTTTTTTTTAATGCTATGCAATCTCTGACTTCCTTTGTCAACCACTGTGGCCCCTTTCCCCCCTTTGAATCCTTCCTTCTCTGGGGGATGAACTGATTTTGCACCTTGTGCATTATTCCCAAGAATACCTGCCATTGCTGTTCCACTGTCTTTTCTGCTAGGCTATCCGTCCAGTCAACTTTGGCCAGCTCCTCCCTCATGGCTCCATAGATTCCCCTGTTCATCTGCAACACTGACACCTCCAAGCTGCCCTTATCCTTCTCAAATTGCAGATAAAAGCTTATCATATTGTGATCACTACCTCCTAATGGCTCCTTTATTGCGAGATCGCTTATCAAATCCTGTTCATTACATAACACTAAGTTAAAGGCATCACAGGGAAGAGACTGGGCAGCAGACCCAAATGAGGGGTTCAAGATTGGTCAGGAGATCCAGTTGGTACCTCCATTCGAGGAGATGGATGTTGATAAGTTCTTCCTCCATTTTGAGAAAGTGGCTGTGAACCAGAACTGGCCTGAGAGAAAATGGGCTGTTCTGTTACAGAGCGTACTTAGGAGGAAGGCTCAGCAAGCGTATTCGGCATTGTCCATGGATGAGTCTAAAGATTATGAGGAAGTAAAAAGGGCTGTACTGAGGAGTTACGAGTTGGTGCCAGAGGCATACCGGCAGAAGTTCCGGAACTTGAGAAAGCCGTGGAACCACACGTATTTAGAGTTTGCCCGGAAGATGCAAATGTATTGTGAGCGTTGGTGCGCCTCAAAAGGGGTTGTTGGAGATTATGATAAACTGTTACAGTTAATACTATGGAGCAGTTCAAAGGTTGTATCCCTGACAGTATGAAGACGTACTTGGACGAGAAGGAGACAGAGACTCTGTCTGCGACTGCCAAGTTAGCAGACGAGTATGCTTTAACCCACAAGTCAAAGTTTTCCTCAAACAAGAGCTACCAGAGAGGCAGTAGGGACGGCAGGGAAAGCCCACCGGCTAAGACAGAGAATAAGTCGGGAGCTACTGGAAAAGGTAAGGAGGAGGAAAAACAGGCTGGCAGGAAGGTTCCCAACTTTACGTGTTATAATTGTGGGAAAGCAGGCCACATAGCATCTAAGTGCTTTGCTCCGAAGAAGGAGACGGGAAAAGGGAAAACAGCAATCCCTGCAGGTTACATTGAGTCGGTCAACAGATCGATGAGGAAGGCAAAGGCAGATAGAGCACAAGAGGGGCGTGAGAAGTTTATCTCGGAAGGGACGGTGTCTGTGAAGGAAGGAGCAACCCCAGTTCCAGTGCGGATCTGGAGAGATACTGCGGCTGATCAGTCATTGATTCTAAGGAAGATGTTAAACTTCGGTCCTGAGACTGAGACTGGGGAGGTTGTGTTAAGAGGTATCGGAAAAGGGACCGAGGCCGTACCTTTGCACAGGATATTTCTGAAATGTGACCTGGTATCTGAACCAGTCGAAATAGGGGTGCGGTCGAAACTACCGATGGACGGCGTGGACGTCCTACTTGGTAACGATCTGGCAGGTGGTGACGTGTATTCAGCAGTGGAGCTGACAAGTAAGCCTGTAAGTGCTGAGGATCCGCCCATAGATTCCAAGATTTATCCCGCATGCGCAATAATTCGCAGCATGTCTAGAAAGGCGGCTGAGAAAGGAGCCAGTTTAAATGAGTCCAGTGTTGAGTTAGCGGAGACATTTTTGCCGACCTTGTATGAAAAGGGGTTACCAGATGAGAAGGAAAAGGATAGTGGATCTAAGGAGAGTAAAGTAGAGGAGGTAGATCTACCATTAGCAAGGAAGAACTTTATAAAGGAACAGAGTCGTGATGAGGAGCTTGTGGTGTTGAAAGAATCAGCTCTTTCTGAAGTAGAGATTGATAAAGAACCAGAGGGCTACTACCTGAAGGAGGGAGTGTTAATGAGGAAGTGGAGGCCGACTACGGTGCCAGTCAATGAGGACTGGGCGGTGGTACACCAGGTGGTAGTTCCGAAGGTTTATCGGGATGAAATTTTGAACTTGGCTCACAAGGGACCTCTAGGTGGACATTTGGGAGTAAGGAAGACAGTGGATAGGGTTATAAAAGATTTTCATTGGCCAAACATGAGGAAGGATATTGTTGACTATTGTAAAAGGTGCCATACTTGTCAGGTGGTAGGAAAGCCAAATCAGGTTATCCCTAAGGCACCTCTCAGACCTATACCCACCTTTGGGGAGCCTTTTTCCCGAATCATCGTGGATTTTGTGGGTCCTTTGCCTAGAACTGCGAGCGGGCGGCAGTACGTCATGACCATGATGTGTGCTGCTACTCGATTCCCAGAGGGTGTGCCCCTGGGGAACATTAGGACTCCTGCGGTAGTAAAGGCACTCATTAAATTTTTCACCACGGTAGGGTTACCTAGAGAGATACAGTCAGATCAGGGAAGTACCTTCACGTCCCGTGCATTTCAGCAAATGTTGACACAGATGGGAGTTAAGCAAATTCTAGCCTCTGCATACCACCCGGAATCTCAAGGAGCGTTGGAAAGATTCCACACGACTTTAAAGACCATGATTAAAATTTACAGTCAGGAAAACACTCGAGACTGGGATGATGCATTACCACTTCTGTTATTTGCAGTGAGGGACACGGTTCAGGAATCTCTGGGGTTCAGTCCATTTGAGCTCGTTTTTGGTCACAGGCCCAGAGGACCTTTAACCTTACTCAAAGAAAAATGGTCTAGTCCGAACGTGCAAGTCAATGTGATTGACTATGTTTTGAGGTTCCGTGAAAGGCTCCATAAACTTTGCGAGTTTGCAAAGCAAAATCTTAAAGACTCCCAGACTAAAATGAAACAATAGTATGATAAACGAGCCCGAGAGCAAGAATTTCAAGTGGGCGATAAGGTTTTGGTCCTGTTCCCTGTAGTTACCAACCCCCTACAGGCAAGGTTTCAAGGGCCATACAAACTGATTAAGAAATTATACTCGCTGACTTATGTGATCGAAACACCTGATAGACGAAAGCCCAGCCAGTTGGCTCATGTTAACATGCTCAAAGGTTATCATGACGCGACCCCCACGGTGGTCGGTGCTGTCGTGAAGACCGATGAGGCAGAAAGATTGATAAGGAGGGGCCTGAGCGTTTTGAAAAGATAAGCATAGTACCCACCAGACAAGAGAACTCTGTTATTTTGGCCAACTTTGCTGATAAAGTCAGTCATTTGGAGCCTGCACAAAGAGAGCAGCTGACACAGCTAATTAACCGGCATGCAGATTTATGCCCAAATGTTCCCAGGAGGTGCAAAGTAACAGAGCATGATGTTATTGTTACGTCGGCCCGGCCGATTAAACAATCCCCTTACCGGATGAATTTGGAAAAGAGCAAGCTAGTGGAAAAAGAAATTGAGCATATTCTAGCTGCTGGTATTATTCGTGAATCTTCCTCTGCATGGCCATCTCCATGCGTGGTTGTACCGAAGCCGGACGGTAGTATAAGATTCTGTACAGATTACAGAAAGGTGAATGCCATCACACAAACAGATGCTTATCCTATCCCCAGGGTGGATGATTGTATTGATAAAATAGGTAAAGTGAGATACATCACCAAGATTGACCTGCTAAAGGGATATTGGTGTGTTCCTTTAACTGACAGGGCTCGAGAAATTTCAGCCTTTCTCAACCATCAGGGTTCTATGAATACAATGTGTTGCCATTTGAGATGAAAAATGCTCCAGGGACATTTCAGAGAATGATTGACGCAGTGATTAGAGTTAACAAACACAAAAGCTTATATTGACGATGCAGTGGTCTGGAGTGATACATGGGATGAACACCTTGAGGCTGTGGAGAAGCTGTTTAAACGAATGTCTGCAGCCCATCTCACAGTGAACCTCGCAAAGAGTGAGTTTGACCATGCCACGATCACATACCTGGGGTATGTGGTAGGACAGGGGCAATTGGCTCCTGTGCAGGCTAAAGTACAGGCTATTTCCGAGGTTCCTGTCCCAACAAATAAGAGGGCATTGAGAAGGTTTTTGGGCATGGTGGGGTACTATCGGAAATTTTGTAAGCACTTTGCAGATATTGCTCTCCCGCTTACAAAACTCCTATGGAAGGAGTCAAAATTGGAGTGGAGCAGTCCTTGTCAGGAAGCTTTTGAGAAGTTGAAAACCATACTGTGCCATCACCCTGTGTTCAAAGCACCTGACTTTTTGAAACCTTTCTCCCTGGCGACTGATGCAAGTGATGAGGCTGCAGGGGCAGTCCTATTGCAGAAAGCAGGGGATGGAGTGGAACACCCAGTAGCGTATTTCTCTCGAAAGTTCAATGTGCATCAGAGAAATTACTCCACTGTGGAGAAAGAATTGTTGACACTTATCTTGGCGATACAGCATTTTGAGGTCTACATCTGTTCAGCACAGAGACCATTAATTGTTTATACTGATCACAACCCCTTGGTATTTTTGCCTAACATGAAAAATAAAAATAGGAGGTTACTAATTTGGAGTCTGTTGTTACAAGAATTTGATATTAAAATACAACATGTAAAGGGGAGTGACAATGTAATTGCTGATGCTGATTGTCTATCCAGATGTTAATTTGAAAATGTATCTGTATTACTCTTGTAGTTAAACCCGCTTCTGTATTTTGTTAAATTCTGTAATTCAGTAATGTGCTTTATTAGTTAATTTTCACCTTGGTGAAAATTTCCAGAAGGATGGTGGTGTTATGAGTGATGAACGGACCTAATGGACAATGGGGTGCAGAGTTAACCATTCCCAACCCCCCCCCAGCCCCCGAGAACTACGAACTATTGCTGTTGTAATGCTACTATTGAGAGAGGGAGAGAGAGAGAGAGAGAGAGAGAGAGAGAGAGAGAGAGAGAGAGAGAGAGAGAGAGAGAGAGATAAAGCCCAGGCAAGAACATTTACTACAGATAAGAGGGGGAGAGAGACTGTTGATTTACTGTATTATGACTTCTACAAGGATTATTTACCTTCTACTACTTTGCTCGTTAACATTCCTCAGGAGATAGCAGGAGTGGCCTGATTTGATGGACACAGTCATTCAGAGTTGATGGATAGCTGAGATCCCGTGAGTGCGGATAAAAAGACAGGTCTGCAGAGACACTCTTCAGACACACCAGTGGACACTGATTGAGTGTTGGAACCCACAGGAAGGGTGGGGGGCTTCGGAGACCGAACCAGGAGATCGGTCAGTAAAACTCACAGTGTTACAGCAGGGCCGGTGGGGACTTGTGTGTGTGTCCACTCGTGCCAGAGTGACGAGTCCACCACAGAAGAAAGGTCTAGCTGAAGGACGGAGGGGTCATAGCTGAATGACCACCACAACAACGGTGCAACGGAATCAAAAGGCAACAGGAAGGTTTGCTGACTGCAGCTGCTTAATCTCTCGCTCTCTCTCTCTCTAACGATTACAACCCAAAAACCATAATTACCTCAGCACGCATGAACTGAACTGAACTTTATACTTTTCTTTGACAATTCATTTACCCCTAGACTTCGATAGAGCTTGTTTATTATTGCTTATTATTATTCCTACACTTTTAGGTTTATTACTGCTAACTTGTGTTATATGTATATTTGCATTATTGGTATTGTTTTGCTTATTTTACTAATAAACACTTTTGAATGTAGTACCACCAGACTCCAACAGATACTTCTGTCTTTGCTGGTCTGACACCCAGTTACGGGGTACGTAACATTTAGTTGTCGAGAATGTGATTTTGGATTTAAATTGCTTCAAAAGTGTAACCTCACCAATGCAGAATATTATCATTTTCTTTTACGTTTCTGCGCTTGTAGCAAACTGCTGAAGCTTACTAGACTATTTGAGAGGCAACACATTGATCGTTTTGTGTCGAAGGCAGACTACATATGGAACAAAACAAAAGTAAACAAAAGAATTGTGTATGAGGAAGCACATAGCACTGAAAGCAAAGCGGGTGAACTAAGAGACCAAATATAAAGAAACAAGCATGTTCTGACAGCTATTATTGAGACACTGCTGTAGACAACGTGCACTCGAACTTGGATTTCGGAAACGTGAAGCTCAGGAAGTAGGAGGCTGAGCAGCGTTCATTCTTAAGGAAGCATGGTCTATGTTCAGGAAAGGGAAGTGAAGTAGAAATTCGGATTGCCATGAAAGATAATTAAGGCAAAATGCATATTGTAGCAGTATCCATTCACACTTAACGTAGCCACATGCCACATGCATGTAAACGAAGAACACGACAATAATCACGGAGAAATTTA